>NC_091102.1:16955000-17638750 GCF_024713975.1 Paralichthys olivaceus
TGAAACATGAAAGTAATTTGCGATCAATAGCAAGCATGTAGTAAGTATAAATAGGGGGCAAACTCAGAGTAGATGGTGGAATAGTGAAGCAGCAGCATTAGGACTTTGCAGTATGCAGGGCAGCAGTGAAACCCAGAAGGTTCATGCTTATAATTAATGGAACCTCAAGCAATGTCAGCAACAAGCGCTGCATAAGAATCTGAACCTGAGAAAATAGCCGGTAGCAATAGTAGCCTTATCATTTGTTTACTGACAATTAACAAGGTAAAGAGAAGATATCGCTAACAAAGCACGACAGTACATGAACATAATAGTAATACTGTGTCGCCCTGTTCACAGTCAACATCATCACACTGGCTGCACTGATATCTCAAACATATATCAGGGCGGCTGTGGTGCAGGAGATAGAGCTGACTCATCCACTAACCAGGAGGTTGGTGGTTCCATCCCAGCCTCATCCTATTCTGCCAGTGTCCTTAGGCAAGATACTAAACCCCAATTGTGGTTCAGGTGCATTTTCATCATCTTTTAATGACAAAACATTCACCCATTACAATTCACTTAATAATGTTCTCTGTTCTAATAGAAGGTTGGCTGAGGTGGTAGAGCGGGTCATCCACTTAACAGAGGCTCAGCGGTTCAATCCCAGGCTACGTTTTGCATGCCGAAGTGTCCTTGGGCAAGACAGTGAACTCCAAACTGCCCCTGACAGCTGTGCTGAACGTATGTGAGTGATGCGTGATAGAGAAAATGCTACACACACATAAACTGTATGAGTGTGTATATATACAGACATTTTGTTATATTGATTTTTATCCCAAAATGATGTTATATTAATGCTTTTGTGGATTTGTCTGTCTTACATGTTATTGGCCATCATATTGATTGAGTAATTAGAGAACACATGGTTATCCCCAAAACATACAATACATACTAACCCAGCTCTACTGCATATTTTATTGTTTTCATGATTCTACTCAGCTCATGATCCATGTTATACAGCATACTTTATGTGAGCTGTGCAAACACAACTCAAGTGTATGTATAGAATATTAATGGAGAAAGCATCCCATAAATATACTGACATGCAACTACCCCACAGGTGTACACATGTCACCCAGTTATTTGAATAAATATAATTCAAAGATAAAGAGGGAAATGACATTCAAGTCACTCAGTTGAGAAACAACTTGTAGAGTTTGTCCATGTGTATATGTATAAGTAGGTTAGGTTAATTCTAATGATATACTGTACAAATTCCAGGGTTATTTTATAACCAAGCAGCCAAAGGCATCTTTTGCTTTCAGCATGGAGCGCCCTTGTTTTCCTGTCTCCAGGGTGTAGTGTTCTGCCAATGTGTAACTCCTGTATCTTGTCTGACTCAAAAACCAGCAAGGGGCATTCAAAACAGAGTATTTTATTTCATTTTTCCCAGACACAGTTTTTCAAAAGTCAGGACCTAATCAGACGCCACAGAACTAATTGCTTATGCCTGTTAGCAATGAAAGTTTTTTTTCTTCTCCAAAGTTTCACACTAAATCTAAAGTAACTGGAACAAGACTCGACGATGCTTGTGAAGGTCATGTGCACATATTAATCAGCCACAGTCGTTGCTAATGGAGCAACGGTAATAAATATTGACACTATTGAGTCATTACGATAAATCCCAGGTCTCGCAGCAGCTGTGCGCTCGGTCAAGTTCATTTTTCTTCGTCTGTTATTTTTCATCCTCTCCACTTTTCTATCCCATTACAACATGTCTGCGTCTGGCACGGCACACGAGCGATGGCAGATCAATGCATCCTGTTTGTCAACTTCACACCCATGAAAACAGTCAGGAGTCGATGTGTGTTAGCCATCAATACATAGCAGATTAAACATTTCAGAGACTCAATATATTGAGAAATAATGGATCAGATTACAACAAAACAAGTATTTTAGTAAAGATTTCCTCATAAAATATGTTGTACTAAAGGTCCAATGCTTATTTAAATCTACTTGGTCAGAGCCAGTTCTAAACCTGCCTGTTTGGAATGGACTGTTGTCTTCTCCTGTGTTGATGCTCTGTAGCTACTTTAGAATTATTCCTCATCATTAGTAAGTCCTCCTGAAATACTTCTACGATATACTGTTACTTTTTATTGTTTGTGTGCTGGAAACAGTCTATGGTGCATCCTTTGTGTCCATCCTACCTGGTTTATCTGTAAGGAAGATTTTCTCGTGAAATCAATTTGCTTCAATACTGTGCACATCTGTGGCTCATATAAGTTTGAATGATTTACTGATATGCTGCTATTTTTCCATTTGCAATTGAAGTCTGATAAGCAGTCTGACCCAATCTTCAGACCGAAGTGCACAACTTTTCAAAATAAAAGTTCTGTACTTCAGCTGGATATAAAGCATGTGTGCTGTTTGCTGGTTTATTGAAATTGAACAAAAAAAAACAGATGTTTGTGGAATTAACAGGTGATGATGCATTACCTTTATTTATAAAAACAGCACTACAAATGATAAATTGTGTTTCTGCGTGTCTCTGTGTGGCTGACCCACACTGTTGTGTGAAGGGATTTTCTTTGATTAAGCCAGAGTAATGGACATGACAGAACTGCATTGTAAAGCACTATCATGTCAGCTCCTAATTGACTGATGACTTTAATTAAACTTCAGCCTCTTATTCTTAACTAATCACACAGCCTCACGGTTCCCAACCCTCCTTTCAAAGGCACTCGCATGACTTTTTTGTGGACGTCAGCACTCTATTAATAGGAGGTTCAGAAAGTGGCTCCTAAATGGACCCATTCACTATACACAGATGAAACCCAAATGTAGTCAAATGGGGGGATTTGTCAGTGGTTCCAATCTATTGAATATCATAAACCAACATGCTCTCGAACAGCAACAATTACACAGATTTTAACAAACTGAGTATCAGTTAATTGCATATTACTACCAGCCATAATACCTCCTGAAGATGTGCAGAAGCAGCAAAAGCTTTCCTCTGAGAACTGTGCAACTCCAACAAAGTGCCACCAAAAAGGCAAACAGCTAAATGTTTCACAACCTTAGCTAATACAGTTTGTACACATGGTCTATATTTTTGATTTAATGATTCAGATGACAAAATAAATACGACTCCCTGCAGTTGCTGAAAGGAGAAGCTTTTATTTCCAGGGGTCCAGGAGTTAATGCTTTACTTATATATTTTCTAACCTTTAAAATGAAGCCAGCTTTGTCAATATTCTGCACACAAATGAATATGCTCTGCCTCTAACCTTTAGAAAATTGCAGACTCTGGGCTGAAATAATTCATATTACTCATCAATAGTGTGGATATTATAATAAGTTTACTACTGGACAAAAATACACAAAGGAGCGAGAGGTGCATTATAAAGTGTGAAAAGCATGTGGACAATTTACTGCAAAGCCGTTTGCCTTTTCAATTTCATGTACATTGCCCAATGTGCTGTACCCTCAAGACAAAATGATTCATGGAGATGGAGACCAAAGTGAAATGTGTTGTACTTATTTAAGTTATTGTCACTTCCAGTTATAATGACGCAATGAATCATTAAATATAATGATTTAATAGGAAAGGCTTTTGATATATACCTACAATCACAGACATTGAAAACCAATGCACTAAGTTGCTCTAAATTAGAAACTGAAGAGTAAATTGGAAACTGATTGCTGAGTTTACACATTATTATCACTTTGGAAGCAGCAGAGATCACAAATAATCAACAAAATCAAGCATGGTGTTTACTGATCATTCAATCCTAATTTAAGAGGGCAGTAAACAAAGCTCCTTAACTACAGAAAATAAGCTGTGAAGAGCTTTTTCTGTGTTTAATTGAAAGAGTTGAGATGAATCACCAGAAATAATAAGTCAGGGTTAGTACAGGAATCTGATGCATGATCACAGACTTAAAAGTAGCATGTTTTTTGGAAAGTACCAACATATGAGGACTGTACGGTGACCTTGAGAGTTCAATACACTGCAAATAAAAAACACGCTGCAAATCTTCACAATCTTCATCTATTCAACTGTGTTGTCAAATCGATAAAGAAGTTTTTTTTCCATTTGCATGTGTTTATTTAAAAAAATAACTTCACCTAGTTAAAAGAGGGATACAGATTTTTTTTTCTGGCATGGTAGCAATATGCTTCTGTAGTACCCCACCTCTTGCACAACGTCAGCTGGGATTTGCTCCAGGCCGGTATATAAAGAGGTATAGATAATGGATGGATGGATCAATGTGTACATTCTTATTTTCCTGTGATAACCAGAGGGTTGGCAGTTAGATCCCCTTCACCTCCAGTCTGCATTCCAAAGTGGATACTGAACACAGAATTGCCTCTGACTGCTGTGGTGACAGTGTATGAATGGATGTGAGATGTATGGAAGCACTGCATTGACGTGTGCGGGGACAGGTGAATGTGAATTCTGTCGTAAAGCAAGTGGTTAAGACTGGAAAAAACAGTGTATAAAAACAAACCATTTACCAATTGATTCTTACTTTTATAATAAAATAATATTGATATCTGTTCACATATGTTTGTGTGCAGATATGTGAAGGTGAGGGACGTGACTGAAGAGGATCAGTTAAATCAATGTAACATCATTGGAAGGTCATGGAGAGTAAGGGGAGCATATAGTTACTGTACATCTTAAGAGGCAAGTCACAAGCGTGACTGAAAACCAAGTGCATTTTAGAAACATATATAAATGTGTAGTAGAAAGAAATTGGTGCAACCAGGCAAATGATTGTCTGTGCAAGCCGAACAATCCTTTCTAAAGAAAACACTAATCTCAGGATTCTGGATGCTGATGGAAGTGAAAGAAGATGTTGAAAAGCATCATCCTAGCTGGGGATGTACAGTGGAGACCAGTGTGGTTATAGGTGAAGTGTCTTTTGTCTGCATTACGCTTCAATATCTGAAGACAGACATCCAGCCGATCAATATAGATCAATATCCACCAGCTGAATGATACACAGGAGGATCTACAGTAGGTAAGATCAGATGCTGCGAGGTGATAAGGCTTTGTGGTGTGGCAATATGTGGGAGCGGAAATGAGGCTGATGCCAAAAGTGACAGAGAGGAGAGAGGGCTGAGGAGAAGCTCACCAACAAATGGAGGGGTGGAATGTGAAGGAGATTGTCAAACTCCAGTCGTTCCCGGCTTCACAGAAATGCCACGGGAATGTAAAAAGAAAAGATGAGTGGTCTGTGAGTCTGCGAGAGAGAGAAATATTTGAGATAATGAGCTGAGGGCATTGCCGCCTCCTAAAAGAGACAGACTCTGACATTGAGACGAATTGGAAGCTTTGTCTCCACGTTTGCAGGTCAAACAAAAATGTGCCCTGAGAAGAATCATAAAACTATTACATATCTTCTAAATGTCAAATGTTAGGCTTCTGTGTCTACAGTGTCTGTGGATACTTCATGTGGTGGGTTTTTATTATAGATCTCAGAGAGCGCAGGCTTGACCTTATGAACTAGATAAACAAGAGCAAGCTTTTTAACATAAAGTTCATGTTTTCACTTGACATTAAGTGAAACACTGGAGCACTGTGTCCGAACAGCTGGTCACGTTCACGCTGCACTGATAACGCAGCTCCTCTGATGTTGTTTTTTGAAGAGTGGCCACCACGTCGCGTCAGTCCTACTTCACTCGGGCACATAGCCACGGTTTAAAGGAACATTTTCATGTGATATGTTGAGAGCATTTTCAGAAAAACATGATATGAATGCCTTGCATCAAAATATTGCATAATTTTTTTAATCACTTCTTCCACGCTCAGCTTAAAGTTGGCGAAACACTGCAGAGAGGTCAGTAACAGGAAACAGGAAATGATGTTGGTGTTAATGTTGTCTGTGTTGTTGGGTTCTCGTTGATCTTTCTGATTTGGAAGAATGCTCTCTAAGATGTTGCAGAGAACATTCATTACAAATATTTCTTAATTATGATTCAAAAAAATGTAATTCATGCGTCAACAGAATTCTCTTGATTTGTCTTCAATTTATAAAATTTCCAGGTTGAAATCTATTGAAGCGTATTACTGCCACGCTGAAAAAAGAAAAAAGGGTATTATTAGAACATAAAATTGATCAAGTTATTATGTGATAAGTTATTGTTAAAACATAAAAATGTTCACATCATAACATATAACATTATTATTGTTACATTATTGTTAAAATATAAAACCTTTCAACGTGCCATATTAAAAATGTGATATTGCCAGAGAGATGAAAATAAAACTGTGCTGACGGATAATGAAGCACGAAGAAGGATGTAAGACGATGTGATACAAATCTCCTACTGCTGGTAATTACAACATAAAACTGAGGTGATACATGATAACGTGTAGTTGAGTTTTAACAAAAAGGTATCACGTTATGATGTGACATGTTTTACATTATAACATGAAACATTATACAGTATAACATGGAAAGTTTTATGTTTTAACAATAAGTGTCACATTATACCATGACCAATTTTACATTATAACTGATACATTTTGTGTTATAACATGAAAAGTTTTATGTATGTAGTATTAATAAAAATAAGCTATAATGCTATAATATGATACTTTTCTCTTTTTCTGGTTCGGGCAGCAGTGTGCAGTAGAAATCCACAGCACTCTTCTTCCTTCTTTGTTCCAGTACGACTCCCTGATAAGCTCTAAGATCCCGCTGTTAATGCAAATCGTCTTTTCTTGGGTATCAGGTAATGTGTGTTGTACTGGCACTGAAATCCAACTCATTGCTCCACACTGCTCAACCAATTTTGCACTGTTTCAGTGTGAGCCCAGTCGAACCCCCCCCCCCCCCCATCATTTACTCTGGAAGCTTCTGTATCGCTCACAGGGAAGTGTGCAATCAAGAAATATATTCTTAGGATTTACTGCTGTGTTCCTCTACCTATATGGCCAACAGTGGGAAAGTTGAAAGTCACATTTGAAATGAATAAAACTTTTCATCGCTGCTCAGCAGAGGACTCTGTGATTGGGTCCCTGGAGGCACACAGCAGCAGATCAGTATGGAAGGTAAAAATGAGCATTTTCCAAAGCTGAGTGATTATTCTCCACTAGCCAGTCATTACCAGTGAGTCTAAAGAACTATGAAGTGCATTCATTATTTAGTGCCACTTCACAGCTCTCAACATCTTGGAGCAACATATCACATAAAGGATATACTGCATACCCTGCAGCTTGCACTGAACACCCTGCCAGACCGGGCACGCTTTCATTGTGTGAAGCCGTCTGTCATGTTGAATCTGACAGATGGTTCAGGTTATTGATTTGAGGAGAGAGGTTTGGTGAGAGATATCTACACGTGCCATCAGAGACCAAACAATCTCCCACTGCTCAACATTTATAGGTTCACTAACTCCCTGAAACTTCCTGTGGTCTTTTCTCTGTTCTGATGGCAGCGGGCTGCATGAGAAATCAATAAAAAGACTTTTGGGGAAGATTTTAAAGCTCCCATCGTGACTGAACAGTTTTGAAGGCACAGACTTAATGAGCAGCCCGATAGAGAATACAAAATTCTCACTGATGATGCTCGTCGCATAATTAGGCCTATTTTAATAGAACAAATCCAATATTGTTGCACATCTTCTGCAGCAATAAACAAAAGGTTACAGAGGTAAAAATTAATCATTCGGAGGAATGAGCCGAGTTTTAAAACTTACACAGCCAACAAAGTTATGTGACATTATTCATTCCATTCATATTAAAAAAAATCCCTAACTACCATTGTATATAAATGTATTCTCAAAGAGATCGACACCACAAACATTGTCACTGACACGCGCAGCCAATATGACGGTCTTTATGATTCATGTTTGTCAGCTTTTCACCTCCGGCGGCTTCAGTCCATCTAAATCAAGACTATAAATAAATGTGGGATCATGACTCTGCTGCCACGCTTCATAAGGCTGATGTGTGGTCTATTGGCAGGTGAGAACCTCATTCCAGATGCCTTTGAGCTGTATATGCTTACACACGGGATCTCCTGTGGAAATGTTCCTCTATATCCTTCAGTCTTATAATATATTATGTAATAATATGCAAAAACATGAAATATATAAAAAATATTGTATACATTTTTAAAGCCCTCCCTTACACAATACATTTAACTTCAAATCGATGTCAGATCATAGTTCTCTTCAGCGGGTTTGTCTCTGTTTATTCACACGTTCATAATGGATTCTTTGAACACCGAAGGGAGCCGGACATACAGCTGCGTCCACTGTTCTTCAGGCTAAAATACCAACACTTTTTTTCATTTTGGAGTGCTGTTAAAATGATGAAAACTGAAGCTGACAACTGAGGGCTCTACCTTAAAATATATAATGAGCCCACATACCGTCAGCGATGGCTGGTGTTGACACAAAGACGCCCAAACACATGTCATCAGGCCGTTACGGGGGATTATTTGACAGGGCAGACGTTTCTCATCTGGTGCGACATAAAGAGTGAGCTGTTGCACTTGGGTCTCACATGCCTGCCATCAATCAACACAGAGGCATCGCAGTGGACTTGGTTAAGCTTTCATTTCCATACGTGGGTTGTAAATAAAGTCCCCGCGCTTCTCTGGCCCCATTTATTTACCATACGCTAGAGTTGGACTCCTGGAGGACATTTGCTTGATTTAAGATGAGCGTATACTGTGCAACTTTAGAAATGTTGGTAAATTCCACCTCATACTGTACGACTAAATCGTCTGAGATGTGAAGCCAAAGCTTAAGATTTATGTGCCCAGGTTGAACATTGACCTGACTGCTCAGATTGTACATCACCAGTGTTTTTTGTCAAAGAAGAAGTCAAACTTTGTTTGCTGCCGATGCTGACAAGGCATACTGTCTTGATCATGTGTCACTGAGTGTGCTGCAACGTCCAAAAAGGAGGCGTTGGCATATGGACACACAGGTGGCGTAAAAAACGTGAGGATTGGGTTTGGCTACTTTGCAGAAATAAAGCAAACTACGATTACCAACAATGTAAATTGATCACTGCGGACACGCTGATTACTGCATCATAAAAAAACTTCAATCTCATTCTTTAACTTTCATGTGTAGTTGCTTCCAACCATAAACTATGTTTCCTACTATTGTGTTTTGTCATTTTACGCAGACTTAATACTTAATATGTTGCATACCTATATATGTTCTGTTCTTGCGTATTATATGTTCTGTCTGCTTATATGTTTACACCAGGTTCAGAGAAAAAAAGCATTTTAATCCCATCTATGCCCTGTACATGGCAGAGTTGACAGTAAAGCTGACTTTGAATAATAGGATTAGAATTAGTCGTAGAAACAGTAGTAGTAGTAGTAGTGTTGCTGTTTTACCACTCAGAACAAATATAAAAAATGATACAGTAATAAAATTCTTAATTTCTCAGAAATTAAACCAATTATTCATCACTGCATTTGGGGTCATTAAAATATAAAGCTGCCTGGGGCAGATGTAACAAAGGAATTAAAAACCTGTGGTCATCCAAAGCTGAGGCATTTTCACCACATCTATTTTTATTCTCTCCCTCTTTGGGTTCTACTGCCACCCTCGTAGAAAAAACATTGGCTAACTTGATGGTGGTCTGCTTGTGGGCTTGATGTCACGGGCATCACGCTGTTATAAATTATCAAATGTTTGGCTGCACGCTGCACTTGCTAGCTGGGAGCTCTACAATGCGCTCTGAAAGTGGTGACGGAGTGATAATCTGAAAATATAAACAGCACTTGTGACAGTCCCCTGAGTTTATAAGATGGAGCTTTCAGCAGGGTGGTGCCAGCCAAGGCCCGGCGCTAAGAGGTTTAAAACACAATAAAATTAAACCATAATGCTGTCAGAGGGGTGGACAGGATGATATGAACAGGTAGTGGAAAAAGAAAATAATTTTATTTTGTTCTTTCAGGAACAGTTTAACATTTTTAGGGGGGGGACATTAGTTTATTTAATGTAATCTAAGAGATGAGAAGATTCAAATTAATATCACATCGGTGCATTAGGCTCAGAGCTGCTGTCAGGATGTGGGTAGTATGACTTTGCATAAAGACTGGAAGCAGCTCCCTGCTCTCTCTAAATAGAACAATACCCATCAACTCCTTCCACCAAATTAGGTTTTCTCCTGGGTATGGTGGTTTGTTTCCTCACTTTCCTTATGTTTGATGACAAATAAATACTTTTTGGTTATCAGACCACTTTCTTTTTTCTTGTATATTTCTTCTATAAGAACTGTGAAGGATTTTTCGGCCCTGCTGGAGTGCCACTCTAGTTCACATGTTGTTAGGGGGAGCTCCATGGTGCTCTTATTCCTCGACATAGCAACAGCTGGATGCATTTACCAGATGTTGGTTCTCAGAATATAGAATCTCACAGTGCAAACCAAGTTAAATGACTGAACACGGATGGATAATCTGTTCATTATGACATAAGTGCAACACACAACTTGATCAATCACGTCATTGTTTGATTATTAAGAAGACAAAAGGTATGTTCTCATGCTGACCTAATGCAGCGCCCTCTTGTGTTCAAAGGTGAAACAACTGATGCAGTAACTGTGCTAAATTATCTTGGTATAACAACAAATCTAAATCGATGTTGTATAAATATTGTAAATGATTAAATAAGTCAAGATATTAATGCATGTTATAATTCTTCACATGCCCTGTTGTATTAAATCCTGTTGAGAATTAAATCATTCAACCACTTGTGTCCTAAACAAATCTTAACAATTCTAGATTGAAATCTAATTCAATATCATCAGTGCAGTACATTGGGAAAATATCATCTTCTAAGGTTTGAGAATTCTGGTCTATATTTAGTTTCTGTCTTGCATATAAAAGGCTTCCTCTATGATATGAATGTGTTTATTATTTATTTCACCTATAAAATCCTCAATATCTTCTCTATACGATTGTGCTCTGCCCTTTTGAAGCAATTCATTCAGGCAGTCAGTGATCTCTGTGAAAGCAGCAAGTCAGTGCAACGCCTGTATCAATATGGTTGTAATTATTCAGTTTAATATCTAGTTTTTCTTAAGTGGAGCACCTTGAACTACTGAAACACAAGTGTGATATATTAATTGATGCTGGTCCAAGTACACACTTTGGAGAGGGAACATTTTCTTCAAATCAAGGCAACAGAAGCCGGCTGATGATATAAACACCATCTTTTTTTATATCCCCATTTCATTCCTCCACTTCAGGCACGACATTTTCTTCTCTATTCATATCTTCAACCTGCCAGGCTTTCAGAAAAGAGACTACTTTTCTCCAGAGCTGGTGATGACTTTGTTACCTAGGCGCTCACAGCAGCCTCAGAATTAGCTCTCTGAGTGTTGAACTTACAATAGTTTTCACTTTTTAATTCCTTACACTTTCCTTTTTGTTCATGCGAGAGGGGTTGTACATGTTTTTATGTAAGGGTATTTATATCTTAGCACCCAATGACATATTTGGATGTGTAGTCTTTAGAATTTAAAACAAAAACATTTTTAATTTCAGAAAGTATTAATAAAATGCCCTTATCCTTCAGGAGAGTCTTTTTCACAGTGGGGCTCCACCCGATGTATTAAAAGCTAACTCTCAGTGCAATTCTTCTTCAAGAAAATCAATCTAACATACGTTTGCTATCCAACAACCATGTTCAGATAAGATGTTCACTATTAGGGCAGCTCTGTAAAGCAATGTCATCACCTACATGGACTGCGTCTACCATGGGCTATGGGCGTATGTCTAACGTCAGCTAGTTTTTAATTCTGTGGGTAGAAATCTTTTGAATTGACATAATGAATGAACTAGTTTATTTCATTCATGTCTTTGCCACTGTAATTTGATTGTGGTATTCAGGCACAGTACTTACAATACGAGAGATCGAATGCACCAGATGTAACATTATATCGTCACAGGCGGATACTGCCATGAGTCCTGCGAGCCTGGTCCACTCCACTTCTGGAGAGACATGCAAGGCTTTTCTTTTAATTTTTAATGCTGTCTTGACATTGTGGTTCCAAAAGTCTGAATTATTCAAAAAATCCAACATTTTTGACTTTTCAGACCGATTGTTTTGGTTCAGACTCAACTGGACTAAAGAAGTCCAAAGGTCCAGATCAAACAAGTTAGATATGAAAGCCCCCTTATAATCTGAAGTTGTTACCACTTGCTGCTAGTTTCTCTTTGAAAGAATACAAAAAATACTGATTATTGCCACCACCACTTGGTGATGAATAAGGATTTGTTTATGTTAATATAAATTATTTAATATATATTATTCATATATGCAACAGAATAAATGATAATGAACATATAAATATAGGCCAAAGTCAAACTGTTGAGTTTTGTATGACAGCACTGAAGTGAAGTATGTGGATCAGAGTCAGCAGCTAATGGCAGAACGTCAGGGGGATGATAAACTTCTCAGGGACTTAAGTATGGTGGAGCACCGTCCATCATCAATGCTCATCGCAGACAGCAGAGGTAACAGTTGCCCAGTTGCATTGTCGTTTCAGAGCTCAACATCTTTCAGTTGGACCCAAAGTGGTTGTTTTGAAGCTGGCTTCACTCACAGCGCTCCAAGTGAGGTGACGCTCCCCGGGATACAGCAGTTGCCTAGCAACAAGGGTCAGTTAGGCGGGCTTCTCAGCTGAGTTGGGCACTCCAGGGTTGATGGAGCGGAGATGAGGCAGATGATAGTTCCTGCAAGTCGGCAGATGTTTGACGATGACTGAAGCTCTAATGGTTTCTTGAACTGACATGGCTGTAGTCAGATAGAACTCAGCTCCACTCACTCAAGCAGACTTATTAATCCTGAAAATAATTTTATTGGAAGACAAGATACTAAGGGAGACTTATTCAAGAAAAACAACTGAAAATAAAAAAGACTTAAATGATTCAGTTTGGTATCAAGGTACAGGTTTGTTTCCTCAGCTTAATGAGGAGCAAAAACAGACTGGAGAAATGTCTTGAAGAGCAATTCCAAGCAGTTACAAGCATTTTTTGGTGATTAAATTCTAGTTCTACCCCTGGGTGTTTGCACCAGTGAGTGGCAGTGTTTTGGCAGCCCTCTCTGATAGTCCTTTCTGATAGCACTATAAAAAACCACATGTATTTATATTAACCTTGGTCATCTTTTTTTTAAAGCGTCTATCTATCTATTTATCTATCTATCTATCTATCTATAAGTCTATCTATCTATCTATCTATAAGTCTGTCTGTCTATCTATCTATCTATCTATTTATCTATAAGTCTGTCTATCTATTTATCTATCTATCTATCTATCTATCTATCTATCTATCTACCTATCTATCTATCTATCTATCTATCTATCTATCTATCTATCTATCTATAAGTCTTTCTGTCTGTCTATCTATTTGTCCATCTTTCTATCTATTTGTCTGTCTGTCTTCTCTGGTACATCAGCATGTGTGTGTGTGTGTGTGTGTGTGTGTGTTACAGTTCCATTGTTTTTTGTGTTTTCATTTCATTACAATTCACACTGTGTGACTCAGTCCCACTGTCCCACTCTGCCAGCAGCTTGTTGGTTGCCTGCTGAGACACTAACCGTGTCTGTTATTCTGCTTCTCATGCATTTACCCGGTCTACATGCTGCAGCCGTTATTCTAATTCAAATCACTCATCCTATGGATGAACACACATAAAAGATTTTCTCGACATCTTTGTTTGGCTGCCTCGGCACTCTGCGGTGCAGCTGATATAGGGGAAAAAAGACCTGTATAAAGTGTATTCAGGTAAAATACTCCAGTGAATAAATACAGATTTTTCAGAAAACATTACACTGACATGCTCAGTGGTATTAAAGTGACAATGAAGAGCAAATAACACTGTCAGACAGCTTTACAGTATTTTCATATTTTAAATCCTCCATTGCCATTCCAGTCTTTTCATTCAATAACTGCGCTTTCATACATAAGATACAATCAGTAATATTTTTAATGCTTGATTGCACAAAAGGACAATAACACATCAGCAGGGGTCTGCAGGTGCTAGTTGCTGAGATTTTAATCTTAAACAGTACTTTTGTTAAGGTCGCACAACAAACCTGAGGCCCTCTAGGCAGGGTCCAACTTGTATTGTACATTTTTGCCTTTCACTGTTTCTTAAATCTTAAATTTTAAGTGCATAAAGTAGATTTTATTGTAATTGCATCCATTCTGTGATAACAACAGTCCTCTCAATCAGACAACTCAGGTTCAATTGTTATTGCAACAGTAGAACAGGTGGGTGTTTGGTGTCTAGACTCCAACCTCATCACTCCCCCTGATATGATTACATAGACATGATGGGAGTGATAAGCAAGAACTTGTAACCCCCCGTCAGAGCCTACAGGTGAATGCTGGAGTGGTGGAGGGTTTGAAGCAACTGGCAGCAGCGGGGCAAGCAAAGGGAGTGATGGGAAATTTTCTCTGCTTAAATAGACCCTCTAATCGGGTGGGTGTGTATTATAGATGATCGTGGAGAGAGAGGTATGTCACGTGGTGTGTGTCACATGATTGGAGCAGCGCAGCTCGAGTTGGCTGCCTGAACTAGCTCGCAGGCATCGCTCCATTTCTTAGACCATGAACAACCAGCTCTGTGTACATTACACTGGAGTGTGCAGCATGGATGGGCAGGAGAAGATAGAAAATTAAATTCTCTTTACAATACAAGGCATTAATCACTTCTACGAGGCTCTCCTCAACAAATTCCATGAAGTAAAATTACATTTTGCTTCATTTAATGATAAGATAAGATAAGACTTTATTAATCACAAAGGAAATTGTTCCGCCAGCTTGCTCTAAGATTATAGTACAGAACAATATAAAGTAGAATCAAATCAGTAAAATAAGTGTGTACTAAGTAATGCAGGACCAGTGCCTATTAGAGGATATCAATAGAAATGAGAATAAGGATAAGTAAAGTTACATTAGAGAGGGGAATATACAATATTGTGTATGTTGTTGGTATTATCCGATTGCAATCCGTGGTCCTCCCTGCAGTAGAAGGAATGATAAAGTTTGATGGCCACAGCAAGAAAGACTAACTCTAATATATTATTTCGATTATGGTGTTTACACTAGTTGCAAATAGAATATCCGATTCATATTCCCCCCATGTCATCATGTCCACTGCACAATAACTCCAACGTTATTCTTCTAAAACCCCGACCTGAAATAGTTTAATGGACAATGCTATAATTTTGTGTTTTCTTTCTAATGTTGCAAAAGCTAAAACTCTTTTTATTTTATTTGTATATTTAATTTTTCCATCTCCTCAAATTGTAAATGGTTTATATGTATTTAGCTCTTTTCTAGTCTTGACACTCAAAGTGTTGAACAGTACAGGTTTTTACCATTCACACAAACATTCATACATCTACAATGGGCCGCCAGGTCATGAATCGTAAAGCACTTGGTGGCTGTCATGTCGATGGCGCAAAATGCTGTGGAAACTAAAAGAGGATATTATACTGCAATTAAAACGTGAACATGTCGACATGATGCAACGAAGGTCAGAATCCTCGACACGTCTCTGCTGAGTGTGACCTTATTCAGAATCAGATGTTTACATGACATTGTCTTATTCTTACTCATATTAATATTGGAATATTGGTGTTTATGTAAATGTTGTTGGTTTGAAAACAAAATTATGCTTTCCTATTCCCCAAATTACTACTTCTTAATTCCCTACCCTGAACATCGCTTATACCAGCATATTTTTGTACATTAAAAGCCTATGTATGTGTAATATGTTCTCACCTAAGCTTTACTTTATATCTGTGTTGATTTTCCCTGTGATTTCATTGATTCCTGTGCTACTTCCCTACAACCCCCTCTGTTCGAAGGAAGAACTAACAGGCTGCTGGTGGTACCAGCAGGCTGCTTTACCCTCCAGCCATCAGAGCTCTTTGATCCCATCTCACTCGAGCCCAAAAAAGCCAATTACTCTATTTCCCAAAATGTCAAACTTTCCTAAGAGTGGTTTTCAGGTTTTCATTTTTCCCAAATGCATACACACGTGATGAGGAAGGAGGACGCAGCAGCGAGGATGATTTGAATAGGAAGAGCTTATACGCTTTACAGGTGCTCCAGATGGCAGACAGACAGGTGGATGGAGAGAAAAGCAGACGATGCAAACTCAAATGACTGACTGTAACACAAGGGACGTGGGCAGGAACACGAGGTAACAACAGAGAAATGAACAGAGGAACTGACGTGCACAGAGACTGAGGACCCAAGGGAGGCAGGGGTAATTTGACACAGGTGAAACACATCAAGGGGGGGGGGGAGACTGTCACAGGAAAACTACACAAAGTCAGGAAAAACACATAAAGTATGTGATATCAAAATGAAACTGAAAATAATACAATAACAAAGACTCTCTTTAGAGGGGCACATCATGACAGCGGCCGGCTGTGCTCATACATAATTTATTCCCAAAAAATCTCGAAGAAAAGGGATGACACCTGTTACATGCTGCTCACAGACACCGCTTCAGTGAAGGGTAAAAAAAAAATATGTAAGCGTCACCCACAGGATGCACCCATAATTGATGCAAGGTATCATGGGAGTGAATAATGTGGATTTCTCTGCACCGCTATTGGAAAAGTACAGACCTCCAGAACTGTAAATTCAACACACTAAGCAAATGCATTATACGAGCAGTATAATATAACCAATATATGATGGTATGCAAATGTGCTCTTCAACAGAGCTCCAGCTGCTGGACCAGCTGGCAAATTGGGCCTCTGTTTTAAAATTGCATGTTTGTGATCCAGTTATTAGCCAGTGGAATGGTAGGGGCCTGGAAAAGAGGGCATGGAGGAACTATACTGTCAGTATGGAAAGTATCACATTGCAACCTTTGTTGTTTGAAGTTCCATAGCACTGAATCTTTTACATCTGCTCATCAAATTCATAATGTGGATAGATCTAATTTTTACTTTACTTGAAGAAACATTAAAATCCATATTTCACATAAATACACAGGCATACAAAACAAACAAATAATAATTATAATACAACTGAAAAGAAAAAGAACTACAGTACAACTGGACCTAATTACAAAAAGAGATGGAGCTGGGAAGCTTCCAATTATTTTGTTGCTGTAAACCCAGAGAATGGGTTTTTTTTTATAGTTAGAGTTAGGTCCGAGTATGGGTATAGGTTTAAGTACGGACAGTATAGGGACATGTCTGTCAATGTCAAGCCGTTGCCAAATTGTCCATCTCACTGGTAAAGATCTATGCAGCAAATATGAATTGCCAGAATTGTGTGTTTTTTGCAAAAATGTTGGTTATGAATATAAATAGTGAAAATTGGGGAAACTTTGACAATGATCTGGTAACCCTCAACTTCAAACTGCGTCCCATATTGTAGAGCAGATGCGGCCTGGCAGCAACAGTTGGTGATGAAGTATGGACAGTTTAAATGTTTCAAAGGTCACAGCATTAAAAATGTCTGGACAATAATTACATGAATCAATATAATTGTCAAATTTAATTTAGTGGTTAAATGTTGGCTAATTTAGGAGGTGAAAAATATCTCTCACAGCATAATAAGACATCAGGTCCTTTGTAAAGCCAAACTGAAGTGAGCAGCAGGTCTAAAGTAATATGACAGTTTCTGTAATCAATCCAAACATTTACCATGTGTGAAATCAGAAATCATTTGTATGTCATTGTCGGTCGTAATTTTATTCTGATGTCACAACCCGACAGGTTCGGGATCTCAGGTGAACTCCGATGTCCCAGTGAAAGATTGTGTTAAAAGTTCAGGAGCTGAATAAAAAGTGAAATGTGTTTTCTGATGTAATTTAAAGATAGGTCGGAGCACCGCTGTGGCTCTATCAGGGAACTCTTAGGAGGACAGAACTACACAAACTCAGGTGAGATGTGAAAATGGCTCACAGCAGATAGTTAGTTCAAACAGTGCAGAACACTACAGAGTTTCATACTTTTATTTTCTTGGAAATGTTTTGGCAGTTTGCCAAGAAAAGTATGTCTCTGCTGGAGATAAAAACCAAACACGCTTGGTTAATTCAGTTGAATTTTGTATCTGGGAGAGAAAGAATCTCTGGAACTGCAACAAGGAAAATTGAAGGTTCAGTGTGAGTGATTTTGGGGAATTTACAGACGGAAGTGTCTGTTTTAATCAATGTATAACCACCTGAAACTATAACAAGCTTTGTCTTCTTGTTGCCTTAGAATGCGTTCTTCATATCTGCATCAGGAGCGGCTCCTCCTCCAGAGTCCGCCATGTAGCACTGCCGAGTTTTTATCGAAGCCCAAAATGGACAAACCCAACTAGAGAGGGCCTTTCTTGTTTTTCCGTTACCTGAAGGCCACAGTAAAACGATTCTTATTGGAAGGGGTGGGTGTGTCGAGGGGTATTCAGTTGGTTGCAATATGCAACTTTACCACTAGATATCACTGAATCCCCATTGCGCTTTTAAGCAATCTCTTGAGCAGCAAGTTCTGTATTGTCAAAGAGATTATTTGTTGTGGTAAGTAAATGAAGCGCTGTTGATTCATGATTTCTTGTTCATGAGTAAAATATGGCAGAAATAAATCAAACCTGGGGACGTGACTCATCTTGAACAATACGAAGGGGCACATCACTATGTAAAGCTGTCTCACTGCCGGAGAGACTTTAAATACTAGTTGCTGATTGAGATTTCTGCATTCAAAACACATTGGCACTTCATAAAATATGATGCTTTGTTATGGCGTAAACAACAGAAAATGCAAGAACAGTAATTAATTATGATTGACTGATATTATTTGGGATCTATTTAATAAAATAATTTTACATTAAAAAAAGTGAATGATTTGCTGTTTTTTTAAATTAGTATTTTAATCATATGTGTGTGATTAAAAATTAAAAATCTGAAAATGAATCCATAAAGAAAATAATCATTTTTCACAGTCCTATACAAAAGAGTTAAAAATTGACTTCAACCTGCTCTGCTTCAAAAGTAAAATAAAGTTTTACCATTAGTGCATGAGTAAAACAATTCGATGATATAATATATAGTCTGCTGCGCACATTTTGCTGCACCGACTGCTTTAACCTTGTGCATATATAAATGTATCCCAAACTAATCTGCCACTGGCAATGAGAGCCTTACTGAATTATATTTTTGAGTAGCTGTTTATAACCTGAGGGCCACGAACAATGAAGACCCTGATCTGCACCATCTCTCTGTGACCCCTGCCACATTCTTAAAGTATGTGGATCTGAGGAAGGACGGTATGGTCAGATCAGTGTGAAATGAAACTCCTGCCTGTTCAAAACAGCTCTAGCCTGGGTAACCCTGGGATAAGCAAGTATAACAAGCAAAATGCATGCATCTGAAAATCTGCTCCGTGTCTGGCAGCTGTGCAAAATCCGAGGTAAATCAGAATAAATGAAAACCCACCATTGTTGCAAAGATACAATTTGACTGCTGTATTCTGCATAATTAATGAGTTTTGAATCATAAAACATGTCGGCTCAGACATACTCGATGTCAGCATGAAGTTGGTTTAATTGGAGCAGTTTTGACCCGTGTGTCCAATGGTGTGCAATGATGCATTGATAATAGAGAACCTACTGTATATGTTTCATCCTTACCGCAGGAAAAACCCTGCACAGATGTGCTGCCATACCTTTTTTGAATTGAGTAATGGCCTCTGAATCCAGTTTGAGATCACCAATCTGGAGCACAGCAAAGACAAGCATTACTTTGTTGTGAAATCAAAACTGGGTGAAATATATTTTTATTTACTAAATGAAACCATCTATTGACTCATTGGATCCAGCTCGAAAACTGTGAACTGCATTTTATGTGCTGAAATGCTGTGAATGCAGCAGTCATTTAGACGTGCTCCTGCTATTGAACTGCAGACCACAATCCCACTTGTCTCTTAAAAATCTTCCTCTGCCTGGTTTATTCCTGCTTTGAGAGAGGGAATCAATAAGGCATGATGTCTCTTACCTCTTTCATCTCGTCTGTGACAAAGATAAAATGTCCTTATTGTCTTCATTGTGTGTAAGACAATAACATGAACCCCGAGCATCACATGAAACCAAGCGTTAACACAAGCTTTTTAACAAAAGAATGCTATTGTAACATAGAGTTGTAATATTATACACTGCTGCCTTTCAGCAAAACATTGGTGGGTTTTGAACATGTGTTTTCATCCCCATGCCACCAAATTCTGCTTTAGAATAACTGTTAATTCTGTATAATTGATAAGCAGTGTTAGATATGTAATCTTACTTCCTTCATCCACCTTAATTTTCGACAAATTTAACTAATTTATCCTAAAAATCCTGGAACATCTCTTAATTATGACCCACTCTGGTACATGTAGTCTGTTACTGCAGCTGACAATCTGTCCACAAACACAACATAAGCATGGCTAAACAAACAGGAAAACATTGCACTAATGCTTCATTTACTTCAAAGGTTTCAGGATCCTAGTCTCAGCTTTCAAAGCTCAGACGAGCCTGGTTACATCTCAGATGAGACGGAAATGTATTTTATTTCATGGCATGCTATAAATGATGTTGCACGAGATGTTGCAGGAAATGATGAGGAAAAACATTTAAAGTTAACAGGTGAATCAGAGAATCCATAATGTGCAGACATCCAGTATCTGCTTATATGACTTAATGGTTGTTACCGTAGTTACCTGCTCTGCAGATTTAAACACATAACAAGGTATATTTTTGATACAATCAATCATTTTGCCTTTATCCATAATGTTACATTGGAACGGACAGCAGCACTGTAAGCAATCTAACTGGGTCACTCTCTTATTTTTTCGGTATAAGAAATCTTTCCAGACCTGTTGTGACGTTAGTGAACATTAGTGTTTAAATTAATCATTCTTTTGTCTTGAGGCCATTTCCAAAGGGTCAGAGGTCAAGGTTGGTTTTTGGTGTTTCAGCAGAATTTAGGAAAAAACTGAAAATCCTTATTCAAAACCTCCATTTGTTATGTCTGTGTAGAGTTTTAAGAATACAATTTGTGCATGTGCTAATTCGCTTCTTCGACGACAGTTAGGTGAGAAGACTGCTGCAACTCATATCTGTGCTAAGCTTAGGGAAGTGAATCTGCAACTCTAAACATCATTTACACTAATTTAAAAGAGAGTGTTGTTGCCAACCCTTTTATTTTACTCTCAACTACAAAGTGAATGAACTCTTTTGCCTGTTTTGCCTGTAAAGCACTGACTGACCATATTATGTCGTCACATCACTGGTATGAAAACTGTGCTCCTGTGGACTTCATAGACTGAAATGTAAACTACAGATGTTTGTTGTAATATATTTCATCATACACATGAATTATTAAAAACACATTTCACATGCCACCATTATACATGGAGAGAAATACAGTCGCTCGATAAATAGAAGCCCCGTATACAGTAGATGGAGGCTAAGTGCTGCTGAGTGTGAAGGAATCCAGTAACGTCAGGAAACCATCCCCCAGATCATAAAAAGACTGGGACTTCACTGGTCATTTTTCTAAAGCTTTGAAATAACATCTTTGCCATGAATGTCTCACTTAATACAACAAGATCCATGCTTCAAGATACAGACAAAACGAGTCAACAAACAAGTTATTTGACATGTAACACAATTAACTGTACTCTATACAGTTGTGAATTTAATTACTTCAAACTCAAGCATCCACGAGTGATTAGATCAAAAACACTGTAAGTTCAAATCACTACATTCACATTTATGCCACTTTTTCCAGATTCACTGACTCTGTACTGAAAAAAAAAGTTCGCCATTCACTGGAAAATGGCGGTCGTGAAAAGAATTTGCTATTCCTCATCACAGAAAGTATTATTCCCTTCATTATTCTTTTATTTATAGAAGACTCTTCAAAATAGCTTTTACTACTCTTACCATCCTTTGCCCTTGGTGCCCTCTGCTAATTACGTTTTTGAAAATGTCAATACTCGTTATGTTGGGTGGGTTTCATTGAATAATTGCTCGGTGAAAATGTAGTTATTTAATATTAAGTGGATCTCCCCTCCCTGCGCTGCCATTCCTTACTAAAACAAACAGTTTTGTAGAGGCTTTTTCATGTCTTTACACAGCTTGTCTGAGTCCCCAGAGCCGCTGGTGCATAAACGGGCAAAAGAAAGCTGAGAGTAGCGAGCAGACTGTGCACTCGTTCCCTCGCTCTCCCTCTCCATACCCCCTCTCCGTAGCAGAGTTACAGTCATTCTGCCACACTTCAGGGAGACTCGTTAAAAACATTCTGGAGATGCATACTTTCATTCCACTCGCGAGTTATCAGTGCGGTTTGTCACAGCCAAAGTGCTGTGATGTAGCTTTGGTGTTCCCATGAGGCCTCTGTCAAAGTGCCCAGCCCTTCCCTCACACTCCTCCTCGCACGGCTCCGACTGAACGCAGCCATTCCAGCAGTGGCCTGTAAATATCAGTGGAATGAGCGGCGCGAGCTGAGGCAGGTGAGATGGTAATAACATCTTCTCCGCACGACACCTTAAAAGCTTTATTTTTTCTCTGGGATACGGAGCCAGGGACGCGTACGTATGCAGTAAATCGCAGCCCCTGAGTCGATCAGTCTTTATCAAACTAGGCCATCCGTCCCTTTGTACCCGGCCGTTTGTACACAGCTATCAGACCTGGGCCGCTGAAGAGGGGGAAAGGACAAGCCAAGAGAAAGTAATGATGTTTGTGATGAGCCCCAGTGTTGACTCAAGTCTAGCTGCTAAATCCCTGGACTCTCACAGCCAGGCCATTACACACACTCAATGTGGTCCCCATAAGCTGGAAGAAGGGCTTATAGGGAGTGCAGACGCTCTTATTTGAGGCCGCGGGGAGCCCGATATCCCGTCTGCACAACTCGCTCTTTTCACCCTTTCAATTACAGCCCTTTTCGCCCAGCTTTGTAGCGCTCACCTTTACGATTACTGTTTGTTTAGCTGCCATAGTTTGACATTATTTTTATAAGGACAGCCACAAGCAATGTTCTCACTGCATCTCTGCCTACGCCTCTTGGTTTTTAATGGCGTGTCCATGACCTACTGGAGGAGCACAATTGCATCAGTCGGCTCATTGATTGTTGCAGATTTCCTATTAATAGTCCATCCAAAGAAATGTATTTCTCTGGGCTCAGCAGATGGGTTTTGGAGACAGAAAAGTGAAATGCAAAAAGCAACGTTGCAATCAATACTGTTCCTGCTGAGGTATTCAGGTGGCTGAAGGAAAAACTAGTAGCCTTTGCAATGTACCACAGCACATCCTGCCCTGCAGATGCACCTGCTGTGTGCATCTCTGACTCCATGACAACTTCACCCACCTTCTGTTGGCATCTTCTGCCAAATCCCTGCTCACATGACAGTTGATTTGATGATTCACCAAAAAAGTTGAAATAGAGTAAATCTTGCAGGATGAAGGATTTATGTGTTTCTGGAGACGAATTACTTTAGATGCATCAGGAAGACAAGGCTGATGAACTGTACAGAAAGTTAACAGTTGTGTTGCCGAATCTGAGCTGTCATTGCAAAAAGGAGCATTATAATCTCCTTACCTCACAGTGGCCACACACTATTAGTCTTAATGTGGACAAATATCTACACCTTGGCTCAACCGAACAAAATGTGTTTTTACTATCTACCCTCTCACAGAAATATTGCTTCCTAACTCATCCTTTGGTGCCACGTATACTGCAATAGAGTAAAAGGGACTTCATAAACATTAGCTTGCGATTAAAATCAGGGTGTGACAAGATTTATCTGAATATAAGAATCTTAAATATATAGATTTACAAAAGCAGAAATACCCACTGTACTGCCTGTACATTAGTTACAACTATTGACTAACATTCTTGGAATTTATTATCACCTCAATTTCAATTTTCGATATATTGCACCTGGAGCATGCGCCATCGACACGAAGTTAGACATTGGTGGATGGCGACATTTACATTACGAGGACCATATCGGACCCAAGTAGACTGGAAGATGAGGAATCTGTGAATTTGCCTTCATGACAATTTAAATGCAGGACCTAAAGTGATACAGAGACTAACCCCAAATGCAGCGTACAGTACATCTGCAGTCAGGGCGCAGCCACAGTGTAATAGGTTCAAACCAAGCAGTCACGTGTAATTAAGCTGCCTCTGAAACAAGAGTATTTTGCATGATGAAAAACCTTGAGCATAATGGTTCAGGGGCAAAACAAGGAAGCTACGTGCAGCCTTCCTCCCGGACACAATCCAGCGAGGATGGCAGCCACCAAGCCAAGAGGAGGCAGCTGACAGAAAACAGCAGCAGTCAGCCTATAACCCAAAAAACACTTCAGCCCTCTTGGTTTTAAGAGCTTAGCTGCAATTTCCTGTCACAGAGGTGCTCAGCTGTCCATAATATGACTACATCGAGGGGTTGGGAGGCTGCGCTGCTGTAGGATTTTTGGCAAAAGTGGATCCGAGGACAAACTGGCAGCATTTAGTGAGTCAACATGTTGATCCTCATTTCCATATTTCACCTGGGTGCTAAGCCCAGCATTAGAGTGGTCTTTCCGTAAAATTCAAAAGCAGCAGAGCAGGAAAACTGGCCCCTAACACAATGCCGCTTGAAATGCAAGGCAAACAGATATCACTTACAATTTGCCCAAAACACAAACACAGTGCTCCCATTGTGTTCCAACACATCATAGCACGGTCAGCCGGGAGAGGAGGGGGGTGCACAATATTTTATTTTTGTTGAAAACAGAGTAATTACCTCAAGTCTCTCTCCTCTCATTCAAAAGAATCATTGCACTGTCTCCCTCTGTTTTGTGACAGCATTATTCAGATGAGTTCTGCAATGCAGCCTGAGCCATGTTTACTGACCAAAGCCGCAGTGTGAAATCCAGAATAATTGCTCTCCCCCCAAACTCCCCTGGCATTCCCTGGCACATCGTGCTGCTCTGCTCGGTTCAAGCTGGAGTTCCAACTGAGACAGAAATTCCCAGAAATAAATTAAATCTGTCTTTTTGTTGCTCTTTTTTTTAAAAAGAGATTAAAACTAAAAAAAACCCATTTTTGTTGTGAATGCTGCAGGATATAGATACAAAAACACGTAAAACACACGGTACAAGCCTGTCAGGTACAGTATGTTTACCTCCTACAACTTTAAGATACACCAGTGAATAAAAAACAAACAACAGGTAAGCTTTGGGAGACCCAACAGCACATGTAATTGCTTGAAAATGTCAGATAAGCAAAACAAACAGATGTGTCAGGTCACAGTGTGCACGGCTCATTATACCAGAGAGTTCATGTTGTGCTACGCTCAGCGCCTGTGCAAAATGACACATAGGGAGGAGCTCTCTCTCTCTCCGTGAGGTGGGAAGTGAAGCAGCACTGGTAACAAGCAGATAACAGTCCCACCAAGATGGTAATGCCAATGCTTTGCACAGTAACAGGTGGGGGGACATCATTGCCATTCAGCACCGCACACTCCAATGTTGCTAACACGCTCACACACTAATCCTAAACGCAGGCGTGTTTTCCCCCTGCCGGCACGTCACTCTCCCAGAACTGTGTCATGTTCTGCAGAGCAACTAAATAAAGCCAAAAGGCAAACAAATCCTCCTGAGACACAGAGGCAGAGAAAATACTCTTGTCTGATACTTTGTAGTTCTGCCCGCGTCTAATACTTTCTAGACCAGTTTCTTCAAAATGTCATTTTCTGTTCGACTATACCCAGAAAAAGGCCTCATAAGAGGGGGAGGCATCTCTTAAGGACTTACTGCCATCTGTTGGAACCGAGTGAAACTGATTATCAGTCGTTAATGCTTTTTGAGCTCTGCCTTGCTGTCCAGTATATTCCTGTGAAAGATGCCGGCTCGTATCAATCATCCATCCAGCTGAGCCCCTTCACAGCCTTCAAGACGTGGGTGACTGCATGATAGCTGATGCTGTAAAAGGAAAATTGTTTCTCTTTGTGAAATACCCCAGCATGAATGAATGGATCCTTCCTGTGCGGTTTGAAGATGTAAGAAGTATCAGATGTGGAAATGTAGGATGGTTTGTAGGATTTAGTGAATTCAGAACTAACTTGGCTGACGGTTTAATGTCACTGGAAAAAAATGGGGTCAAAATTCTGACACTGTCTCTGGCAAAACATGAAAGTCAGACTTTGTAGAATGACTTGTCCTAATGAATGTGCATGGACACCTCGTTTCCAAACATCTTGAATCACCGTCTCACTCATTTTTGCATGCTTGACTGAGCCATAATTACCATTTAAAGTGGGATAGGAGTGAAGTGAATGAGATCCTTGTTTGCACCTCAGGTCACGCATGCCAGGCTGCCTTCCTTGATTACTTGATGAGGTGAGGCTGGAGATCAGCCAATGGAAATTTTTGAGGGAGCGTAGTTTGATCTGTGACGCTTTAAGATGTATTTCCTTGTCTGTATCTCCACATGAGAATACAAATATTTTATATATACACACATGCACAGGTGCATCTCAAAAACAAGTATGCTGTGAAATGGTTTAATATTTTTCAACAGTTAGTGGAGAAAGTGAAAGTTTTATATATCCTACACTACTTTACATAACTAAAATATTTCAACCATTTTCATTTTAAATTTGAGTCAATTTTAAATATTTTACATTGCATGTAATTAATTTAGTTTTTAATTTTATCTATGAAAGAAAAATAAAAACAGCAGAACTGAAAATCATGAGTTTCCATTTATTTTAAAAAGTCAAAAGAGTATGGTAAAGGGAAAAAAATCTACAAAGTAAGCATGGTTCTGGTACATAAGGTTTATGAAATTTCATTGTATGGCCGATTTGCCACCATCGCCAGTTTTTAGACAGAATCTAAAAACTGGCAATAAATTCAAGGTTGTCAAATGATTGGCAAAGACGTATAATGAGGGTACAAAAACAGTTTGCCTTTCAGGAGGATCAGGATATCATGGCTACACAGATAGACCTCTGGCAAACAAGAGCTTCATGATTTAACACAGTAGCTGAGAAATATTACATCAAACTGGCTCTTTTTAAAGGGAAATATGTTTCTAGAAAATATCCCCCTTTATTACATGAAAGGGCCTTTCAATCCATTTAGTTTAACTGTGGCACTGTGACTGATTCCTGGAGAGTTTAGGTATTGATTCAGACAGAAAACATGATGAAAATAAAAGCAGTATTAAAGCCCTTACATTACTTTTGAACTAGATACGAGGAGGTAGAGAATAGAAAAGGAAAAAGAACGGAATATAGCCAGACATCTGTTATGAATCCTCCTACTGCATCTGGTGCTGTGTTTACGTCAAAAATACAAAATCAAGACGGTAGTTATATAGCGAGTGGTCCTCAGTCTGCCTCCTCCTCCTCAGACTCAGACTCTGGAAGATAAGAAAATATCAGTCATCAGTCATGTGCTTAAAGTACATGCACAGGAAGAAGCAGCAACTTTAAAAAATAGCGTTGATACATAATTAACATCACTTAGTTGTTTAAGATACTGCACAAACCACTGCCATGTATTTTGGCAGCCTACAGCTGTGAGAAGTAGAGCGTCTAAAATAAAAACGGAGAAAAGACGACGCAGTGAAGGACTTACCTTCCTCTGCGTTCTTCAGCCACTCGACAAACTTTTTCATCTGCTCAAGGAAAACGCTCTTTCCTTTGGCCAGGTGGGCGTCGTTGTACCACTTCAAAATTGCCTCCTCGCTCAAGACGTCGGCTTTAAAGAGAAAAAAAAAATCTATTAAAAATGATGCCAACCGCGCAGATGCGTCTGCAGGTGCTTGAAGAACAAAATGTCGCCAGGCAGGTTTATCACATCAATCCACACAAACTTTTGTCTATAATCTCAGGCCATCTGGCTTCATTCGTGTATTCCTATACAGGGTAGTTTCCCGCTATATAAAAATGAGCCTGTGGGCATTGAGGGGGCGAGCACCTCCACCTGTGCCAGAGGATCAATTGCCGCAGGTGAGAGCTGTTAGCAGACTGATCCACAGGTTTAAAAGGAAGCAGTGGAGCTGCCAGAGAAGAACTGAGAACACTGAGAGACATTAAGCTGAGTTGCAAAGCCAGACACCAGCAGAAAGTGCTGGTACTTTAACTTGGGAGTTTTTGTTTTGATTTGATAAAGTGAAGCTGGAAAGCAATAGTTTTGTCTCTGGCTGTGTGCGGTCGATTGCCACAGAGCCCAAAATGTGAGGACGGAATAAGGAGACTTATGGACACAAAATAAAGAACTTACCTTTGTAGAGCAGTACAACAATTTTCTGAAAGGCCTTCATGAAATTGATGTTGTCATAACAGTACTCCTGGACCTTCAGCAGCAGAGTGAGTTCAGAGAGGCCCTGGGAGGTAAAAGCCTTCAACAGTGGGCTGTATTGCTGAGAATGTAAAAGAGGGAAAATTCATATATGGAGAGAGGTTCGGGATATTTTTTTTACATTACTTTCACTTGGCGGGGTGGCTTTGGGTTAGTAAATCAATTATCTTCTCTTCTCTAAGTTCAAAGCAGCCAGAAACATCTCAAAGGCACAATTTAAGGGTGACATCCATAGGTTTCTTTGTTTCCAAGTAGGGTTGTGGACTTAAATTCAGTGCCCATAAGGCACTGATTCCTACACGGCCGATAATGGTTCAAGGCAACATAAACATCACAGCGTTTTCCAAATAATTCATTCAATCTATGGCGGTAAGTGGGGTGTGTGATCTTCATCTCACTTTCATGCGTGACAGATCCTGGTACACAGTCTAAAGAGTGAAAGATAAATTCACGCATGAAAGCACTGCATTGCAACTACAGCTGAAACTATGAGATCTGACTGTCTGCATAGGTGGTAAAAAATTATGGAGCATAGCGCAAGCTTGCGGTAGCTCTTATGCTATTATGAGAAGTGTAAACATTTTTCGGTTCATTATGAAACTGTATCTATTATGTGATTTTGTGAATGTATGTGAATTTGTAAAGAGTTTTTCACTGGCAATTCTTATCATCATCGACTGCCATTTTGTGTTTTTTTTAAAGAATAAAGTACACATTTAGCATCTGCATCAGAATACCCAACCCTATTTTTAAGTATGTTGCCAAAGTTGGGAAAAAGTGGAGCTATATAATGGAGGTGTCACCTTTAAAAGTTTGATGGCTTGTTCTGTGACTAGCTCCTCCTTCTTGTTCCACTCCACAGAGCTCATTACGCTAGACCAGATTAGTCCAATCATCGTCTGCTCAGAGATGTTGTTCTTCTTGATTTCCTCTCGTAAGTAGACGATGATCTGCAAGTCCCAAGACCAGAGATGTAACACAAGTTATTAGCGAGGCAGACAAACCACGGCCAGCATATGCCAAGACTTATTGCTTATCAAACGCTGCAGAAGTCGCAGGTATGAGAGCCCTGGCAGGATACGTGGGCTTGCAGCAGCAGCAGATAATAAGTTCAGGTTGAGTGGATTTCTGCAACTTGTCAGTGATTAACTGCATCCTGTATCTTCAACGCTTCTTAAGACAAAATGGGGCAGAGGTTAAGAGAAGCGGTGTTGTCATACAACAAGGGACTAAGTGTAAAAAGAAGCTCGACATCCAATGAGGCTTACATCTTTCAGGGGGTCCCCACGTGACATCTGCTCCTGGAGCTCTTTCTGCACCTCCTTACGTGCACCTAAGGACTCCTGGTTTCTGACAAAGTCCGAAAGCTCCTTGAGACCAGCGCCAGTGAAGTACTTGGAGAAGTGCTCGCAACTGCGCTTGTTGGCAGGGAACAGCTCCTGAGAAGGCACGGACACATATAAATTAGCACACATGCACACACACATTCGCAAATTCAGTGGCAGACCTTTTTTTTTTTTCTGCAGACAAGCCTTGTTCAGCAATTAAGAAGCCCTTGTTCCCTACTTATTGCAGTACTGGATGCAACAATAACCTTAAACTCTGGTAAATTTATGCTGATTATTAATTGTACTTTCATTAAACAATCTTAATTTCAAGTGTACTGTAATTTATGCTTCATCTAGAGGAGGCCAATTGCATGACCAACACCCATACACAATTCCTAGATTAGTAAAGTGCACATGTTAGTCATTCCTTGTTTACAATTGGCTCCATAGATTCAATGCCACACAAAATATTATACATTTAAAAAAATTATTCCTTACTTTTTCATATGTACTATAAGTATTGTTAGAAACTGACTATTTAAAAGAAACTCTGAAAGGGGCATTTCAGTGTCCCCTGGCCCCATCACTTGCTTTACCTAAACCTTGTAAAGATTTTGATATTTAAAACATCATTCTCACCATGAGCCTGTTGTCCATGCCAACCTTTCGGAGACTGGCAGCAACAGAGCTGATGTCCTTTTCGGAAAGCCAGGATTTGAAGAGTTTGACAGCGAAGCATGCTGAAACACCTGAACAAATGCATAAAATTGTGATTCAGCTGTTGGTAACAGACCTGCCAGGATGAAGTTAAGGGCCTAAGTAATACACTGGTAAACAATACTCAGCAGGATACGATTAGACAGGTTTTCACTGGATCAATTCCTCAAGAAAAAAAACTGAAAAATCAAGCTCTTAACAAATTAAGTTTGAGGTATATTAAAAATTATATTCTGCCCAAACAATATACAAAATGGTTTTAGTGAAGATTATTTTGGTGATAGGTTTAGGCAACTACTCCCATATGTCTTTCGTCTGTTACAAAGCCTTGATACCTCAAGATGGGTGATAATCATCATCTTTCTTTCACAAGCAACAGACAACTGGCTGACAACACAAGGTCAAAGTAAAGCAAAACATCTTTTTTCAGACATTTTCCATTCATAATTCATGTAATGGGACGATTTTCACATATTAGCGGCTAAATCATTTGGACCAATTAATTCTGGATAACAAAGCAGACTGATAAATAATTATTTGCTCTCCTGCTGTGACTACCATGTTTGTGAAAATCAGCTGTCAGCTTAAGTTCAGTGGATTCAAACGCAATTTTTTTCTGGCGTTAGGCATACAAATGTATTACACTGATGTTAGCATGAGCACATTTGTAAGCAGAGAAGTATTGAGAAACCACAGTACAGATACAGAGAGAACATTTATTGGACAAGGGGTTTTGGGATTTTGAACTACAATGTATTTTAATGGTTCTCAATTGTTCTAATACTTAAGCCCCCTTTCCAATGGTCAAAAAAACCAGCTAACATCTGGGTTTTGTCTGCAGTGGGAATGACTCTGCAGTGGAAGCGGTTTTAATTGGCTTCTATCAGCAGTGATGGAAATGTGAAACCAGAGTAATTGCGCTAATTTGACAAGACAGTGAGGTGAGAGAGTGCTTTTGTGGCAACAAACATGATGCATCAGGAGAAAATAAACAGAAAGGCAAACTCGACTGGCAATGAAGTTGGAGTCTATCGACTTTTTTAGTGGGTATACCACGTTTAAAAAAGCTGCATATACCCACTCATTTTAGTGTAAAGGAGATATTATAGACAAATAGCTGAACATTATGTTGATTATCTGTTCTTAATATATTGGGAAATAATTGTGAAGACCATAAACTGTGCATTTAAAAAGGGGCAAGAGAGGGTAGAGTTTTAACAATAAAAAAAACAAAACAGGTTTTTAAGAAGGAAATCAAATAAAAAAAGAGGGTGGTATAAGATGATTCTGTGCCCTCTTCATCTCCCAACTCCTTCTCCCTGTAGATCTACTAAACAACCAAAAAACACAACTAGGCATGCCTACAAGGCAGAGAAGCATGTACCTTCTTTAACCAGGTTCTCATTGAACAGGCTGCTGAGGATGGATGCAGAGATATTGCATTTAGCCAGTAGGATTCCTGTTAGCATGGCCAGCTTGTTGCGCTCAGACTCTGTGAAGCCCTTGAGAAACAGCAGCAGCTGCCACAGAGCAAACATAGAAACACAGTTCTTTAGGCTGAATTTTTTGTCAGATATATATATATTTTTAACACTGGATTGGAGCAACATGGTCATGAATTCAGAAACTTGACATACAATAGTCAGGTATTATATGTTCCTGTAAAACAAACCTTTTTAATCTCCTCCTCGAATCCTTTCTCCAAGTATTTGTAACGCCTGATGAGCTTGTTAAAGACCTGGAAGAAAAAACAAAGCATGTTGTATAATTTGTACTGCCTGAACATGTGATTTTTATATTTCTTGTAATCGGTGCAAGGTGACAGAGAATTAAGTATTCACCTGGGCATATGCCTGCATTGTCTCCATGTCCTCTTGTGCTTTGAAGAGACAGAAGTCTGTGCATGTCATATCATCTGCCAAGGTACCCCCCGGGGCTGTGAAGAAATACGTTTAATTTTGAAAAACATGTTCTCTAAAAGTCTGATGAGCTCAGACCTTGGCAAATTACTGTTACAATGATGGATTTGCAAGGTTGTAACACTTCTCTACAGAGGATATAGATCTGTTTAAATGAGTATGTCTATTGCCTTCATTTGTGAAATTAAGTAGCCAGTTTCATTGATCATTACTGCTGCCCATCCACTGTGTAACAATCACTGTATGCACATTGAACATGCACATTTTACGATGTTGATAACGCATCCTTAAAAAAACAGTGAAATGCTGTGCTGTTGACTTCAAACCAGTTTTTTGTTGGTCAAAAGTCCAATCGCTTTCTACTCTGTCAAGATAGCAATGTGCAAACATGCCCACAAGCACTCACATGGGTGCACATGCATTTACTAAAAATTGGGCACTGTACAGGAAAAACAACTATTTAAAGATGTTTTGTGCTGCTTTGCACTCGTGTAACCTGCTGTTATGCTTGACAGATTCATCATTGCACGACCCAAATGTGACATCATCATGACGCCTTTCTCTTTTATACTTAGTGTATAATCAGAAAAAGGCAGAGGAAAAAGAAACAGTTTTGGCACTGGCTTGATTGCTCAAGAATCATCACTTTGTGCCTTTGCACGCTTCTTTGCCTTGACAAACTGGTTGCTGGTTGTTTTTTTCCCATTGTTTCCTGCAGAATGCCTCGTCCTTAAACTAGAGTCTCTGCAATCTCCCTCCTGGAGCAATCTGAGAGTATCCATGCTCTCTCATTAGTGACTTTATTGGGGGAGCATAGATATCTGCAGAGATGCACCTGTTTGCAAGGACGGAATCAATGAACATTAACTAGGCCTAAGACAATGCTCTAAAAGTCTAGAGCATTCTATTAATGTTTTAATAATGTAGCAACTATATTGTATCAAACACTTGTTTGCTCTTATCCTAGCTAGGGTCGTACTAATGGCTCATTGAGTACTTTGTCTCCATCCTAATAAACACACTAAAAAGCCCTTGGTAATAATTACATTTAAGATTTTTTTTAAATCTGAAAGTGACCTGCAACTTACCCAGCATTCCACCAGCCACCAGGATATCGAACAGAGTCTCAGCATAGCGTCTATAGTCAAGTTTGGCACCAGAAGAATCAAGGAACTTTGCGACAGCGTCCAAGTCAGTGCCAGTTTGGTTCAGACCTTGTACGATGCTTTCCTGAAAATGGGTAGGGTCAAACCTCTCCTTTTCATCTGTTGAAAAGACAGATACCAATTTTCAGTTTCCCAATGTACTTATGATCTTATGAAGACAAATGCAATGCCATACTCAGGTCATAAACATACATAAGGTAGGGATTGCAGACAGTCACATTTATTGTACTATGGTAATCTATTGTTCAGTGGCAGTAAAAAAACAATACTCATTAATGTGCATTTTTTTGCCACACATTTTCCTTTAGTGTGCAAAAGGTCAATTGAAATTTGTTGAATATCAAGTCAGTTACATATTGGAATGTGTTTAAGGGATCCAACTTTATTGTCATATTCCTGTATTTTTCATTGTATGTAAATCATCAAAGTCCATGAATAGTTTGAATTTGAACAAGAAATGTAATTGCTGTGTGCAAAACTTATAGACTGGTGACCAGGGAGCACCTTGTTTCTCGACCAATGTCAGCTGGGATTGGCTCCAATCCCTGAAACTCTCAAAGGATAAGCAGTATAGATACTGGATGGATGGATGGACTGATGGGTTGATGGATGTGCAGAACTATATGATTGCCTTCAAGCTTCTCACCTCGTTTTCTGGTTTTGAAACGCTGGCCTGTTAGCGTAGGCTTCTGCTGCTTTTGATTATTCATAAAAGACACTCTGGGAAAACAGAGGAAGAAAATAAGGACAGTATTAGGACATTACAGTGAACGTATTTTCTCTCCATACCCCTGCACTCTCTGCTTGAGAAACAGTAATGCCTTGTTAGGTGACGCACATGGCCAAAAAGAACGAATACTTCAGCCATCCTTTCATTTTAAAAAGGAGAAGGCATGGTACCACAACATATTTTAAAGTTAAAGTGTTTCTTAATTGGAATTAATCAAAAAGAAATTTGTATTGGAAAGGGACCAACACTGCATGAAGCACAGCGGGTTTGTGTATAATCACACATGCGGCCCAAAGCAAAGCAACCCAGGGGGCGAGTAATGATCTCAGTCTGCTGAGTGGAAACATTCATGTTTTATTCACGTTAGTTGCGTAAAGCTACGTAAGATCTGGTGTATTCACAGCGACCGACGTAGACATGTGATTCTCCCCGTGTTCACTATTAAAACACGACTCTAGCAAACGTTATTTAAAGCCGCACATTAACTAGTTAAACAACATCTGACAACATGACCAGACTAAAGAATACAGATTTGTAAAGGCACAGAACACCCGGATGTCTGACTCCAACACCTGCTAGCATTAGCTAGCTACAGTTCGCTTTAGCTTATCTTGCTTTCATGACGCAGAAACACAGTTGGCTTGAATATAAGACGACAACACTCAACTACAGCACCTTAGAACAAACAGCGACTCACCGAAATCCTCTTTATGAGCAAAAACTGTCAGTGAAATAAAAACTAACACCGTTAAAGTCCAGCTGCAGCACTTCCGGGGGATGCGGAAATTGTGGACGCAAAAGCGCATGCGCGGTGACACTACATCTGGATCACTGCACTTGTGTGGGGGGAGTGAAGAGATCATAAACTGTTTAAAACCGACGAATTGACGTTTGAGCAAAACTAATGGATTAAATATACAAGTGAATGTTAAATTTATTATAAACTGCTTACATATTTATACTTTGTGTTTGCAGAATTAACTCATTAACGACAGTTTTTTCTGATTTACACCCCCATTCCTCCCGGACAGTTCGATATCGTCTAGATAGCGAGTAGATGGAGACAAGAAATAAATAATAAAAAATAAACTTTAAAAAGATGAGTTTCCTAGTAGATAAACATATATTCAACATTGTGTATTAATACACAGAACCGACCCGGACTCGTCGAGTATCACTGGGGGATCGGGGGACAAGCGGCTGCTGTCTGGGATGGAGACACAGGAGGGGGGTGTTGTGCTGTCGGGGGATGTGGATCTGCCTGTGGGATGAAGGGAAACCTTGAGTGATGCGTTAACTCTCATCTCGTAAATCTTACTTCTAATTCAACTTCTGTACACAGGTTTAGTTGTATTTATTTCCAAATATACAAAAAAGATGCATTATTTCTGAGGTAATGTGAAGAATTGCCTAAAAAAAATCCCCAGGGGATGAGGACATGAAAATGACAAGAGATATGCAACAAAGTGTCTCAGTAGCTGCATTTAGCAGAAAGTGAAACAAACAAAAAACAAAGTTTCACATAATACTTTGGCAACAATGGATCCCATAAAATACATCTACTACACATAATAAAAGCAGCTCTTTAGTTCATGCAAGGGTACTCATAAACAGACTAGAGACATACACCTACGGTTTGCAGTTACATCATTGGACAAGATAGCTAAAAGACACGACAGGACACAAAAACCTTTCCATCCAATCTTTGTAATATTTTTAACAATATAATAAAGATTATAGTTGTCATAAAAACTCAAAAGGTGTTTAATTAGTCCAGTTTGGATGACTGTAAAAACATGGCGGCCTCCGTAGAGAGGACCCACTCCTGATGTAAATATAAAGTATTTGAATATAAAGGCCCATTTCTAGGGTAAAGAAAACAACAATTTGTACAATTTAGATAAAACACAGAAGGGAAAACATCACTAGGATTATTTTATATTCAATTTATATCAATAGATCCTTTTCAACTAAGTCTTACACACTGAACCAGAACTTAGTGTGCAACATTTTGTGATCATGCATGTTTAAATAAATATTATAAATAAATATTTGACATAGTGTCTGCCTTAGGAAACTTTGGGGAAGTGCACACCATGTGGACAAAATAATAAAATAATACTCCATAAAATTCCGACAGCATTTGAAGGCATCAACACCCGGCCACCCCCCCACCCCCCTCACTGGAGGTGATTAGGGGGACTCTGCCGCCGGACGAGCCCAGTGACGCCGCTCCGCTGCAGCCGCTCCCCACGCCCGGTGGACCCTTCCCTCTCCAGTCCACCCGCCCAGCTCCCATCCACAGTGCTGCTGCTGCTGAGAGCCACAGCGCGTCCTGCCTCGTCCTTGCTCCGCGGACACGAGTTCAGCACGAAGCCGAGCGGGGAAGGTCTTTTTCAGGGAGCCGCTCCAGACCTGGAGGATCACTCCCGGGATCCCAACTTTGAGTGGATTTAGGACCAAAAAAACAACAAGGGAGCAACTCTTTCAGAGATACAGAGGCAAGTTTTGCATCTGCTCACTGTTCCTTTACGCACAACTTTCTCTCTCCACACACGCGAGGAGTATCTTCTTTCTCCGCAACTTTTCTTTCGCCAAAGTTAACTTTGGAGACAGACCGTCCGCTTCCCAACTCATTCATTCCTCCTCACTTCTTCCAGCAGGAGGGGGAGTAGGAGGAGGAGGGGGGGGGGGGGGACTTTTCCTCCTTTTTCTTTGTGAGAGAGTTCTTATGTTTGGATGTTTCAAAACTGGCAGGACCGGGGATACATCTGTGTGTCAGAGTGTAGTTGCGCTGGTTGCATGGGTCCTTAATCCCGACCAGAGCTCGTCTTGTAATGAGAATACAAAAAAAAAAAGGGTGATGGCTAATTGCCTACATCTGCGGGCTTTGTCATGCAAGAGTCAAACAGGAGAGACAGCAGCAGATGCAGCTCTTTAACTCCAGTTCTTTCATATGCTGCGTTTATCAAAGCTCAGTCAACAAATACCCCCATCATCAATGTATCCTCTCCACCCAACCACTTTCTTTTTCATTCTACTAATATGCTGCAATTCCTGAGCTATGATCTGTGCACACACCCTGGATCTACACAGTGAGAAGAAAAAGTGTTGGATGTTGCACAAGGTCCCTGCTTTTAAAGGGCTTGTAATGCTGCTGCTGCTGCAGACTGGGATAATGTACCACTTAGTAGGGACTGGATGGATGAAACTATTCCCCTCTGAGAGAAAGCTCCCAAAGTTCCTCCTCGTCTGGAGTTGTCTCGCTCTCTTTCTGCCGGGGTTCTCCTCTGGAACAATTATGGGAAGACAAAAGTATAGTAGAGTTTTAAAACAGAAACAGCCACTGGATTAGATAAAAGGGTTAGAAAACAATAGAAAATCATAGGGAGGATTCTATAAAAGTTGTTTTGGAGGACTATAGCTGAGGTTTTACTGCACATGGTTGTTGATACATAAATTAAATGGGTCTGCATTTCCAGCTACAGGGATTTCAGAGCTGAGTCAGGGGCTTCAGAAACTGCTGATTGTACTCACTCTTCAAGTTGTCCTCCATTTTCACTCTTAACTTTTTATTTCCAGTCTAAATATATTCATGTTTCAGAAGTACTCAGCCATAACTGAAGCCATACATCAAGTCAGTGGAAATGTTCCTAACCCTCCGACTTGTTCTGCCTCAAATGTTGTCGTCTTTAGCCCGATTGCCATGCGATGGTTTCTACTTCTGTATGCTGCAGCGTTCCAACTCCTAATTCCATTTGTGAACTTTAAATCCCAAGAGGATCAGATAAGACCCTTCTTTTTTTTTTTTTTTTTAAAGGACTGTGTCTTTCCCCCCCCCCCCCCCACAACTCTTGGCCATGAGTCTCAGTCAGGGAAACCAGATGGGAACTTTATTACCCCTCCTGATCAAACAAACAGTGATGTAAGATGACTGTGAAAGGTAGTGTGTGGTGAAGCACAGAGCCTCCTGGAAAAAGTAACAACCGTTTAGCTCAGACGTGGACGTTGGCAGCCTTTGGCGACTGTTGGCCACTTGTCGAGCTCCACTCAGTGGGAGCTTGCTTGTTTTTCACGTCGCAACTGCTTTTTCCTAATGTGCCAAAGGCCTCTTCATGAACACTGCGGGGTGAGATGCCATGGTCTAATGTGGTGTGTATGGAGGACCAAAGTCCCTTCAGCCAGTGCCATGGTGATGAATGGTGTTTGCACTTGTCTACCCGTGCAGCTTAGTGTAGCGAGGCGTGTGTCTTGTGTTAGCCCTGCATCAACTGAGACAGACACATGCAGTCCAACTGACTAGACCTTAAAAGCCTTCAGCGGTCTCTCTCACAGGATGATTTTCTGAAGCTACGAAGCATCAAAACCTGTCTGAATGATACTCTGTTACCTTTTTAAAGCAGATCTCGTTCCCCTTTCTTGCTTTGGAGTTGTAAAAGTAAATCTTGCACATTATCTTTAAATTCACCAGCCTAACAAACCTTTTCCAGTGCCGTTTGACTCTAAACATTTTTCCACCCCGTTGTACTTAGCAGTACTTAGACTTTATATCCTTTGTCTGCCTTGCAGCTGGGCTAATAATGATTTTGATTCAGTTCACTGTTGCTTTGTTAAGTGCGGCAGCTGCTTTCTCCATTCACTTGTGTGAAACCAAGCCAGACCAAGAGTTTCGCTGCCCGTCGCGCACACGAGGCCGAAGCTGTTAGCTAGCTGGAACATTTGAGCGTGTTCATGTAATGTGGTGAAAAATGGTTTGGTGTGTGTTTTATTTTATAGCTGATAAGCGATCAAGTCATTTCAAAGCTGTTGTTGTTACTGGTGATGCTCAGCATTGTGCACCCTGATGATCAGGGTGTTGATCAAGTCAATAGTGAAAACTACAAAATCCCAATTTTTCCTTTTTAAATGTAAAACTCCAGCTTGACAGTCTAAAGTAAATCCTGACACCAGGATGCAAGTGTCAGATTGCCACAGCAGCAACAGAGAGGCCATTACAGCGGCGAGTGTGCGCCAGTGTTTAGATCTTTTAGCTCTAATGGTTTTAATGCATTACATGCCGACTGGGTGATAGATGTGAACATGATTGGTGTTCTGTAGGTAATGGAACATTGCTTCACACTGCTTTGCACTGCCAGTGCAGAAGTGGCCCATTTCCTATTACCTTGCCTATCCATTTTGTATTTTAATGCATTCACGTGGTGTTGAATAATCCAATAAGTTCAAGTTGGAACAACTCAAGTCTGGGAATATATAGCAGCTTTTAATGTGAACTTAAAAGTTTTTACATATATAAACTGCATGTCTGTCTCTCTCAGGCACCTAGCATCATTACGTTTTAGCCAATGCGGATGTTTTTATGCTTAACATGCATATGTTCTAGATTATTTGTTGTCTTTGCCCTTCATTACTATGCAAATATTGGAAACAGGTGTCAAAGTGTTTTTTTTAACTAAATGCATAAATACACATGAACACATAGTCTGAACAACAACTTCACAACTCTGGGAGATGGGGTCTTTTGAGTTGCACCTGAATGCACAGTGAACCATTCTTAATTTAAGTGTGTTTCTTGCAACGTGAAGAGTAGCTAAGCTAAAGAACTTACTGACTCACCACTAGCTAGCTTGCAGTCTAGGTGAGCTTTATTTCCACAGGTTTGTATTGAACAGAATGGTGTACAGTGGTAACTATAATTGCCGGCTGAGTAATGCAATAATGAAAATTGAGAGAAACTCCAGGGAGAAACTGCAGGGTCTTAAATTGTCAATTTAATAATCTCAATTATAGGTCTTGAAAGCTCTTAAATATGTTAATATATTATGCACAAGTATTCATTTAATTTAGACAAGTATTAATTATGGTAATGTTCATCTAATGCTTTGAAATGAGTTTTCTGAGAGAAATTTACTGTAATGTATCTTTGTGTCTCGTAGTTCTTTCTCCATGATGCCGATATTAGCACACTGTAATAAAACTACATACACGACCAATGTGAAATGTACAACTGATGAGATGAGTTACAGAATGTAACGCAGTACGTTTAGCCTTATAATGTGGGAAAGATGGATACCTACTGTCTCTGTTGGCAAGATAACGTGGTGTTACGGAGGTTTTTCACTACTGGGCTATTTCCCCTTATCTAAGATAAGGGGAAGTAGTTTCTGCTGTTTTTAAAAGATCACATATGAATTCAAATGAAGCGAAAACCTGCCTGGAACAGCTTTATCCCAGCTTGGGCCACAGTTTATGTTTAACCAGGCTGGATGATTTCCTGCCATCAAAACTCAAAATCGACTCTAAGCCAACGAGGAAACGTTTGTGTAATCTAAACCTCATCATAGCGTGTCTAAATTCAAAGTTATTGAACCTAGGCAGTTTTGACTGAAGACAGAAGTCATCAGTTCACAAGTCATTAAGCGCTTAAGATGTTCAAAAACTTTCTCAGCTTGTTCACTCAGTCAGTGTGCCAGCAAGTGGAGTGACTGCCAATTTGTTCATATGCCAGCTTTTCACTCGCACAGATCTGCACCTGGAGCTGTGTTGAGGACTGTGGATTCCAGGTCACTTTCCCAGGCAGCTGCTCGCTCTCTGCCCCTCTAAACCGCTGTCCTCTCTGTCCCAGCCTGCTCTGGCACAGCCCCACGCCCCGCTGCTGCTCCATTAGGGAGGGCTTTTAATCTCCATCACTGCCAGCAGCCTGTGATGTTGTGACTCCTCTGCCCGTCGACAAGGCCGGCCTGATCTGCGGTGAATTTACAGACGATTACGCTGCATAATAGATTTTATTATCATTTGTTTGCACATAGACGCCACTGGTTCTCAAACAGCTGCACCCAAGGTAGAATGACACAGATCATCTCTCAGGGTAGCTCACACAATGCCCATTTGCTTTCCCTCAAACCACATGTCATTTAAAATCACCTGCTTGTTTCGTCAACCAGAATGCAAATATTGACCATTTAGAAATTGATGACCACCATGAGCTTGTTTCCCTTTTAATCACGTACATGCATCCTCACATGCATCAGCTGATTTGTTTGTCTCTTTCACCACTTGCATGTGAGTGCTTGCACGGTTGTTGACCTTTGGTTAAGCTCTCTCCTCACTGAAGGACAGAGAAGAACACGTAGCCTCAGTCAAGGTCTTGTAAATAATATATGGACATTTAATGGCGGCTTTTTTCCACATTTCCCCCATAGCTTGATCTTATTGGGAAATCTAGGTCAGTGTCAGGAAGCCAAACATGTATCATAATATTGTTGGTGACACGCATTGAAATCCCAGGTCCAACCCACCCATCAATAATAGACTCTGGAATCTAGAGTCAAGATGATATAAATCTCTCGCTCATGTTTTGCTTTTTCTGTTGAGCAACTTAGCTTCTCTAAATACAGCACTTTAATCTGCGGGAATTATAGATGAAATTGCAATTTCAAAATTTAATCATGTGACCTGTACTCCGTGCCCTCACAGTCAACATGCTCTGTCTGATCTTGCCAGAATGCTCTGCATATTCTGCAACACCAATGGGAGGGAGGGCTGCTTAATTAAGTGCCAGTGGCAAATTAACATTGAATTCATGTGGGCCATGGGTGATAAATTATGGCAGGTAGTTGTTCCAGGAAGTCCTTCTGAAGTCAAACCAAGGCCCAGCTATGTGAAAGATATTTTTCTTTGAATCAGAATCTCTTTTGGTCCCTTTGTTACATGAAGCCAAGCTTTATTGTGCCAAATTTAAATGCCACACATGGCTGCACCATACCAGTCAGTTTTGGAGTGCACACTCGGGTAAGGTGACACGCATCCTGGCCAAGGGGCATTTGGCCATAAGTTTTGCCACATCACTGATTCATGAGATTTAGATTTGAGATTAATAGCGGCTAAACCATGTGGGCGTATGTGATGCTTACCTCCTAAACATTCATCAGAGAGATTGATTAAATCTCTCCGATGCAAAATGCATCAAAGAGATTGATAAAGTGGGGCACTTTTAATCCACTTTCTGAGTCATTCACCAAAGGTTTATACAAGGGTCATTTTGATTTAGACTGATGGAATTTTTGTTTTTCTCTTTAATATAAAAAGTAAGTGTGATATTTTGTTCTTCTTGTAGAATCACAAATTATTATTTTTTTACATCTACCAATGAATAACAGAGTAGCAATATTCGTCATCACCACCACTCAGCAGTGAGGATTATCCCCTGAGTTTAATCAAGGCTGTAAGGTTTTCTCTTATTCCCCCACTTTGGATCTAGCACAACAGTTAGCAGCAGGCAGCAACCCTTAATAATGGGATTGTGTCACTGGCTGCCTGGAAGCCAGTTCCAAATCTAGGGTAGTGGGTTATCAGCAGAGGAGCTGAGAGCATATCCGGCATCCAGGCTGCAGACAGATGCAATATGTTGTTACTCAGGATGGCACAGACGCTCGTGCGACATAGACACAGTGTTCTCCCCCAGGTCAGAGAGAGGCTTCAGCATCTGTTTTCTGTTTTAAACTCTTGTTTGTTCATACCAGAGACTAGACTCAGCACTTTCAGGGTTGCATGTCTATGTACTTACTGTTAGGCAGCAAGTTCGCAGTAGCTGGGTAGATAATGACTTTATTGTAATTCACTTGACCAATATTGATTGTGGCTGGCTAGCACAAACATCATTACTAGCAGTTTGTGAATTTGAGTTGAGTCACTTCCAGCACATTGTATGTTTTCAGTTTTATCCATGCAATAAAGAAATCTGGAATGTTGTAGCAAAGCTGCAGCGTTATGAATCTCTAGAGGAAGATAACATATGGCATGAGATCACAGAGCAGGTGATTTCCGTTTCATTTGACCATGCTAAAAGGAAATGACTTGATTTAAAACGGCACCGCAGACAAGAAAGGCAGCTGGTAGACATGAGCTGTCACTGGGAACGTTTTGGCACTGAGCCACGGTGCACCAGACAGTCGGCACAAAGTGACAGACCTCGGTTGCATTTTCATATGAACATTAATAATCATGCAACATTGTTCTTCATGTTTAAATGTTTTGTGACAGTTGTTTTCTAACTTCTTGGCTACTACCAAGAACCTGGCAACATCTTTATGGGCCTATAACACTGGGCCCTGAGGGGCACAGAGGCCAGAGGAAGAGGGAACGTCTAGGAATCCCATTTTTCTTCAGAAAGAAAATGTTGTTTGTTGATGTAGAATTCTGGAACACAATGATGGTTTTCTGCTTAAATGTGTCAGCTTCATTTTTTTTCAGTCGATGAACCCGCTATTTAATCCCAAGCCATCAACTATCCACATCTGTCTGATATTACTATTAATATTATTGTTATTATTATCATCAATTATTTATATGTGTCTGAGATTAATCAATGCAGACAATGTTTTGTTGGCTTTAGACATATGCCTTTTCCCTTTTTCCATTTGATTGTGAACTGTTTCTTACTACACTAAAGGAGACGTACGGTATTTGCGACAAGAGCAGTGAACAATAGATGACTGCATGGCCTCATCCATTGGCTTGGTGCAGACGGTCTGTCACAACACCACACATTAGGGTTTTTGGTGCAGCAAATCCCTGTATCAAGGCCCTGAATGTGTCCCAGGCCTCTCTTTTATCTGCAGCCCTATAGCATTGGATTACTGTCCCAAAAGAGATGGGAGGCAACACTAGACTGAAAACTGCCACCCCCAGCACTGTTTTTGTCCCAGTGCTCTGTCGTCCAGATCACTCCCACCAAATATTATAAGCGCTGCATCCAGCAAGTCGTGTAACAAAAAACTGTGAGGCAGTTTTTTGGGGAGGACTATTGGTGGGGGGCATTTCTTTTGATTTATAAGGAGTCCTGAAACAGGAGCCAATTCCAGCTGGGCAGCCAGTCAGAGGTTAAGAGTAAAGTTCGTCAGTTATGTAATTGCCTGTGGGATGTTCTCACATGCCAAAGCAGAGGACTGAATAGCCAACCAGAAGCCCCCACTCCTCCCCTGGAGTCAAACCACCGCTGTACAAACATGTCCGCCCCAGAAGTTTATTTGCTTTAGCTAAGTTTAGGACCATTTATTTTCTGATCATAGGAAGACTCAGAAGAAATTTGCCCAAAGCCTCACGAATAATGGAGAACAAGAATAAAATAATGACCCTAATAGGTGTAATATAGTGATACACATGAGCTAGTGTTTCTCACCATGTTTCTGTGTGTGTCTGAGGTCCAACAAACATGTTGAATGTAAAGCAAAACAACCGAAAACAAGTACACACAGAGCCACACAAAAACAGTTTTAGATGTTTTTTTGTTCACATCCATATTTGCTTGCTAGCAGTTTACTTCTCACTGACTTTTCTGGCTCACAGTTACACGATCAAAACAAAACCGCGGCCCACTCATAAACATCTCTCCGTATCGCTGCAGGCTTAGAGCTCCACAGGATGCCTTTTTAATTTGCTCTATGACTGATGTATCTTTTCTTCCTGGTTCTCTGCACAGGGGGGGAAACCGGCAGCCAAAATGGAGGTGAAGACATCACTTCTAGACAACATGATTGGGGTGGGCGACATGGTCCTCCTCGAGCCCCTGTCTGAAGACTCATTCCTCGAAAACCTGAAGAACCGCTTTGACCACAATGAGATCTACGTAAGTTCACCATTGTACCTGCAGATAATAATTGTGTGAAGTGAATTGTATTCGAGATGTTCCCATACAATTTTCCCCTTTCTAATACTGATCTGTATTCATGGACTTTGAGTATTGGCCGATACAGAGTACAGATCCAGTACCAGTGTATTTAAAAACTGCTATATAATGTATTTTAACAGCTCTAAGTGATAAGTTATGTCATTGTTGTTGCCTGGCTCATGGTAAGTTCCTTTGAAAAACAATAAATACAGAGAATGGATGCAATAGAACCTTTTTGACTATCAAGTTTGATTAAATGATAATTGAAAAAGTGATTGGAATGAATCATTCCAGGAATACACAATTACGTCCTTTAAATTGCTTGAAACTGAAGCCTTGCACGTGGTACACATCCCTGTGTACTTGCTAATACTACACTGCTGGAAATCATTACTTCTTCGCTGCTCTACAAACAGTATTTGCCAGTGGCAGTACAGCACAACTGCTGTTTTGCAACAGTGATGATGTGAAAATTTCAGTTTTATCAAGGTGAACCTATTATACTTTAAGGATGTGATATTGGATCAGTACATAGATTTGCGTACTTGCTGATGTTCAATCTTTCCGACAGTTTCAGAGGCATTTCAGATGCTGGTATCAGAATATCTCTAAATGGGATATGAGTCCAAATGTTAAAGTATTGTGTTGTTTGAAACAGTTTTGCGCTCCTGCTTCCATAGACAGTTATAGACGTCTTCACTTAGAAACCATGCAGATATCTTTTCTGAACTCTATTGTTCCTCCACTCATTTTAGACATGGCTACATAAGTGGCACATATACAGAGACCAGACTAACCAGCCAATCAATAAATCACATCAGCGAGGAATGTAGATGATGCCCTTAAATGAGGCATGAAATCCAGAGCACAGAGACACAGAGAGGCTGGCAGCCTGTCTGGCTGTTAAACTAGAAAAAAACCGGGGTTGTTAAACTATCATCTCTGCATCACACACTTGGTTCTGGGTTTGGAGCTGTGGCACTCCACGATTCTTCTGCTCTGCCGGTTGGCTGCTGCTGTAGATGACAGCCAAGACGACTGCTGCTCAGCTCTGGCTGCTGTTGGCTCAAAGGGCCCAAGGGATGATGTCACCTCATTTAGCAATTATTGCCTTCGTGGTGTGCTAGATATTTTGTTTGGTTGCAGCTCACATCCTGCTGAGGATTTTGGAATGGCGTTTTTACTGAGAGGTGTTTTTTACTGTGTGTGGTGCCGACCTCAATGTTGTGGAAGTAGTTAAATAACAAATGTCTTAATTATGGTGAAAAATCTTCCCTTTTTACTTTAGTACAGACTGCACAGGTCAACATGGAAAACTAAATCACGAGTCCATAATGGGAAGCTTTTTGGAAGCATTAACTTCAAGATTGACGACAAAGACAGGGTCTGAATCCTGTACTTATCCAATAAATCTGTGGTGCATAGTCCTTGCATGTGAATGGATTTTTCCTTGTGTGGCATCATCCCTTACAAATGGACCCTTCCCCCACCCCAAACTATCATATGACAGCTCACAGCAGAAGAAACATGGCTTTGTTTTCCAGAGGGACAACACATCATGTATCCAATAAGTCAGTGGAAAATCAAAGAGACTGAAAATCACCCTTTAATCTGTTCATGTCTAACTGAGTTAATGGAATCACTGAGAATCTCAGTGTTTCTCAAAGTTTAATTCCTAAAGCGTCTTCATTTTTAACCACCAAATGTGTGTTATGTGTAGCATCATTGGCTGTATTTGCTTTCAGTGGCAGCTTGATCAGTCCCGTCTCATTAATTGGCATTTACACTTTCTCTAGATTAATTCTCTAAGGATTTAATGAATGTCATGACATTTTATAAAATGTTCTTTTTCCCCACACAGTAAAAAACTGATGCTGTCTGCCCTACTCATTTCTAATTTACCATGACTCCAGACTCCATGTGTCTTGTCACTCTAGACAGATAAAATGAGCATGCTGTCGTGCACATAGGTCCTGAACTCAGGTTATTGTGTATTTTGTGGTTCAAAAGCTGAGCTACAAAGAAAACATGTATTTGCTTGTGATGTGTCATCTGAGCAGCTGTAATTTAGTTATAACAGATGGAGTTTTAACAAGCAGGAAGGCAGGTGCAGAAATGCAAAAGAAAACGTACAGCTGCATTGGTCCATGCTGATGCGACATGACACTCCCTATAGCCCTCTATGTGTATGGAACTCTGTGTTAGAGCACAGTTTCACTAAATTTATCTTTGAATCTGAAATCAATTCTTCATCTTTTGTTTGCAAAAGGTTAATGCATGATTGTCAACTTTCTAATGTTTTGAATCACACTATAAAAAATAAAATTGTGTGAAAACCCCCAGGTCATAGTTACCTGAGCATTTTGACACCAGTTGTATGATCTGTGAGAGGATTCATGAAATACACATGATAAGCATGAGAAAAAAATTCTATATTTTTTTGTGTGTCTCTTTTGGTCAAGAGAGCCCCTCATTTTACTACATGATACTTTGTTTACATGGCGCACACACTCATCCCCTTTGTACCCATCCTGTGCACTTAGAAAGGCCTCATTCTGCCTCCGGTGTGCTATTGAACGAGAGGCAGTGGGAGGTTGTGGTGTTGCCACAGGGAAGGCTATGCTCCGCTCTCGCCAGAGTGGGTTATGCAACAGCCATTACCATGGAGAGCAAGAAAAAAATGTTTCAGGTTGATGTTTTGAAAGTGCTATCTGGACTGCGTTTCAAACGTGGGAGGATGTTAAAGATGATTGCTGGTTACATTTGCTCTCAAACATATCTGACGAGGGTTATCTGCTGAATGAGAGCTTCATGAATCTTACATAAAGGTGTTCTTCGTGTGGAACGGAGAAAGTGGTGCTTTTGTAGGTCTTTGATACAAAGTTTGATTAAAACCCCACTGCTGAAATTTTACTTACATCTATTGTGTAACTGACAGGTGTTACAATGTCATTTTAATGGGGAACACTTATGCCAAATGAATTGTTTTTAAAAGATCTTAATTTTACATGCAGATTTGTGTTTTGTTCACACCCATTGCTAACGTCCAGCCCTGTAGTGGTATAATGTTTATACACACACACACACACACACATGCATAAACTGACCATTTTCCAGTTTGCATATACCATAGATTCCACAAGCTTTTCATTTCAGCATCTCAAGTTTCACTCCAGGCGTTGCAGGTCTCAACATTGCATCAGGAATAACCAGCTGAGGAAAAAAAGACAGGAGCAGAACCCCCCACCTCCACTTTTTACTATTATCACCCAAATGGATGGAGGCGAGGAAAAGTTATCTGTGTAAAACTGAATAAATGTCAATGTGGATTCTCACTTAATGTTTCTGTATTTTCTTCTTCCTTCTCCAGACATACATTGGCAGTGTGGTGATCTCCATGAACCCCTACAGGTCCCTGCCCATCTTCACACCTGACAAAGTGGAGGAGTATCGCAACAGAAACTTCTATGAACTCAGTCCACACATGTGAGTTTATTTTCCAGGTCCTGACCCTTACCCCCCAAAAACAACTTACATTTACGTCCTATGCCCCATGAAAGGCTCAAGCACTTTGACTGTGCGGTTTTAAATTTGATTCCCTCTTATGTGGAATCTTTTCAACAAAGATGTTGAGGATGGTTTTGTTAGTTTGAATGTGTAGAAGGGGCTGTCATCTGTGTGTTGAAGAGCGTATTGCAAACCTCTGTAAGGATTATCAATGTGGCCCCAGTGACTAATGCGGATGGCTGGTTGGGGGGGGGATCAGAGGGACACTAGCTCTTGTGTGGAGAGTGGGACTGGAGCTTCTGTCGGCCATTCAGCACCGTGGCGTGCCATCTGTCCACTGGCAACATTAAGTAAGCATTGCTGCGAGACTGCCAAGATAAAACAAAGCCCAATACTCGTCAATTAGCCCTCTGTGTCTCTCGGGCTGCAGCAAAACCCCTCTGAGACACAGACTGAGAGAGTGAGAGTGCCCTTGTCTCAGAACAGACATACTCCCTCCAGACAAAAGCAAGCTCCTTGGCTTTACTTTACAGCCAGCTGTACAAAACTGACATGACACAGTTTCAGGCTGTTGTACTTTTTTCATCCATCCCTTTGTTTTTCACTGCCTGACTCTTCCATCTCTTCTTCCGTAGGTAAGGACTATACAAAAGAGGGTTTTTTCTCATTGTCAGTTACTTAGTACATTGTTTTAAAGGAAATTTAGAAGCTTGTCCTATAATTTACCTTTTGAGTGATGAGAACTTAAATTGGCCACAACAGATCCTGCGCTCAGAGGAGAAAAACCCCAAAAGCTTTTGCTCTGTGCTTTTATTGGCTTAAAGCTCAAACTGAGCATTGACCAGTAACATGGCGTCTCTCCGTCGTGAATGCCTGTTTGAGGTTCACTCCTGTTTTACTGCGGTTTCTATCCCTCTCCATTTTCTTTGCCTACTTTGCCTCATCTGACAACGTGGCTCCTTTTTCCCTTTTTGCCTGGTAGAGTGTCCACATGGTTGTTCCATCGTTTTCTCCACCTGGGGAAAGCTTCCGAGCTACAGGAGGAAAGCAAAAGTGGTATCCTCTTTCTGTTTTTGGATATGCAGTGGTGGACATGATTTCTTATGCCCGAAATCAAATTAATTTTGCCACGAAATATCATGGCTGCTGGGAGACAGACTTGAATAGGGAAAGCAAGGCTTTCTAGGAAACCAAGTGCAGATGGTGGCAATCACATTAACTTCATGATGATAAAATAAAGGAAAAACTTATTAGAGGGATGCCAACATTTTTAGCGTGTTCCCAACCAATTATTTACTTCCTTACATGCAAACATTTGCATGGAATCTCAATTATCAATTTCGACCAAGACATTTTACAGTCCTCATCATTAAACTTAGACAATAACCAAACATGTACATTGCCAGGGGATGATCTATGATCTAATGACATTTAGGGAATTTAAAAATGTTGTTTGGCAGTAGACCAGCTGCATTAAGATGATTTGGGTGGTTGACAAAAGTGTTTTCATACCACACTGACATGAACTGAAACTAGTGCCTGCCTTTAAAAGGGCAGTCATGTAAAGAATGAGGAAACACTAGATGCTGTTTTGGGAATATAGATTTTTGTCATTTGCACTAGACTCCATCACTTCTCTGCTGGCTCAAACTGTTAAAAACCAGGACGTTGTCTGAATCCAAAGAGGATGGAGGAGCTGTTATAAACCAAAGAGGCTAAGATATGAAGCCTTGTCCTGGGTTCAGGGGCAGTTGGGGTTGTACTTTATAAGATCTATCACCCTCTACAGTTGAACCACATTCAATAGAATACATAGTTTGATCAGTTTCGGTCCAAATGGTTCAAATAGTTGGTTCCAAGGAGTCTGCCAACATCTCTCCCCATCTCAGGTCTCTGGTTCTCTGGTGATGGGTGAAAAATATATGTCATCTGTATCTGATCTGTACATCATCTAAACATGTTAAACATCACCATGTTTTAAGAAAAGAAGATTAAGCCCAGTTTAATAGGACAGGCTCTTCTAGAGGAACTGAAATGCCAGTCAAATGCAGATTGTCTCAACAGGCCACATAAATTCATCTTAATCCCCCCGGTCTGACCATCTGGACCAAGCTTTGTGGCTTTGCATTGATCTTCCTCAAGTAATGTTAACCCCCGAGATCTGGTCAAATGCTCATGCTCATTTAACATTACACCATTTGGTGGTATTTCAATATTTTACTTTGATTAATGTACATACAACTCATATTTTTAACTGAAAGTGCCACAACATGTTGAGCATCACTTAGTGCAAAGAATATACAGCTTGCTTAGTGTTTTATCTCAATAGTTAGTAAATTAGTTACATTAGATCATAAGAAGAAGAGATACTTTATTGATCCCTCAAGGGGAAATTCTTTTTACACTCATTTTTATACATGCAGTTTTTAACCCTGAAACACAATCCCACACACACAAAAGGGCTCACAGACATGCAAATGTGGTGAGAGATGGTGGAGTGATGGGCAGCCCCGGAGCAGCTCCCTGTGAGCAATTGGGGGGTTCGGTGCCTTGGTACTAATGATGATAACATTTGAGCTCCTTCGTCTTAAGTATTTTTCTGTACCTCTTTGACATTGTTGGACATGTTAAAAGTTACACAAACAATTTAGTTGTCTCTACAGCATAGAAATATTCTGACTACATGAAACGAAATTATACGGATCTGATCTAACCTTTGTTTAGAAGCAAAGCAGAGTATTCACCTCATTTGTTTTCATCCTCAGTGTATATAAAACACACTGGCACACTTTTAGTATCACTGTCCCAGTATAGACTGAACCTAACTCTACAGTTAAATTGTTTTAGTTCCACTTTTGACTGAATATCTGTTCATGTGTAGACAACTGATTGTGGTGTGGGAACACAAATGGCTGCTGTAGTTGAAATACATTTCACCTGACTGGTAATCACTACAAGTAAATAAATGTATGGTTCATTAAGCCTTAAACACAGAGCAGCAATTAAAAAAAACAAAATATTTCCCATCAGACCTTTCACTGCTCACCACATTAATTAAAAGTGTGAAGATACAAAAGGAAAAGTACGTACATGCATGTGACGAACACACCAGAGTTCTGTATTTCCATGTAATTTATCCATGGATGATGATGCAGAAGCTTGATGGCTCCCAATCCCCCCAAACTAGAAAATATTGCTGTTAGTCGTGACCCTGTTTTTTGCATGACTGAGCCTCATCAGGCTGAGCGACGTTATTGCCACATTGACTGACCAATGCTGAAGGGGATCAGTGATGGGCTTTAATTAAGGTAACAGCAGGGGGTCAGAGGAATCTTGCTCTTCCTGCCTCTGATCCTCATTAAACACTTAAACAGAATGAAATCAGGAGGTCAGAACATTATCTAAAGATGTTGGGATATGTAGATGTAGCCTTTTTTGATGTATTGCTGTGTTAAAAACTGTTTATCCTGTGCATTGTAAAATTGTGGGTAATTTAATGCATGAATGGTGTTGAATGCAGCTTGATGGGGGAAAAAAAATGTGCATGTAGCTGTTGGCTGGGTTGAATTTCTCACCTTACTGTCACTGCAGAGATGTTTTAGAGAACAAACGACAAGCAGCAGATAACAGCTCAAGCCTTCGACTCCCCCCTCACACTTCTGGACACCCACACACACGCTGGAAATAATACCACCGTGTCAATCAGCTGCACCTGTTTGGACTTTAAGGTTTAAGATCGGACGTGTCAGTATGTTTTCTGTGACTTCCTGGCCGAACAATGTGCTTATATATTCAGACACAGTGACAAACTGTCAGCTGTGAGTGTCAAACACAAGCACATTGTCTAACTTGATCTTGTGTACGATTTAGGACCATCTTTGTTCTTCAAAAACATGTTGCTTTTGTTTAATGTTGCATCATTATTGTTGTGTGTGCGTCTGCATCTCCAAGGATGACTTAAATACCTTGTGTATGTTTGTGCTCTGTATGAGTAACAGTGAATGTATGCAGGTGCTCATGTTATTCACACCTGTTCTTGTACTCCCCAGACAAATAGAGGTGTGTTTGTGTGTGTGCATGTGTGCTCATCAGCTGGAGGATGAACTGCAGCTGGTGCCCTGTCTGTTAAGTTGTTGCCTGTTAAGTTCCATTTTAATCAAAGTTATTGTAAACAGTGGCTGATTCTCAGGCCAGACACCAGACTAGTACAACAAATCCATCAGTTTAGTTTTGAAAAAGTCTGAAAACTGTTGTGATGTACTCATCACAACATGCAAAATGTGCTTCTGGTACATTTTCATCAGCTTATAGGAAAAATAAAACAACAAAAATGCATCCAGTGGAATTCACCTAATGTTGCTCAGGAGAAAAGAGCAGATTGTGAATGTGTTTGTGAATTGAGAAACTGTAATCTAAAGTGCTTTCAGTGGTCATCAAGACTAGAAAAGTGCTCTGTAAATACAGACCATTAACCGTTTGTACCAGCTACACATCATGCCACCGTGACAGCAAGCTTGTATTATATATGTAGCAATGTAATCCAATTTCTACAGACTGTGACAGATGTGTTATACCAAGATATTTAGACATAGAATTATCTATACCGCTTATCCTTTGAGGGCCACAGGGGGACTGGACACAATCCCAGCTGGCAAAGGACAGGAGGGGGGGTCCATCCCCAGACAGGTTGAATGCCAGGCAATTTTACAACCAATCAAGCCAGTCCCAAAATTTTGAAGAAATTCAATCCTTTTTTTCTTCCTCCCAGCTGGAGAGATCTGATCTGCCACACCCATCTCTAATCATCCATCCATCATTTCCTCTGCCGGCCAATTTAGCACAAAACTCTCTATCCAGATGAGGCACCTTATAATTAACTGGCAGGTGTTCCCCCTCCCTTCCACACACATTCTGAGCATTAGTGATGGACCAACCAGAAGCCTTTCTACATGCAGCAGCACTGCAGATGGCCCAGAGTCGTGTTTTACTGTGTCCCAAGCTGCCCAAGCCAGACACAGATTGAGAGGTGTGTGTTTGTGGACAGGCAGCTAGCCCCCACGTCTCTAGGGTAAGATCCTATTCCCCAATGTTTAATGAGGTATTGAGACCCCTAATGCTCAGCGTTCAATACTTAGTGCCACTATGGAGCCTTGGTTACAGGGGAGCATCACCACTGGCTAATGGAGTAAAGAGGCCCCATGCACGACATATGTCTGGACTTTCAGCTGCTTTATGACGGCTTGACTGTGAAATCTGCTTCTGTTAGAGTTTGGACACCCGAGCCTGCTTGTCTAATGGTGATTTTCTTCCTGAAATGTCCTTGAAACGCCTTATCATTGTATGCCTTGTGATAATACCCAAGTCATGTATGACAGAACTGGAGTGTGTATGAATACATCCTTGTCTAAAAATACCAATCACTGATTATAATAATTCATGAATTGCTGTAACTGCACTTTCTAGGGAAAGGTCTGTGCCTTTCATGTCAAAGCCGCTGATGAGAGATCACATGTGGGAGTAAGCTCATTTTACTGAGTGCCTGCTTGACAAGCGTCACACCAGAGCCATTCCCTCCATCTGCTCCTACATTATGACCATGTGATGCTCCTCAGCATGTTATCAGATTGTTTATTTATGTTTTCCCCCGGTATGTGTGTAGCTTCGGAACATGCGTCTATGAATAATTAGGGGTGCATAGAATTGGTTACCCATGCCTGTTTGTGAAATTACTGGTCTTTATTGCCATTGGCATCGGTCTATCAGATTGCAGCCAAACATCTAAGAATAAACTGAAGCAATATTTCACAACTCAGAACTCCCATCAGCCTACTTTTTTAGATTCATTTTGATCTTTACACAGGATGACTGTTTTATATGTAAAATGTCTGCTTACTGATATACCCGTGGGTATAACAGTATGATGGACTTTGGAGCCATTCACTGCATCCTGGTATCGCATCCGTGTTTGTCTTTCCACTGTTGTCAGCTGGAATACTGATCGAAAGGCAATAAGTCAACGTTGTAAATTTACTGTAAGTAGAATTTATTAGGGTGTTGCATGAACTACTCCTGCCCCTCACCTTGTGTAAATACTTAACCAAATTGTTCTCCCAGTTTAAAGTTTAACTGTGTCAGTACACTGGCACAGACTTAAGACTCAAGTATCAGTCTCCAACTTAATGAGACATACAAAAAAAATCATGTTTGGCATCAGCCTTCCTTACTGTCAAGGAAAGGATATGAAATATGGAAAAGATCATGGACCGCCATCTTAGAAATAGTCATCATCATAATTGCTCTGTGTTCCTTCTTTGTTTTTAATCTGTCACAGCTGCAGTTATTTGCTATGCTTATGCCATGTGCTCATGTTTTTGCTATTATATAAAACAGACCGTGTTCAAGGATGCCTAGAGGAGCTGCAGCACAGAAACTACGTAGGTAGATTTAAGTGGGTACTTGATGAAATGGCATTTTGACTCAGGTGGGCAGAGTGAGTCCTCTCCAGCATGTGTGTTGGCGTAATGCTTAGTTCAGTGGACCTAGAGAGAGGGATGACAGGGAAAGTGTGTGTGTGTTCATTTTCCCACCCACGGCTTCACCCAAGAAATAAAATGCAGATGTATGAAATTGATTAATGCATCTATAATCAGTTGGTACATTTGGTAGCATTCTCATACCTGCTTCATACCTGTATCAGAAAAACACAGCATCTTTATAAATACACTTACACAGGCAGACTTGATCTCTTTCTTGCTTAGAGTTTAATGAAAGTTATTGATCAAACTAATTCTGTTTTTCCAGTATGTTGGTGATAGAGAATGATGAGGAGAGTGTACTCTCTACCAATGTTGCCTGTCCCTACACCAGAAAGCTTTGACAAAAATAAGTCTGTATGATAAAATATAGCATTATCATATACAATGTTTTTTCATTCAAAGGACAAAGGACAATTTATAATAATTAAAGTTCTATTTTATTAATACTCATATTTCTTCTTAAGCGTTTGTCTCATATTGAATTTCTCCTACTGTGCAAACAGTTTGTGAGCAGTATCAGTAATTACTGAGCACACAGGCAATAATTGATAGTGAATGGTTCAAAGATCATACATCTACCTGACTGATTAAACATTGCGTGCCGTCATTTCTTGGGTCTGTGAGCGCAGGAGTTTATTTTATAGATTCTCTGTGGCTGTCCCAAAAAACATTGTAAACTCTGCCTTTTTATAATCAGAACAATGGGGATTTAGCTTTTTATCTGTGTCCACAGCTTGCATAACAACCTGTGAGAAGCATACCAAAGTGGAGGCAAATAGATAAGACCCATATCAGCTGTGGCATATGTTGTTCCACCATGGGGCCTTATATCTTTCACAATAAGTTGATTTACTTTGTTTGTTTAGTGGTAACCATCAAGAGGCAGATATACTTTCATCAGTTCTTACGTTTTTGCAGAGCCAAACCATAGTGAAAACACATTGATGTAAAGCTACTGTTTTTTACTCTGTAGCTGGTGTACAGCCATGGAAGGCCAGCATGTGGCTGTTCATATGAAATCAAACAAGCTTGGATAATTTGAGACAAAATGGCAAAAAAGGATAATTACATTCTGTAGACTGGCCCCATCGCATCTTCCCTGTCAGTTCAGATTGGTTAATAAATTGAGATTTCCTGTTTTCCAAGACATCTTAACATGCTGCTTTGATGAATTAATGCAAAGCGAACATATAGCGCTTGATTCTTGTCATCGTCTGAGCGGCTGTGTTTCTTTCAGTGAAGCCTGACTTTTTTGTAAGGATGAAAGTAATTTTGTGTTGGAGGTTTTCATTTTGCCTCTGCTATAAAATGCTGTTGGAAATCCCTGTGTGATGTCAGTACTTTGATTTGCGGTTACATTTACCCAGTTGCAAGAAGTCAGAGCCTTTGATCTTGCTTGTATCTGAGTTACATGTGATATGTTTTTAATCATTGGTGAAGCTCCATACAATCCTGAATAATCACCAGTTTACATGTTTTTTTATCAGCCCACAGTTTATGAGCCTATAAGTTTTATTAGCCATTCTTCTCTCTTTTGATTTGTAATATTTCATTGTGAACTGTTTGTTTTGGCTCTGAAAGAAGAATATTTTAAAGTTTTTGCAATCTCCTTCTAAAAATCTGCTTGTGGCTTCTTCATTTTGGAGCATGAGAGAGTTTCCCCCACCAGTGTGGTGCTGATGTGGGACAGACATTTCACTACATGTCAGATGCACAATGACTCTGTCTGTTGTCTGAATGGGATCAGTGGGTCACATGGTCACCCTGAGGCCATTCCTTCTTAGAAGACATGCCTGCCAAGTGATCTTTCAGTAAATTTGATCTTACAGTTGATATGCAGCCTTTGTGTCAGTGTGTACTAGGGATGTTACAATTCATGTAAGACTCAAAGGCTAAGATATCTTTTTTTAAATCAAGAAGATTCTTGACAGAGTAACATGTTAAGTTTTGGAGATCCAAACAGGTCTGTCTCCACACAAATTGCTATGACCCCTCAATAATGAGGGAGCATAGAGATTCTTCGATGGCCCCTGGAAATAGTTTGCAAAGATTGTTCGTAATACCGAGACATTCTGGTGGAAAGTATGGAAAAGAATCCACAGCCAGTTTGTCAAGGCAAAGAAGTTCGCACAAGCCTGGAGCACCCCAAATAAAGAAGCGGGTACCAAAAAAGTTTTATTATATTTCATCTTCTTTGCCCCTTTCCAGAGGTGTGGTTGTATTTTTCTCAGTGGTGACCCCTATTGTTTTAGAGATGACTGCACCAAGTTTCCTTGCCTCAAGTACGCAAATGAAAGGGAAAGCCGTTGTGTCAACATCACAGTTGGCGTCCAATGACCAATCTGTCAATTCAAACTGCAAATCTTTATGGGGCAGATAGATGAGTTAGACAGACTAGCAATCATCCACAATCTTCTATTGCAGTCAGGTTTGTGGTAGATATCAAAAGATTGGTATCAGTCATTAGAATCTAAGGCCTTCAATGGAGACTTATTTTTTGTACCTATCTTGAGCACTCATTCTAGGTCAGTTGTGCCCCAGTGAGAAGATGTGTTGTACACAGCTCTGCCTTTGTGAGCATGAATTAACCAGAAACCTTGCTGCAGTGGAAGGCTGAGACCTGGAGAGCAGGACGAGAGGAAGTCCTCAGATCTTGGAGTTGGTGCTTAAGCTGCTATAAAAAGACATCTTGCTCTTCTGTTTCCATCATCTTGTCTGTGGCTTTGTACTTGTGGCTATATTTTTCTTTTCCTGAGGTGCATTTTCTTTGTCCCATAGCCAAAGACACAAGGAGGCACGTTATCATCCATGGCATTTATATTTGTATGCATTGTATGAAATAGCGTGACTCAGACAATCTGGTCAACTCCTTTAGCCCCCATTTTTTATATATATATATATATATATATATATATATATATATATATATTTATTTTTTATTTTTTATAATGATTCCAAATAGGGATTCACATGAACTTGCTTAAAGAGGTACTGAAGGGTCTTTGTTTGAGAACTCCTGCTTTGAGGATCTTTCGCTACCTTACTCAGCATGCACATTTCCTGCTTTTGCAAGGATCACACAAACAACTTGGACCTGTGTTTTCCCCTGCTGTGGAACACTAAATTGCTGTGCAGTAAAGTAAATTAAAGCCTTGGACCCCCCTCACAGTTTGATGTATGCGTTGGGGAGTATCAATGAGCAATTTAACAGAGTTTTCAGACAACCTCTAGTGAGTGTCGAATAAATTAGAGATGTGTGGTAGCAGCTTTTTACTTCAAGCTTTTAATTTTGAGATTTAGAGGCAGTCTTCATTGCACCTTGTAAGTTGCACATTGAGAATCTGTTGAATATAAGATGTTGATCATGGTCTTGTGTATCATTTGTGGCGCTGCTCTTCTCCTTAACACGTCTTACAGCAACACGTTGTCTAAACCAGTACACACATGGGCCACATCTGTCACAACCCTCTTTTGTGTCTATGTGTATCCGCTCACTGCTTCCACCCACATCAGCAAATTCATCATCAATCTCTGAAAAATGCCTGAATATCTCGCACTTAAAGCGTGTGTGTGTTCCATGCACAAGCCACCCACTCTTCCACCTGGTCATAAGCCACCAGGAAAACGCTGCTTCCTCGGCTGCTCCATCAGAGCCAGGCGGATTTCCTGAGGCCTTTGTAGGAGCCAGATCACACTGAGATCACAGGCTACTGTAAGGCTCCTCAATGCATACACAGGCGCAACAGAAACATAAGCTGAATTTAGCATCAGAGTAGTGAACTGGACTTATCCATTTCATTTAAATAAGGCCTGTCATCTGCCAGTAGCCGGGTGGGCATCGCTCCAAACCCATACATCACAGCTTCATTATCATCTACAAATCACCACTTTAAAGAGTGAATCTGCCCGAGAAGTAATCCACTGTTTTAAGATTCAGGTCACACACTGCAGGCCCATCATCCCCTCCTGTGCCCCAGTTACCAGTGGTCGGTAGTAAAAAGAACTGACTAGACTATTTTCTACCGCTTACCTCATGCCAGTGTGGCTTTGTGTTCACCGCTGCCACGTGCACATCCAAATTACAGCCTGCAGGCAGATGTGAAGGGGAGGTGCCAAGCAGTTATGGTCCAAGGCCATATCCCAGCCTAACCCTCACACACACACACAGCGCGACACGCTGATCACGGAGGCCTATGGGATTTTGGTGCCTCACTTCACTGCTTCCTCTGGCTTTGATGGTGACCTTGCCCCTTCCACATCAATTTGACTTCCACATTTGTGAAGTGCCGTGGCCAGTTTCTGTTCACACATGCTTTCATGCTCCTAATGCTGTCACCACACGGGCGGTCTTTATTTCTAAGTCTACCTTGTCGTTTCCTGCATTTGTGTACAGAGTTGGAGTAAAAATACAGATTAAATTTGAGATTGTGACCTTTCTTCTTAATTTAACATGTATGTCATCTGCGCTTGCACAGTGGTAGCTGTGGCCTCTTGCTTCTGCTAACCCCCATTCATAAGGCTAGCTCTCTTGTGTGTGTGTGTGGGTAAAAGGACCTCCCACTCCTATTTTCCACCCCCCTTGCCCTCCCCTGGTACAGTCCCCAAGCCGGCCTCCTCTGGGGGGTGGCGAGATAATTGTGTGATGTTTTGCTCATTGTCAGGATCAGGTCAGGGAACAGGAGTGTTTTCACAAAGCAGACATCTGCGCTGCTCTGCCCCTTTCAGCAGTGACGTAATGTCCCAAGTGTGGGAGAGGGTTCAGCCCTGATCAGAGATTTCGGGACGGTAGTATGGCATGTGCTCGGTTGGACAGAAAGCAAGTTGGTGCAGCCAGTTGATGGCACCGAAAATGAAACATTAAAGTTTTTCTGGAAAGATTTTTCACAAATAAGTTTTCCATTCAGCATTTCTCAAAAGCCCTCACTGTGTTTCCTTGAGACCCAATAAACTTTATTTCATTCCTCATAAACATTTGAGTTTTATTCGTTTATTTTTTTAGCATGTTCTGCATCTGCTGTGTTAACATCAATGTTAACAATGGTTTGCAGCTCTCATGCCTGCATTTTGTTGGGGCAATGCTTATTTTTTTGACTTGGTAGAGGAATAGTCAGAAACGTCATGTAATTCATTACATAGCTGCACGAGAGCTCTTCACAGTCCTATAATATTCCGCAATTAAGAAAACCTCTAAATCTCAACACTAGCTCCCCTCACAGGCATTTTTATAGAGCGTAATGCTGCATTAGTGTACCCCTTCACTTCAGGGTACTGACCGCGGGGCTGCGCTGGCTCCAGTCCCAAACAATGTGTGATGGTGCAGAACCCTAAGCTCCATTAGCCTGCCTGAGCTCCAACTTTGTATTGCGGCCTGGAATTCATTCATCTGGCTGTCCATCTCTGCCCTCTCTCTGTCATGGCTTCTTGCAAGCAATCAGCTACTTTTCAAATTGGAGGTCAGTGTTAGTTCAGCATGTGATTATACGCTCCCACTCCTGGTCCTCGCCACACTGACTCCACTAATACTGTGCCCAAAATTAGATTTGGGCATTTTTAGACCTTTTTTTTTTACTTTCTGTTTTTCCACATCTTGGTGCATTTGTGGAAGATGGTATAGATAATGAAGAAATTAAAGAATGATGCCGCATAAGCCTTCAGCATGTACTCCAGTCTGAACATCCCTCATTAGATTTCACTTTGAACCCTGTCGAACCAGTTTTATAGCCTGCTGGGTGCTGCCACTCTACATTTTAATGTGCAGTTTGCAGTTTGAGTCATTACCTTTTCAAGTAAATGAAACCTCACACGCTCCGACTTAGATTTTCCACTTCAGAACAAGCTTGGTGGAGCTGTATGGAAATCCCTGTCAGCATCTGTGATTGTTAGACACCCCCCCTGCATTCTTGTCTCACTTATTGCTTATAAATACTATATATTACTCAGACCCAGGGGACATAAGACTTACTGACACTCATCTTAGGGTGATATTTAAGAGGGAGATTAAACCCTTGATAGTTTCAAAGCTACTGTCATTGAGTTGAATTGCTATTTAACACACATGTAGATCTCCCAGTGATTCATCATATTTCTCAGAGGCACGTCAGCAGGGTGGATATATCCTTTAGATGTGAGCTTTAAATTGACCCATTACATTTTCACCCTACCACCCCTCCCATAACAGTTCATCATTACAGACATTCTCCAAGAGTTGATCATGGAGGTCTTGATATTAAATATTGGTTCAATATTCAATATCCAGTGTACCACCTCACAAAACTTCTCAACAGCACATTTTGGGCAACTCATGAGGCACAAAAAGGGGGAACTACATGCAACATTTCCCCCCTTAATCACTGCCATTACCAGACGTGGCATTGGAAAAAATTCCAGAGGAACGAAAGCCAAGGTACGGAGGGGGGTACGGAAGACCAAGCTAATTTGTAGCCTTGTGTCCTGCTGGAGGAGAACGTTGGAACACGTTCCCACAGCACCGTGCACAACTGTTTGTTTGCCAAATAGAAGCTGTAAAAAGCAATAGCCTCTGCCTCACCCATTAGTGTTTCTTCCTTGTGGGTGTATCTCATTGAAATAACAGAGAACAAGGTTGTCATTGTGAAATGGCCCTCACACGATCCACACCCTGCTCTCAAACCATCATACAGGACTGTCTGCATAAAGAGAACAGAGTCATGGAATTTGGTGGGAGGTGAAATCGCAACAATCAGTCCCACTTTTCCATTGTATCGCTGTCCTGGAATGTGTGACAATAGGCTTAATTTCATAATTGGCGCTACCCTTCTATCATTCAGGGTTTTTTTACTCTCTCATTGACCAACATGCTTTGTTTAAACAACTGCCAGAGTTTGTTTAAAATAGATTTAATTTCCTATTAACTGTTTTTATAGTAAAGTGATTATTGGACAGTTAAAACTATCTCTTCCTTTTTTTGACTTTTAAACAGCAGCATCCGTGCAGTAGTAAGTTTGGGAAAGGGAACAGGAAATGGTCAAATATCAAAGCCAAATCCCAAAACATAAACCAGCCAGTGTTACTAAATAAAGCTGAATCACTCCAATCCTGCGGCTGTCCTGCAGATGTGACCTCATTTCCAATAAAGCCACATGCTGTTGATTAGACTAGACCCATGCAGCCTGACAGAGAAATGCACTATTTCTCTGAACTTATTTTACCCCACTCCATCTCCCTGCAATATTACTGAAGAATCCTTAAAAACAAGTGGATAATGCAAGCCGAGGGACAATTAATTATAATATGAGAGCTCATGCCTTTGTTGCCTCTTGTCTTCCAGCTATGCTTTGGCAGATGAGGCCTATCGTTCACTGAGGGACCAGGACAAGGACCAGTGCATCCTCATCACAGGAGAGAGTGGGGCGGGGAAAACCGGTAAGAGGCCAAATCCTCTCTCTTTTTCATTTATTATAAGTCTTTTCATTTCAGGGGAAATCCCACTCGCAGTGTCAAGCATTTTACACTCCTCTCCAACAGCCCCCTTCACATTTTGCATTAGATCTCTTTGGTAAAATCATCTATTCATCCATCTATCGTATCTATCTAATAATTCTATAAATCTGTTTATGTCGAAAGTGCATCTAGAGAACGGTTCCATCTCATCAGCTTCACACTCTCCATGCAAATTGTTAAGGACCCAGGAAAGTGCAGTGTGAAATTTGGCGTGATATAGAAATGTTCAATATTAATAAACTTTGAATAAACAGGCGACAAGGACCCATCAACACAAGTGACATTACAATAATAACAACAGCGTCTGACAACAACTGGTTCTCGTGGCTGAAGTACTTCAGGTCACTTTATCAGTTTCAGAAAGAAGCAAGGCTGCAACCAGCGTCACTACAGGCCAAGCAAACAGCCCATTCCAAACAGGCAGGTTTAGAACAGGCACTGCACTAGTTTACCTAGAGATCTTGATATGAGTAACACATCTGTTCCAAGTATGTACACAATCAATTCTTCATTTTTTTAAAGGTAAAGGGGTCCCTTAGTAAATAGCTCCCTTGAAGAGTTAAAATGTGCCATTTTATCTTCTCATCTCTTTTTGTTTGTCGTGCTTTATAGTCTGTAAGATTAGGGTTGTTATGTATAAAGTCACAGTGCAGTTTAAGATTAGATCAAACATCATGTTAGTACATGAAATGTGACTGTAACCATGCGCTGACCTGTACATGCAGTGTGTGTAAAATGATGGAGGCAGACAAATCAAAGTAGACGAGCAGCAGACAGATGGTGTTCTCGTTTGACGACACTCCTAGTCTACAGTCAACATCCAAATGAACCAGTTGGGGAAACTTAAAAATCGTCTTGACTGGAAATACTACACAGCCAGTGTTTGAGGCCGCTGCTTTTACACCCATGGTCGTTTTTATTTCTTTTTCGGTTTTATAATAGTGCGGCCATGTACTGGAGCAGATTCACATACCTTACAGAAATCCAAGGGGAATGGAATTTCCTGCTCTCTGCTGGCAGTGCCATATCACAGGTCTCTGTTGGCAGCACTGTAATGCAGGTAAAAGCCATATTGAGTTGGCTTAGCATAAACTGTGGGGAAAGTATGTCGTCCCAGTCTACTCATAAAATATATTCACACTTGTAATTGTAAATCTTGAGGTCATTTTTCCTATTACAGCTACTGGCTCACAGCATTTCTGCTTTAGAAACTATTAAACGAATGTTTGCTTTTATCTCCAAAAGCATTTACAGCGCTGCATTAGTGTGTAGACTTGATGTCTGAGGGGCTTTCACTGTCAGCAAATTGCAATCTGCCACAGCTACACTTGCATGTGTTTGACTGAAGTGTGGGAATGATCCACAACCACACTGTCCTTTTGGTTGACATTAAAACTCACCATCTAGCTTTAATCAGGGGTTAGGCAATGTGAGAAGAATTATTATATCAGCAGTAACCGTTATCTCCACCACATTATTTCTAGGCTTAAATATTTACTCAAACCCTGAATATTATATGGCACCAAGTTAAAACATGCTTTTTTTTATTTTTTTGTTTGCCATAATCATTTGATTTGATGGTTCTTAAATGTTGCGGTAGCTGTATAATAGTCTTTGGTGAATCCATATTTATGAGTAAAATAGGCATATTTATCTGAGACAAGTTAATAATAATATCAAGCAAGCTTAATTTAATAAGAATTTGTCACCCAGCCTAGATGTGCTGCAGCTGCGATCCCTCATTAATGCCTGTATTGATCATGGGACTTTCTGTTTTGAAACTGTTAATAGTTTTGGATTATTGTTACATTGATCTCTGGCTGAAGCCCAGAATCAACAACATGAATTTGGCTGCAAACATCCAGAACCATGAAGCCACACAGTCATTTTAAACAGAGCCACTGCCAACTCTCTGTTATTCATGATAATAAAAGAATAATTTCCAGAGTGAAAAGAGAGATATGCTAATAAAACAGACCTGGGACAAATGCAATGGGAAAGTACAAGGTGACAGATCATGTTTTGCATAATGAACTCGCCTTTGATTTGAGTGTTCTCAACCTCTCATGGAAATTAAACGACTCCACTCCAAGAAGCTGCTCAGTAAAGTTGAGGAGATGAATTTGGATTTCAGTAATCTCATCAGCCCTGAAGCTTTGTAGTGGAATACAGCCATCACAAATACCCCATCGATATGGGTCACTGACGTTCATGTCTGGCTGGGAGCTTTCTCGTGCCTCTGCCTTGATGTTGCTTCTCTGACAAAATATCAGATGCGACTGAAGTGTAAAGGAGACATAACAAAGTTCCAAAAGCGACTAAGGAAGTTTATTTTTCTAGCCTGTGTGATAAAAATCTGCAGGTAACGTCATGCATACCTTGTTACACAACAAAGACTGTTGCTCCCCTAGATGGTGGAGCAACAGTCTTTGTTACCTGAGCTAAATGTATGAGCATGTTTGTTTGCCAGGCTCATCAGCAGTTTGTACCAACAACTGCTGTCAAGCTCTTTCTATCCTCCCTTGGCACCACCACAAACATCATCAGTTCTGGGTCACTGTCATTTCACTGGACTGGAGAGATGACACTGTTGCCAGCAGTTATCCTACAAGGCAGGTCACTTGTTCCAGACAGCAGCCGATGCTTCTTTAGCCTTGTGTCATGTTCCTCAACGCAGAAGAAAATCATTTTAGGGAACATGCTTCACTCAGAGCACAGTGTCAGAGCATCTTCAATCAGTTCCTGACATGAGAAGTGGATAAACAGGGATAATCTCTTTCTTCACTGCGTCCCTTTGGTTCCAGACGAAATCAGTAGTTTGAATGATGACAACCTGATGCAATAATGGTCATGTAATTAAACAAAAGTGCATCTTTGTAATGGGTCCCACTCTTCTATGCTGTATCCCAGACTCATGACTGATCACACCCTGTCCTGATGGGTGTCAGATGATGTAAGGGGGATTTTATAGTGTATGGTGAAATGGTTGAACGTGCTCTTCAGTCATGTCTAATAAAGACATTAACCTAATGTCTGTGTGTGTGTTCCAGAGGCCAGTAAGCTGGTGATGTCATATGTGGCAGCGGTGTGTGGGAAGGGCCAGGAGGTGAACAAGGTCAAGGAACAGCTGCTGCAGTCCAATCCCGTGCTGGAGGGTGAGTGAAGCATCATGCACCCGATTCCTTCAAAGGCAGCCTTCAGCCAAAATTTGGAAAACAATCACTGTATATTTGCAGCCTACTCGACCTGTTTCCAGCTGATGTGCTCCAGTTTGCTGTTGATTTAGAGTTCTGTGATATATTTTTGTTTAGTTTCTGAAAGTTTAAAGACCAGTAAAATACATGTAATCATTGTTAAACTCTGTAAAACTTATAACTGGCTATCCAACACTAATAATCCCTAAACTTTGAGATATAGCTGCTAAATAAATAAGCAGGAAATGTTTTCAGAAGCCTCTGGTGCAGAAATGTAAAGGTTTTTTAATGTTATATATATTTTACTGAGTTTTTAGGGAGGATATTTATGATGCAACGTTGGTAGCAAAATGTCTGTATTGTCTGAACAAATATGCAGAACAGTTTACATCATGAGTAATAATCGCACAACAATCATTTTTTTTTAATGAATAGAAACTTTAATTACAAACTTTCTAAAAATGTCGTTTCCTCTTTGACACTGTAAAGTTTTTTACAGAACTTGAACCTTATTTGAATTTTGACATATCCAGACAGTAAAACAAAGATGAGCTTAAAGAGGAGAGATCCCAACTTGGCAGAGGCTCAGAAATATACACATTTGTTATCCAAACGCATTACGATGCTAAACAAGAAGACCTAAATTTGGTCTTGATTTCGATGGCTAAAAATTACATATGCAAGTTTGCAACTGTGGGTTTTGGATGGAAAATGTTGTCACAGATGAGGAACCTGTAAATACTGTGGGACACACTTTATTTCCTCAGCTAACCCCCTATTTGCGCACACACACACACACACACACACACACACACACACACACACACACACACACACACTTCTCAATGCTGGCACAGTAACAGCTGTATTTTAATTGGGGGCAGTGGACAGGAAATGCCCGGGAATGATGAAGCTGCCTGCCCTGGTTGAGTCCCTGCAGAAACCTGACACATCTGTAACAGTTTAACTTCTGCCTATCTAATTGCCCTAATGCTAAAAAGGAGGCGAGCACATTATCCTGCTATGCATCCGTGTCATGCTTACTCTTTCTTTCTCGTTCGCTCTCTTGCAGAATCTTTATTGGTTTCATTCTCTTCACCCTCCGTTTCATTTCACTGCTTGCTCTCTTTCCCTATTTCTCTTTTGCATTTTATCTTTTCTCTGGCTCTATTATTCTCCGTCCTCCTTGCCCCCCAGCTGCTTTTGTAACAGAGTAGCAGCCCACACGTTCACATTAAACCTACGCATTAATCAACTGTTATCAGCAATTAAGCAGTTAGGCTAATAGCGTGGCGATGCATGACACATTAATATCGTTTTAATGTAGAAATTTGGTTTGAAGCATGTGCCCTGGATTTAAAAATACTGTTATAGAGGACTCTCACACAAGGCCTAGTGTATAAATGCTTGCACGCCTGTTAAACATTTGCCGTCCTTACGCACAAAACTTGACACTACAACACGTTGTCTGAACACCATGTTTATTATTGTTTATTTTTAAGCACTGGCCCAAATTGAAGCACTTTCCTATTTGAATGTGGCGTGACAGTAAGGTTTAGTCCTTCCTAAGCCTGGGAAGCTCCTGGTACTTTGGTTAATCCATACAGAATTATGGGGCCTCATCAGTACAAATGGCCTTGACATCAAGCCCCAATATGATTGACAGCTAGCTGGAGGGAGGGTACAGTGGTGAGGATCATTTAACAAGATTTGGATGCTTTGTAAACAGGCTTTGGTCTGTATTCAATGTATTGGCTATAAATGTGTTCTTGATGGATGAGCCTGAATGTTTGCAATGTTTTCTTCATGTCTTGATTGTTTTTCTCTTCTTACAGCGTTTGGGAATGCAAAAACTGTGAGGAATGATAACTCATCCAGATTTGTAAGTATCCTCTGCAGAGGTATCAACAAAATATGTGAATTTTATGTGGGTAGATAATTAACATGCACTGTTTGTATATTTCATTTTATGTGGCATTGTGTTTTGCTTTCAAAATGGGTCCCACTGGGTTTCTGTCCTCATCTGTTTCTTTTCATAATTTCTACACCATTACTCGAACATTCGTATTCTTGCATCAGTTTGGCTGAGCAGGACCACACCCCTTTTTTATGTTTTCTAACTAAAGCACAGAGGTCATAGAGAATCGAGTCTTAATGTCCACTTCTTTACAAATTTAAAGAACTGAAACAAACTAAATGAGTACAATAACAAAATTATACAAAAAGACACAAACAATGTCAAAAGATCACTACACATTTTTTTTAAATTAATTTGGTTAAACTTCGACACAAGTGCTGCTGTTACATATGACGAGACATATCAACTGGTTTGAATCTCACATGAAGTATAATTCCTGTGGACACATACCCTCTGTAAATGATGCAAAACAGGAAATAACATCATCATCATGCGTCAGTCTTAATTTTGGGGGGCTTTTGTTAGGTGCATGTCCATCTACCTTTCTAATGTAATTTGAAGGCAGTTATTGGATCTGTGCAGTATCACAGCCCTCACACTGCCTCAGTTACAGCAGGCACTCTATGACTTCATGTATTCCACTCACACATGTTAAATGGCCTCTGTAAATACTCTGTACTCTGACCCACACTGCTGTCCATGAACTGTGTGATTGGACTGTCAGTTTGTCCCATGTAGACTACAAATTACGTCTTGGTACAAGTTAATTTCTCTTTTTTCTGTATTGATGGATTGCACTCACCTGCTGGAAGCCGAAGGAATCTAACGCTAATCTTTACAGAGGACAGAGATGCAAACGCACGAAAACAGACACAAATCCAGAAAAAGGGTTAATGTCCGGACAGTGGCAGAATGAAAGGCTGAGTTGTTGTAGTTCTGTTTTCGAAAGGGGGGATTTTCTCATTGGATCAGTATTTTGAAGGAGGCCTGAATGCAGCAGCAGCCGACCGCTTCAGTTTCCGCCCTCATGACATGATATTGCATCACATATCACAGTTGTGTTAAAGTTCTTTTTTAATCTACCAATACTTCCAGCTGATCAATGATGTAATGCCACAAGACTGTAGGTTTGTTTTGTCTGAATGTCTCATGCTAACACAATAATTGTAACTGGTTATTCCAGTCAGTAGCAGCTCAGAGGCTGACTGCCAATGTTCTTTTCCTGCCCTAATTTTAGATGTTCCACTACATTCAATTTTCTACCTACACTGGCACGTACACACACATGCCAACGCTCGGACGTGCAGTTGTAAGAGGAAGTATTATAAAGGATTAAGCTCCTGATCTGTTTATATTTATGTAACCTTGGCATAAACCTCCAGACATGGATCTCTGGCCTTCCCACCAGACACCAGTTCATCAGTGCTCCATCAGTTTATCAGAAAACTCTAAATCAAACTGTCACTTCATTTTGCTGAGTGCAGCGGGCTTATTGAGTTTGGCTGGAGCCCACTCACCAGAAGAGCTTGGCCTGTTCTGAGGACCCGTCTGCTATTAATATTTCAGATGAGGGGGGGAGAGAAATCAAACACACAGGGCTCTCTGTTTAAACTTTCAAATTTCAGACAGAACGAGGGGAGGGGGCCTGACATGTTTGGTTTTAGGCCTCTAGTAGAAAGAAATTGGGCAGGAGGGGGCCATCCCTCCTCAGAGGCAGTTGTGCTTATGACCAGCAACACGTGCTGTAGCTGTAACATGAACGGGTTTGTGCAGCGGCCGTCACTGCGAACAGAACAGAACTCATGAGCTGTGTTTGAGACCCAGTTCATTGTCATGCTCTTTAATGCACATAGCCGTAAGCTCACTCACAAAGTGTTTTCAAAGCAAAGACACTGGTGAAAAGAGAGATTTGAATTAAATACAGTGTAATTTCAGCTGTAACTCCTGTGCTCTGATCCACAGGGGAAGTACATGGACATTGAGTTTGACTTCAAGGGAGATCCTCTGGGTGGAGTCATCAGCAACTGTGAGTATTGAAATGAAAAGGCCTTAAAAAAAAAAGGATAATCAATTTTCGAGTAAATGCAGGGATATGGTACACGCCTTACAGGACATCCTGCTTAATCCTTATCATATCTTTATAATTTTGCTTTGACGCGTCCTTCAGCAACCTGATAATTATGCTGTCTCCCAGGAACAGAGTTAATTTAGTTAAACATCCAGGTGTCCCAGTCTGAAGATGGCTTGTCACATAAAAGTACACTGACACCATATACGTACTACAGTATACAATAATCTGCATGTGTCATTGCAATGAGAATAAAGACAATATTCTATCAATTTGTTGCATAATTCTCTTTTTGTGCAAGAAGCATAGTACACTTTAAAAGTATTTTCAGTTGTGTTGTTAAGCTCTGTTGTGAATTCATTGTCAAATCAATTTTACATGCAGCGTAAAAAATACAAACCACACATTATAATAGGGGTTTATTTGACAATTTGTACATCATATGATGTCTCTGTCCCAAGAAAGGAAGTCAGGAACTTCCCCTAAAATACTTCTCAACAGAGTGAAAAAAGGATAAATCTCTGTCAGAGGAAGGAATCATCTCCAGTATAGAGTGGGACTTTATAGGAAAGTACATATTTAATTATGATACTGAAGATAATAAGCACACACTCTTTCAAAGACGTTTTCAAACTGATGGGGTACAGTTCTTTGTTTTATTAAAGCCCTTAAGACTGATTTTATTTCCTTGATTAAAACCAGATTTCACATTCTCAGCCTGAACCTGAGGCCCCTCTCCCCAGCTCTTTTCTCTGTTTTGGTTTGATCTCGCCTCTGTTCACATTGTTGTGTCTGTGCTGGCTCCTCCGCCAGAGGTCACAGAAACAAAGAGAGGAGCTGATGGCCACGACACAAATAAACCTCTGTGAGTTGGCCTGAGTCAGCCCGACACAAGGGACTGACTGTGAAGAAGAAGAAGCAGCATCATGTGACTGCCTCACACAGAGCTGGCTGGATGGACAGATGGATGAGGATGTCTTTGCAGGGCAGTCCTGGATGGATTCCTCCTCACTTCTCAGCTCATTATTTCCATCCTAGCGGTACATCCTCAGAGTCCTCAGACCATCCGACAACAAAACACGTCTCTAAAACTTAGTCTCAGTAGCTCTGGTAACTATAAGACATTTTTGGCAGCCTCATAGCCAAAGCTTTTTAGTCTAAACACAATATTGTCCCCACATTGACACTTGAATGTGTGTGTTTGCTTATCTAAAGCAGAGAGAGCATGTTGTGAACCGAGCAGCACACAGCAAATGCTGTTTTTAGATGTTTCCCATCTAAAAAGTGTGGCCCCGAAGAAGCAAATGCAAGATGACTGAATGGTGTGGTTGGACCTGAGGTGTAATGTTACTTAGGCCCCTTTAGGAGGACAATAATCTTAGTCTCTTCATCGCCTTCCCCCTTGGGTTTTTGACAGAATGGTGTCAAAACACAAAGTATCTACATGCAGGAAAAGAATGAGATAAAAGGAAATAGTTCCTCAGAGGTATTTTCCCTTTCCCTCGGAGTCTTTGATCACAGCTCTGCACCACTGCTGTCAGCCACTCAGTCATGGATGTTGTATTATTGATGTGTTTGCTCTTATAGAGCCACTTCTGTGATTCATGACCAGTGGGTGTCACAGATTCACATTAATCCACCTCTACCTCTGACAACCTCAGGTCTCTGTCGAGGGCCCTCCAGTTAGATGCTTGCAGTGTATCCACAGATACTGTGAAGTGCTCCTGTCCTCTCAGCACCCACCCATCGCTGAGTCAGTCGAAAGATTGACAACTGGCTTGGAATGGGATCGTGGTTTTAATGCTAGTTCATGTGGATATTCCTCTTAAAATGTTCGCTTTGACTACAAAGTCTCCCAAAATAAGACGGTTTCAAACCAGACAAACTGAAATGCTATTATCCAGTCAGGCTGGCAGTGAAGATCTCAAGTGGCCTCAGATGCTGCAGAGCTCCGCAGTAGGTCTTTAATTAAATCATACTCAGCCTAATGCGGTGAGTGGATGATGGGTCCCCTTTTAATCAGGTACTGTTGCACTTGGTCGGTAGCCCGGGAGAAAAGGGCTGACGCTTGGTATCCTTGTGTGGTTTATTCTCTGTGCACTTCCTGTGGTGTTTATACACACAACAACGGCCTGGTCACCATAGCAACTTGAACACATCATTGAAACCCAGTTGAGCTCCATAGATGCAGGCGAGGCCACTCTTATACTGGCAGGTCAGCCCCATATTTACCACCCCAGGACACCTCTGTGAAATACTTCCTCCTAAAACTATTGTTAGGAAGTGACTTTTATCATCATTTGTCATCGTTCCCTTTTGTTTGTTCTTTACTCTTTTAGATCTGCTGGAGAAGTCCCGTGTGGTGAAACAGCCAAGAGGAGAGAGGAACTTCCACATCTTTTATCAGCTCTTGTCTGGAGCCTCCGACGACTCACTCAGTACGTCGCACAAATGCTGAAAATGGGATTTAGGCTACATCCACACTGCTATATTTATCTTTGATAAACTCTGCTGCAGATACGCCTGGCGTCCACACGACTCCAGAGGATCAGAGCAGCAAAAACTGAAACTGAGCTGTTTGTTGTGACGCAGACACAGCAGCTGCTGATTGGGTCTTTTCTGTCACAATGTAGCCTTTGCTGATTCGTCAGCCTCCTATCACATGACCCCACTCCGGTAGAAAAAACAACCAGCATTGGCCTTTACTACCAGTGTAGGATTTGAGATGGATAATCAATACAAGTGTTGCTGACTCTGTTGTCTTTGCCAACAGCTGTTGTGCAGTTAAATTCTGCATTTTACAGTGATTTTACTGTAATCTGGATGTAGCCTCCAATGGAATCGCTGTGTATTTTTCAATGTTGTAGTTTGGGATGTAGCATAAAGCTTTAAGGGTTTTTTGAGGAAGTGCAGTTTAAATTGGTAAAGCTGAAACTAAAATTTACTTTTCTTATCACATCACATCTCAAACTAGGGTTGTAATATTTTTAGCCTGTTTTTTGAGAATAATTGCGGAGCTCTGTATACACACATCTCTGCTCAGAGGAAGTAATGAATCAAACTTCGCGGTGGCCTGTGGGCAGTTTTGTCCTGAGGAAATTAAACCATTGTTGGACCTTCTGCCACATTGTTTAGATTTAATCATCAACCACCAGACTGGGATGGAAAACATGATCATGGAGTTTGTGTTCCCAAATTTCTTGAGTTTGAATATCACCCTTTCAAATACATCTTTCCTGTTATCTGGAGTCACCAGCATTCCAGTCCTTCAGTTAAAATCTTATGCAATACATTTTTCAGCAGGGTTTCAGCTGCACAAACACATGGCTTATACATTAATGACCCAGCCTTCCTGCCGTACAAACACTACAGAGAACAAAGAGCGAAAAACCTGCTCCCTCTATTTGCTTTTCTGCGGACGGAGGGCATTGTTTTATGTCCTGAACACAGGAGAACAATATAATGGTCATTGACTTCAGAGCGCACACATCACAGGGGCTTGATTTAGCTGTAGTTAATGCGAAAGCTAATGAAATCTGACACATGCGCCCATGAGAGGAATAGATTTCTTTGCTACAAGATAGGAGATCTTTTAAGAGGGCTATTTGATCTCCCAGAATAATGTTCACAGCAGCAACTCGATGTGTGGAAGTCCTGTTTGGAGCCTGTAGGTCGGATGAATTTGTGTTGTGTGGTGTCCCCCATTTGAATTTTGCACCATCAAGTTCAGTGCAGCACAAGCATTATTAGAAGACTGTTTTTTATTTGTCAGGCACCTCCCAGGTGTGAGTGCATGTGTGTAACTTGCATTTAATGGAAATCAGGCCTCATTTGTCTTTTGACAAGTAGCTTGAAATGAGCACACTTTGAATAGCAACCGCATGGTTTGTGTGTCACAGAGAAGCTGAAGCTGCACCGGGACTTCAGCAAGTACAACTACCTGAGTCTGGACTCGGCTGCGGTCAACGGGCTGGACGATTCGGCCAACTTCCGGACAGTCAGAGTGAGTAGTGCACACACATGTCTGTCTTTATCATGTCTGTCATTATCCAGATGTAATCTTGGTTTACTTTTAAGATTACCCCAAAAAACCTAGGGGACTGGAAGAAATTATCTCAACTTTTCTAATACAGTCTTGATTATGATTTAAATTCTAAACCACAAATGGTCTCCCACATAACAAACTCATCACATGCGGCATCATACTTCAATGACTTTCCTTCAGATGAGTAAAGATGAAAAGAGAACTCCTTTATTTCCATTTTAAGAATAAAGTTGAAATGTTGAGAATAAACATGAAATATCCAGATCAAAGTTAAACTTTTAAGAATATATCTAACTGCTGATGTTAACACATCTGACTGCCTCCCCAAAATGTTTGGGTTAGGGTATAAATAAATTGTTGAAATTGTACTAAAATACTTTTTAGTTGAGTTTATCCTCAACAATTCAAGTTTATTCTAAAGTTTTTAACTTTATTCTCGACATTTTGACTTAAATCTCGACATTGCAACTTTATTCATGAATACAAAAAAAATCTTTCTCTGATTTAGTTTGATTTTATTCTTAATAATTGACTTAATCCTTGGCATTTCCACATTATTCTCGAAATACAAAAGGAAAAAAAATGCCTCCTTTTATTTCTTTTGCCTGTTCTTTCTGTTGTTGCATCATGCCAAGTTGATCTAAATCCTGTACAAAGGGGAGAGTCAGTCGGACGTCTTATCTCCTGCACATAACAAACCAACAGTTTGTGTAGATTATGAAAGTTGTGAAAAGGTTCCACTCCAGATTCCTGCCCACATGTTGCAAAACCAGTTGAACTTTGAACTGAGCCTGAACTTGAAAGTGAACTTGAACCTGAGCCCACCAGGTTTCTATTGATTACCACGTGAAATTCCACATATGTACCAGTTAACACAATCATTTCAACAACGGTTCAACTCATAAACCAGCACAGTGGCAGCAGCAGTTCTTTGGAAAACCCCAGGAGAAAAGGCAGCTGCTTCCTTTTATTTGAATATGTTGCCGGATCTTGTGTGCATGTGCAACGGCACTTCGTTGTGTCCTTACTGATGGGAACACACAGGATGTTGTGTCTGAGGCACTATTGTTATCAGTCATGCTGCAGCGTGCTCTACTCTCGGCTTCTCAGTCTATTCTGTCACACTCCACTGTTCACATCCTGCTTTAACCATATTCCCATACAGCTGCATTTCTCCACCGGAAACACAAGAGCACATCAGCACTAAACAATGAGTTTGTCCATGTGGCCTTAAGTTTAACAAAGACTAAGGTTATAACAACTTCGTTTCCACAACACAAAAGAAACATAAAGTAAGGGGAGGGTTTATAATGTAGTACTCTGCTTTCAGACGTGCACTGAACTACGCAAAATCTCCGAACATTCTTCGGTGGGGCTGTATGTGAGAATGCAAACGAGGCTCCGAACTTTCAATGCAGTTTCTACTGCCAGCCCCCGAGAAAAAAATTGGATAACATGAAAGCGAGCCCATGAGAGAATAGGAGATCATCTGCAGGATTCAGCACGAGCAAGTTGCTGCGTTGCAACTGCGTCGATGGAATTTCTAACACACAGTGGATGCAAAAAAGAAGAATACAATTATTTCTAGATGATCAGGTGTCATACACTTTGAAGACAAAGACGTCAGCAGAACTTTTGATGATGAGGGCCGGTGTCAATGTGATGTAAACAAAAACATGTGATCTTTGCAGCAGAATTATCACGGTATACCAGGTCTCTGCCTGGGGCACCACCCTCACCTGAACGCTCCGGACGTCTGAGCAGAGAATCTGCTGCTGTGTTATTCAGACAAACTCTGAAGATAGTCCAGACGTAATTTTGCCCACATTCTCCAGAGTTTGTGTCTGAGAATATATTTGGTTACAATTTACTTACTCAGTTAAAAAGATGTTCCTGTTTTTTTCCTGACTTCCTTCTTTTTCTCTTTTTGGATATGCTGAATTAGTAGTTTGGCCTGACCTAGCTTCAGAAAAATCTCCATCTTAAGTAGCTGTCTTGGAGAATTAAAGGTTGAAAACACTGTTATCTGGCTGAAACATTTTTTTGAATTGAACAGATCTCAATCGTCTCTGTTCCAGTCTGCAGTTTGGAGGTGATGTCTAAAAGAAGATTGCAGAAGACATTTGTGTTGGAAATGTACAAACTTATTTGTCACATTCATATCATGATAACACTTCTTCCAGTGCTGACGGGCTGCAACAATAATATTTCAGTCTTAGTGAACTGGTGTTTGCACAGTCACACAATCTGTCACATTAAACTGCATTTACAGTTTAGTCCCCATCTGCAGCGGCGTCCACATTTCCCATACAAATGTAACAAATGTATTAGTGGATTTATGACTCTCTCTATCTTTCTCTGTCCTCATGTTCGCCCTCCCAGAATGCCATGCAGATCGTGGGCTTCATGGAGGACGAGGTGCAGTCGGTGCTGGAGCTGGTGGCCGCCGTGCTGAAGCTCGGCAACATAGAGTTCAAGCCAGAGTCGCGCTGTAACGGCACCGATGAGAGTCGCATCAAAGACAAAAACGGTGGGTTAACAGTTCAACAAACAGGAGGCAGATTTTGTTTCTTTACGAATATCTCTAAACCTTTTTCACTTTATTGAAACCTCCAGTTTAGGGATTCTGCTGGATGGTTTAGCTGTGAACAACTGAGCTGCCCAGGTGTTGAGTTATGATTAAATAATTATATATTAATCGTATTTATTTTCTTGTGTTTTCAAACATACACAGCTGTTCTGATGTTGAGGCACTGCCCCCTGTTGGCTGCTTTACTCCGTTTCTAATCTGTGTTTTAAAAGTTTGCGTGACAAGAGCCGTGTGTGTGTTTTCACTCCCGCAGCTGCTCTCTTTCGGCAAATATTTCATTAACAGTCGTACATCCATGACAGAGGCACGATCCATCTTACTGCCACTGTTGCTTAAAACAACAATTCATATGGTTTTTTCCTCATATGAATCGAAGACTGGATTATTGCGACCATATTGCAATATGTTGCTCTTATCTGAGCTAAACTACTTTCAAGCAGCCCCTCCATATCTGCAGGCATGACTGTTGTATCATCAGAGCCATATAGAAGTACGATACGGTTGTTTTCATATTGCTCTTGAAATGTTCTTATATAGAAAAATGAAGTTAGATAAAACAAGATGGAGAGAATAAGAGAATGTTTGATGTTAAGTTTTCAGCAAGAGGTTTGAAATGACTACATAGCAACAGTAAAACATCACATAACCATCCTCAACAAAAACAGGCGAGCAAATTACAGTGGATTATGCAAGTGGTGATTTAAATCTTTAAAAGCATGTCTGAGCATAAGCCTATCTGAGAAGGAAGTGGCTGACAAGCATGTTGACATCTTCTTGTAAAACCACCCTGATCTTTGCAGAACTTCTATGTTCATGGGCTGTGTGTTTTCCTTGTCCACTTTGCAGATTTGAAGGAGATGTGTGAGCTGCTGGGGATCGAACAGTCTGTGCTCGAGAGGGCGTTTAGCTACCGTACAGTAGAAGCTAAGATGGAGAAAGTCTCAACCACCCTGAATGTGGCCCAGGTCAGAGGAAACTGTTTCAAAACTGCCTTGCACCAGTTATACCAATGCATTTTCTGCCCTACTTGTATTGACATTAACACACACACACACACACACACACACACACACACACACTCTCTCATAAAAAGATAATGGGCCATTTCTTCCCCTTGACTTGCTCCACTGGCTGCCGACTCTGATCCAAGTCAATGCCACGTGAAAACCTCTCCATTATACATGAGCAATATTCCTCCTGGAAATTCAAATGTAGGTCATATTTTAGAGGTTAGCGAGTTCACTCACACTGCTCCTATAACATGGACGCACCAAACACAGGTCGCTGTGTCCAAAAGCATAAACAGAAAATGGTTCCGAGAATTAACCTGACCTCAGAATAATGATACCAGCCGGCCTGTGTAAATTGTTTTGTTTTTAGCGTACTGTACTTTAATGTTCTGTATGTGTCGGCAGTTTACACTGAGAGAGTGGCTCGTAGGACTTTATCAAACTTTATCAAAAGATATTTCACTTCTGCAGAATTGAAATGAAATGAATTCATGGATTTTCTGTTGCTTCATCGTCACCTTATCAACAACAATGTGTTATTTATTAACAGGCCTACTACGCCAGAGATGCCCTTGCCAAAAATCTCTACAGCCGTCTGTTTAGTTGGCTAGTTACTAGGATCAATGAAAGCATTAAAGTAAGTAAAGCTTAATTTTTTATTCCAGTCAATTGAATCAATTATTATACCTTTCCACGCCCAGTCAAACTGGCAGAACACCTCTGTTGCTCTGTAATGCTAATATTGAAAATATTGTCTCCCTGCAGGCACAAGCTAAAACTCGACACAAGGTCATGGGTGTGCTGGACATCTATGGCTTTGAGATATTTGAGGTAAGAGAAGCAGCAGATTGAACCCACTCCCTGTTCTGATAAGCCACAAGGACAGAATCTGACCACACAGGCATTTTATTGCTTTTTGAAAGGATTTTGCCCCGGGCTGTTTGCGTGCATGTTTTGGTACCTGTGAGAAGCTTATCAACAATAACTTGAGGCTTGATAAAAACCCACATTCAGATCACATCAGTTCAGCTCTATTGCTCCCAGGGGTGAATGATTTTTTTGTGCCAAGGTGATTTTGACACTGAAATCTGAAAAATGGCCACAACATCAATGCACTGCTCTCAGTGCACAGGAAAGACACATCTTCAACACATCACAGACAGAAATATCACAGTGACTATGTTTTCATTCACGCCAGTATTCCAACTCATGACCTTTAATCATAATAAGACTTTATTTTGATTATGGTGTTTACATAATACAACATTACATTCATATTCCTGTGTACATTTCACAGCACTTTTACTCTGATTATGACTCATGTCATTACAAACACTTCTTCATTGTTCCGCCAGTTTTCATTCCCTAACCTAAAATAGTTTAATGTCCCGGAATGTAGAGAAAAATTCCAATAGGATGTTATGTACATATTAAGATGTCATTACCGCTTGTTCAGAGTATGAACAAGGTTGGGTTAAGGAAATCAGAAAATGCTGTATAAGTGGCAGCCTCTTATTCAGACTGTTGGCTTGTACAGGTTAGTACTGGAATGTTGATGTCCATGTGAAACGTCATTGTCAAAGGTTAACAGTATGTGTTTACCAGTGTGCATGTAAGTATTTGCTTGCAAACTTGTGCCAGGCCATTTGAATGCTCTGTACAGTTAAAGTGAAACGGCATAAAATGTCCCTTGCATTGTTGCCTGATGCTTCAGCCCCCCCACACCACCCCCATATGTTCTTGTCTTTCTCATATCCCTGCCTGTTCACCTCCACTCACTCTCAAGTCCTTCCTCTCCTCTGACTGTTGTGTTGTATCTGGGTCACCAGGATGGAGTAAGTAACACCTGCACCGGCCTGTTTGCTGTGCCAGTGTGCATGCTGTGATCTAAGCCTCCTCTCCCCTTAATTCAGCTCTGCATCCTAATTCAGATCATCTCAGCGCTTCTTGTGTGCAGCCACAGCCACATGACTGAAATGCTAAAGAAGTCTTTGCATCATTTGGGTCATGACATACACTCCGCTGCCACTTTATTCAGTATACCTAGCACAAACAAATGCCGTCTAATACAATACTGAACAGCGTGGTTCCACATGAAAAAATCCTATTCAATAGAGATTTTCCTTATCACCCATAATATTTTAATAATCCGAGGTAGATTTACCACAAGCTATTTAATTGTGCAACAATGTTATATAATCCTGTAGAGGTCTGTATGATATCAACTGTGTTTGAAAAAAAGTTGACGTGGACGTCTCTGATTGGTGGAGCTCGTTACCATAGAAGTGTTTACCACAACCATGAAAAATCATAATGGCTATGATTGGATGGTTTAGCATTACTTGACGTTTAACACAGAGCAACCATGATTTATCTTTCTAACATGCTGCGGTTTTTTGGAGATGATGAACTCATTGGAAAGGAATCATCCACACTAATTTATAGGATGCATAGTTTCTTAACTCTTTAAATGGTTATGCACACAGTCTTGTACTTTTATCTCCAGTTACATTTTCCAATATTTTTTTTGCTGCTAATCAGATGTTCTATGATCATGATTCATCTTGTAGCTCGTCAGCCTGGCTCCGTGCTCAAAACTGAAACGTCAATGGCGAAAATGAATGGCAAATTTACATAAAAGAACCACAGCTGTAAAAGTGGGCAGTCACTTCTATGCTCTACAGCTCTGCCATATACATATATATTAATAAAGGATTCTGTATAATAACACTTTGGTTTTAAATAGGTGTTGATTCAAATCTGTGTTTATTTAGGTTCTGCTCTTTTTGCTTCAGCTAAATTGTATTGTAGTGAGATGTTCATTTAGTAGTTTTTTCATGCTGCTGTTGTACATGACTGCATTTTTTTAGCTAGATGCACTGAATAAAGTGGCAACTAAATGTATGGCTACTGTATTGAATTTGAGTGTCTACACCATTTTGGGATTTATGCTTTTTACTTAATCTTTCTAAGAGTAAAATTGTTGAGAGATGATGTCATGTCTTGATGAAAATAAGAGTCGTTCCCTTGTGGCCCCTTAACTAAGTTCAGCACAAAGAGTAGGAGCCCAGGCTAGCTGCTAATCTCTGCCCTAAGGTAAAATGGAACATTTCTTAGTTGGCAGCGGTAACTGGAGTCTCGTCGCTGCCAGGATACCACAGGGAGTTACTGCTCCCGGCCAAGAAGTAGTCCAGCTTGTACAGTTAACTGTCATAAAAGTACAACACGTCTTTTTCTACACTTCAGTTTGTGTATCGTTTGAATAAAAACACTAATGATTTAGTTACTGCAATGTAAAGGTTCACTCTGCTTTGGACAGAGGCTAGTTTCATCTTACTTCCTGGTTTTATTATGACCTTGAAGCTTCTTGGCTGTGGCCTAACCTTAAATATACAGACCTGAGAGTTGTATCAGTCCTTACTTTGAACTCTCTTAACAGATACAGATTCTGTTAGATTAGGGTTTTTTGATGTTTTGGTCGTCGTAACATAATTAAAACGTGGAGGTATAAATTTACCTCGTGGAAATTGGTGTATGGCAACTTTATTATCTTGGAATTTCTCCCATAAAATACATGGAATGTTTAGCATTAGAAATACAATTGAGATTTAAATAACATCTGCTAAAGATTTAAAGTCCGTGCTTCCCATTTCCCCACCTGAAAATGCTGTTTAATTTTCAGCACATAATATTAAATGACTGTACTGTCCACTACCTTGGTGCAAGTAAAGAAACACCTGAATAATGAGCCCATTGATTTTTTTTTTTTTTTTCTTCCTCCCCCGCTGTAAACTGCTTGTCATAAAACACGAGATTTGCAACTGAAATATTTTAGGGTTACAGTAGAAGTACTGTCATATTTCAGCCTGGTGTCTGCTGCCACTTGTGTGTAAACATGCTTGTGTGTGTGTGTGCGTGTGTGCGTGTGTATACATGGTGAATACGACCTTTCGGTTTCTCAGTAAAAGGAAATGGAGTCTTAACATGAATAACCGGTCTCCATGTCGCTGTTTTACATAATCCTGGTCACTGAGAAACCTTGCTGTGTTCTTTACTGAATTTAAAACTAAACATGCTCCTCTAACCGCCGTTGTCTTCAGAAAGATCAGTTTCAAACTAACCCACACAACAAGGCCGTCTGCCAATAAGCCTGACTCACTGCTTGATGCTCTTAACTGACAACAATAATAACTGGGAAATTCAGGAAGTAAAAAAAATTCTGATGTCGTCAATGTTTAATGAAGTCAATGACAATTTACAGGAACCTTTTCAGATAAGGGTTTATCATCAAAAGGTACAAGTGCAATAGTTATCAGTTGTTCACGGCCCCAGGTTGATGAAAGTTTTGATCATCAATCATTAAGTGGAAAGTTTGAACTGCAGGTTACAGATTGTTCAAGATGATTATTGCTGGTAACCTTTCAGATGCATGGTATTTTTTACTGCGTAGTGTAGATCCTGTGAGAGAGGATGTGTTGATGATGGCATTTTATTACACTAATTCACAGTCAAATAAATTCCCAGTGACAACTGGATCATTGTCGCCTTTTCCCCCAAGGTCAACCTGTTGTGCTGTAAATTGGGCTGGTTTGAAGTTGGTTCAACTTGGGAACCAGTTTGCTTTTCCATGGGCTAGAACCACCACAGAGTCCCATTATTACATCACTGTATGTGTCTCTCTATACGTCTCTGATTTCCCTATGGTGGACCACAGCAAGAACAAGGAGACAAGGTCTTTGAATTGCTTTGGCATCCAGAGTAAAAATCTTCAATCTTCTTTGCCGACTACACAGGACGCATCTCTGCTGTTTTTTTTTAAATGGTGATCACAGTATTTTGTGGGTCACAATAATCCCGCCCCCAGCCCCTGACATAAGCAAGTATTCCTTCGAGACAAGAGTCAACTTAGGCACCAGCTCCAAACTGGCCCTTGAGCTGCCCTGGTGGAAAAGGGGTAATTTTGGGGTAATTTTTAGTTCTTAGACTAAACTTCATTCCTGCGCTGGATCTGATACTAATTTTGAATTCTGAAAATTATTTATATTCAAGCAGAATATGTCAGAAATGAAAATGATTGAGGAAAAGGTTTAGAGTTCAAGTGGAAAATTGCAGATTTGTTTTTTCTTTTTTTGCTATACTGACCCTTTAATTGATAGGATTCAGCATTTGAATAAATATCTGGAGGTATTAATATTTTACCTGTTAATGCTTCTACAGGACAACAGCTTTGAGCAGTTCATCATCAACTACTGCAACGAGAAGCTGCAGCAGATCTTCATTGAGCTGACCCTGCGTGAGGAGCAGGAAGAGTACATCAGAGAGGCAAGTTTATACACACGCACACACACACACACACACACACACACACACACACACACACACACACACGCTCACACACTCACACACTCACACACTAACTTGGATAAATGGCCTTTTAAGCCCAGCCAGTGGCCCTGGTAGCCCTCTCTCACCTGCAGCTGTACATTTACATTGTTCAACATGTCAGCAGCCAATTTGTTCGTTCGCCCCCCCAACTTCTCAACCTGGTCACGTCACTCATCTCTTAAACCTCATGTGCTATTTCAGCTCAATCTGCATTCTTGCCCTTGACCAAGATGCATTAACTGCTTCATTTATGTCTCCATCGTCCGTCACCCTCTCCGATTATTCTCTCCCCGTCTCCCCTCGGCGGACTCTGGGAAGGAAGTGATCCCTCACTCCGGTGAGAGTAAACACTCCCTGCTGTGGGCCTTTAAGCTCTGTTTGTTTTCAAAGCTCTACGGATGTGAGCGCTGACCCCCCTTCCCTCCACAAACTCCTTCCCCCAGCAGCACCACCACCACCAATGATATTCCACTCCTGGGTTCTGTCCAGTATACTGCATGGGAAAATACCAAAGCACTGGAAAAAGTGGGGAGGTCCACCAATCAGGAATTCAGCCAGTCACCCATCATTTTTAGCCACACCTTCTTTTGCTCCCTCCCTCCTCTAAATATCTGTCACATTGCTTACATCAACCGGAGCTATGTTCCCAACCCATTAGGAGCTGTGAATTAGATGTCGGCCAAGTGGGTTTTTCAAGGGCCAGTGGCCTTTTTGACAGGGCAAGATGGAAAATGTTTTTCTGTCCCATCAGAAAGGCTTTGTGCTCTTTTCTTACTCAGACGATTAGAAGGCTGAGGTGGAGACGGAGCAGGAGAGATCTTCTTGGTATTAGTATCAAACCGGCAAGGAAAAATATGGTTATAAAGAAAGATGTATGGACATTTTAGACTGATTGAATAATGTTTAACGACTGCACTAAAAATATTAAAGAATGCTTAAATAAGGGGGAAGGACTGTAACTTTAAAAGGGCGCTGCCCATTTCTTTTTTCTCCCCAGGACCTGTTCCCATTAGGCCTAACTTCCTCCTTGTAAATATTAAGTGTTACAGTCTGTGTCTACAAGTAGTTAACCTCAGTTTATGACAAAGTGAAATTTAAGGTTTGGGGGTTAGAGAGACACTCTGGAGATGCAGGAAGTAGAACTCTCCTCAGTTGTCCAGACCTTTTTATTTTATTGAGATAAAACACTGCAGTTTTTGAAAGAGTTTTGTGAAGAGCCCCTTACTGCAGAGCTGCTTCCAGACATTCAGAGAACTCTGGAAAATTTCCAGAATGCAAATGTTTGAGTCAGTTGCTCCAGACATTTTCCTTATCACATATTTCCCTCTCCGGTAAATGTCAAAGTGAGACCATGTGAGAATAAAGTAGGAAAAAAAACAAGTGAGTTGGTGTGTTGATGATGTTTCTAACATGTGACGGACACAAAAGAAAAAAACGAACAAATATCTGACTATGAAAAAGTGGTGTTGTACACGTACAAAACACACATCTGGTATTAACATGTGGTTTTTGTGATCTGTTCACAAGTTGACAGCTCTAAGTATCTGATCACGCCAAACCACTTTTGTAGGTGGTCTGGGAAAACGTGTGTGAACGCAAATCCGTCCTGGGCAACATATGAAGGACATCCTACTCAACTGACATCTTCTGACCCTGAAACCATTTTCACTCTTATCTGTGCCCATATAATGATTTGTTTGTGGCTATCGGCAAAATATCAACACTGACCGCAACATCATGACCGAGTTCTGAGTGTTTAACCGAACAAAACTATGAGTAGATGTCTACTGTGAAAACTACAGATAGAGCCATGGTGGTATCAGCATTGATCATAATTTTATTTGATCGAGTGCTCCATGATTTGTCAATCTCACAAAATATTTCTTGCTTTATCTTAAATTGTCTGTTGCAGGACATCGAGTGGACCAATATTGAGTATTTCAACAATGCTATTATCTGCGACCTCATTGAGAATGTAAGTCCATCTCCTCCTCCTCAGAGACCACACAAACCAGCTCAACATGAATTTATATTGTAACCTGACATAATAAGAAGAAATAAACATCACTAGATGGTTTTAAGTTTTGTTATTTAACATCTTATATCCATGAACCTCTACCTCTTCTCACGTTGACTCATGTTGTGATGGTCAGAACAAAAACGGCATCTTGGCCATGTTGGATGAGGAGTGCCTGAGGCCTGGGACGGTCACAGACGAGACGTTCCTGGACAAGCTGAACACCATCTGTGCTGAGCACCAACACTTTGAGAGTCGTCTCAGCAAGAATTCAATGTTTCTCTCGGACCACAGCCTGCCTCACAGTTGCTTCCGGATCCAGCACTATGCCGGCAAGGTACTATAGATTATTCTGCGCACAGAACAACAAGAAGTGCAGATAAAATCTACAAGATGTGTGTTGAAGTGCTGAAAAAGAATTTCTGAAAACGCTTTTTCTTCACCCGTGTTTCTACTTTTTCATCAAGGTGCTGTACCGTGTCGAGGGATTTGTGGACAAGAACAATGACTTGTTATACCGAGACCTCTCACAGGCCATGTACAAGGCTAACCACAGCCTCATCAAACAGCTATTTCCTGAGGGCAACCCTGCCAAAGTCAACCTGAAGAGACCACCGACTGCTGGATTCCAGTTCAAAGCATCAGTGGGCACGCTGATGAGGAACCTGCAGACCAAAAACCCAAACTACATACGGTAACTGCTGTCTTTTATACAGAAGATATCAGTTGTTACTTGTTACAGATAATGGCTTGATATCTTGGCATATTGGCATATCATTTTTGGGCCATTTGAACATTCTGATAAAATTCTTGGAACAGCTGCTTCTAATGTTGTCTAGAATAAAACAGAATCTCCCAAACCTATTTGATTAAAGGGATGGATGGATGGCTAGGTCGATGGATGGGTGGATTTTAATTCCTCATATCACAGCCTTTCAAAAATGTAAAGTCCATATCAGATTTTTCTAATAGTGTGATATCTGCTCTGTACATTGTTCCAGCTGTAGTTTGAAAAACTTCTCTTCTTGCTTCCAAAGATGCATCAAGCCCAACGACAAGAAAGCATCCCACATCTTCACCGACTCTCTGGTGCGCCATCAGCTGCGCTACCTGGGCCTGATGGAGAACGTCCGCGTCAGGAGAGCGGGCTACGCCTTCCGCCAGCCCTACGAGCCTTGCCTGGAGCGCTACAAAATGCTCTGCAAACGCACCTGGCCCCATTGGCGAGGACCCGCCAGGTAACAGTCGTTTCTTCCAAAGCAGAGACTAATAGGGGGGCAGGTGGGCAGGGGGACTAAAGAAAGGGGGGGATTGTTGCTGGACACCTGCCGGAATAAATCGCTCCAAGGTTTGTGTGAACTGAGAAATGCTCAGAGAGGTTTTTAACTAAGGAACTGAGCCTCAGACTGCTCCCAGTGGAGTGACTGTGACCAGTGGTAATAGATTGTAGTTGGAGTGGTCAGTTGGCAGGTGTGACTGTGGAGCTGTGAGAATGTGAAGCAGGTTAGTGCTGGAAAAAGGCTCGGATGACTTTCACTGGATTAAAGGCTCAAAAGAGGGAAATAATACTGTAAGCTGAATTTAATAACACTTTACCCAACAGAGTGGAATATGTCTACAAGCTTATTGAAAGTTTTCTAAATGTGAACTCGAGACTTAAACGTCCTTTATAATTACTGATGGTTGTGCACTTTTATTACCATCCACTATCTGCCATCTTGTCACGTACTAGTTGCTCACTGTCGGGAAGAAATGAGCCATTCCCTCACTGAACCACAACATGTTGAGACGTTTTGAACTTATCTGTCTCCTCCGTTCCACACCAGCCAGAGTTGCATGTTTTCATCCACTGTGCTGGCAAAAGCACTGATTCTTATCTGCTCTGCCACACATCACTATCTTGTTGTTCAGCTTTCCTCCTCAGTGCTTAGAGTGATATGTTTCATTCTCCTTTAATCACTCCTTCTCCCTCTAACTGGAGCAATCCTCTCTCTATCCTCCTCCTCTTCCCGATGTGTCCACATCCCCTCGATGCTGCTTTTAAGTTGTGCTCATGTTGTTTGAAGTGTGAATTTAGTTTTGGACGACTCCTCTGGCTTTCCATAGGGAAGGAGTGGAGGTGCTGATGAGCGAACTCCCGGTTCCTGCAGAAGAGTTCTCCTATGGCCGCTCCAAGATCTTCATCAGGAACCCAAGAACGGTACAAAACACACATTTATGCACTTTTAACTTGTGCCCCTTAAATGTCTTTATTCCTGCCAGCGTTGTCATCTGCTTTGTCCTCCACCGTGCTCAGCGCCGTGCTTTTCTCACAGTAAGAAGTTTGTAAAGCAGGGTGGGTTGCGCTCGGAGCCCCCACTCTGGCAATTAGCATCCAACCACTGCTCTGCAAACACATGGTTTCACTTAGCCGTCCCATCTAACATGGGAAATGAACGTCTTTGCTCTGCGCTTGCAGGCTCCTCGACTGTTCGAGCCTGCAGCCATTTGAATAGAGTTCCCCCACATCCCCCCAACCCAGCTTTGACCAAACAAAGCTTGGAATAACATGATCTCACACTACGGGAATTTTTATTTTCTCCTATAATCGCTTTTTCTATCTGATCAACTTATCTCCCTCATATATCTGCAGCTGTGTAATCACTCGGGTATAGAGTGTAGTTCAGCAGGTCGTGATCAAAGTTTCTAGAAAATATTAAACGGAGCCACACCTCGAGCTTGATTGTTACATAGGTTTGAGAAATTGTTGTATGGAGCCATTAAATGCAATTCTGAGTGAGTTACATTAAAACACCCAGTAGTCTGAAGATGAATGAATGGTGCACTCCCTTTACAGCGACATTAAAATGTTGCTTGTACATCACTGATGACCTGAAGTCGTTTCACACAGGTCATTTTTTTATTGTATTACTTAAGGCCTGAGCAGTAAACCTGTGGAAGGACTGTACTTTGGTCCTGATATCACTGAATCACTATTCGCTTTGATAAAATGTGTTTTTATTGATCTATAACTATGTTGAAAAAGATTATACACCTTCTCAAATAAATCCAATAGACACACACATTGTATAAGTTGTTTCTGTTGTCTCTGTTTACTTCAGTTCAATTCTTCTCTCTTCCTGCAGCTCTTCTTCTTGGAGGAGAGGAGGAGGCAATGTCTGCAAGACCTGGCCACACTCATTCAGAAGATCTACCGTGGCTGGAAGTGCCGCAGCCACTTCCTGCTGCTGAAAAAGAGTCAGATAGTGGTGGCAGCGTGGTACCGCCGATACGCGGTGAGTCCCTCGCTGAGGAATCAAAGAAATCCATACACAGAGCAAAATGAACAGATTGGCTTTGATGCATTAGGTGTTTTTAAATCTTCTCCTTTTCCATCCAACAGCAACAAAAAAAGTACCAGAGGATCAAGAGCGCCACCACAGTGGTGCAGTCCTACACCCGAGGATGGCAGGTGTGCACCTTCCATTGAACCCGCTGTTTAGACTAAATTGAGGCAGAGAGCAATGCAGAAACTACAACAGAAACATTAAACGGTCTGCTTGCTTGCTTGTTATTTTTCCACCAGGCCCGCAAACTCCTGAGAGAGCTGAAATATCAGAAGCGATGTGAAGAGGCAGTGACCACCATCTCAGCATACTGGCACGGCACCCAGGTACTGATGCATTGAAGTGCAGAGGGATATCAGAGGGTGAGGTGTTTACCTCAACAAAAACCAGCCAGGGTTTGATGCCGACTTTTTATCCATGTTGAAAAAGGCTACTCTGGAGAACTTAACAGTTTTGCCTTCAGCTCTTGTTTTTCATCATATGCAGTCCCTGCCTAATGGCCTCACAGTGTTACAAAAAAAATCTATTCTTTAACAAAGCTCTTCTTGATATCATTGCTGCTGTTTCCCTTTAATCCTGCTTCTCTTTCTGATCACACAAACTGCAACTTCTCTTTTTTTCTTTCCCCTCCCTCCCAATTCTCTGTCACCTCCCTTTTGATGATTATTTTCCTTCTCACATCCTTACCTAACGCCCATCACATCCCACCAGGCTCGGATGGAGCTGAGGCGTCTAAAACAAGAAGTGCGGAATAAACATGCCGTGACAGTAATTTGGGCATACTGGCAGGGAACCAAGGTATTTCCGACCAGCCATAGTGTGTCGCTGTCCCAGCTGTCTTGTCACCCCCCTCCCATTCACCGCATCCCATCCCATCCCATTTTCAGTTAATAGAGCAGCAGCAGCCGCTCTGAGTGGAACCCAGTCCTTCTGCTGTCCAATGGCCTGATTAATGTGCCTTATTGTTGTTTGTCCTCTTCTATTTTGTCCCTGTTACATGTAGGATTGTCTGGACATGTTTTGGTTCTTGTTGTTTTAATATTTCAGATAAGAAAACTGATTTCTGGACAAATAAACACCAAATATATCTTTTTTTAATAGTCACACTCAGATCCTAAAAAGTAGCTTGTGTTTAAAATTCAGTTTTGGTTTGGTATCTATCCAGTCTGGTGTTTTCATGCAATCTAATAATTAATTCAGCCATACAGTGCCCACCGCCCACGATCTTTCACTGAGCTTTTTTATTCAAGCTCATGCTGTGAAGCCTAATTTTAATATACTGATGTGCCGACAGAGAAACAGCAGGAAGCTCTTACACATAAACATCCAATAATTTCAGTATGATGACACTTAAAAAGCCTCAGTGGGTATAATCACAGCCACTGTGCAGATTTTAAAGTCTGCGTGACGTACCATTATCTTATCAGTATTTATCATACTCACCTCAGATATTCTTAGTTGTTAATAATCAATCATTTATTTCAAGGTCTCATTGCCTGTTGATAATGATCCATTCTGACTCCTAATACGCTGTTAAAGATTATTCTGTCTTGTATGTGAACTTTGTTCCTGGGGAACATGACAGCCTCTTATCGAAGCTACAGATAACACAGAGGAGACTCTCCCATTGTGGTACCATGGCTCCATTTTAATTAGTCACATGACATGAACATCGCTCATTGTTTTCACGCATGTTGACGTTGCCCGCCGATTGTCTCGTCTCTCGACGTACTCTGTTGTCTTTCGTCAGTGTTGCTCAAACACTCATTGCCTCTCCTGAGACAATTTCAGCTCTGACTGTCACTGAAATTAACCTCCTCCACAACTGCCACTGCTTTTCATCAGGCCCGGAGAGAGCTGCGTCAACTGAAGGAGGAGGCGAGGAATAAACACGCTGTGTCGGTCATTTGGGCCGGCTGGCAGGGCACCAAGGTATTTTGGAAGCCTGCCGATTTTTTTTTTTTAACTTCCCGTGACTCCGTGACTTGCTGCCTACGTCAACCCATTACCAACTCCCCATTCTACCCAGAAAACTTCATCATTTGCATTTTCATTTACATTGAGTACATATGTAAGGCAGTTTACCACCATACACCACACACGCACACAAGCTGTTGTCCCCTGGATGTGGGAGTTAAAAAAGTCCTCTTGCTAACTTGGTGTTATTCTCAAATACTGTCTTTGCAGCTCTGTCTGCAAAATTGTAATTTTCCGTATGTAAATACTAGTTAGTGACTCACTGTTACGTGGGCGACGCCATCCCATGGGAGACGCAGTCGCACACTCACACACACACACACAACGAGGACAGATGTCACTGCACGCCCCCTGCTCCTCCTGCATGACTTCTTCTATCTTGTGTAGCTGCTGCATGTTTACCCTTTGCCTTGCAGTGCTGTTTGTCTTTTAGATGGATCTGTTTGGATTGTTTGAGGTGACCTCTGCTGCCTGAGCTGTGACTTTTGCTCTTCGCCTTTTTGAAGCCCCAACTCTGTTTCCCTTCCAGAAGTTCCCCTGATAACAGTTGATTTGACCTACAGAGCCATATTCCTATTCTGGATGCTGGAGCAGTAGAGCTGTACTTTTACAGTCTCTTCATGGTCACACAGGGCTCGTGTGTAGTGTGTATGAGTGTGTTTGTGTATTTGATGCGTGCTGACCTGAGGCAAAACAGTATCTCTCTCTCCTTCTTCTATTGTCTCTTGGCTTCATTTGTTCCCGCTCTGTTTCTCCTCCCGCCCACCCCCTGAACAGGCTCGCAGGGAGCTGCGGAGACTGAAGGAAGAGGCCCGGCGTAAGCACGCCGTCGCTGTGATTTGGGCCTACTGGCAGGGACTCAAGGTACCTACCAGCCCCCAGCGGCACAGCTCCTCACCAAGTCTGCCACCTACTCATCACCCCTGACTCAACTCCTCCTCATCTTATCCCATCCTTCTTTGTGCTGGTCTTTAGGAAGCCACTCTCTGCCAAGTGTTGTGATCCCACTCAGTTCATTATCCTGCCATGGTTTTAAAGGGTTAAGCCCATAGGGACATGAGTAATCAGGTGGTAATTAGCTGATGTATTAAATAAGATTAAATTGCAAACTAGCGTAATATTTCCACCATCAAAACTGTAATACACCAACTGGCTTTGAAATACCTGATTTCAGTGACTTCTATACGACCACAACAGTGATTTTTTCACGTTTCCCCCTCAATTCCGTTTGTGTAGTCCTCTTGCGACTCCTAGGATTTGCAATCCTTCATCATTTATCCCCTTGTCACCCACATTAACTGTGATCTCCTCCTGAAGGAGAGGTTCACCCAAATCAGAAAACAAACATTTACTGTTACCCCAGTGGTTTCCAGACATGAAGAAATTGTTTTATTTGAGTCTTCTGCTGACACTCTGTGACGAGAACGTGAATAGAATTTTCATTGAGATGCTTAAATCACTGGGAAAACTCCTATTTTGAAAAACTGAAACCAAGCCCTGGTTTCTCAAAATAATCCACAGCCTTCAAAGCGGCAGTTTTCATCGGAACAATTTCTCTGGTAGGAAATAGCAAAGATGTGACGAGCTAACTTTGGTTTTTAATGCTAAAAATTTAAACCAACAGAGCCTGACAGACGTGGCAGACACTGTGTGTGTGTCTCTTCTCAACATCTTTCTCAGTCTGCTTCTTCTGTATCTGTGAAACTAACCCCATTCACAGCAGCACTGTTTTGTCTAACCGTTTTTGTCCCACCTGTTCTTTCTCTGACTTCAGGTGTGTGTGTGTCCTCATTTTGGAGATTATCTGTTATGTGTTCAGTTCGGTTTCATCACTTGTCATTGTTGCAGCTTTAATCTTTTCATCATGTTAATTGCACCTCATCATGCACAATGCACCTGTTTACATCTCCATATGTACAGTTAAGGTCAGCATGAAGGTCTGTTTCATAACCATCATTGACTTTTCAGTAATTCCTTTGTTGTTAATTCCAACAGCTCGGAGTTTACTTTGTCTGTTTCAGTTGTTCATCGTTTGTGACTAACCAGATGTCTGTTATTTTGTCTGTACTGCCATCCTCCTGTCACTGTTGTCTTACTCTTCCCCGCTTCACATCAAACTAACTGGTGAAAATAAGTGACTGAAAGTTTATTTGTTTTTAACTTTTTCTGCTCTAACAGATCCGCAGAGAATACAGAAAATTCTTCAGGGCGAATGCAGGCAAGAAGATCTATGACTTCACCATCCAGAGAATTGTACGTAATTATTATAATTATACAATTATTAGCTTAGTCCACACTGTCCCAAGTTAACGAGAATATCCTTGCCTTACAATTCTCGTTTGTTTCCATTTGTCCAGATGCAAAAGTACTTCCTGGGTCTGAAGAGCAACTTGCCCTCCATGTCACCCATAGACAAGAAATGGCCTGCAAGACCTTATCTCTTCCTGGATGGAGTCCACACAGAGCTCCGGAGAATCTTCCATCTTTGGAGGGTCAGTCTCAAAAATCCAGATCCAATCATTTCTATTGCATTTCAGTTTTCTGTCATTTCATGACGATGATGACACAACAGCTTTAAATTGGAGCCACTAGACAACTGTAAATTATTGATAAGTGTCAGATTAGAGTATAAGAAGTGTGAATACAATAGAAACAAAGAAATATGAATTATTGGACATGCAATACAGAGCTAAATGAATAATAGCCTGAGCGAAAGTGTAACATTTAAGATATTTTTAAGTATTAGAGACCACAATCTCAGAAACTTTATAGTTATTTCAGCTTTGAATGAACAAAAAACGTTACTATTACATGCAAAATGTATAATGTACATTGTGTACAGTGTTTTTTCTGAGCTACTCTGTATCACCCACAGTGAGTAAGTAACCCCCAGAAGTAAAGAAACGTAGGACAATGCAGACAGTCTGTGGTACTGTGAGCACATCGGTTGCTTCTGCAGCTAAAAAGGTTTATTATTTCCTCCTATGAAAATCAATATTTTTCATAAAGATACTTATCAGAGTAGGTGGAAGGATTTTAAGGGATTTGCTCACTGAAGACCCTTGCCCTCCTCAGAGACCCTCTGATAATCCACACCGAGCTCCACAGGATCCTCTAAGAACGGTGAAGTCATGTTTCAAAGTGCTTTTATACTAGTTGAGCTCTTTTCTCCAACTTAACCTGCTGCAGGTTAGCCGTGCAGCATAAGTTACCATGGTGATTTACCCAGATAAGAAGTGAACCTGAAGTTCCCCCGATAACTGCAAATCTTGCTTTGTAGTACAGGCCCCAGGTTTCTGGCATGGATTTTGGGTTGTCGTGGTGATGCGTGGTCATTGGGAATGAAAAAAGTTGGTGCTGCCAAACTCTTGGAAACACTTCCCTCAACAAACTGATGTTTGAACGATGGACATGCAATTCTGCAGACATTTTTCCAATCAGCATTCACACTGCACCCGCCCTCATGGCTAACGACACTTGTGACTTTGTGACATTTGACAAAATTTCACCTCTTAATTTCACCTTCCTTGACCAGCCCATGTGCAAACATCCTGCTGCGTGACCAGCATCTGGATACACCACATCTGTCAGGTGGATGGACGATCTTGGCAAAGGAGACGTGTTCAGTAACTCAGATTTAGACACATTTGTGAACAGAACTTGAGAGACAAAAGCCTTTTGTGTTGGTTCTACCAGAACTGATACAAAAAGACAGCTACGATCTTTTTAATTTAACTCATGAGACATGGGAGCAAAGACATAAATGTTGCTATATTGTTTTGTTGTTGTTTTTATTTAGCAAGAGTCTCTTGATTTAACGTCTCTTGTGTTTGTGTGTTCAGTGCAAGAAATACAGGAGCCAGTTCACAGAGGAGAAGAAAGCTGTGTATGAAGAGAAGCTGGAGGCAAGTGAGATCTTCAAGGATAAAAAGGCTCTCTACCCGAGCAGGTACCCAATACTCACTGGAGAAAAGTGCTGTTTATTTCACGCTGTATAAAAAGAATATCTCTTGACATTTGTTCTTTTTGATAGATAAGTAGATTAGTGAATCTCTAATTCCGCAGCAAAAGCATCAGACGTCTTGCGTGCCACACGTGGGGAACAACTGTGTCTTTGTGTTGTGTCTCAGTGTGAGTCAGCCCTTCAAAGGAGACTACCTGGAGATCAGCAAGAACCCCAAGTACCAGAAACTCAGCAGTGCGATGGAGGAGAAGGTTCTGCTGGCGGATGTGGTTAACAAGATCAACAGAGCAAATGGCAAGGTTAGAAAGACCACTTCACCGTCCTTTCACCTTGTTCAAGAGCTGCAAAGTCCAAATAATATCTATTTTATTACATTGTGGCCTGATCCACACAGGTCTAGTACGGTAAAAAAATGTTGTGTTTTTTTATATTTCATCACACTGTGCAGCAACCTGCTGTCTGACAGTTTAACAACCTGCATTAGTGTTGTTCCAGCAGGTAGCAGACGTGTCCGCACAAGTTCACAGTGTGTTACACTTTACCCAGACCCACATCATGAGACACAGCAGCAACAAAATACACTTCAAAACCTGTTTTCACCGTCTGCATCTGCCAATGTCATAATTTTGATACATTGCACAATATTAGAATGACGTAAGACACGTTTAAATCGACACCTATATTCTTATTATAACCTGACTAAGACTGAAGTATGAATAAGACTCTGCCATGAAAACAGCATTTTCTGATTAACCCAAATAAGTTCATCAAACTAAGAAATGGTGATTATTCTGACAGTCTCATTATGTCCACATGTATTATCACATCATAACATCTTGTATTGTGCGGCATCGACATGCGACAGTTTCCAACTGCTTGATGTTGTATGCCCTGGGTTCAAGTCTAAGTTGTAGCAATTTAATATTGAAGTGAGTTAAATTCAGATTCTACTTGTAAACGAGAATATCAATTGAATAATGTTGTTTACATGATTTGCTAATTGAATAATATCTTATGAATAAGGTCAATAAACGTAATATTGCTGTTAATGCAAACACATTCATTGTGTCTCATTTCTTCTCTGACTTTCAGGGAACAGCTCGGATCTTCCTGCTGACTAAGAACAGCGTGGTCCTGGCTGACCAGAAGACGGGCCAGGTGAAGGCCAGCGTCCCTCTGCCAGACCTGACTAGTGTGTCGGTCAGCACACAGAGTGACGGCTTCTTTGCTCTCAAACTCAAAGAGGTAAGCGAAAAAATTGTTCGAGCAGAATCATGATTCCCTTCTATTTTGGTTTGTTCAATCCACATTCTTGTGATCTTGATTTTCTCATCCAACTCTCTGCAAGAAAGCAAATAAGAATGTCCCTTAATTATTTAACTTTTCCTTTGAATCCTGCAGTTAAACATTGTTCACTTGTGCAGGAGAGCTGTGAGGTTATTTTGAATATGTATGGATGCCAAACCAAGTAGTTAGACTACATTTCTGTACAGGGTGGAAGTGGAGCCTGCAGTGATCTAGCTTCCACTAACTGAAATAGATTTGCTCCATTTGCCTAAATGAAATTGTACTGTTGGGTTAAATGCTCATGGGAAATCTCTCACCTCAGTTAGTGCTGACTCCAACATTTTTTGTCCAGTGCTTTTAGCTTTTTATTGAACTTGAGCAACACAAGAAGTAAACATTTTACAGGAGTTAAGCATTTCCTGTTAACCAAACCCCAGGCACCTGATTGACAAAAACCACACACAGACACACAGCGTACACACACACTCATTGAAAGGTAAAATTACAAAACAAAGAAGGTTGTTAATGAATATAGAGTATATGAATATAGAGTATGTAGAAAATACAACGAGCAAATGTTCGTATAAGGCGATAATATTGGCAAAATAAAATGTCTGTTTGGAATGAACTGACCAGCTGCAGGACTGAACAGAACAGTGAAGCTGCACTTCTGCTGCTGCACAAAGAGCTGTTCACCTGTTTATTCAAAGTTCAGTGAAACTAATGAACGCCACTTACACCGATTAAGCCCAGCCACCGCTGCTAAAGAGCGCTGGTCACCTTTTTATACAAAGTTTATTAATACTGAATGTGTAATGTGTCACCAATTTCAACACTATACTCATTTGACCCTGAACAATACACATGCCAAGATAAAGGGTTCTCGAGATATGCGAGTCACAGACAGAGAGACAGAGATTTCTGGAAGTAGTAGAATAGATGGATAGATGGATGATTACATGACATCGAGCTCATGATGACTGTAATTGTGTTATTTTACTTTAGGGCTCAGCCTCAGCTGTCAAAGGCGATTTCTTACTCAGCAGCGAGCACCTGATCGAGATCATCACCAAAATGCACCGCATGGGCACCACGGCCGCGGACCGGGAGCAGCTGGACATCGACATCTCAGACGAGTAAGGGAGCACGTCCAAGGATGTGATTAGTCGTCTGTCTGGCTCGTGTGTAATGATGCGGATAATCTGTCTGTCCCACAGGTTCCTGGTGCAGTTCAAGCACGACAAAGTGTGCGTGAAGTTCATCCAGGGAGTCCCCAAGAACGGCAACAGCGTGTCCTGCAAGCGCAAGAACAACCGCCTGCTGGAGGTGTCGGTGCCCACAACGGCATAGTGCAGCCCCCCACCCCATCATCCACCTCCTCTCTGCTTCCAGTGCTGCTCTCGAGGGCTCAGATTGAGGGGGGGGGGATAAAACGCAGAACCACCACCCACTCCGAAAGTCTGGTCCTGAGAACCATCACCCCGTCGCCCACCCCGAGCCCCCAAAAATATGACAGTGCAGTTATTTGGCTTGTTGTGTTGTTGCTTTTCCTTCAGTCTCTTCTTATCAGATTTACTATGGCACCACTTTCGCTGTAATCATGTGCCACTTTTTTAGGCAAAGAAAGCCTGTATCTGGGTTGCATGCCACAGAAATTTGGTAAAAATGTTTCACCGGTGTGTTTTTGTAAAACTGGGGTCGAGAGTTGAAGATGGATGAGAAAAAAAAAAAAAAAAGATCTTGGTGGGGCTCAAGAGACTTCTGTGTACCAGTGGTGATGTGGATGATTGTTCTGCCTGTATGGTGAGTCAGTCTTCAGAGAAAATGTCATCATAAGATCTTTTCATCCGTTCTTTAAGCGCGTGGCTTGAAATTCGAGACGAGCCGGGAACTCGTGCGGCTCGGCCTGTTTTAGAGTTAGCTTCTCTGATGAAAGTAAAATACTGCACTTGTTTTCACCTCGGTGTAACCAAAAGAGGATGAGCTGAAAGTGAATTTGATTGTATTGATGTATTATTTTCTATATATATTTTCTCTCTGACAAACAAAATAGCACAGTGGGAAGTTGAGAAGTCAGATGTAATTTGCTCGATTATTGTAAAACCACTTTTTTGTATCTATAATTCCTACGTGCCATTGAACAGTTCCCATGACTTGTCACGTGTCGGTGTGCAAATACAAACCACATAGGTGATTGACCCCATTATTGATAAAATCAAGGCCAAAAACAATTGAATATGGGGCTGATCAAGCTATGGTGGGTTTTTTGATTGCACTGCACATGTGATCGATCTCCATTCCCTCTACAAGCACAGCACAGTTTGTGATGAAGCTTCATTTCACCTGCAGAGTGATTTCAAACTGATTTCATATCCTTTACACTTCGAATGTCACGTATGACTCAAAGAACATCTGCTCACTTTATGAGGGATTTAATTAAAGATGCTGAAAAAGCACAGTACAGACATCCAGTGGAAAATGAAACCCTTGATATTATTTTTTGTGTGCAATAAATTAAACGCTTTTTCTCGATTATTCTCAAAGAAACCATAGTGAGAACCCATAGCAGTCGCCCTCACTGTACCATAGCTGTACATAGGCTCTTATGGTCGTAGCCCTGGCATGGACAAAGGGTTTCTTTAGTATCCTTATATTAATTGCTGTGTTTGTGAAACGGCTGTTTTTTGTTGTTTTATTCTCGCCACTGCAGCTTGACTTGTTGTCGTGCTTGATCCACCCTGATGTGTCTTTTCAAGACCAAAAACGACGTGCACGTGACCATTGATTCTTGCTGTATCGTTTAAAAAAAATCAACCGGTTTAAACTTCTACAACCTTCTCGTACGCTCACATTGCAAGAAACACAAACTGGTACGCATATATTTACACACAAGCCAAATATGAGTATCAAAGAGGCAGGAGTGCTATATTTTCAGGTATGTTGATTATAATCATCTGTATTTTGGATGTACTGGTTGTGAGTTTTGTATTGTTGGTTTCTAAGTCAACCAGCCAAACTTGGTCTAGTAATTAGATTTGTAATCCAGAGTATCTTGGGTTGTATGTTCTTTGTATGTTTTTAATGACACACACACACACACATGACACAGGGACTTGAGAAATCACTCGTTGTGGTCCCTCGCGTGGGAACGTTTGAGCCAGTTTTGACGTGTCTGTACTTCGGCTCCGCACTGTTTCCACGCAGCTTCGCTAAGGCGACGTCTCCCCTTTCTCCCTCTCGCTCTCGTCTTTGTCTCGTATTTGAACAATGGCTAGAGCTGCAAAATGGCGTCTGCATTCTTGTGTGCCTAATGTTAACCTGTGCTGAGACATACAACATGGGACTGTTTCAGTAGAAGTCAATGTAACATTTGCAAGTTATCTTTTTTTAAATTAAATCAAAATCAGTAATAAATAAATAAATGTTGTTCTGTGAGTTGGTGGACTTCTTTGCATTGTTATTTTGTTCAGTGTTCATTTATTAAAGGGGTGCCTTTATTTCTGCAAGTCATCCACATCTCGCTGTGGAGGAAACTCCTGACTCTAAATCAATATTAAATGAAGGGAGGAGAATGATTCAGGTTTTTTTTTTTCATGTAACACTTTCCATGCAGCCCACAGTCTGCAGGCAATATTTAAAACCAGACATCATTGCATCAGATGATTAAATCTCACATTAATTTAAAGGTTGTTATTTATCAGCAGTACCAACAGGGTGTTGGCTGGGTCCTGAGGGTTAGTAGCATTAGGGGCTGAATTGTAGTCAAGCAGCTGGCCAGATGTTTTCCATCACATCTGGGGAGAGCTGTCCTAGGGTTAAATTCCGCGGCTTGGGGAAAGCTGCCGGCAACAGGTCTCCAGGGAGCAGCCCTCAGATTGAGCAGAGTGGTATAAATAGCAAACCATTTTGAGCTGCCCAGTACCCGGTTCCCACCGCTCGGCAGGCTGGGAAAGGAAGGAGGAGTCCCGGCCTCCCCGTGGATATTCAACCCACAGTGGGAGTGCAAAGAAGCTGTACAGCACACACTCTCATCTCCTGCGAGGCCTGTAGTATTTAATCAGTGGGACACATCTGCATCAAACCAGCACAGCAGGAGACACAGAGTGGCTTCTGGGGACAATTTGTGGTGGTAGCAGCCAAAATATGGCAGATATGGCACTGTGTAATAAAACATCTTGTACCAAATTATAACAGTTCAAATATGCTTTGTTCTTCTCTGAGTTGATAGAAACGGAGACTCTTTTTGTGAAATACACTTGAGTTTAACTTTGAAAAGATCATTACGCCATTAGTGCTGTTATTATTCCAGAGAGTGGGGGATAATTACACTCAGAGCAGGCCAACACTGAGACTGAGTAGTCTGGGGCGACCTCTTGTGGATTTTAGATGGTATTACAGTAAAAAAGTAAAGCTGGAGAAGGAAATCCAATAGAAAAGTTGACTTTATCGATGTCTATTAATCTCTCTTAATACAGTAGAGTAGAAAAGGAAAACATTGCTCACAGACCTTTACAATACATGCCTTGTTATAGTATAATAAAAGTAAATGCTTATGAATTTATTTCTATAGGTCTGAATTTTAAATGACTATTTTTGGTATAATATTTCTAACCACAACTCCAATTTACATTTACATTCCTTATGGAAATGGAAACTTGCTCAAAATAATATAACTTTTATTTATTTTTTTGGACGCAAAAGTACAAAATATACAAAGAAGCATATAATTAATCATGGTAATAATGTTGATAAAGATAAAAGACCAGTAATAAACTCAGGAATATGACTTAGAAAGTATGTATCTTTATAAATGTGAAATTCATTCCACATCATGGGCATTAAGCACAGACACCAACACATCACTCAAAGTCTTTAAAAGTGGACTAAAGAGTCTGAATCACCAACTCCTCCTCATTCTGGTGAAGCGTTTTGACACTTCAGGCCTCCGCACCTGCCTCACACACACACACACACACACACACACACACACACACACACACACACACACACACACACACACACACAGAGGTGTGATTGAAGTTGAAGTTCTTCATGAAATCATTTCCTGTCATGTAACTGTGGGTGAAAGTGGACATGGTTTGAATTCTCGCTCTCTCTCTTCCTCTCTCTCTCTGTCTCTCTGGCAGTAATTAATGAGTATACACAGAATAATACACAGTAGCTATTTGTGTGTTTAAATCATTGTCAGTGGATAAAAGCTATGTCTGAAAAGTTGTTTGTGTCTTGATGCTGCAATGGAGCCTATACCTGATGTTACCAGTCAAGATAAACAGTGGCCTGCACGAGTGTCGTACGTGACAGAGACATGTCCTCTTATCCTACACCTCTGCTGTGTAGCTTCATTGCTGATTCCTATCTGTCTGCTGGGAAAGGGGCATCAATGTCGTACAAGGAGACCAAAAGGTGGATTCCTACCTTCACTATCAGCCATATTCAACCCATAAATGTTCATTTTCTTTATATAGTCAGTAATAATTCGATATCAAAACCAGTATTAATGTCTTATCACTTGGGTTATAGCTCAAAAAACATTACAGCATGCAGTATCTTTTTAGAAAACATCATTTTGAAATCAATGGTTTCTTTCATGTTTCAAGCTCAGATTTTGTGTCAGTGAAATTTATTTTACTGCAGTTTCCAAAAAGGCCTGACACACAAGCCGACAGTCCCCCTGAGAGAACTGAATGTTTTTGTGTGATAATATAATAGCAGTACAGGCACTAGTGTCAAGTCAAATCCAGCTTTCTGGACTCATTGTGAAAGATTTAGGAATTGAATTGAATATAAAATAATCCTAGTGATGTTTTCACAAATCATCTAAATTGTACAATTGTTGTTTTCTTTACCCTAGAATGAGGCCTTTATATTTAAAACTTTATATTTACATCAGGAGTGGGTCTCCTCTACGAACTGGACAAACTAAGCACCTTTTGAGTTTTTAAAACAACTGAAGGCTGCCACAGGTTCTCTTTCTTGTCTGGAAGGGAAGGGTGAGATGAGGGATATTCAGGTGCAACATGAAACTTCACCACTAGATGTCACTAAATTCTACACACTGAACCTTTAAAGAGGTTCAGTGTGAGAATTAGATCATTAGTGTATAAAGAGGAAATTCCAATGGGTCAGGAAATTACTAAATCTGATGTCAGTGTCATTTAGTTGTATTTAATGTTGATGTAAGGATTAAAAATGCAGATATCGAATACATTAATCACCCGTCAGTTAGTGATTCATGAAGCTTTACTGCATCAACATTTCACACCCTCGAGGAGGCTTTTAAATTTGCATGCTTTCCCCTGATAAGCCGAAAAACATTAAACTCAGGAAACTATCATTTTAAATACCCTTAGGTTAAGACTGGGCTTCTCCACCTCCTGAATTTACTGCCACCCACAGTCAATAACATCAAATGTGAGAACTAATGAATCTCTATATCAACCATTTTTTAAAAAGTAAAAGTTTTAAGTATTGGAAAATGAGATATCGTGTTGTAATTTAATCTGCATATTGCCTCATGGAAATACTTCTGCTGTGACACGTAACATCTCCTAACACACACAAACACACACACACACACACACACTTATATGGTGGTGACTGCAATAACACCAGCTCTTCACCAGCAGGAGCTAAAGTGTCATCAGTTTTCCTGAAGCGGAGATCAATGATTTTCTCATTGAATAAAATCACATCTCTTAAACTGTATCTGTCTATTATCACTAAACGCATAAGTATTTGCTCACACATTAGGTTTTGTTTCTGTGTGTGTGCTCGGAGTTAGTTAACAGTATTGACTGTATTGAGCTGTCACAGTGACAAGGCTGATTTCATTATTGAGTGAGGGAGTTTAGGATGTAGATGTCAACACATTGAACACCAGCCTGCTGATTTACTCTGACATCAATCCATGCTGTGATTTAAATGAAAAGAGCCGTCCGTGATGAAAGACACAATCTGTGAATTAGGTTTTTAACAATTTTCAAAATACATTTAATCATATGTGGCTTTAAATCAAAGCTATACAGCTAACAGTAAACAAGGAATAACTTAAATATGCACCTTCCTGAATGAGAGATCGTGCATGGATTTTTCGCCCCTCTGTGTGAATTGTTGCCCCTTATGACCCTTAATTTAAAAACCCTAAACTCGCCACTGTCATGATCTTTATCTTTAAAACAAACCATATACACAGTCGTATGAAAACAAAGATAAGGTACAAATAAAGACAGACAGGTTTGGACACTCAAGGACGGGGGACAGACACACACAGAGGATTACATTACTGCCCCTGGCAGTGTGTTGGGTCGTCTGGAGGGAGGGACAGAGGGCTGGAAGAGGTCTGATTAATGGGTGTTACTGGGTGGTGGAGAGTTTGTGTCCCCACTCACCCTCGTGTCACCAGCACACTCAATGGCTTCATGAGTTTGTGACCATTATCACGTCAATAGGCAAGAATGGAGGGAGGAGGGGAGGTAAAGTATTGAGGGTGGAAATGGGCTTCTGCTGCACCATCTGTGAATTGCTGCACACGGAGCGAAGCAAGAGCTAATCACTTAATTCATCTGCTACATCTACAAATTAGACTCACATTAGGCTTATCAGTAATAGGTTACATATTTTACTGCATGTTCTATTAAATTTAAAATGTTAAATTGTTGCTCACACATTTTACATTGCTACCTGCCAAAAGAGGCTGATTTTACCTGATGGACTGCACAATATCTGTGTGTAATTAATGTCCTGCTCACAATGCTCACTATGAGTTTGATGAGAGTGTGAATTGCTTTGGATTTGCATTATCTCGACCTGATGATGGTGCTTTAAAAAATGTATTGAAGGGGTCACCAAAGTTGTTGCAATTCATCCTGATGGGAACGTGAATGTACATCAGCTTCTTCTATAAACAAATGTTTTAACGTCATGGAAATGTAACAGAAGAGTCTTAGGGGATTGTTAAAGTCAGGGGGGAGTCTATGGAACATTATGCCCATCCGTCTTGCAGATATAGGCATATTATTTTCCAGTGTCAGTGAATTCATCCTCTGAGTTTAACAAAAACTACCTTTTGTAGGCGCCTGCTTGCTTCTCTCCCTTGCCTCTGTCTTGTAAAGAAGACTTCATGTTCGCTTGCATCGCTAAGTTTTAGCGAGTGATATAATCGATCATCACTATCTCCCTGCTCATTTGTCACTGCGCCTACAAACGTCAGTATGTCTGTGTGTCTGTGAACACATGCAGCTGTGGCACTGATAAGCAAATAGCTGCACACACATCATTAGAGGCTTGTTTGCAGACATTAGGTGGGAGCACAGGCAGCTAAAAGAACAGAAGAGGATCCTGTGAGGGCACTCAAAAATTAGAAAGTATTCAGATACCTTTACTCTAAACACATGGTTATGCTGCCGCCTTATGCTAAAGTGAAAAAAAGAATTTAGGAAGCACTGACACATCCCATTGACAAGTATTTACACCCTTTATGACTCTCTTGATCAACTTTGAGATGTTGTGTATACATCCGCCTGTGGTACATTTAATTTAATGTTTGGACGTGATTTGGAAAGGTTCATTCTTGGCTATGTAAGATATCACTGCGTCAATGGATATCAGAAAAAAACAAAGACAAGAGGTCAAAGGAAGTGCAGAGTTGTAGAGCTAAGAGACGGGATTGTGTCGAGAAACTGATCTGAGGAAAGCTCTAAAAACATTTTGCTGTGTTGAAGGGTCCAAAGAGCTTAGTCTCCTCCATCTATCTATAAATGAAGGATTCTCTGTCTATGTGTCTGTTCTTTTCAAGCTGTAAAATCCTCGAACTCGGCAGGTTTTTAGTAAATCAACTAGACAGAGATTCCTTTTGAAACTCTAAGCAGCACTTGCTCACTGCTCTCACTATGATAACCATGTTTTATTCTGATTTGAGACACAACCCTCATGATGTTGCTTAAAGGTCACGCTCCAGTGACGGGCGCTTCACTAGTACCTCTCTAATACAAGATGCTTGCAACAACAGCAAAGTGAGCACAGCCAAGACTGATCACAGTCCCAGTCAGAGCCCTGACTTGAACCCAAGGGAATATCTCTGAATAAACCTGAGAATGGCCACCCACTGGTGGTCTCCCTTAGAGAAAGTTCTGCTCATAGATGCATAGAAGTATGGATGTGTGGCAAAACGGTACTGTTAACTGCTTTGAGTGGCTATCAAGACTATAAATCAATATAAATACAGGCCTCTACTAAATACTTTTCGTTAGTGTGATCTTTTTAGTCTTTCCTTTCTAATACATTTGCAAAATCTCTATTATTCAGTTTATGCTTTGTCTTTATAGTGTAGATTAAAGAGGGATTTGTAAGACTGCATCCTGCAAAAGGTTGAAAAATATAAAAAAGCTTGAATGTGTCGGAATATTTCGTGAACGCTGCATCATGTGCTTTACAGGCCTGTGAATTTGATAAATGAATGTCGATTCTTGGATGCGAACTGAAATAAAAGCTCCCCATTGAATAAACTCTTTCTTATGTTTGGCTTCCACTGAGGCGGCTCAAAGTTAAACAGTGAGGATAATGATTCATTGAGGAGCTGATGACTCTAATGAGAAGAACACCTGGTTTTTCATCACATATTACTGTAACTAATTAAATTGTTCAGACTGTCATTAGACAAGCAACATGTGGGGTGGGCGCAGAGAAAGACACAACAGCAGGGTAGAACCAGAGGAGACACTGGCAGAAGGGAGAGCGAAACAATCACGGGAGAAGGTGTAAAGTGAGGGCACGGGGTGATCTATTAGGGAAATGAAATCTCCTCTTCACTGTGGGACGACATACATCAAGACGTGACAGCCCCTCCCCTAAGCCTGTCAGTCCCGCCTCTGTCAAAACAGCCATTTAGAGCAAAGCTAATTTCCCCGTTAACCTCCAGATAGCCTCTGTCCAACACGTCTTCCTGCTGTAAACAAGAGCTCTGCTGATGTACGCTCGAACACTGTATTACAAAAGTGTTTTTTGTTTTGTGAAGGACATGCTTCTTTACCCGGTGCTCTGAACATATAGAGAAGAGACTATTTCCATATTCATGAACGTAATTTACATCCAGACGTGGTCTGTTATGTTTGTGAGGCATGGTTTTATCTCACTGCCAGCAGCTGAATATTTGTATCAACATTTTATTAGACAGAAACATAGAAATACTGCCGACTGATCTCATGAGCTGACACATGCAGAATTCAGCTGTTTACAGTGCATTTTCATTTAGTCTGTGATTCAAATAAACAGCAGCAGCAAGAACATCATGGCTGAACAAGGACAATGCTCTGTACAATACACTGCAATATAAATTAAGTCCATGGATAACAGTGCAGTGGCTACATGTGATCAATATAAGGATTAGAATACTAGACGAGCTTAGACGGCCCAACAGTCATCATCAGTTAACAGTCAGTCAAGATCCATGGTTCCTAGGTAATTGATGAAATCGCTCCCATCTTGTAGCATTACGTTTCATGATAATTCATCAAGTTGTTTTTTGTGTAATGTTTCTAAATAAGAGACAAATAAAAAAATGCAGATGAAAATATAACTTCCTTGGGGGAGGTAAAAAGAGTGGGCATCCTGCACTAGCTCTTTAAAGTGGATATACTGTATGGTGCCCATATTTTTACTACTGCTACATCCTTCACTTGCAGCTCTCTCTCTCTCTTTGACGTGTTTTCTGTGTTAAGAGAGATTTTTGGTAGTTTTTCTTCGATATAGTCAAGAGTTAAGGGGACAGGATGTGGGACCCTGTTAAGCCCCAGGAGGCAAGCTGTGATTTGTAAATATGGACTATATAAATAAGGTTTTATTTGATTTGAAGTTTTTATGCCAACCAGCTAATCTTGGTCCATTCCATCATGTTTTGATCGTGAGTCACTGCAGCATCAGTCCCCAAAGTAATAGTTCTGATCAGGCTAAATTGTATCCTCTTGTCTTGTTAACTAAATAATGACTGACGTTCTTGACGAGCAGCCATGGCCACCAAAAAAAACACATTCATCTGCAGAGAAAACCTACATAAAGCTATAAAAGACCGTAGAAACCAATATGTTTGCCTTTATTTCCAATCTTTCCTGCTTATAAAGGTGTGTTTCATCAAATTTCGTGAGGAGCTGCAAGAGAGAGGAAATAAAAAAAAGGAAAGATGATATGGCAGTGTCAGTTGTGGTGGTTATCAAGAATTATGTGTGTCTTTTTATCACCAATAGTCTAAAACTCACATGCATATACACACACACACACACACACACACACACTACACTTCTGATTAAACCCCGCAAACATGGATTGGTGGGAGTGTCCATGGACCACCAGGCTAATTGAACTGTCTTGGCTCTGAAAGGATGGGTATGGAGAGAATGATGAGGACTAGATTAAACAAGCAGGGATAATAGTTATTGAAAGAAACACTCAAAGAAAGAAGGAGGAGGAAGAAGAGCATTGTTTCATCCATCCTTAACCAGTTTTCAAGTTTGAACACTGAACATGAAGGTAAAACAAGAGAACATATGTCCTGTACGTTTGTGTTCATAGTATGATTCCCTTTCTACGCCACTCTTTTTTAGATTCTCCATTATAGAAATGTGTTTTATTCCAGGTTGGTAATCTCGGTTGTTTGGATGCTTGAGCCACCATTTGGTCAAGGGTGAAATACTGAATCATAGAAACTGTAGCTAAATATACACTATGACAAGATACTTAAAGTCCCCAGATGATTATGACTCTAACTGCTGACGTTGTTGCTCAGAGTGAAAGAGTCTGCACAATTGATGAATGGATTCCCATGAAATTTGTGCTAACATGATCCCCACATTTGTGATATCTTCTGTGTTCTGTTAACTCTTACTCTACAGTGCCACAACAAACAAGTGTTGGTCCAATACTTTTTAGTTTTTAAGGCCACACACTTTTCAAAACTAGGTTATATTTTAATTTAAAAAAAAGAAAACAGAAAAGAAGGCTCTAAATCGTTATTTCTTTGTATATTTCTGCTATGTGCTTCCTTTATTGGACTAATCTGACAACAAAAATGATGGCTGACCTGCACCAACATCCATACCAAGCCCACTGACAGCTGAGTCTGGACATGCTCGACAGCATGTCCAGATTCAGTATGGATCTTGGAGAAGTTGTTGTTTGATTTTTTCCTATAATCAGTGTGTCTACATGTGTCTACATTTATTTTTGTCATATTTGAAGGAGAGATCCTTTGAGCTGGTCTGTATGGATCTGGATGTGTCTTGATGTGTTTTCTCTCTCTACACATTGAGATTTTCTTGGACGCATTAACAGTTTTAAACCTGGTTAAATAATGTTTTGAAGATGGAGACACTAATTTAATAATGGAAAAAAGTATGTTTTGTACAAGACTTTTTTGTAGTTTACAGCCGTCCTGTTTTTGTGTTAAAGGGAGACCATGTTTGGGAGATGAGTATTTTGGGAACCTGACTCTCCAGAACAGTCTGGGTGTCCCACAGAGCAACAGATGTTTAACTACTCTGTGCAGCCAGCACTCCACCGCCCCGTCGCTGCCCCTCTCATTGTGTATTAACCAGCTCTACGTGTGTCTGACTCCTCCTGTCATTCACTCACTTCTGTTTGGGACTAATTAGCAACGTGCCTCCTCTCTCCCCCCGACTTCTACCCAGAGACCTCATCTCATTCTACTGCCATCTCACTGTTTACTGTTCTATGTAATAATCATCCAATCTCAACTCTCCTCCTCCCACCTTCCCTTCTCTCCCTCCTCTTCTCCTCCTCTGCTCCTCCCTCTCGTCCTCCTCATTATGTCCCGGTCTGAGTTGTGACGGCCACCATTAATCAACACGTTTTGTACGACGTTGAACCTTGCAACCCTCGACACCCACCCCTGCTCAACCAGGAAGTGTTGTATTCCTGCGGTCCATTAGGCCTGCCAGGGTGAAACAGGGGCATGACAATGGATGCAACAATAGAAACCACAGAAGATATTAGACTAGATTCCACAATAGGACACAGACGGAGGGAGAACAACAGGCCTTGTTATCCTCTATCTGTTGGGGATTTGGAAAGAATTTCCTTTTGCCTCAATGTCTCCTGGGATGCATTGTCATATTCTGCATTACTCTTGCACTGGCCCTTGTAATCTGTATCATGTTGAAAAAAAACCCCAAACAATCAAACAATATAAATAACACAGAGTGCATTCCACTGCCAAGGCCCAATAGACCCTTATGAAATCACATTTAAATTCACTAGACCTGGATTATTGTTTGGATCCACATCAAACTGAACATGCTCATAGCTAGCAGTCTCCTAAACATGCCTGAATTTTTTTCTTAAAGTCTCACGAGTTGTTCTCTTAGAAATCTACAAAAATGTTGAAAATCTCACAAGGTAAAAAAAAGTCAGAAGAAAATGACAAATATTGTTTCCTTCCATCAAGTTTCATTGAAATCGGTTAAGTAGTTTTTCCATAATCCTCCTTCTTGACCACAGCCAAGGTCCAAATCAAGCTGCACCAAATTGCACAAACTCATGAATTTCAGTTCCCTAAATATGTCTGATGTTTTTCATCAAGATGCATTGATTATTCTCTGGGAAAACTGTGACAATGTCGGAAAAACACTCACTTAAAGAAAGTGAAAAAAAATCCTGGATCTCCTCACTGATCCAGATCCAGTCCTTCCTTGACACATGCCACACCCTTTCATGGAAATGTATTCAGTAGTTTTTGTGTGATCTTACAAACAAACAAACTGACTTGGCGGGGAAGTGATTAGTACTAGCCCTTTTAGCCATCATAACTGCTTTTGGAAAATGACACTGTAGCAATGAAACAATAAAAACTTTTAATTGATTTAAAATGTACCTTAATATCCCTGTGTGCACAATGCTGGAGTGGAGTCAACCTTTTCACCTCCTAACTGTGGTGGGTTGACAGACGTCGCCCACTGGCTTAACCTCTTTTACATTTGTGTATGAATAGAGGCAACATGAATGGTTCTTTTACAGCTGAGGAGAGAGAGAAGCAAGGGCCTGACTTGTTGTTCTGTGTCTCCCAGACTAACTCTTATCTGTGGGCCTGTTTGAGGGCCATGCATACTTTTGTGTCTGAGCTGGCTTAAACCTGAAATGTGCGATTACAGAATTCTCGCAACTCATCTTTAACACAGCAGTCACGATGTGAAAACTGCATGCTTGTTAAGTTTGCTATTCCACATGTGAGGGACTCTTTCCCATGTTCCCAGGGTCCTTCCCTAGATTTATATGTCACATATGGGAACACGATAAAGGCTCCTGTGTTCCCCAGCTCTGTAAAGCACATAAAGGGAACCTGAGTTGAATCCCTGCTCTGTATTCGTCTAATATGACGTGTTATTGTGGGAACTCATCAAAGGGGGTTTCTGTTCCCCAGTGGCTCTCAATACAGTAGACCTACACCTTAGATTACTTATCAAATAGGTTGTGGTAAAAAGTTGCAGGTTTGGGGTGTTGTGTTTATTTAGCCGATATTGAAACCTTGCTCATAATAATATAAATAATCCACGGAACATGTGAACCCTGGGAAATCTCTCATAGGTGTGTGCATCCTGACCATCTATTTTAATAATATCATAATAATTTAATAAATTATCTTGTTTTCACTCTTTTCGCATCTGTAACATTTTTTATTTCTATATCTTTGCTCCATTGCTGTGTGATCTTCAATTGTCTTTTCTTTTTTTTCCCTTGTTGTTTGCCTTCATGTAAGGTCTCTTGTGGCTGTGTTTTGAAAGGTGCTGCATAGATAAAGTGTATCAATATAATTAATGGAGTATGAAATTTAGTCCTACACTCTCCCGGTAATTAGGGTCTTCAAATGTCATTGATCAATAGTGACTTGATTTTTCAACCAGCCCAAACACGGACACGCCAACCTCCCTCACCTGATCGTTCCATCCCCTCACCAGTATATTACCGTACAAAGTATCGAGTTATGACTGCTGTCTCTTTGGAAATAGATAAATGCTATGTGAGTGGGTTATATGGACACAAAGACTCTTTTGTTAAGGGCTGTTAATCTGACCATAAATCACAATTACATTATATCACCAAGCCTAATCTCCCAGTGGTGTGAAATTTCAAATGCGGTGTGCTTTGTCTTTATCTACAGGACCTTATCTCAAATGATGTGATATTTGTGCTCGGATACAGTGTCGTTGTCGTGACATATTGTATAAACTTTATTAAACGGTGTGATATATCCCTCTCTTCCTTATCTAATGGAGAACAGATCACAGAGTGCTAATTATTTTACAGCAGGCTTTTACAACCTCTGTTTCTTTTTTACTGTGGCTCATCTGGTGAAAGCAATAAGAAAAAAACAACCTATTCACCAACAACCATGACATTTACTTTATCATTAATAATGTCATGTAGAAATTAAAACCTTTTGACCTGTCATTTAGATGTTTCCTCCTGTCAGTGGACTGACTGAAAAATAAGAAGTATAAGAATAAGAATATATGCACAAGCTGCTCTATTTACTCACAGGAGGTAACAACAAAATAGATTAGATTGAAAATAAAAACAAAACAAACAGTAATAAAATATAGAAATGATATAATGACATGAGGAATACACATAGAGGAACTGAAGTAACTTTTAGAATTGCATTTGAGGTTGCTCACCTCGAATATTGCTGTCGCAAAGAATAGAGGGAAGGCATTTTCTCCTTTCATATAGTGAGTCAAAAGCGAAAAGAGACAATATCAGCATTTATTTCATGACATTAGCTCATTAGACTATAAGTGTTGCTGCTCCTGCTACAATGTGTCAGAGGAGGAACACATTAAAACCTTCTCTCTTTTATAAGATAAGAACGATGATGATTACTGATTTAATCAATAATATCTGAAACCCTTCGTATCATTATACTCCAATAATCATTTACTTTGATGGTCACACACACGCACACACACAAACACACACACAAACCCAGTGGCCGTTGACTTTATATGTTGAGTAGTTCAGCAGGTGTTGGCGTGTTTGTCTTTGAAGTGAGAGCAGTTTTTCCCAGGCCTGTGTCTGTCTCTTATCAGTTCTGCATTGACCGGCAGAATATCACCAAACTGTGGCAGAAGCGTAAAAAAGGCCTTTTGCAGCGTTAAACGTATACATGAGCGGAAAGGTCAACCTGATGCATTTGTACTTTGAGGTGTTTCTCTGAGACAGGTGTGAAACATGCTTGGGTTGGCTGCAAAGACAATGCATTGCCTGTAGATAGATAGATAGATAGATAGATAGATAGATAGATAGATAGATAGATAGATAGATAGATAGATAGATACTAAGTAGTAGGTGATTGAAAGACACATGTAACCGAGGCAGAGTATTGAAGACTTTTCAAATGTATATCAATTTGTAAATATCTTTGGCTGAAAAAAGCACTGTTGAATAGGTTTCATGTATATAAACTGTAGTGGATTTTGTGTAACCTGGTCTTACTTTGTGTGTATACAGTTCTGTGAGCAGAGAGAATAAGTTTGCTCTCTGTCAGTTTACTGCTCCTTTATCTGCTCCATGGTGTGGTGATGACCCATAATAGCAGCAAACCAGCGATAAGAACTGCCGGGTTTCTGTCAACCCTAGCAGGCCATATAACCTAACGAAGACTAAGTTGTAAAATGATGAATTTCATTGTGTCTCTAAAGTGAGATGACGTAATTAAGGCGATATAGTTGTAAAATGTCTTTCTGAGTGTGTGCTGCATGCTTGTGACTATAGAAAGCCAGTGTGAGAAAGCTAAAACTCAATCACACCTGTGGCAGGTCAATAAGATAACAGAGAGACAGAAAGTAAAAGAGCAAGCAAGAAATAAAGATACACAGATTAGTCAGACTTTAAATAGGACTGTAAATGTGCAAGAAAATAGTAGAAGTAGTAGTAGAAATATTACCTCTAAACTGCCTGCAGGATTCTAATATGACCTAAATTTTCATACAGATATATATATATTTGCGGTTGTACTAAACTTTAATAAGGAGGTCCATGGATTGAGCCTTGAGTGGAAAGAATAGGCTACACCCTGTCCCTGTCCTGCTGTGGCCAATCACAGGGGAGCAGACTTTATAGCTCTATTGAGGGTTTTCCAGTCCACTGTGTGTGTGTGTGTGTGTGTGTGTGTGTGTGTGTGTGTGTGTGTGTGTGTGTGTGTGTGTGTGTCTTCTACTCGCATGGCAGAAGTGGAGTGGAGACAGAAGACATTTCTTCAGGGGAGAGGAGTGACGATAGAGGTTTAACCACAAAGCTTAGAGATAGAGTTAAAGTTATTTCTTCAGTTAACTTAATATTTTTTTGCATATGAAATAAAACAGATCAGTTTCTGGTACATCATCATCCGCTGCTCAGTGGAGATATATTTGGACAGACTGACTTCCATCATGGAGAGATCCAGAAACTTTTGCATTGACGCGCTGCTGGCGCACGACGCGGAGCAAAGGACGGACAGCGACGGTGCGTCCCCGGGCTTGTACAGCAGGAGCCCCGGCGACAGTCCGCTGTCCACCCGCGGCTCCGAGACGCCCTCCCCGCATCCAAACCCGACCAACTCCTCTCCAGCTCCTCCGGGACTCCTGCCCAAATCCCAGCTCTTCAATTTATCCCAGCCGGGATTCACTGCTCTGCACCAAGGGGGTCTCCTCGGAATGCACCCGGGCTCCTTGTACCCTCTGGCGGCCTTCGGAGGCCAGCACCCCGCCTTCATATACCCCGGCTTCACGCAGCTGATGCAGCCGTACACGGAGCAGCAAAAGGGGGCCAACATGACGGGGACTCTGCCTCTGGAGCCCTGGATCAGAGCCGGGTTCATGATACCCAGATTTGGAGAATATGGAGGTGAGAAACTACAGCATTAATGTCAAGATAACTAGTTGGATATGTATATATAATAAGAAAAAGGAAATTAGATTGAATTAAATATATCAGGGTATATATAGTGATATAGTAAATAGTATGTTATAGAATAATTAGGCCTATACAATAAATATATCGTAAATCTATATGCAACGTTTTTTTATTTGGAGGAAGCTGCTTTTATTTAATTTTTCATCCAATTTATTAAGACATTACTAACAATAAGCTTTTTTATTAAGTAACTCAAAGAACTTTAAAATTGCAGGATACAGGAGCTTTTTTTTTAATTGCACCAAGACTATATATGTTTTTTTGTTGTTGTTTCTTTTGACAAGTTTCTGTCCAGTCATCACAAGTTTTAATACCTGTGTTTTGATCTTGGTTTTCAAAGAGCCGTGACATTGAGCTGCTGTGCCGCTTAAGGACAATCTATCTCATAAAAATAACCTGCAGCATTTATGACAAAGGTAACACTTGACGTAGACCTACCACTTAATCAATTGATAACATTTATAGTGTTTTCATTAAGGTAATGGACCTCTGTGATGGTTTATTACTCCTTCAAAGCAATATCCTCTCACCACAACCTCACATCAGGGCAATAAATGTTAACGAACACAGATAGACGAGCAGGAAGACAGGAAGACAGGCTGGTAGGTAGGTAGGTAGGCCTGTGGCTTCCAAACAATGAACTGGAAAACAAACTGAAACAGTGTGAAGTTCTGTGGGGCAGATATTTTCCTTCTTTTTTCTTTCTTTCACTGAGGCTACTACAGGCCTCTTTCTCATTAGACCCACAGTTCATAATAACAGTAAAATGATGATTGTGTTCTAATGATAAAATGTAAATAATGATGAGTGCATATAATAACCCCGCTCTCTGCTAATGTTTGTCTCTGGCACCCTGTTTTTCGCCGCTCTCAGCTCCAGGCCATGCAGGATTGTTGGGAAAGTGTCGGAGGCCCAGGACGGCATTCACCAGTCAGCAGCTGCTGGAATTAGAAAACCAGTTCAAGCTCAACAAGTACCTGTCCAGGCCTAAACGCTTCGAGGTGGCCACTTCACTCATGCTGACTGAGACTCAGGTGAGACACACGCACACACACACACACACACACACACATACATAATAAGGCTGTGAATAAGAGTAAAGATTAGATTCTAGCTGCTAAATTTAGGAAAATGCAAAAATAGAAAAACCTTGGTTTCCATCCTTTCCATTATGTTGGTTATATTTTTAAAACACATCTGGCTTTTACTGTCCAGCTAAGACAAGATCTGTTGGCACCTAAATGAAGGCTTATTGTTTCTGTCTTAAAATAAACTTGAGTTCACCAGATGATAGCTTTATTAAATTGCACAACTTCCAGCTCACTCACTTCCCTTATAAGGGCATTTGAAAACCAATATTTCATCACGTATATGGGCACAGGGGGAAAGTGGGAAAATAGTACTCATTTTTTATATGACATGAAACAACTGTTTAGTAGAGCTTAATATGAACTCAAGTGTGATCTCTTTTCATTTACTACTCACAAAAGAGTACCCCAGGATATGTTCAAGTTTGTTTACCACCATTCTTATTGTTATTCTGTTTTCTTTCATCAGGTTAAGATCTGGTTCCAGAACAGACGTATGAAGTGGAAGAGAAGTCGCAAAGCCAAGGAACAAGCAGCCCTGACTTCCCCACTGACTGATGCAGAGAGAAATGGGATGGATATGCACAGTGCAAAGCCTCAGGGAGACTCACACAGCTCCAGCCTTGAAGATGAAGAAGAGCTAGAAGGGGAGGATGAGGATGAAAAAGAGGAGATGGAGGTGCTGAGGGCAGGCTCTGCGGGCTTCATGAGACAAGCCATAGGAGGAACAGGGAAATACAGCACTTATTCACAGGAGGAGTTGGAGGAGGGAGGCCCAAGATCGAGAAGTGGGGTTTTTCCATAGCGTTGAAATTCTGCATGCTTTATTGCATGTGTTTTTATGTTTATTACTCTTGAGAAGACAATAGACAATGCAATCAGGGAGCACAAACAAGGTGTTATGGAAAGGATCATTCACATTTTACAGCCTGACCCATAGAAACATATTTTTCTTTGTCGGTCCTGAAATAGCAGAAAAGGATGTCAACATCTGCACTTAAACTGATGAAATCAAACCAGGAAAAATGCTGTCTTTCTCAATGGCCACTTCAAAAATACGACTTCAAAAATACTTCAAGACATTTATGGTGTGCATGATTTGCCTGTGTTTTACAAACAAGTTAAAAGCTGTGAACTGCAAAGAACTAATTATTACATGAATGTACGTGTAATGATAATGTATGAATTGGGGGTGGCAGCACTTTTATGGAAGGGAGAGGTTGAAGAGACATAAAACTTTACTTGGAGCTGTTGTAAGGAGTGTCAGTGTTACATTGTTATCAGGGCTTCCTGGTCTGTTACAAATACTGGACACATATTGGAGTGATATTGGAAACTTTTCTTATTTTTTAAGAAGACTTGGATTTACAGGCTATACTAAGGTAAAGTTTTAGGGCATTATAACTGGTATGACAAGAAAATGCTACTCAGGTTATTGTACTGCTTTTTTGATGGCTACATGGTCATGACTTTGTGTTTAATAATATTAATATTGAGCTCTTTGTTTTGTATTATCTTTGTGAAACTGCATGTTATATTTAGTTGAAGACACACACACAGAAATGCTTGCATGTACTGTATGGAAAATGAAATTTATTGATAAGGCAATTTCCCTGTAATTTGTAAACTACTCTTATATTACGCATGGTGTTGTCAATTTAATTTAAAATGATAGAATTTAATATATTTCACTATACAACACTAGAGGTTTTTGTGAAGGGGATTGTTTTAAACAAATAAATGTGTTTTTGAGTCTAAATAGTTCAGACTGTGAAGGTGAACATGTGTGATATATATATATGGTTTTTCTATTTATTTTCTATTATTTTTATTAAATGAATATGGTTTCTGGGACACTGCCTGGGTCCTGTCCGACCCATCACAGTTTCTCAACAAGTCACACAAGTGTCAGTGTTTTCCTGAAAGACATTTCGCGAATGTCCCTCCGCGGCTCCAGTCATCACTATAGCGACGGACACGACTACTCGTTGCCAGGGAAACGCAATGGCCGTCAAACATCGGAAGCATCTGTTGCCATCACAGTTTTCGTAACTTACTCGAATTAAACAGCAGAAACGAACCTGTCTGACTTTATAGTTTGACGTTTCATATTAAAGGAGGTAAGAATGAGTCAGTGCGGTGGAGCAACTGTTTTCAGTGACGTTAGTTTGTGTAGCTGTCAGTTTGTTAAGTTAGCTAGTTAAGCTAAAGTTTTAAGCTAGTTCCAAAATACTTTCCTTTAGCTTGGACTTGAAGCAGCCGCCGCTAACGCCAGTTGTTTTGAGTGTAGCAGTGTGTGACCCGTGCCCGTTTACAAATGCTTACCACAGTAAACGTCAGTACGACACAGACAACTGTCCTCCATATTTCATGATGTGTAGATGTGTCAGTGTCTCTTTTCACAGTCATGTTAGCCGAGGCTCGAGATCCAGACCCTCTGGGTTCAGGTGCACCATGGCCGCCCCCCACCGCTGGAGAGGATACCAAAGTAACTGAAGAGAATCTGTTATGGCCTCTTTAATGATTTTATACCAGATGTGGATTCAAGTTAATCTGAACCTGTGTTTTATATTTGATCACTTTGTATCCCTCAATGAGCAATGATCCATGAGCCACTACAGTTGATTCATCACCAATCTGTCTATTTATGACTTCCTAAGAGAAAAATAAGTAGTAGCAGGTTGCTACTACAGGGACAATTTTAGGGAATATGGACTATACATGTGCATCTTAAAATTAGATAAATGAAGTTAATATTTGTCTATTTTCAATGTCCTCAGGAGGGCTAAAGTGTTTCTCAATAGCCAGTGTGTGCTCGACTGCACTGTAATAACACTGACCTGTTCATTTGTGCATTAATCATCATGTTGCTGATGTAATGGCACATGTGCACAAAATATGCTGATTTATTTATTAATGATCTCATCCTTTCCTACTTGTCAGTTCCACAATATAATGGCTGTTTTAGCTCTACAGTGAGCATTAAATACATAATTTATTTCATTTATTATATTTTGAGGCTTTATGACAAGTCTTTTTTTTTTTTTTGCAATTCCCCACCTGGCAGGAATCTGGGAATCACCACAGACAACAGGGAGGGGAGCAGCAGCGACGTGCGTCCAGCAGAAAAAGCAGCTTCTTAGGGTTGGAAATGAAGTCAGAGCTGGTCTGGGAGGACTGGGACCTGGGAAAAGAATTCACCAAAACATTAGTGTTAAAGAACATTCATAATAAGAGACAGAAGCTACACCTGAGGTCTCACAAACTCACACAGACACACCCATGCATTCATATATAAGCTTCACAAAGACACATGTATTATTTGATGTGAAGATAATGTGAACACTAGAGATTTGATGAGAATCCACTGGCTAACACAAACCCTTTTTCCTCTTACAGGCCTCCAGAGTCCACATTTTTCATCATCCTAAGTCCCCAGATCATTTTAATCAGCCCAGGGATGTCTTTCTCCATCCCAATCTCCTTTAGACCACTACAGAGGGTAATGGAACAATTCTAACAGCACTTAATCTTACATGTATTCTGAATGGGATGTGCTGAAGGACATCAGACTTAACATCTGATATATTATACCTTATATTCTTAAATGGCAGACCTCATAATCAACTTTGTAGGCTCATCATCAAGGGTGTTAAATGATATCAATGCCCATTTCATAACTTCTGTCTGTGTATCTGTTTTTCTGTTCGACTGTTTGGAACAGTGTGAGTATGAGGACAGCATTGAGTTTCAGAGTAAAGAGGGCAGCTTCCAAGTACGCCTCCAGGCCACCATTCCCTGTCTTGCCTTGGAGGTACCAGACTCTGTACTGCTGCCACTTTGTGCGGTGCAACACTCCTCACATACCACTTTCCTCCTCAAAAATGCAAGGTACGTATGTGTAGTAAGACATTTTTATTAAAATCTATTATATTTTTTTCTTTCAATTTACACTTACAACTTACTGAGGTTACTCTTTTTCATTTATTCCTTACTCTGATCTTCTTATTTTGTGTTTTACCCCCTTTCTGCATACCTGTCTTTCCACAGTAAACTCCAGACTTCCTTCCAGTGGGTGTGTGCTGCACCTTTCCAGTTAAGCCCTGACCATGGTCTGTTGAAGCCCAGTCAGGAGTGTCACATCACTGTGGTGTTCCAGCCACAAGAGGCGCTGGTGTACCAGCAACAGGCTTCCTGCAGGTTTGGAGAGGAAGGGGACAAGGCAGAGAGCTGCTGCACAGTGCTGCTGCTGGGACTAGGTATTTTAACCAGTAGCTGAGACAGAACTTGATAAACACAACAGATGCATAGATTTTTGTGTGTGTGGATTTGAAAGGTTATGAATTCAATTGAACATCTTTGACAACAGAGGTAGATGTGTAAAACACAGTCTATATCATCTTGACCTAAACGAATACTTGGCAGCACAATTTGTGATGTACATGTAATTGGATGGGCTTTATCCACCACCAAGATCTATGAATTAGACTGCAACTTTATCTCAATGCAGTGACTCGTTGGTTGCACCAGTAATGTAAAATTGATAAAACAAACAAGCAATCATTTTTAAGAAAAGGTCTAGTATCCTTATTGTTACTAATAACTTTTAAGAGCGTCAAGCAAAACAAGAAACTGACCTGACTGTATCAAATCTTTTTAGCAAAGACACATGTTCTACAGATGTACTTACAGCTTCATTTTAATATGTGGACAATATGGCTGTTTTGTTTTGGAATGAACCCAAGGGGATGATGGAATACTTTCTCGCTAGGAATTTATCTTGCCTCTTCTTTTAGCCAAATACCCATGTCTCCAGCTGAGAAACCCTGCAGCCAAAGAGGAAAAAGAACAGGGGGGTCCAGTGCTGCACTTTGGTTCTGTGGCTGTTGGCCAAAATTTGCAGAAACACTTTGATATCTTCAACCCCTCTCCTGTGAGTAGTACACAGAGATGCAGAAATGCATGTGACCACACTTTGTGACCTTCCACCCCTCTCTTCCCTTATATTACTCTCATGTCCAGGTAACTACATCTTTCTCTCTGTCACGTCTATCTGGCGGGGTGCCTTTGCTTGGGTCAGAATTCAGCTGTGATGTCTCCACGGGTAAAGTGGCGCCTGGTGGATCCCTGCGAGCTACAGTCACCTTTTCTCCTGCTGTGGTGGATACAGTTTCGGTTGAGTACTTATCTCTGAAATGCAGAGGGGCAGACAATGAAGATCTGCTTAAACTCACTGGAAGTTGTATAGGTAAGGGACCCACAATAAGGCAAACACGTACACAATCGAAAAATACATTGTTTTGCAATGTCTGAGAGACAGATAGAAAACTTCTTAAAAATCAAACGGGAAGAACATTTTAAACACAGAACTAGGAAGCAACTTCAAATTAATACAAATATTTTATTTTGTCACTAGGTCCTAAAGTTTCATTATCCTCCTCTGTGTTGGACTTCGGCTGTGTTAAGGATGGACAAGCAGTCGTACAAACAGTGGCGCTGGTTAATTCTTCTCCTGTTGAGACCATATACCAATGGGACCTTGACTGTAGTGGGCATAGTGTGTTCAGTATCCAGCCTGCAAGTGGCACTGTTCTGCCACACAGCCAAACCACACTGAAGGCAGTCTACAGGCCCACACAGCCCATTGTACACCACAGGAGAGTGGCATGTCTCATACTCCACCGGGTAGGAGCCAACACGCAGCTGTATACACACTCAGAACACAAACAGAAAAATAATAACCAAAAACCACCTAACTACCCATCCTCCCTCTAGGACCCTCTGTTTCTGGACCTGATTGGAACCTGTCACTCAGAGCTCCAGCAACCAGCCATACTGAAACCTGAACACTTGGTTTTGTACAAGCTTCACTGGTACCGTGGACACAGCCCACCAGACAGTCTCAGTGCCATGCAGCAAGATCATAATGTAGACTTGGATCAGCAAGGTCTACACTGCACCCTGGAGGAGGTAAAGCGCCACAGACAGATGTGCAGAAGTGTCTTTTTAAATAACTTGAAGCTAGCGCTGTCACTAGTAGAGATCACAGTGTAGGTTAATTAGTGTCTCTGAGATTCTGACTCTCTGTGTCATTGTCTTGTAGTCAAATCAGAGACCAGACAGCTCTACTGATGTGCTTAAAACTCCCATGGAGGAATTCTACCAATCTTGCTTGGGGTGCATGGATCCCCTCTCCTCCAGCTCTTCATCGTCTCCACATGTGTCTGTGTTTCCAAGTGAGCTGCTATTTAACCACAAAGTACCCTCCTTCGTGTCAACTTCATCCTCTTCTTCTCAGTCCGTCTCCATCACCAACTACACTAGGGGGAAACTAAGGTACGACTTCCTGCCTAGGACTGTGGCTTCTCAATATTACATTACCAACATACTTTTTTTATCTGTTCTTCGAAACTTGAATGACAGTTTTATTGTTTTCCATGCTCGGTCGGGTGATTCTCTTCCAGCCTGGTGTGGACTGTTGCCCAAGACTCTCAATTTACTGTCTCTCCCTCAACATGTGACCTGGCTCCACTGAAGTCTACCTCATTCAGAGTGACCTATGATCCCAAGCAGCTCAACACTTTGCATGGAGCGCAACTTGAGTGCTTTGCATACTATAAAATGGTACTGAAAAATATATTGTCCATTACAACAAGCAAAGATGCCTTTCTTTTTTGAGTTAATATAAAAAATTGTGTTCTTTAAAATTAGCCTAAATTCTTTTGTAGTTTTAAGTACAACTCTGAAAGTCCAACAATTTTAATTCAGCAAGTCTTACTTATGTTTTGCCCTCACAATCGTGATGCTTCAGGAAGATCAGCGCATGGTTGAGCGACTGCTGTGTCCTCCATGGTGTGTGACAGTGAGAGTCATCGGTCACTCCTTTCAACCTGGCAAAGAACACTTCATCCCATGTTGCTCTCTGAAGCCCCCTCAAGTGGTGAGACATGTGCAGGAAAAAGAAAACAAATATTATAGTACCTCTTCTCATCTTTTTCTGTGTATTTGTCTCATTTATCTGTAGTTTTGCCATTTGCTCAATGAACAGCAAATAAGTTAAGTTAAAATTAGATCTTTTTCTAACTAAAACTTGACAAAAATCAATATAGAAGGACTTTGTAACAGCTTTACACGAGAGAGCTACTCTGGTAACTCTACCTTGTTATTCATTTTAGGTCTTTCCAGGCCTAAGTGCTGTTTCTTATCAGACAGCTCTCCTCCAGAATTCTGGAGATGTGCCCCTCACTTTCTGTCTGGACCTCAGCTCAAACCCTGCCCTTGCAAGATCAATATCCGTTGTTCCGCAGTCCGGTCTGATCCAACCTGGGCTTCACCAAATCTTCACCCTCAGAACGACTCCCACAATAAAAAGTCCCAGACAAGGGTTCTGTTTACAGCTGCAGCTCAATGCAGCTAAACACACCAAGGTACTATATACACTACATGGATACAGAGACTCACACTGCCACGTATAGTCCCACTGTTCTTATCTGTGCGTCTTTGTCTCTGTCACCTTTAGGAACTGACAGTTGTGAGTGTGGTTGAAAAGCTGTGTGTGTCTCTGGAAGGAGATGGCACTTTATATTTTCAGCCAACAGCTGTGGGCTCACAAACACAACGCTCCCAGCACATCAGGAATCTCAGCTGTCTACCTCTACGGTTGGTTTGCAGAGTTGTTAGTTTGGTCTGGTATATCTGGCATTTATTTATGTATTGTTTGTAGTTTGGAGTTATCCCAGCATCATTAATCTTGTATACAGCTGGGTGCCTTTGATTGTCCTTCATGACAGGTTCCAATGGAGCATTCCAGAACCAGACCAAGAGCTTATCTCTGTTGAACCAGATGCTGGTGACCTGCATCCCAATGAGATCTTGGTGAGAGACTCAGAGAACAAAGATATGGTGCATTTAAGGAGACAGTACATTGCAACTTATTGAAAACTTTACTAACCAGTGTTCCTCTTTGATTTTTATTACAGATTCAGACATGGTCCTTCAGTCCGCTGGCAGAGAAAACATACACACTCAAACCTATTCTCACCTTCTGGCCGAGCCGGACTGATGAACAAAACAAGTCCCTCATCACACTTAAAGTGGTGGGAATGGGCTCCAAAGGTTTCATAGAGGTAGGGCTGTCATTGTTTTTTGTATCAATTTTCCAAAATAGAAAGGCAATCAGTAGCATATACCTTCACCAAGGCCCAACAGTCCCCTTAACTTCAATCAGGCTGCACCAAATTTCCCACACTCATAGATATCAGTTCAATAAATGTGCTAGTTTTTCTTCCTTCAGAATTCATGAATTATTCTCTGAGAAAACAGTGACATGCTTGAAATATTAAAAATAGTAAAAGAGATCTTCCACCCAGATCAGCACCACAATTTAACGGTTGCTCTCTTGACACATTCAACATCCTTCCACCATGTTTCGTGGAAACCTTTAAAAATATTTTTGAGTAATCTTACTCGCAAACACAAAAACAGACAAACAGGAATGAAGAGGGGTGAAAGCATAACCTCCTTGGCCGAGGTAAAAATTCAAATAGCTGTTCAGCCCAGATTTGGAACATGAATTGTCCTTTAAGAGATCTGAAGCAAGCAGTGAGTGCATGTTTGTTTCCTCACCAGGCAGAAAAAGCCATCCTGGATGTAGAGGACACGCTCGTTGGAAATAACCAGTCAATTGAAATTCCTCTGGTGAACAACAGCCCCTGCTCTGTGTCCTTTCATCTCTCTGTGCAGCAGACACTTCTGGATGAGGAACTTGTTTCTGATCCTGAGATTGAGCCGTGTGGTATTCTCAGTTATACTGTTCTTTGTGTGCAATATGTGTATATGCATGATTTCCATCGGTTCTCAAACAAAGTAGATGATCTTACCATGAGTGTATATTGGAATGGTAAATGAGAAGTCCTTATTTTCTAGCCTTTCTGGCGTAGGTGTAGGCATAACAAAAATAGTGCTGACCAAGACTAAGACAGAAGCTTAACCAGTGTTTCACACTAAATGCAAAATGTCCTTTTTGAACCCTTTAGCTCTAAAGCTGGACTGTGAGAGAGGAATCATCGCTTCACGCTGCACAATGCTGCTTCGATCTACTTTCAGACCACACAGACGAGGCCAGTACTTATGGACGATCAACTACCAGACAATGAATGCCAGTGGTAAATAGAAGACACTCAAACATAAACTCTACCGACTTGAATGTATTCTGCATGTGCTTCCTATTATTTATTAAAACGTACTGCTTTCTCCCTTTCTGTGTTCATCTCTCCTCTCAGGGTCTGTGTCATCCCCTCCACAGGCTGTATGTGAAGTGCGAGCGAAGGGTGTGTTCCCTACACTACAGGTGACTGATGTGTGCGGTGGTGGGAGTTCGGGCAGACTCAGCAAGATGCATCTCTGGAAACTGTTCTCATTGGACAGCCTCAACCAGCACCTGCTGTCCACCCCCTCCTCTGCAGAACTCATTTATAGAACCCCCACCAAGCACAGGTAGACACATTTTAAACACTGAATTTGTTGTAAAGGTCCAGAATTCTTTGTAGATTACATTTATATGAGCAAAATTACAACTGAAGACTTATCATAAAGGAACATTTTAAAAATGTATTTCTTCGGTTACTTTTAGTGGAACATACAGTGCATTGTCATGGCATGGTGTGTACCTTGCTTTGTTTCTTCTTCTGGTCCCCAGTCTACGCAATTGTACATCAACCTTAACCAAAGCCATGTTGGATTTCAACTTCAGTGCTGCTTCCATTAGTTCAGAGCCCTCAGCTTTTACACTGATGTTTCACAACCCTGGTTCCATCCCTGTCGATTGGTGAGTGAGCAAACAACAGACTGCAGAAGACACAGTCATCCAAGATGAAAGATATCTGCATTTAGAAATTATTTTCATATTCAAGATTCAATGTATGCATTCAGCTCAGTGTAACAGACCTGGCTTTTATACATCATAAATACATTTTACCATTTTTTGCTGTGATCAAAATAGTGATTTCCCTCCTGTATACTCCTGGTCACTGTGAACTAGAGTTTGTTAGTGGTCATTTTAATAGATTTTCTACAGATCTGTGGTCAAATGAGCCCTGGTTGATTATTTGTGACACCTGCTCTTCTCTATCAGGGCGTTCTTGTTTCCAGAGGACCAGCAGATAGAGTTGGATTACTGGGCAGAGACAGGAGAGCTCAGCAGCACTGAGCCATCCCAGATGAAGGTGAGTACAAGAAGGTTTTTTTTATATTAAATATCACTTTTTTTATTTAAATTAATTGAGGCTCAGATATGTTTACTTACAAAATACATTGACAAAGCTCAAATATCTTAATCTCTTTAACATGTTCAAAATCTGTTTCAGGCTCTGTTCAGCATTTCTCCTCGTTCTGCAACTTTGCAGCCTGGCCAGCAGAGGGCAGTACACTTCAGCTACAGGTAAGATATTGATATTGAGATATTAGTTTGGTAACAACAATTAGGCTTCACTGCATTTATTGAATTATTGTGACACTGATAATAATTCCACAAGAAAATGATCAAAATATGTATTTTTAGCAGAATGCATCTCTTCTAGGTATTTGAAGACTAGTTATGTGATATCGAAATAATTTTTACTTTTTCCTTCACAGTCATGACTTTGTTGGGACAAATCGGTTTCCTGTTCTGTTAAAAATCTCTCATGGCAGAGAGATCTTGGTGAGACACAACTCTAGTCACTAGTAAATGTGTTTGACATTAAATCAATTCATTTGTGACAATTAACAATTCTTCTTCTGTTGCACTATTGGTACTGCTATTTCAGTATGGTCTCATTTAGCTGTCATAAAAGAGTAGTAACTTAATTTACTATGGATGGTGAACTCTTTATAGTTTTAACTTCATATACTTGTATATATGTTTCTGTGCACAGCTTAACTTCCAGGGGGTGACAGTGGAGAGAAACAGACCATACCTCCACTTTGCCTCCAAAAGACACGTCTTCACCTCTGTTACTATTGGAGACTGTAGTCCTCCAAGGCAGGTGTGTGTCAAATTGTTCACTGCGAGCTAAAATACATGTTACATTACAATTAATAACATACAATATTTATGTATTAACTATATTCAGTTAAAGAGCTTCCCCAGGTTTCTCTAGCTGCTTTTGTAAATCTTTGTTTGTCCTGCAGGTGTATGAACTATACAATGCGGGCGCAGTGCCAGTCCATTATGAAGTGGACACCGCTGTGTTGTCACAGCTAAAGGTGGACAATTTTAACCATCCAGTGTTGTGCTGCCTCAGTCCAGAGGGAGAGGTCCCTCCTGGAAAGACGGCCATGCTGGAATGGATCTTTTCGCCACTGGAGGCTAAGATGTACCATGTGTGTCCCGCTGTGCCTTCTCTCTGTCTTCCTGTTACTGTTATCCCTTCAAAACCGTAGTAGTGGTTTATCCAGCTTTAACTGTAGGCATCATATATTGTAATATTAAGAAAATATCTAGATACACAGATTTTTAGTCTTCTATTTATTTGCATACCACAGTATTTCTACATTTTGGGTTCGAGTACACATTCTCCCTGAATGTCCAATCTCCATTTGAAAATTTGACTGTTTCCAATCTTGTGTATCATTAGATGGACGTCTCTATCCACATCCAGGATGGGGACTCGACACTGGTGAGGTTTGAGGGATGTGGGTTTGGTACTCAAACACTGGGCTCCTCAAACACATTTAACTGCAGTGATACTTTGGAATCTGCGCCCTGTGTCCAGAGGGTGCCGTTCCCAGGACGGGTGAGAGCAACTCTGAACATTTTAATACAACCATGCCCACTCCCCCCAACCTGTGATCATTTCAGGCTGTTTGCATCATCATCTCTGTGTGTGTGTGTGTGTGTATTTGTGGTGTAGTTGGTTTTTCTGTCTGGAGACAGCGTCTCTCTAGGTGACGTCCCTGTCTTCTCAGAATTGTCAAGAATCCTCTTCCTCACCAATGTGTCTCACTCAGACACTGTCCACTACACATGGGACCTTCCCCAGCAGAGCAACCAGCAGGTACAGGAAGACTGTGAATAATCTTTTATGAAAATGTGTAAGTTAGAACATATAGATATAGAACACCTTTATTGGCTCATGTATGTGTCATATAGCAATGATGACATCTTTCTTTTCTACGATTAGCTTGAAAAGATAAATGTTTTGTATAGTGTGTCAGGTGAAAATTTAAACATAGGATTCTGATGAGGTCTGTGTGTATGTTGTCAGGTGGTGCAGATCCGTCCAGAGCGAGGCAGCCTGAGTCCAGGGGAGTGTAGTCTTTGTGTCCTCACCTTCACTTCCACCGACTACCCCACTGTTTATCGGCTGGATCTCATCTGTCAGGTACCACAGCAGTAAGAGTGAAGATGTAAAGTTGCATCAAGCTGAACGAGTGTTACATTTGTGAACTTTTTTGGCACACTATAGTTTAAAGTTACATCTTCTAAGATGACCAGTTTGTTCTCTCTTTCTTCTCCTTTCCCCCTCAGGTTATTCAAGAAGCTGCACTGACACAATATCATAAAGCTCTGCAACGCTGGGAGGAGGAGAGAAAGAGAGAAGAAGAGGAATTCACAATCACTGACAAGCACCTTTCAGGAAGCCAAAGAGATCTGATCAATAAGGTCGTTCAAAATGTTAAGTTTTTTATCAATGATATAACACTCTTCCTCCGTGTATTCACTGTATTCTTTGTCTTGTTACAGGAGACTGTGGGAGCGTCAGTAAGAAAAGAGTCACCATTCAGGAAATATAAGGTGGTCTTCATTACCTGTAATTATAAGGCCTGCCCTGTGTATGAATATCATAGTAATCAACTGAATTTTGACCATACCTTTATGTCGAATGTTCTCTCCCCTCTAGATTATTCCTCCTATCTCTGCCAGTGGTAGTGGGGAAACAGTAGGTGCGATATGTTCTAAGTTAATGAGAGCTGAGCGCCGGGCACAGCAAGAAACGGCAAAAATACAGAGGCAGCCCGAACCACCCCAACCTGTTCTGTTGCACCTGGAGGTTACAGCACACTCCCATGGGCTTCTGGACTATCTCACACACTTCCCTGACCAGCTCAATAAGCTCCATAGGTAACATCTTTAACTGCACACACTTAAATCAGAAATGATTTTATAAATGCTGAAGTCATATTTGTTTTTGTCTCTGATGTCTTTCTCAGGGGCCTCCAGTCAGTTGAGTCCCAGACACCTTCTTCAAGCACACCCCTCCCTGTTACGCTTCCCCCGCCACCACACAGCCCAGAGAAGGACATCTTTGTGCACATTCTCACCACTCTGCTATGGTAACACCTTGATCAAACTAAAATAATTATTCTATTTACCCACGTCTGGTAAAGCAGGATAATTTGTGTAGGTTAGAAGTTTGTACCATTTATTGATTAAAATATAAATTAAGTTGTTTCCTGTTCATCCTGTCAAATGAACTAGAGAAGCAGCAGCACCCTTTGCTGATTTGAGATAAGATAAAAGGCTTACAGCACCTGGTCCCTGGCCCGACTTTGCTTAGCCTATGAAATCAGGTGGTATCCAGGGTGGTGTAGTCATAAACGATAACAGATAATGTACGCAGGCTCTTTATAAAGGCCAAAACAAAAACCACATCTTTTTTAATGTATACTTCTGTAAAGTCTAACAACACCCAAACTAAAAGTGACATTTGATCAGATGGCGTACGTCCGTCAAAGGCCAACAGTCCTCTTAAATTCTGCACCAAAACCTACCACAGTTAATCCTATAGCTATTTAATTTTCTTCCTGGGTCAGATCAACTGGATAGGTTCTTTAGGTAGGTCCTATCCTTCTATCAAGTTTTGTATTTATTGCATTTTTGACAAACCAACTAACAAATTGCACAGGTGGGGGCAACATAATATTTGTTTTATATATGAATCCCACAAATGTCTGACCGTCTGCGTGAAATAACAAGCAAGAAATGATGTGTGTGTGTGTATTAATGTATTTTCCTTCCTCTTCCCTTTCCAGGAACATCCTCGAGGATTCAGCTTTCGCTCAGTCTCTATTTACTGTGGCCTCCAAACCTGTCACCTACCGGCCGACAGAAACTTCTCCCTCTCACTGCCCCCCATCTTCTCCTTCCCCCCGACCTCAAGCTGTGTTGGATAGGCCAGAGGCTAGACTGACTGAACAGCACAGCACGGTGGACAGGGCGGGGACAGCACCAGTGGAACGTGCTCCTGTGGACGTGAGCAAAGGTGTTTTGGTGAACACCCTCCAGAACCTGATGATGGAAGCTGTCAGAGGAGAGCTTGTTCTTACAGCGCACCCACGCACCGTTATCTTGCCACCTGTTTCCACCAGGTGAAGACCGACTCACTGTACGCACGTACACTTGCAGTAGCTCTGGCAGCAGTGCTTCTTTCCATGGTTTCAGTAGTTAAATACTGTGTGAAATGATTAATGTGTGTGTGTCTCATTAGGACCAGGAGGATGTCCAGAGCCTCGACTGAGGAGAACAGCTAAAAGGAAACAGTGAGGACTAAGTTTCACCATCTACTGCACATCCTAGAGACGCTTCTCTGTTTGTTGTTTTCATCTAAATCAGTATTTCCCACAATCCACTGTTATTAATTCTTTTCTAAAATCAGTTTTGCCTCATACACATTCTGTAGCTCTTCTGTGTCCCTTCAAGTGCCATCTATTGTTCCTTTGCACAGTTGTTCTTAAATCTCTCTCCTGCCCCCATGTCTCTGCTCTCAGTTATCTCATTGACTCTTCCAGAACTATTACATAAATGCTGCTGCAGCTGTATTAAGTTATTACCAAAGGTTTGGGGATCAATAAAAGAGATTCTATCTATAACACTTTGGTATTGGCAGAAATATCATCATCTGATTGGTTTAAATGGAAAAATTAACAAATTGATTTAAAATGAACCCACAGACCACCTTACTGTCTACTAGTATATCACTGTTTTGCAGTGCTGCTAACAACATGCTGCAAACGTCCATTTATTCCTCCACTACCTAAAATAATTTTGATGATTCCACTCACGGTTACTCATTAATATTTTATTGGACAGTTTATAAAATGAAACCACCGATCCAAAACATGAACTGAGGCAATTTATGTTCCACCTTCATACATAAAATTGAAGCAAATTCCTTGTCACAGATTTGTACATCTCATGTACGTCTCATTTTGAGTTTGAACATTTCAAACTCATTTTTCTGCCCCAACAAAACCGGTGCAAACAGTACAACAGGGCCAAGGACATACAGTATATAGAAGCGTTTCACAATATTTACACAAAACATAATTAATATCACGTCCATTCAGCAACATAATTAAGTCATGGCAGACCATAAATAATCAAGAAATATTTGTCAAAGATTTTGCTCCCTGAATTGGTGGTATGGTCAGTTAGCTATAGCCTTAAAATGAATGCTACACTCAGTCATAAGGTGCAAATAAAAGATGTATAGTCACTCAAATGGTCAGGGAGGTAGTTTTCCAGCTGCTAACACTGTTAAAAGCTTAGTTATGATTTTATTTATCTTTATCCTTTTAAAAAGTCTTTTGATAAAAGAAAATAACACATATCCAGTCTCTGCTTTCACTCAGTAAACAGCTTTGATATAAGATATCCTTGTAGACAATTGAAATATTTATTGAATCCTTTTTACTTTGATGCTTAAAATAAGGCAGCTTATTTCATAAATCGACAAGAGCTAAGGGGAAATGGGAAGAAATAAAAAATCGCAGAAGATCACTCAGTTAAATTATATCTGGGTTATTGGGCATTTGAATGCCTGTTTTGCAAAAAAAAAAAATTCCATTAGGACGTGTGTTGAAGCTGTTTACCATTTGATGCTTAACCTTGTATCTTCTTTGTATTTTTCTGTCCAGTTCAGTGCAAGGCTGGTAGATTTGTACAGCTACAAACCGATCAACCATTTAAAGTCAGTGAAGAAGCTCTAGTTGAACCTGCCCTCAGCTTGCGAGGTGTCTGACATCGGTGGTTGAACTTGAAGATGGTGGGAAAGACCTTGTTTCGGAGATATTGGAGCTGCTCCTTCTCTGTTCTCAGTTTTTCCAATTCAAAGTAAGGGATCTGTTAGAGAAGAACACAGCTTGTTGTAAAGTGGAGACAATCTGAAAATGATTTAACAAATATTACGGATATAAAAGGTTTTTACACTAGTTAGCTGCAAATATAGCAGCTAAAAAAGCTGTAAAATTCCCTTCTGCCCAGTTTGGTGATGAACACATACCTGCACCACCTCATAGCCCATCCTGCAGAGGTGTCTCCTCTTTGTGGCTTCCTTTCCCAGCAGGTGCTGCGTGTTGCTGCAGAAACGGTCTTTACTGTCTAAACACAGAGCCATCCTGCACAGAAACAACAATAATCATATCATCCATCCATCAACTACACTGCTTGTTCTTTGAGGGCTGTGTTTGGATATGGCTGTCTCATTATCTTATTACTGCCGCCATGTCTGTTTGTTTATTTGTAAGTAGGATTAAGCAAAACCCACTGAATTCTGATTTGCACAAAATTTGATGTAAAGATAGACGTGGGCCAAAATTATTTATTTTTACTTTCCGTAACATTTTTCGATGTGCGTTTTTTCCCCCCGGGAATAATTCATGGATCTTGATGAAACTGATATCTGACTGTGTGCAATTTTGTGCAGCTTGAATGAATTGATGTTGGGCCTTTGTGAAAGTAGACTCTCCACTAAGTGCCTCACTAGTTTATCACCAACTTTTCGTATGTTTAAGAGGAACCTCTGTGACTGCAGCAGCAGCTCTTACCTCCTGTTAGTGCGATCCCACTGAGAGGGAGGCAGAACATACCCGTCCTTATCCAGGCATATCTCCACATCTTGGGAAGAAGAAGAAAAACAAAACATATCCATGAGTACAGCAGTCGCAACACAGGATATGTCTTATTTAGGTTAGCTTAGCGTGATGTATTAATTCCACTGCAGCGATCATGTATTTATCAGCTTTATAATTATCTTGAAAGGATAAACATGTAACGTGATTGGCAAAAAAGGCTATGCTGCGTACCATAACTCTTAATCCATAAAATCGCGTCATGCCCAAATGTAATGACACCATTTGTTTACCTATAGTGTATCCAATCGGAGTTAAGATTGTTGTTAAGTAGAACTTCCCTCCCAGCAGCCGCCTGAGTGACCCTTTGACATGTTTGTACATGAGACTGTCCATAGGTGTCTCAAAGGCATGGTCCACAGAGGAGAACTTCTTCACATGGAGGAAAGGAGGCAGTATGGGACCCTGATGAAGACGACATCAAGGATTTTTTTCTTTAAGCAAAATGAAACCTCATATTTTTTGGCAATGTGATCTTAGTGGATCGGCCCCATTTAAACATAAAGAACCCTCTTGAGTTGTGTGATGCTCACCCAGAAGTGTTTACACTCTAATGAGGTGGACAGATGGAGCTGTGTCAGTTGTGCCAGTGCCTTCCTGTCCAGTGGCTGCCCCTGTGCTGTGGGACGAACAGGGACAGGTTACATGGCATTCATTTACCTTGTACATACACACTATACTGCATACACACTACATGTACATTAAATACACACTGCATGACACACACTACATGTACATGACAAACACACTACACAAACATGACAGACACACTACGTTACATACACTACATATGTTTGTTACATGCACACGTCACATTACATACACAGACATGCTCAAAAAGCCACATGCTGTAAATCAGTAGCTTTTGTGGCATTTTTCTATGAAAACAGCAAAACTACCATGGTTTGTACTGAGCTCCACATAGTACAAATACTGTGAACTTTTTCATAAAGAATGTGTGTGAACTGAAAGGAAAAAATTGTCATGACTCTGGACTCTAGACGAGGTTTTAGGATTTTTCACTGCTTTGGCTGTGGACCCTTTGTTTATTATTGACTTGTTTCATTCTGAGTTCTGCGTTTCCTGTTTTATTTTGTTTCTACTCCTCGTGTGTCTCTGCCTTAAACTTCCTGTCTTTGTCCTGTTTCCCGCCCCTGTGATCGTCTGCACCTGCTCCTCATGTGTTTCACCTGTGTCCGATCATCCCTGAGTGTATAAGTCTCTGTGACATCCTTTGTCAGTTTGCGTCTTACGTGTGATATGGACGTTTTCTGGAAGCTGGTGACAGGAGCACCACAATGTACTGTTAGTTGGCCCTTTATCTATAACCTAACCTTGTTATTCTACCTGGGTTTTGCATTTTTGGGACCACCTGCTCCTTAAAACGGACACAGGCTTGACTTCCGAGAAGGAGACCTACTGTTAAATCATCGGTGAATGTTTGTCCTGACGTGTGACAGTGTCTCTCTCATACGAGTCCTGTAGTTACCTTGCAGCCTCTGTAGGAAGTAGGGACTGAAGACTTTGGATGTGTAGTTGAGTGGGAAGCGTTCCAGGTGGATGCAGGCGTGCAGCACCTCTATCAGTGAGCGAGGCTGGAACTGGGAAAACCTTGTTGATAAAATGCTCTCAAGCTTCTTGAACATCTGCCTGGAGCACTGAAGAGTGAAGGGGAGATACATTAGAACATACTCTTTTTTCCTGCTGATGTAAAACTGCGGTATTGGCTCGAGGAGAGAAGATGAAACAGTGAGTTCTGTCAATCATCTTGCATACAATACATTGCATGTTAATTTCAAGTACAAATTGCCCTTCAAAAGAGGAAGTAATTCCGTGTATGTTGTTGCCACGAAGAAGATCAGCACCTGTGAATGTCTGTGTCAGTTCAATATGGTGAAATTATAAGAATCAAAGTATAAAAAATGATCTGGAGGGACAGATTTCAATGGCTGGCCTCTGCTGTTGTTTATCCAAGGACGTAGACGAAGACATGTTGAACTTCAGCTGTTAATTAAATTTCTAATAAATGTGTCTGCATGTCCAAATGCACCAATCTCTGCACTGCACTTCCCAGGACCGCAAACAGTACACATGCCAAGTGACGTGAAACCAAGAAGATGAACGGTTGAGGAGATATAAGTTCAGTTGACAGTTGTGTCTTGTTGTAGGATTTGTACCTGAGGCAGGTAGTTGAGTCTCCCCATGGCGACAGTCTGTTTGGCTATCTGAAGGGTTGTGTGTCTCTCAGCATGATGCACAAAGTTCTCAGCCACAGCCTCAAAGATCGGCTCAGAGCGGCACCTCATTCGTAGACAATACTCCATGACGGTGCTGATCAGCTCCGGGTCGCACTCTCCCAGCCTCCCTAACACACACACACACACACACACACACACACACACACACACACACACACACACACAGTCAAGCACTTCGTGATTTTTTTTTCAAAGTATTTGTGCCGAAAACAAAAAATGACTTGAAGAACGAAGCATCTTCGGAATGAAACAACCAATGAAAACAAGTCAATCACACCTGGCAGGTTTTTCTCCATAGCAACCAGGAGCTCTCCATGATGCTGTCCCAGGATCATCAGGGCAGAGAGCACCTTCATTATTTCATCATCGCTGAAAACACTGAAGACCCGTGACGCCCTGCGACACAGCCTCAGCACCAGAGAAATGTTCTATGGAAACAAAATGTTAGCATCAGTCTCCTAACACTGCACTTACAGCATAAACTGTATGTATAGACTTCTTATGATAATAACTGCAGGTCGGCGCGAATAGAAATGAGCTTGTGATGTTCAAAAATGTGTCAGTAGAAGCCGAAATGAGAAACAATCTGAGCAGTAGCTGCTCTTCCTACTTGTCTCTGCGGTAGCTTCAGCAGGGACTGCAGGACGTCGCTGACTTGACTGGCTGTCAGCCGGTGGACCAGCCTCTGTGTGTGTCTGTGCAAAGTGGGCAGCATGCTCGTCTGCCGCTGGCTGGCAGGGTCGTAGCACAGAGCCAGCAGGGAGTAGACTCTGACGGCCTCATTGGGAGACACAACATCCTCTTCTACAGCAGCGCCTATGGAGTTCAGGACCTCTGTCACCACCGCTGACTGGCGACCCTCCAGAGCGTGGGCCACCTCACCCAGGTGGCAGAGCTGTGCCGCCCCGATGTCCCTGTTGGAGAGGAGCAGCAGGCACTCTTGTAACAGTCGCTGTACGACAGGGCTCTGGGCTCCCAAGCCAAATTCAGCACAAGCTCCAAGTAAAGTGGCCAGGCCCTCTGCCCTGTCATTGCTGGGGGAGTCTGCCAGTCTGGAGAGCAGCTCAGGGATCACCTCCCCTTCAAACAGAGACTGGATGCTGACTCCTGCTGTTGCATTGCCCTGTTGTCTGATGTGGGGTCTGTACGGAGAGAGGTGAGGAGCAGCTGTAGGGGGCGTGCGTCTTACAACCTGGTGAGCGTCGTCTCCTTTCCCTAGCAGGGGCACTGCGGTGGGGAGAGGGGCTGCACTCGCCGCCGCTGAGTTCACGTACATGCCGTGATAAGGACGCACAGCCGTTACGCACGGTTGCTGCACAACTACACCTCTGCCGGGCACGTTGGCGCATCTTCCCCCCGAACTGCGACGAAGCAGAGGATTGAATAACGAGCACGCTGAGGTGTGTTGACACGCAGCTCTCACAGACGAGGAGAGGCAGGAAACTGACTTCATTGTTTCTGTGACGTGACAGTGTCTTCCTGCGGGGGACAAGAACAGTTATCGTGACTTTTACGCACCATGTGGTTCACTTTGTAACTACGGTAGAACAAAGAAACTAGAACACATCACAGGAGAAGCAGATACACGTGGAAACTGGATGACAGCAAAGTCACAATGAAAACACATCACGGTATCCGGTTGAAATCTTTTTGCCCTTGACTCATAGTGTCAGCGGGAGTAAATCTCTGCGTAAAGCGAGTTTCGAACAATAATAGTGTGAACTGAGCTGGACTCACCCTCAGAGAGACCACCGGGTTGTGTGGAGGAGCAGCAGCATGTTACAGAACTCACCCTCAGCGTTTGGTAACATTCATAGGTAATGGGTTGTGTAAGCCCCCATGTGTTTACATGTGCTGCCACCCTGCGGTCAGGATGCAAAGTGCAGCCTGGTCGCTATATGTGTGTGTGTGTGTGTGTGTGTGTGTGTGTGTGTGTGTGTGTGTGTGTGTGTGTGTGTGTGTGTATCATAGACTGTATCATACAAATGTATAACACTTATCTAAACAATACCTCACCTGCTTCTTGATTTACCGAGCCGTGCCATTCCAGACTGGTGTCCATGCCATGGAGGTGTGAAACCTGTTTTGTTGGCACAAAATGAAATGAAATAAAAATTTGTCAAATCTTTTAATTTACTAGATTGTTTTATTATATTGCTGGAGTTAAATGTCTATTATTTCATGTTAATGCTCTTGTATATAAGGGGGAAAAAACTCAATACCACAGGGATGGATATAAACCTGTGAGTCGAACAGTTACTGTTCAGCAGCATTACAATGCTGGTGCTCTTCTCTACGCCAACGATTGATGAGTCATAAAACTGTGTTTATGTTAGTGATACATAGACTTGTGTTTTTACAGTTTCAAATGAGTCATTAGGTCTGCACATGTTTATAAGAAGGTAATGGATATATTTTCTGTTAATCAGAGGGGCTTTTTCTCACAGGCTGACAACCAAACAGTTATTCTAATAATAGCTTATAACTGATATAGAAAACAAGAGTAATGGTGTTGGTCAAAAAATGTATTCAATGAATGTATTCAATCAACATGAAGTGTTATGCATTTGTTGTCTCTTGGCTTTGTGTTATTTCCTGTAAAGTATGAATTGCACCTTTTCTAACTTTTATATAATGTTGTAGCATCAGTGCTTACGTTTTGAACAGTCACCACAAGATGGCGGTATTTACAAAGAAACTAATCTGCCCATTTTGCCTGAAGTCACAGCTGAGCTTCATTTCATCCACATTTAACAGAGGAAACAAGCTATGAGTGGTGATGTTTCTGTAACGACTGAGAAACAGCATTAACCGTGTGCATCCTAAACAGACAGGCCCCAGTAGAGCAGCACGATGAGGGTAAAGTAATGAGGCACTGGCATTTGTCATATAAATGACTGAAGATTACAACATGTTTCACTGATAAAGAAGCTTTTATCTGAAATTGAAGAATACAATGTTTTAGGGAAGTTTTGACATGTTGATTATATAAGTAAATTTGGAATCAAGGTCACAGCTCATTTTAAATTGTTTAAAACTTTTGATCTACGAGCAAAAGAAGTTCCTGTAACATTTATGAGTAGAAATTTTGATATTAGAGTATAAAAAGGTCAATATCAGTATGTGCTTCTATAAAAAAAAATCTGCTCTGAGTGTGTGTGTGTGTATGAATATGTGTGTGTGTGTGAGAATGTGTGTGGCTGGTGAGGCTCGGAGAGTATAAGGGTTGATCCAGAAGTCATCTCCTTCTATCTCCAAGATCATCTGTGTGTGTGTGTGTGTGTGTGTGTGTGTTGCCCATCTGGTCCCCCTCTATCTCTTTGCAAACAACACCACCAGCCCTCTGGACATGAGCTGGACGGAGAAGAAAGAGTAAAAATACCCGGGGCTTTCAAATGGTGAGCAGGGCAGACTTAGATAAGATCTGTTATAATAAAGTTACTGTTCTGCCGGTAATGCTGATGAATCACACTGAATAGTCACTGTGTGTGTGTCTGTGTGTGTGTGTGTGTGTGTGTGTGTGTGTGAGGAAGGTGAAGGAATGAGGAAAAAATAATAAATAATCTGATTTCATTTCTTATGAAGGACCCAATGGAAATATTTACATTTTTGTTGCTGTTGTAAATCTTTAAATAAACATCATGACTTCCTCAACCAAATAAATGTGGTTTCAAGCAATACAAATTCAAAAATACCTTTCTATCATTTCATCAAATCAGAGAAAAGTACCTTCGGAATTTTGGCTTGCTGCAAAACACACACACACACACACACACACACACACACACACACACTCATTGATCTATGCTGTGTATCCACAAACACAGTGTGTGAGAACAACACCACATCGTGCGTTGGCCTAATCTAATGTAATCTAATAATCAAAAGCTCAGTGGTGAGCTTCATCAGTCCCAAATAGATGTGACACATTTTGGAGAACACGTTTGGCCCCGTCTGGCCCAAATGATTTCTGCTATTGGATTAAAAATAACTAATTCCAAATGGGCGACTTAACTGAGAAATTAGGAAAGTCTGCTGGATCATTGTGTCGACACTTGAGTGTTTGAAATGTGACAGATGTTAAAATGGTTATCCAGCAATAGCACTGCTTCAGGACCGGTCCGTTAAGCTTCAGCTCAAATTTTACAAAGATCAAAACATCTATTGAATCAATAAAAGACTCATTATGTTTTCATAAACTCTGTCATGTCTGCTTTTGTTTAAAAAGGCTCATTAGCTGCAGAGGGGTTGATGTCATACCCTGTAAAGCACACTGAATGGGTCGCAGCCTATGTGCCACCTAGAACAGCTTATTTTGTAAATCATACACATATAAGGTCATACTGCCAAAAAACTGCCTGGGCCGTGGTGGAAGACATATCAGTATGATGATGATGATGATGGTTTATTGTTGATTAGGACGATGGTTGCACTGAGGATTGTGATTATTATACCACACAAGATGATTTTCTGTTGACTATTGTCTGTCGTGAGTGTAAAGTGACTTAAAGTCTCACCCTTGAGAGATTTATTAAGTATTTTATAACGTTTCATAAAGTAATGTATGGCATGGTATTGTTTGGCATGATGTGGTTTGGTATGGTGTGTAATGGTGAGATATGGTTTGGTGTGATATAGTAAGCTGTGGTATGGTATGGTTTGGTAAAATATTGTAAATCCCATTTGTTCCCATGATATCTTATTTAATTATCTACAAAAAATGGCCACAACATATTTGTGTGCAGTTTCTTCCCTTGTAAAACATTTGTGAAACTGATGCGCTCACATGTTTGATTCCGGATGTGTTACATCACTTTTTTATTGGTTTGCTGATGCACTGCTGTGTTTCTGCCGTGCATTACGGCAACCTCTGGAATATCATAAATCTTTTGGCAGACGTCACATAACAAACAGAGGAGGGTCCCTCTCTTAAGCATCTCTCCATAGAGCTGTTTGTGTTCAGCTCCACAGAAATATCAAGGTGTTAAATGATACAGCAATATAAAATGGACGCATCACAACATGCACACAACTTTAGTAAACAGTTTGTTGTGATCACCATAACATTAATTTACCAAAGCTATCAGATGTAAATAGAGCTCAAGCAGTGTGTGCAGCATTAGGATTTATCTTGTGAATGTACGTCACAGCTCTCGGCTCTGAACTTCTAGATAAAGAGGTTTTTTTTTACACTTTCTGATTATGGACTCTTTTGGTTATTTGATTTTTATCTGAGTTTCCTTGTGTTTAAATTTGTTCCTTCTGTGTTTCCTGTTTTATTTTGAAGTTCAGGTCTCCCTCATGTGTTTCAGATCGTTTTACTTCCTGCCTTTGTGTGTTTCCCTCCAGTTTTGCTGCCTTGATGTGTCTCACCTGTTTGTCCCGTGCCACCTGTCTCTAGTTTGTCATCAGTTCAGTGTGTATTTAAGTCCTCACCTCTGTCCAGTCGTCTGTTTGGTTCTGTCTCTGCCTGATTTGTCTCTGTCGTTCTGCTTTGTTTTTTCTGAACAGTTTATGTTTGCCTTTTGTTTTTCTGCGGGGCATGCTCCCTGTGTTGTGTGTTGAATAAATTCTGTTTTTTTTATTGGACCTGCCTCACTCCTGCATTTTAGGTCCACCTGCTCTTTTGAACCAAGAATGAAAATGTGTTTCCAGGCTTATATTTTAAATTTGCTTTATGCTGCATAGTTTTGAATTTAAAAAGCAATGAAGTAATTCTCTGAGAAGAGGTCACAGAGCAGTCACATTAAAACTTGCCAGCTGTGAGGGCACAAACCTGATGACTGTGCAGAGGCACAACATACTTAAGTGTTTTCTCCCCTCCTCTCTGCCTGTGTACAAATATGGCACTGCAGGAGGAGATTCTTGAACAATTCAAATTCCTCTGGCAATTCCAGTGCTATAAGTCAGATAGATCTTACTGAGAAAAGGTCTGTAGCTGGTTCACTGGAACCTTGGAGTTTAACTCCTTATCATTGGCTCTTTGTGGGGTTACCATTTATCCTCCCAGATAACGGGTCATCTGGTCGGTTTCAAGCGTCTGCAGATTGTTACGGTCCAAATAATATGTGTCCAATTACGATCAGGTCACAGAGCTGAAAGTGGGCCGGTCCTACGCTAGAGAAAAAGCAGGATATATCTGAATCACACTGCATTATGTAGCTTTTGTTGACAGATTGCAGCCATTCTCGTTGAGAGGCAGTTTCCTGGAACAGGGTTTACTTTCATTACTTGCTGTGACAAGACCATCATTTTGCATAACTTCAGTTCCTTCCTCTGAAAACAGACTTTCTGCTTCTGGACATGTAAAATCATGTGGCAGCGAGAGGTATCAATATTTCATACTACAATCTTTCACACACTTTAAGTGTGTATGCCAGTTATGGAGGAATTTTATGAACATGCCTCTCTCCTGGGGATTCCAGGGATGACTGTGGTTTGTTTTTAAAACGTTCGGGTCGTCATGTGTTTCTGATTTGGATCTAACTCAAGTTGTCATATAAAATATTAGCCCCAATGGGATTTCTAATCATTTTGGATAATAATCGCCCGGGAATGTGTGTCGTGCAGTGTGGGCGAGGCAGGGAAACAAAAGGGGCGCACGTGTGGCACAGAAAAAGAAAGAAAAACAGAGGATAAAGAGGGCAAAAGAGAATCACATCCAGAGATAGGTGGTGCATTCTGGCAGACAGTAGGAATCCATTTCACACCCAGATGAAAGCAGTGTGAGAAGGGGAATGTGTGTGCAGCGTGTGTGTGATAGGTGTGGCGGGACAGGGGTTAGGCCTGTTAGCTTTTCCTGGGTTAAGGAGGGAGGGAGAGAACACTTCATAACCCAGACCAACACTCTTTCAGTTCAATCAATGACAGACCCAAGGGGAAACCACAAGTTATTGCAAGTGATTGTTTATCTAGTGTTTTTGTCTGTATAGATAAGATTTCTCACATGAGAGTTTCCAGTACATTATGACACAGTCCACAGTATGATACAGTATTCCAGTACGAACCATGGATTTCTATGTGAATCTATTAGATGTTGAGATGGCTACATAAAAACCTTAAAGGTACAGTGTGTAGAATTTTGTGATATCTAGTGGTGAAATTTCATGTTGCAGCTGAACACCCCTCACCTTTCAAACATGAAAAAGAACCTGTGGTAGCCTTTAATTGTCATAAAAACTCAAAAGGTTTTAGTTTGTCCAGTCTGGACTAATGTAAAAAAGATGGCAGCCTCCGTAGATACGGTCCCCTCGATGTAAATATAAAGTATTTAAATATAAAGGGCCTTTTCTGGGGTAAAGAAAAGTGAAATTCATACAATTTAGATGAAACAAACTAGTGAAAACCTCATGAGGATTATTCTATATTAAATTTCTGCCAATTGTTCCCTTTCACCTAAATCTTACACACTGGACCTTTAACCTCCTGGTGTCTTTAGAGGAAAACAGCAGGGGTTGTCAAATGTTATAATGATTAAACTGCTGGGCAACAGTACGCATTTAAAAGAAAGAAGAGAAATGTCCAACTTCAGCTCTGTTGCAAAGCAACGGCAAACAGGGCGGGATAAGCTGGTGAAGCCGATCACGGAAATCCTCCAGATCCATCTCGACATGTATGATGGCACTATTAGCAAAGTGTGTCCATCATGGGCCAAAGTGAAACAACCGACATGGCATTATAGCTATAAAACTATTGCCATTGTTGTTATTAAATCTAATAATAAGGAAATTCTTGAAATGAAATCGTTACCATTTTATTAAATGTTGGCTTTAAAATTAACTGTACTGCAGCAGCATGTACACTTTACTCTGCAGCTGTGATTGTAATTGTATAAGTGTGAACCAGTGTGAAATGAACTGCGTTTGACTCAACTTGCCCTAACACAAAGTGCTGCAGTTTAAGGACGCCAAAGGAATTATATATTAAAAAGTCTGACACAGGGACTTTGTCATTTGTCGATTTCCTCAGCTGCAAAATGTCATGGAGAGCAAAACCAATATTATATGTTTAATGACTAAAAAATGCACTGTTGGCTGCTCTGAGTGAAGCTCCTGTATTTATCAGGGCGTTCTCTTTTTACAACTCTGAACCGAGTCCCTGCAGATGTATTAGACATGCTGGAGGGACACGTCACACATCTCCACTCTGAGCCATGTGATTAAAATGTTACAGTCATGGAATAAACAAGTGAGGGAACTCCGGTGGATCATAGAAGCTTTTAAGGTCAATGTGGGATCATCGTCATCATGGGAACCAGGGAGAGGGAGGATGGAGAGACTACGCTCAAACGAGCAAAACCCTGGTTCCAGCTCCTGTGTTGGCGAACATCTGTCCTGCGGAGGTGTCTTTAAGCAAGGCACTGAATCTTTCACTTCTAGCAATATTAGACAGAGAGGAGAGAGTAAACCTCGCGGAGGAGCACAGTGGTGGTTTGAGCCCATTCTGTCACTTGTGCTGTTTCTGACAGTCACCTGGTTTCAACTCATTTTGAGAACTTCTATTAATGGCATAAAGTTCTTCACCACATTAAACTAATCTTTGACAAGCTTCCATTGTAATTGAGCAGAAATTAAAGAGCTGTCTGTTTAAAGTGCATTCAAGGAGCTCCAGCTTTTAAGAGTCGGCTGCAGAATATCAATGTTTTTCATGCAAACTCTATATGCACGTTGTTTATCTTGATAGAAGCAGCTTGTAGTGGTTTTCCCCTTCTTTTTTACAGCAAATACAACAGACAATACATGCATGACTGAGCTTATTTTGTCACTGTCCAAGACCAAGATAGTGAGGTAAGCTAACAGGCAAGAATCCGAACAATGCACATAATGTACAATATGAATCTAATGTAAGTGGGCTGATGGCCATCTGGTTAGGGGCTGTGCAGCGTCTCCTCCCAGCAGGCAACTTAAGCTGTGAGCCAAGACCCCAGGCCCAACACCCTGCCGGACTTTGAAATCAGATCTTTATTGTCCGTAAAACCTCAGCCAAGTATGAAGAATCAGCCCTTCCTAACAAAACACACTCATCCAGCGGAGAGAGGGACAAGACGAGGGAGAAACTGGGGAATAGTGAGACGTAGAAACAGAGGAGAGGGGGGAAAAGAGAGCATAAGGTGGCTGAAAGATAGATGTTGGGAGAGAGAACAGCCGGCACAAAGCCTATTTCAAGTCTCATGTTTTTGCTCACAACTATGCTGCAGTTATTTATAGTGTATTGAGATAACTCAATTCTCATAATGTTCTACGTTTGTTGCAGCTGGTGCCGGTTCACATATCAATGCGTGAACAAATGCAGCCAAACTCCACAGAGTTCAGCTTTCTTTGTTAGAACATCACTGTGTGCTCTGTCTCAGGCACAGAGTGTTAATTATTCACCTTGTTTTGATTCGAGCACTTGACGTGCAAGAGAAAGAAACAGGTCAATGGATGTGGAGGCAAAGAGAAAGACATGTAAGTCTACAAATGTACAAATACCGTGTAGGGAGCATGAATTTGAATATTACTCTTGTTTATTATTTTTAAGGATACATTTTCAATAAATGAAAATTTAATTCAACACAGTTATTTCAGTGAAGCAACAGAGAACCTAGGGAGCCTGGACACATCTGGAGGAAGAGCAGATACTGCTGACATCACTTCTGAGCTACATCTATTAGTTTCATTACTAGATGTGAAAACTCTAGAATATGGTGGATTCAGAAATGACCAGACAACCAGATGCTGATTTTCTATGTTGGACTCATGCTGACCTGGATGGGTTTAAGAAGAATGGAAAAAGAAATGTCTCTTCATCTGAGATCAGGGCTGCAAAGATAAAATTGATTTTGGTGACGCTTGAGTGGCTCAAGGGCATCACAGAGCAAAGCCTCTCTCAGGAAGCTGAATCACATAGTACAAATCATTTTATTAATGCAGAAATCCTTCAAATCCAATACGGTCGTAAGGGCTTCTGCTCACTGATTTGCAACACTGTCTGCATTGGCCAAACACAACCAAAAACACTGAAGGGAAAGAAAAACTCTTTTCACATCAAGATTAGATGTCTAGTTCCCAAACCACATGCAACCCCATCAAACCTGGAGCATTCCCACGTCAAGTGGCCCAAGGATTGAAAGTGACAAACACTCTACAGTTTACTTTAGTAATTTAATTCATTGTAAGAAAGCTTGTTAAATACTCAGCATAATGTTCAACTTCACCTGAAGGTGCCTGAAAACAACTGATAAATAATGAATCAGTGTTTAGTTTTTGTGCCGCTCACGTAAACTACTCACAGAGAAGTGGTCAGTGTTGATTCACAGGTTTTTATGAACCTGTTACTACCTAATGATTCATTAATAATATATAAGTATCTCCTACTTTGTATTATATATCCATGAAGTACTGTAACTATCAGAACAGTCCTGGTGTAATCCTCACTTGTACATGTTTGCAGACTGTTTTGCAATGAATCACTACAACACTCAGTTCCAATATAATCCCATATTGTATAAGTGCAATAAAGGGATTTCAGTTCAATTAGATTCTGTTTTATTTGTATCTGCAAATCACAACACACATTATCTCTACTCACTTTACATAATGAGGTCCCTTAACCTATCAAATATGGGTCAAATTGATTTAGGACAGTGATACTACAGCTTGGAGGCTGTGGAATCTAACTCGGGACAAAGTGCAGGGGTCAGGGGTACAAGATACAGCATCACTAATATGCAACTAATATTGCCCATTATCCACTAGCTACTGTGCATTTGATTAGCAGTGGAGTCATGTGTTTTATCCTCTCTCTGGTTTAAAAGAGGAATTACCCTTTATTGAAAAACTACAGACGGTCAGGAACTGGTCACGGTGGGTCACATTCACACCAGTGTGGATGAACTGATGTGTGAAAGGTTTACATTAATGCATTAACTATGCAGGCATCCAAACTGAAATGTCAAAATTACAATAGAAAACAGTACAATTTGTTCTGGGAGCCCAGACTCCTTCAGCGATCATGTTTTAGATTTTCTTTTTTTTAATCTTTCAAAGACATACATAAGTTTTAGACCTTCTGCATTCCAGAGACACCCTGAATCAGGCAGGTACAGATACAGTTCTACAGAGAGGGACAGATGTCAGTGTCAGCCACTGAAGATCGAGAGAGAGTTGACATTGATACTAAGCAGACACACAATGTTTGCAAAGCTTGACAAGCTGTCAATCCTTCCTCACTGTTAAAACCTTCAGGTTTTCAGGGGGAGGTGTGTGATGGGATTTGAGGCCAAAACTGTGCCAGCATGAATTTGCGTTAGTGCAGCTACTGTTTAAATAGCATGGGTTGATTCATGCGCTTGAGACTTGACATTTGGCTGATAAACAGCGTCATACTGGCAAGCCAGGTTGTCAGGAAATCAAACATAGATGCTGAACAAGACAAAAACATAGATGTCAAAACAAGGCTGTGTAAATATATTCACTTGCATTATAAAGAAAAATTGTCTGTCTATTATTTACATGAGAACATGTATATTTGAACAGCACATAAATGAATATTCTTCTCATGTCAGAACACATTTGCAGCTGCATTACCACTCCATTACACTCTGACCAAACAAAAGCAGGAAAGTAAATGTGACGGATCACCTTGAGTAAGCTTCGAGTCTTTACAAGTTGTTGTTCATGCCGAAAATAAATCAATGGAAATCATGTTTGATAGAAAGTTGGGGAAAATGGGTCATAAGCTCTCAAACACAATGATGTAACACCAACATTAGTATTAATTCAACTGCTGCAATGTCAAGTAGGATATACATGCATTAAATTGACTCAAGATAGCATACAGATGTGGGCCATTTAGGGCAATGATGCAACACGTCTGGTCTTTTTGTGGCCTGAAGTTGCCCACTTGTAAAATAGCAAACCTGGCCCAAATATCCCAAAAGAAATGTTGGCCATTGTTGGCTAACATGCGGTGCTCTAGGCAAGGTGTGATCCAGATTTGAACCTAAAGTGGACCATGTGAAAAATGGTGAATATCAACAAAATCGGCCAAAACTAATTCAGGCCACCTTTGGCACCTTTGGTTGATATGCAGCGTTGCTATGGCTCACTTGTGGCTCAGATTTGGCAAAGAGGAGCAGACCGCTCAAGTATCATTCCATGTGGGATGTGGGCCTTGTGTGGGATGTGGGCCAAAACTGGGCCAAAACAATTTTTCTATGTGGGCTATGTGGTTTTTAATGAATTTGCTTCAAGTGTTTTCAATCTTTTCATAAGGCACTGACACACACAAATATTTCAAAGGATCAAAAGTTTGGACGAACTAATCCTGCCACTCCGGGCCATACTTTGGGCAGAACTTACTCTTCAGATGTTCCACTTGTATGACATAAAATATGACTTTGTTCTCATCAAAGTTTTGTATCGAACTCTTGAAGTCAGGACTTTTCTTCGCCAGCCTTACGTCAGGGCTTAAAGTCAGCAATAGCTTGAGGGAAGGAGTCTCATCGGTGACAGTTAAATCCTCAATTACGTGTATTTGTGCATGAGTGAAAGACAGTGGTAGTTGACTGGGTGAGTTCGCCTTGTGTTACACTTGTGATTGATTGCATCACAGCAGTGAAACAAAGTTGGGTGTCAGGGCTTTTATGGCCCACTACAGTACAATGGTGTTGGATTTCAGTGGATACATGCCCTTGGCCAGGCAGGTGATAATATTCCACACACATGCAAGCGCACATGCACGCGCGCGCACACACACACACACTTTAAGTAACTTCTCTGGAGTGCAGCTGGTAAACTTAGCCATTGTTTGCGCATACAGAAACTACAGTTTCCTCTTTGTAACAATGCTTATAAACGCTGAGTTAGAAAACAATGTGGCATGATGAAACTTCCCATCGAGATGGAGTCAGATCGTGCCAGTCTCTTGGCAAAAACACAGTATCAGAGAGCTGCTACCACACCTGTACTGACATCACCTCATTCCATAAGCTCTTATTTCGGGTCCACCATAAACACACTGTATGGCACGTCTCTCTCTCTCTCTCTCTCTCTCTCTCTGTGTGTGTGTGTGTGTGTGTTTACCCTCTCTCTGCTCTCAGCTCTGCGCCGGGTCCTCCTGCAGCTAATTGCGGTTTCTTTCTCTCTCCCCCCTCATGAGTGACAGCGAGGATTTCGCTGCGCCCGGAGCGACGTCACACCAAGGTGGAAGAAGAAGACGAGGAAGAGGAGCACATTTTTTCCCTCCCTTTATCATCCAAAGAAAACACATCGGCCCACAGACCGGTGGCACACTGCAGACGCTTCTACCTACCTGCAGCCGGCGCGCACCGCACACTGCCTCTCCAACAAAGTTCATCCGTGCGTCACTTCGGAGTGCGCAAAGAAGGAGCAAAACCCAACAGCACCACACAAACCACGGTTTATTGTGTGCATTCGGAAAGCATCGGTGCTCTTCTTCTAAGTCTTTTATGTCAATTCATCGTTTAAAAAAAGAAAAGAGAGTCCGGGTGTCCTCTCAGCCAGAGCTGTTTTCGCCCTCAAAGAACTTTCCTGCTTTGGCACTTCGCTCCTCTCCTCTAACCGCCGGTGGAAACATGTAAAATACTGCGACAGATTACAGCACAACGACAATGAGGAGGCTAACCACACCTTTTGAAAGTGGACGTCTCTTCTGCAGCCTCCTGAGCGACTTTGCTGCGCGTTAAGATGCGCCGGACAGACGAGAAGTTGGATGATGAACCCTGTTTGCGCTCTCGTTGACCGACAGCTTCCAGTGACATTTTGCTGAGTCTTAACGCCGCAAAACAAGAGGCTCCTATGTATTTCAGAGGTGACCCGACTCTCTGTTGGCTGAGCTGAGTCACTTCAAACTTTCTTGCTGGGGAATCTCATTGAGGATTTGCAGCGCTCAACATGACTGTTATTCGCCTATCGCGGATCCAGCTGGCCCTGTTCTTCATCCTGCTCTGTCCGGTCAACATCATCGGACTGTGGTGGTAAGTGTTCTGCATGTTCACCACGTGTGTTGTGGCTCTCTGTCTTCTGTCAACCATGGGTTTTTAAATGAACTCGGACGACTTGGTTATATTTTATTCCTGCGCGCAATCATGGTGCGTAATCTGGTTTTCTATTCACAGCACCGGTTTTTCACCTAAATACTGAACATTACTGACACACATGGCTGTTGCTTACCCTCAAAGACATTTTAAATCTATTCAGCTATATGAACATTCATTTATTAATAACTATCCCCATCGCCTAATATTGAATTAAAACTTTTTTTTAAATTTTAAATGTTCTTTTAACCTATAATGAACTCATATTTGATAATATGATGATATGCGAAATGCCATGGATCCATGGATGACATTGAAATATTCACCCACAGGTCACAGTTGGATTGGATAATGTGGGTGTAATCGCAGGGTGAAGCAGTTCATTATTATGCTGCATCATTATGAGGGGTAAGGTGTTGGAAGAACAGCCTGAAGTAGGACAGAGGAGAAGGAGACAGAGCAACAGGGAGGAGAGAGAGAGAGAGAGAGAGGTGTCTGCTGCTCATCGCCTGCAGTAATACATAGAGGAGAGGGAGGTGGTGTTGATGGTGTGTGTGTTTGTGTGTGTGTGTGTGTGTTTGGGGGGGGGGGTGCTCAGAGTGAGGAATGTCAGGTGGCCCTCTAGGCACAGTGGATATGTCATCATAAAACAATCCATATAGGCTCAGCTCCACAAGGTGTGTGTGACAGCCGGACAGACAGACAGCCCATGCAGATCTGCTGATAACATGTGGGTCTCTGTCTGACTGTCTGTCTGACTGTCTGTCTGACTGTCTGTCTGTGAAGCGCTCTCATTGTCTCATGTGCAGTGTTTCATTAGACAACATCCAGTGTTTCTGTCCTCATCTCTCTCTCTCTCGCTCTCTCCCTCAAACACACACACACACACACATACACACGCTCACACACACTCTTTCTGCAAAGTGGCAGTGTTTGAATGTGAAGCTTTGTTTTTTTTCCCCCAGCGAATCCTCCCACTGTTCATTTGCAGCCCAGTCAAGGTCAATGTGGGATGTAGTGTCACAGTAGACTCTACAGTACGTCCTTGTATGACTGGGAGATGAACTGGCAGCTTTAGATGATGTTTCTCCACATCTGTTTACGAGAGGGACACACAGCTCTGCTGAGTCTCCGCTGGTTAATCCTCTCTTGGTGCCGTCCGCTGACCATCAAGCCAGACATAATTTATACTTAATTATTTGTACTTTTTAAGTATTGGGATTTTGGCTTAAAAAACTCCACCACTGTTCACATCACAATTTGGTTATTGCAAAGTTGTTGGATAAATGGATACAATACTGTGCAATTATTCATTTAAAATGAGAAATCACTGATGGGTCTGTCATTCTCCTAACATTACTGCCTGTCTGCATCTGTTATCTCATCACTGTCCAAAACTTGTTTTTCCTGTACACCAAAAAATACAAGGCAGTTGTTTTCAGATGTATCCGCACTGGAGAGCATTTTTTAGAGGGTCCCGTATGTGGTGTGAAAAACAATAGGAGCAGTGTGGACGATGAGCCAACGTGGAGGAAAAGAAAAATTTTCAGATGGACGAACTAAATCAAATTAAGAGGGTGATGATCTGTTGTTGAGTTGTGCTTCCACCCAGCTGTGGAGGGAGAGAGGGAAAAACTCTTTCCCAGAGGGATCGCTGTTTTATTACCCTGCCCTCAAACACTCATTCACTTTGGCGAAATCTGGTAAAACCATCGTGTTGTCCTGATAGAGTTTAAACAAACTGAAATTATAATTTGAGATAAAAACATTACAGGTTAGGTTTTTCATTTTGAACATGTTTGGATAAAAACATTTCTATACAAGCAAGTAAGAAAATAATGAACAACAGATGTTCAGAATAAATAAAAGAAGTGTAATGCACTGAATTTGAACTTTTAAGGACTATTGTACCGTGATTAGCTTTTTTATATACATCTAGAATACAAACATAAGAACAATCAGAAAAGAGGGAAAAGAAAATTCTACTTTTTCATAGTTTATGGGGCTTACCTTGTATATGAACTTGTTCAAGAGAACAACTCCCATTTCTGTAGTATTACTATCACGATTGTATTGGCTTTTATTTTGCGATGGATAAAGAGAATCAGAAATCATCAACTTTCTTTTTATCCCCACTGGCATACGTGCTCATCTTCTTTCACTCACTCACTTGCTGGCTTACCCACTCGCTCGCCCAGACGCCCAAGCGCACACATCCACGCACGCGCGCTCTCACGCACACACAACAGCACCCACACCTGTGGGTTGCTCCCATGTCTGCCAGGACAATGATGCTCTCTGTTGAAAGCTGCTGGACATACCATCGTACATCTCTCCTCCGCAGTCTCATGCTCGCTCCTCTTGAGCGTCTCTATCTCTGCCTGTCTTTAGCCGTACTGGTCTATTGAGGGAAAATACCTATCATTGCAGATAGGTTGTCGCTGAAGGAAGAGAGAGGGAGAGACGGACAGAAAGTGGAAGAGATGAAATGCTGGGAGATAGCTGTCCTTTCAGAGCCTCTGCTGATTAGAGCGCTCTAATCATTTGGCCTGAGAGCAGAGAGCTCAGACTCCGAGGAGTTAGGAATGCCTTTGCTCTCTTATACTGGTTTTGACTGCAGTGCTTAGCAGGGCCAACCGCACTTTGTGTGTCTGTGTGTGTGTGTGTGTGTGTGTCACAGCCTGTCTGGAGCGTGTCACAGGCCCACAGGTGCACACACACACACAAACCCACAGTGTGTCTGTGTGCTGAAGCTCCCTCCTTTGTGTGTTTATGTGTATGTCAGTACAAATACATCTTGATCCAGTGGTTAATCTGTTCAACATGCACTCAGAGATGTTAAAAAAAGAAGCACACGTTCAGTCGTACAGTGAGGGAAACATATATGTACGCATGCACACGCTCACTGCCATCATCACCAGAGGAGGGTTTCGCTGTAACAGATCTTATCTTGTCCGCTCCACTCCGAGGCTGAAAAGCTAGATGGTTAATCAGGACCAGGGATGTGGGTACAGATAAAGATTAAATGGCAACGATGTGGGTTTGGCACCAGGTAGTAAACTGAATTAAATGTGTGTATTGTGTGTAGTTGTGCAACATTGTAGACATGAAGCTAAAAATAATTCCAATCCCAAAAATATATACAGGGCAGAGAGCAAGAAACAATCAAAGAAATGTTGAATTATCTCCCCAGCTGGAGGGAGAACTGGCAAAGTAACATGGCTTCATGATAACTTTCAATATTATGGTAGATTTCTACGTAAAGTATCGCTGCTGCTGTCTGGAGTTTTCCTGCCTTTCCTGTTTTTTCTTACTGCTCATGTAAATATAATAATTTACAAGAAAACAGAAACTTTATCATGTCTTTCTATTTCTATGATCTTTTTGTATGTGGAGTGACAACACCTTTGCATTCACACTTGTGATGAATGTGATATCAAAGTGCCCCTGACTATCATCGGAGGTGGTGAGGTGGATCAGATCAGAATCCATCCTCAATGTGTCTCAGGGGCATTTACACTTGCACTTTTATGTGGTCAGGCTCTATCTGATTTCAGATGTAAATCAGGAATCTCTTTCAGTAGCTTATGTATCACAACTTTTTAAACTCTTAAATAGTGTTTGTTAGTTTAAATATGGAACAGTTCTTTACTAGAATGACTAAAAACGACAAGGGGTATATATTTTGTTGACTTGCGTCCTTACATTATCCAAACAATGTTAAAACCCACAAATTTATTCAAGGTAACAGAAGGTTTCCTTTTGATTCGCCTTTTATTTGCCTCATATCCTCTCTACCTGTGTCTTTGTCTGTTTCTGCTATACATTTCGTCTCTTTTCTCCCTCCACTGTTTGTACTTGTCACTTGCAATTAATCACTATTATTCATTGCCGTTTGCTGCGTAATGTGAATAAAACTTTATTATATTGCCTCATTCTTGAACATTATTTGAGTCTAAGCAGTGTTAGGTACATTTTCAAGGGCAATGATGTTGAAGACAACTACTCCCATGATCCCACACTCCTTCACAACATCATCACACCAGGTCTATTCCAACTGAGGGGACCCCTCATGGCCAAAGTTACATATTGTACATTTAAAATAAAATACGAGATAAAAACAACTCCCCTTTGCTTCAGTAACAGAGCGAAATATTCAGTTCCATGTATAATGTTTTCACTCACACTAGCCTTTATAATAACAACTTGTTTTCGCCATGTTACGTATCGAGTGCTGAGCTCATCCCTGCACCTTTCAAGCCCCTCCTTGTCACATGCACATGTCTGTTGATATAAAACAGTTTTCATCTTTTGGCCGTCAGTGCTGTTGGGTGTGTCACTGTTATTACAACGGAACAAACCCTGGATGGTTTTCTTATGTGAAATTGGTTTAGCATTGGTTTCCTGCTGATCACACTTTATTGCCACTGTTTAAATTGGGTGCGCTACCAATTATGAGTTGTGAAATGTTGTATTGCAACAGAATTCCATTGCACTAAACCTCTTATTCTACACGACGAAACACAACAGAACATGTTTGAAAGGGATCAGCGTGTTCTGGGCTGCAGGGTCAGGAAAACAGAGGAGCTGTTGTTGATGACACTCTGACCCCCTCACACTGTCCGCACAGGGACACCGCGTGGCACGGGTTCTTAATTTGTTCCCATCCATCTCCAAAATGAGTTTGGCAGTGCAGACTCATTTTACATATGTTTTTATTTTCTTCCCCATTTCTTCATCACCTTGCTTATCTCTTTATATCTCATTATTTCTCCCTATCGCACATTCAACCTCTCCCCACCCACTCATTTTTTCTCCAACTCTCCCGAGCTGTCTCTATTTGATCCTTTTCTTTTTCTCTCTCGCACGCTGGCGTCTCAGACTAGCGCTTGTCGTGACTGTCTTCATCTCCAGCATACTTGAGGGATTAAGGAGGGATGAAATTCACTCATTCGTGGGCGGAGTGAAAAAAAAGAAGGGTCCCGTACAGTACAGCACTTTATCTATGGTGCCGTGAGATCCTTTATGAAACCTGAGGTTGTGCACTAATGTTTAATCTCTTTCTGACCCACCTCTGAGGCCAGAAAACACAGAATAAGGCGTCTATTTATAACATATTAATTTGAAACCACTTGTTTTTTCCATTTTCCAGCTCCAGTGCTTTATGAACGACCTTTTTAAACAAATGTGAAACCACACCGATAAGATCGTACTTACATTTCTTTAGGAAATTAAGAGGAACCACAAGGTAAAGTAGTTCTTGATTGGAGAAGCTGTTAGATTGTTGCAGGTGATAACAGCTGATAATCCTGATATCATTGCTTTGATTTGCATGCTTTGTCGTCTTTTATCTCTGACTACATAAACCTCTATCTGTACGTTAGCACTTTATCATTATGAAAAACATTTCACACAATAAAATTGTTTCCTTTAACCTCCTGATAAAATCACTGACTGCACATCTTTGTTGGTGCATTATCTGTTATGTGTACCATACATGACGGGCTGAGGAACAGTGCCACCTCACATGAGAAGGATCTGATTTCTGTCTCACTTTGAAGTTCCTTCTCGCACAAGTGGACGTGAGCCTTTATCTGTGTGCAGGCCTGAGCTGTAGCTAATGCACCTGCTCAGAGAAATGTGTGTATGCAAGATTGTGTGAACATGAGGCATCTTTGTCTAATTACTTGAGCTATAAGGTGGTCACATTAATCTGTATATGATTCGGTAGGATCAGTACACATTTAAGTAGCTTTACTTTGACTGGGACTGCAGAAGAAGAAGTAGTTGAACACATTTTACAATTTTTGCCTGCAGCAGTAAATCGCATTTATTAGCTGTATTTGCAAGGACAACTCTGGTTTTAAATTCCTCAGTGTACATGAAATAGTCATACAGCAAGGATGAGGACAACAACAACAACAAAACTGAACAAATACGTGAAAGAATGGTACAATAACTGAACAATAGCATGTGAAAAGAGAGCTGGAGAATATGCAGCATAATGGGAACACTAATGACCAACACCATAAAAGTAAACACCATGAGAGTATATGTTCAAAAGTCATCTTGGTGTGCATGTTGTTAAGTAGGGCAAATAAGTATTGATAAAGAATATATATATCTGGAGTTCAGATACTCTGATACTCTGACCCAATAGCTCTGATACTTCACAACTACTTTCAAATAGTTTCTTCCTCCATACTTCATTATTTTCCTTCTTGTTTTCACACCTGCAACTTGCACAGTTTTGAGTCTATGACAAATGATTCCGCTCTTTTAGTGGACCTCACAGCTTCTCTCTCCAAACAAGGGCAAGAATGCAGGGGCACCTTCGCTCATCCCATCATCCAATTAATGCCCCCCATTTTTGGGTATATATCCAGCGATATGCTTTTCCACCCGAGTTCACTTTGCTGTCAGATTCACGCCCACATTCCCAATCCCATCCTCACTGTGCCTCATTTCTAAACTTTTACAGTTACTGGTACATCTGCTTTACCACCAGACACAGTCTCACTGTGTCTCTGTCATCAGACCACTTAGGAATATTTTCTTTTGTGATAATTGTCTCCGTCTCTCACTTTCAGACAGCAACACAAAACTCCATCCTGTACGTTCTCTAGTTTTACAACTCTACACCTCTCATTATAAAACAACCACGCCGGCTTTTGTGAGCTGCTGACAGAGCTGGCTTCCCAGAGATGCTGCTGGCGCACACGCACACGCACACACACACACACACACACACACACACACACACACACACACACACACTTACAGAACCTTACATGCAAGGTGATTCTCTTTCTCACGTCCATAAAATGTGAAGACTACGTGACACTTGCATGCATGGATCATGCATCAGTTTTACTTTCTCTCGATCTCACTCTCTCTAACAAACACACACGCATATGTATACCCACACACTCACTGATGATAGATAATGAGTGGTTGTTGAGCTGGAGTGTGTTTTGCTAAGTATTGTGCATGTACCTGCTAATTAACAGGTACAGACTGTATGATCGAATTATCCGTGTGACTGCCCCCCCTCACACACACACACCCCACACATACAGTCGTGCCTCCATGGTTACACATTGATTATCCCCATATTGTGACTGTGTAAACTCATTTAAATGAGTAAGACCGGGACCACACCCACACACACACACACACACACACACACACACACACACACACACACACACACACACAGAGAGAGAGAGAGAAAACACCTGTATTTAGAAAACAACATTGTTTCCATAGCAATGTTGTCAATACACTGTCAATAACCATGGAAACAGTGGGTGTCCTTGGAGTGTGGATAGACCACTATGACCAAGTCCATTTAATATTTTTAATATAATTTGAAGATTATACACATTAAACACCAGATATCAAGGTCGATTATGTGGAATTAGGAACCTTCACTCATCCTAATCTTCAGACAAGTTCAATTATCAAAACGGATTACAAGGAAACCATAACTGTAATCTATGCTCTCTTCCACTGTCATCTACGTAACCTCTGGTGGGTAACAGTGTTTGTTTGCTTCTGGATAATACTTTCCATGCTGTTACTGGCAAAGAGCCTGACGCAAGATTCCCTATGAATTATGTTTCCATTCAATCATGTGCTGGCATGTTAGTCTGCCACATAAATAGCCTAATTACAATGAAAATAGATTGGTTCAAAACTTCAAAAACATGGGGATTGAGTGTGCGAGGACGAACGTGCATGTGTGTGCTCGGTGTCAGAGCACCAGGAGAGGGGACGGACAGGAGTGTTTGTTCTGCTTCTTAAAACAAACTCTCGAAGCAGTTGAAAGATACCAGCCAGTGCGATTAACAGGCACAAGGCCGAACGAAAACCTATGAGGCTCTGGCTTTCTCTCGCTCTGTGTTATGCGTTCCCCTCAAACTCTGATTGCATTTAAAGTTGTGGATCAGTTATGGCCTAAAAGTCGCTGATTCTCAGCAGATGTGACGGAGTAAATGAAAAATAGTGTGAGGAAAGTTGACATGCATAAGTACCACGGCACAGAGTCGACAAATGGCTGTTTGATACAGAAAGATTGGTAATAAAAGCGTAATGTAAAGCCACTCTTGTATTATGACACTAAACGGGCAGCAGTGGCTTCATGGCGTTGCTTCAAAGTGGTCAAGCCAAGACCTTCTTTCCCGTTAAGAGTTTGAATAAACTATTTATCTTTATTATATACACTCATCTGTCAAAGCTGCTGTGGAGGTCTGTAGTCTGTATTGATCAAATGCAAGATATATGTACATGTATTTTTTTTATGTTTTAAATATTTGAAGTACATGAGGCAAGCTTGATTTATCTTGCAATTAAATACTGATTTGCTGTAATATTATATGTATACTTTTCATTGAGATGGGTTTAATCTGGGAAGTACATAAAGAGGCCCAGTTGTGTGGTTTCAGCAGTGAAGTTCTTAACTGCTGCAAAAATCTCCAGAGAAGCTGTATCATGTGGAATCTAGAAAGTCGGCCCTCTGGTTTACCAAAATCAACTTAACGTCAAGATGGACTGTAAACGGCCTGTCTGTTAAGAGGCTTCCAACTGTGTGACTTCCAACTCTGTGAGGACCACACACTTCTTCTAAGCCTGTGAATGTGACATGAGGAGATGCCTCTGGGAAACTCTGATCCCTTGTCTCCCATGGTCCTGTTCCAGAAGCACATTGTCGTTGAGATGTGGTGGGAAGAGTTGGCAGGCATAGCAGCCACAGAAAAAAAAAAAATGTTGGTTTGTGGCTGCTGATGAGTACAGCCACATTATTTACTGTGAGATTTTAACAGGTGTTGCTTGAGTTATCAATTCACTCTGCAATTGTTTTACATTGTTAATGCTTTTGTAGGGCGGTGGGCAGTCCCCTGGTGATGGACCCCAACAGTATCTGCAGGAAGGCGAAGCGTCTGGCGGGAAAGCAGGCTGAGCTGTGCCAGACTCAGCCGGAGATCGTCAGCGAGGTTGCCAAAGGGGCCAGGCTCGGCGTGCGGGAGTGCCAGTACCAGTTCAGGTACCGCCGGTGGAACTGCACGAGCCACAACAAATACTTTGGCAAAATACTGCAGCAAGGTTAGTAAAGGAAGAAAGCAATCTTGATTTTTTAACAGCTTTGTGTCTTTTCCTTTCCTATCTGCACTTTGCTCCTTATATCTAGTTTATTGTGCCATGGTTCAACATTTTGGAAAATGTTTCTTGATTGTCCATCCCTTCAGTATAAAGCTGCAGCCACCAACTTATTTGCTTGTTTAGAGGAAAGAGTGCAAAAGTGGAAGCATGTGGTTCTGGACGAAAGAAAACACATACTAGCACCTATACAATTCGCTAATTAACATATTATATCTCAAGAAATATGCTGATCTGTGGTTTTGCAGCATATGAATATATTTGTATGTAAAGGCAAGATAAGGCAAGTTTATTTGTATATAACATTTCAACAACAAAGAAATTGTGCAAAAGTGCATTACATAAAATATACAGGGCATTTAAAAAATTTTTTTAAAACAACTTGCAATTAATTGAGTTAGCAAAATGAGCATATTTCCCAAAATGTTTAACAATTCCTTTGACCCAGTCAGAAACAATTTTCACGCTGGTACGAACTGACTAAGTATCTTCAACAAGACTCTGTTCAACAAGTCACATTAGTTGTTTGGAATTGGTCAGGCACAGAGTGAAAACCAGTGGTTTCGTGACTCAGATTTCTGACTGCCGATCTAAACGATCTGATCTGATTTGATGGAAGAGAAATTATTTCCCATAACCATCTTTGCTCTCTTCACCGGTTCTACTAAAAGTCTTTCACATGATTTTGAGCACATGCATAAAAAACGCATTAAATAAATTGTCATGTCCTCATTTTTCCAACTGCAACTGCGGAAGGATCTGAACCCATGACCTCATGACCGCAGCCGGCGGCCTTACCTCAACTTGAGGTCAGATCCCTGTCTAATGGCAGCTCAACAGACAAGGGCAGCTGTTGTATTTCAGACCAGACGTATTCACACTTGACTGACTCTCGTCTTCATCAGATCGGGCACGCTTGAAATGATCAACTAACATTGCCTTTGCTCTTAACATCTCTTCTAAGATCTCCTGACATCTTCCTCCCGCTCTTTGAAGTCTGTAATATAACTGATGCTGGGTCAGCGCTGGGTCTTTTGCAATTACTGTGTTGGTTTTTCTCTCATGTGATTAGATTCATAGAGAACTGCCTGTGTCCTGTTTGAATGGTAATACAGAGGACTTTTATCCTGCGTTTAGTCAACAAACAGCCAATAACTAATATCATAGCTTAATAAGTCTTATTGAGTTGATGAATTTTCTATGCCACAACGTAGTATTGAAGACTGAAATGTAATTTTTCAATCTACAAGATAATTAAAAATGTTCAATTTTTTAAGATCTGTGATATGTTCTCGACTTCAGATTGGGCATACAAGATTCCAAGTTCCCGCATGGAAGTAAAATACTCAGACAATAAAGATAGACAAGCAGAGCCTAAAAAACATACATATCTAAAAATCACTTTATAAGTGATGGTGACACACTCCAGTGACAATGCAGAACCTTGTATTTTCCAATCTCCATGTTGTCTACTGGACCATAGTCCGGAAGCACGGGGGAGACTTTGTGTTGCATGACACAGTAACTTGGCTTGGGTCTTGTAGAGTTTGCTGACAAATTTCCTAAAGGACACATACATTGCACTGCTAGTTCACAGTTCACATACTACTACGAAACTGGGTATTATCCGAGCAGCCTACACTATCGTATGCATTTATACAATTGGATCGCTCTGCAATACACCACCTAGACACAAGTTGGCAGTGAGGTATCTGTGCTGATGTTTGTGTACTTGAAAACAATAGTGAAGCCAAAGTATCTCAAAGCCAGCCTCCTCCATGCAAGTGGATGGGACGTTGGCAAATCTAAAAAGTCAAAGTACACATCAAATATATTTTTCCAAGGATGGTTTCTGTCATATTAGATTGTTCTTATCACACTAACGTTTGTCCAATAGCTCAACAAAGTTATCAAGGTTTGAATTAGTTATTTGATGCTATGAAAGGTTTATGAAACATTATTGACTGCTCAGACTGAATCACGATTTGTCAGGTACGTGTATTGGTGGGACCTTGTTATCGCAGCGCCATCCCTGATAGCTTAACTTAACAATAGTATAATAACTGTAACATAGAAGAGAGAGGACACTGAGGGAGATGGTGTGCATGGCCATTGAACTAATTAAGGCAGAAGGAGGTGGAGTTTCTACACTGCACATGCGTGTAACGAGTAGCTAGCCACCAATCAAAGTTCCCTTAATTATCTTCGATGCGCAATCATCTAAAAAATGTAGCTCCCCCTCGGATTGACAAACCCTAGCCTTTTAACATGACAGGATCACATCCATGAAAAAGACAGAAGTTTTAGATCCGTCGGTGGTCAACTTCAAGAGACAATGTCCTATTGCAGCCACAAGAGGACAGTGAAATACAAAATGATTGCAAACACAAATGACAATATCAGATCCTCTATGGAACAGGAGGTTGAGATGTAACCACTTTGGTGTCATTCTAACTGTTGTCTACTTCTGTCTCTAACTGCTCAATCACTCCTGATGGAATGCCACTACTTCAAATGATGTTTGACTATTATTATTTTAACAGTTTCTTGCTTTGGAAAGAACATGTGGGAAAAAGTCGAGATTTGCGTGTGATTGTACTTGTTTTTCAAATATATCAGTGGAAAGATATTGCACAGATGACATTGAAATTAGCGAGGTGGTAATATTATTACTTTTTGTTGGGACAAAGGCAAAAACGGACAAATCAAAAAATTGTTAGAATAGTAAACATAGTAACGTAGTAATAGTAAACATAAATGTGTCCAAAAATGTGTTGTGGGTCCCTGCAATCAAACCCTGAGACCTGAGCGTATGTCTCTTTAGATTCCGACAGTAGGTCTACGTTTGTCAGTAGCTGAAGTTGACATGTTTTAAATGCGTGTTGTTTAGTCTCTTATCTCATCTGAATTTATGACTATACCAGTGTTGCCAGTGTCTCTGGCAGAGAAACAAAGGAGAGAAAAAAGAATGAAGACAGAAAGACAGATTGAGAAAGAGGGGAAGAGTGAGAGAGAGGGAAGGAGGGCAAGAATATACCAGTAGGAGACAGACTAGCAATTAATCATAAATTCCAGCCTGTCTATACGGGAGGCCAAAGTGCCTCTCTGTTTTGAAGTCTTTGTCCTCAATTACCTGGATCTGCTCTTAATGGCTGTCTATCATGAACTACCAGTAAACGTCACAAATTAAAGTGCCTTTGTGTTTAATGGACTCTTTCAAAGTGGTTTACTTAACCTCATTGACCTCTGTTTAGAGTTTTATGTGATTATACACTGATTATTCTGATGAAATAAGCCTTTCTTAGCGGAACAACAACACAATCCTGACGAGAACGGATGCAGTCCGCTTTCCGATTATCCATCTCTGTGTCCATGCGGGTGTCGGGTAGACACAGGATGTTTCATTGTGCAGTTATGACGGGGTTATGCTTCTAAACTCTGCAGTGAAAACAAAGCCACAGGGTGTTTGGGTCTGGAGAACAACCAACACTGGCTGCACCACCTTTTTTTCTGTCTCCACTCTGGAGAAATATCTCCAGGCTATCAGGCAATCTTCAGCCATTATTCAAACACAAACCTGGTTGCACTTGTGCGGCGTATTCCCCAGCAAATGGGATTCGCTGTGTGGCATGGGTGCACTGCTGTATGTCAACGTGTGTGTCTGACTGAGAAACAGACTGTGTACTGTAGCTTGTCAGTTGAGGAAGAAGATAAGTACAAGTGATTCTGTTTTTATGACTGACGCTAACAAGCATGAATGTGTGTGAGTGTGTGTGTGTGTGTGTGTGAGTGAGAATATGTGTGTTTACGCGTGTGCATGTATCACATTCCTTGTTTTGGATGATTAACATGATAATGGATAAATTATATATCCAGCTGCGTGGAAAATAAACACACACACACACATATTACCCACCTCATATGTCTTCACTCTCGCCATGTCTGTTTGTGTGTGTCCATGTATTTAATTTCTTGTTTTGGATTACGAACATGATAATGGATGAATTACATATACTGTATATATATTATGTATCCATTATCATATTATATATATATTTATCCACCTGCATGGCACATTAACACACACGCAGCCACATCATTACATGTGGCTGCGTGTGTGTGTTGGTATAATAGGGGTTTTAGGAGATTTCACAACATTCTGAAACTCACATGTGTGAATGAATGAACATGTCGACACAAGGATGACAACTTATAATGCGTCAGAATCAAAATGTTCTCTCCTCTGGACATGAACCTTTCACGAACAGTTGGCTCCAAAACATGGTTGAATTTGTGGTTTCTTGTCATTAAGTGGTAGCTATTATCATCTTCTCCTTGATCTCTGCTCTGTTTAAATAACACACAGAGCCTGGAGCAGTCATGCCTGGCAGTGCTAGCAGGCCAGCATACAGCAATGCTGGTAATCACATAAGGGATGCTGCGGCTTTCCTTTGAAAATGAGATTGTGCGTATGAGTGTGTGTGTGGTGTGTGTGTGTGTTTGTGTGTGTGTGTAACCTCGCACTGCTGTTGAATTAACAAGAACTTTCGCTCTGGGCTGTACAATGGTTGCACATTAATTAAACCAGTCATTAATCGTGTCAGAGATTTCAGAGAATTCTCTGTTATGTTGTTCAAAGGTAGACACACATGTATCTAGACATGTATACACATGTTTACACCTTCACACACATTGTGTTTTCCTGTTCTATATGTAACTGGTTATTATAAGAAACGGAGTGGAACTATAGCCTACTGTGTGATTGACAGTGTGAATAAGTGAGTCTCCCTGACCTGATAACGGAAGCATTCTGTATGGTTTGATTCTGTGTTACAAACCTGACAAGTACACTGAGAGTGTTGTACATAAAATGCTCATCAAGTAATCCATAAAATAATAAATGCCAGGTTGTTTTGCTTTGGTATTGGTGCGATAAGGATCTACCGTGAGTTGGTTTCAACACCTGTGCATCACTTTGTTTGTTTTAGTCCCATTTCTGAGAAGTTGCTTTGATCAGAAATTCACACCATTTATCCTTTGAGGGTCAGGGGGGCTGGAACCAATACCAGATGACATTTAGCGAGAAGCAGGGTGCACTCTGGACTGGTCGCCGTTTCATTAGAAGGCCAATATACACAGACAGACAACTATCATGCTCACAACCTATTCCCAATCTGCATGTGCATGGACTGTGGGATGAAGCCAGAGTACACAGACATGGGGAGAACATTCAGACTCTGGTTGTCCAGCAGGTTGGAACCTCTTTTAATCACTTGAGCCAGACTGTCAACAAAATTTGTCCCTCATCTCACTGCATGATGGAGTGATTGTTATGAGTCTATAATTCACCATCCAACAAAGACCAACTGTACCCAAACCCAGTGCTATCATTCTTTTTCATCAAAAGAGATTTGATTATAAAGGGGCCTGAGAACAGTTAGGCATGATTCAAACACATCTACAGTAATTAGACCTGATTCAAAATCAGAGAGCTTGGTTTTTAGTGGATACTAAAATTGTCTACTGTGATAAAGTTGCACCACTTCTTTAGAGTATAGTATATAATAGTGTCATAATAGAAAATGCTCAGATCCAACTGTGTATACGACAAATGCTCACACAGAACTGACTGTATAGTAGTAACCTAATGGACCCATGTAGTAGTAAAAAAAAGTGACCTTTGTTTCTGTTAAGGTTTCATCAAGCTTCTGTAGTGTGCTCCTATAATGCAAATATATGCAGGTAACAAGTGACTTAATACATGTGAATGCAAATAGTTGTATGTTTCCAATGCACTGATGCCTATAGGCCTCAACACTAAAAGACAGATAGTATTCAATATAATCAACTATTAATATTGATACTGAGATTATATTGGTAGCTGCCCCCCTGTCCTTCAACTCCGATCTGTGGCCATTTGACTAGACGGCCCCTGATGTGATCATCAGTCGCTGCAGGTGATGTACCAGACCTCCCTTGTATCTTGGCCTAAAAGTCAGACTATTAAAAGAGTATGTGCTAATTCTTGCAGAAGGGCCTTCTGGAATTAGAAGCAGACCTAGACAGGCCCAGACACCCGCCATGGCAGAGAATTTGTTTGGAATTCATGTCTCCGAGGAAAATATGAAGCAGGGTATTTAAATCATCAGATTTTTGATAGCTTCTTTTACACATAACAATACTTTCTGTTTTCTTTTTTAACCCTCTGCTCTGTTGGGTCGGTTCTGTCGTCTTTCTCTGCTCACTTCTAGTGGGATCATTTTAGCTCCTAATCTCTGACTCCTTTTTTGAAACAGGGTAAAATAAAATGTTAATAAGAAATTCAATAAGTAACACTTCCCTCATGTACATTTCCTTTATGAAACGCTGTGTCGCAGCAGTGTATCTGAGGACATCTGGAGAGACTCCCAGCTTGTTTAGATACAGCTTATGTTAATATCACCACATTGTTCTCGTAATGACTTGTGTGCTGATGTTTAACACACATGTCTGAATAAATCCAGGGATGTTTTAAAGGTGACACATCTCGATTTGAGTGTGTCGCTCCTGCTGAAAATCTATTCTGCTGAGCAGCAGCAGCAGAGAGGTGTGGTCTTTTTGAGCCTGTGCGCATACACACACACACACACACACACACACACACATCATTGAATTAAGGCCCTAAAAGAGCAGAACCCATGAGACCCAAATTGTGTCTCCAAAGTAACACCGTGATTAGTGTCACTTCAAAGTCCCCAACGGGATATGAGAATAAGTATACACACACACACGTACACACATATACACACACACAGACACACAGTTGTAGAGAGTCACTTACACAGTTTCGCCTGGCATCAGTCAGAGCCAAACCTAAACAAATGTAAACCACAAGATAAAAAACATTAAACAAGCTGAGTATTTGTGAAATGTCATAAATGTTATTTCTACATAAACCAGTTCTTCTTAAACGCACATACGATTTCACATGCACGCACACAAACTCGCACAAATTTGCCTGCATTAGAGACATCTCTGGGTGTTGGGGTGCACAGCTGGTATTGATATCACGGCGTGCTGGGGTGTGCAGGTTTTGTCGCACGCCATCCAGTCTGTGTGTATGTGTGTGTGTGTGCGTGCGTGTGTGTTACCATTCCTAATGAATCCCATTCTCTGAATCATGCGATATGGAGTTGGCAGTGTTGATGGTGGTGACTGCACGCTCACCGCCTTCCAGCTCTTTAGAAATAAAAGTCCTCTGCTCAGTGTCACACACACACTGGCTAAACAAGTGGCTGTTCTTCGCTCTTCACTCGCCCTAATACATTTGTTTTGTCTTTTTTGTCTTTGTCTGCTTAAGACATAAATCTTTAAACATGTCACACTCGATGCATGTCTCCTCTTTTAAAAAGGCTCAGTAATTTCCCCAAACAGCTGGTTTTTAGCAAGTGTTACTCAAACAGGAATAAAATGGTGATTTTTAGGGACTATTTACAGCAGCATGCACTCAATGTTCTAGTGCAGGGTTATTCAACTTTAACAGCAAGTGGGCCAAATAAGAAAATCACTGGGGGATTCTGGTGCCACACAGATTATTTGTCAACTGTTGTCAACAAAGAATTCTTATATTAGAAGATATTGTATTACTTGGTATAAACTAATGACATGCAACCCTTTTTTTCACTTTGATCTGGTATTATTATAATCAATTCCAGCAGCCATCAGTCTGCTGATGCAGATGTGCAAAATGGCACATTCCAGCCCAAACACGAGGTGTTTTTTCTGACCCACAAATATATAAAACGAGATGAACATAGTAAAACAGTATCCATTGAATTGAAGCAGCTCAGACAGAACCTTCCATCCACAAAGGTATGGGTAACCAGCCAGTGAGGAAAACTGACCAGCTAAGGGGGTCCGCAGGCGAACAAGGAATGGGAGCAGATAAAACGAGGCTGCTCAGAGATGTACTGTAGTTTTATTATTCCACACACATGATTTGCAGACCATAGTCTTGCGGACGATTTCAAAAGGGCCGTTTCCGGACTGCAGCCCGCTTGTTGATCAGGCCTGCTCTTTTATGGCAGCAGGACATGGTTGAGTCAAAGGGGAATTCATCTTTAGTTGTTAGAGTGACGTCAAATTGAATCCAAGACTAAACACAGAGGTTTAGATTTTAAGGCTCTGGAGGTTTAAAGATTTCTCATAGATCCACTGTATTAAAGATTATTCATCAAAAAAGTTTGTGGTGACAGTCAGGATTTCACAAACAGTAACAACAGCAAAGTAAATTAATTAGAATGCCACTCCTGAAGGCATGTTTGTAAAAAAGTGAATGATGAATCTCTCAGATTCTTTTGTATAGCTGCTCTTTACTTGTCGAGCGAATGACAATAGCTGAAATAACTGACTACAAAGATGGGTTGAGCCGAGGGTGAGAGCCATGCTGAAGCCCCCGGCGAGGACAGATGATCAATTTGCAGTTGTGGCAGGACGTGCCTTTTGCCAGGAGTGTTAAGCTCGGTGCCCAAAATAAACCAGCAGCTGTGGTGTGTATATAGGTGTACGAGTGTGAGGCTGCATGTGTGTGTGTGTGTTTGTGCACCAGAGAGAGAGAATTAGCCATCCTCTCAGCACTACAAATCCAGTGACGCTTGAGATTGCAGTAATGGACCAGGAGTGAGACAAAGGTGCTTTTATCCTGTTCCATGGAGCTGAGATATTGACTGGCTGGATGGTGGGACAGATGCCTGGATGAGTAGATGGATGGAAACAAGCTTCTTGCACTTGGGGCGCTCTCTCTTTTTCCTAGTTGTTATCCTTCGATTGATTGTGGAGGACACGCGGGATGATCAAATACAAAGACCTCCATGTGTCAGTGAAAAAAGTCAACAGATGTCTGGATGTGATGTGGTGTAATGAGTGCGTGTGTGTATCATGTAGTTGTACTGTCACTGTAGCGTAATGATGATGTGGAATGTTTTCAAGTTTTTGACCTGCAATTTTAAACAAGTGCATGATCTGAAATGATGAACTTATTGAATCAGTGAAACCAAGTTCTAATCCTTGTTTATAATTCTGGGTCCGGCCTGTTTAAAATTAGATTATGAATAAGTCCTTCAAATACAGGTGTATTCTATTTCTTAAAGATTAAACCCTTCTTTTATTGGTCTCCCTCACTGCAGATATCCGGGAGACAGCCTTTGTTTATGCCATAACAGCAGCTGGGGTGACCCACGCCGTGACCCAGGCCTGCAGCATGGGCGACCTCCTGCAGTGCGGCTGTGAGGCCACCAGGAACAGGGCACCGCCGAGGCCGCTCTCGCCCTCGTCGTCGTCGTCCTCCTCTGGTGATGGAGTCAAGTGGGAATGGGGGGGCTGCGGAGATGATGTGGAGTTTGGTTATGAAAAGTCAAAACAGTTTATGGACGCCAAGAGAAGGAGAGGCAAGAGCGACATCAGGACGCTCATTGACCTGCACAACAATGAGGCCGGGAGGCTGGTAAGAGATAGTTTCAGAAGGAATTCCAGAGTGTGTCTTTGGTTTTTTTTATGCATTAATATTTGAATTGGTTAAGAATAAATTCATCATAACATTAATGTCAGCATTAAAACTATTAATTCTACTACAACTGTGCTCAACCCAGGGTTGATGTTTCACCAGAGGTGCTGCTTGCCCTCTGGAATATTTTTCATTCCACGAACATGCAAGAGAGAAAGACATCGCTCCTGGCCAGATTTGTGTAGCGCCGTAAGCTGATATTCTGACAAGAATCAGGTTTCTGAAACACAAAAACAAGAGCGTGCCACACATTTTGTTTTCAAGCCTCCGAGGCAGGTAGCTTCTAACGTTTCCAAAGCCCCTGTTCAAGTTTAAAGTTCCTCTTTTGTAGCACGTATGAACGGGGGATGAGTTATAGTCACGACAAGCTACCGAAAGAACGGTGGATAAAGTAGCAACTCAGATTAGTTAATTATCGTGTTTGCTCGGAAAATTTATCGTTTTGCTCCGAGATCACATTTGGTTTTGGCTGTCAGTGTTTTGTTGATGTCAAGTTTGCTGCAGCCACCTGCAGAGATGTTGACACATGTACAAGCGAAACGCAGAGTTATAAAGTTCACTTTAGTCGGGGTCAAAGGCAGGTAGAGAGGAAGAGAGGAGAGGAGGGTTTGGGAGATCGTCCATGCATGCATGTACACACACTTTGCAAATATGTGTGTGTCTGTGTGTGGGTGAATGGGCACGTGTGTGTTTGTGTGTGTGTTTGTGTGTGTGTGTCTGTCTGTCTGTCTGTCTGTGCGTGTGTGTGTGTGTGTGTGTGTCTGTGCATGTGCGAGTGAGTGTGTGTGAGTGTGTGTGATGGGTTAATTATGTGCAGTATAAGTGAATGATCTGTTGTCAAGGCTTGTTAGATGTAGGAAGGCCAGAGGCAACATGGAGGGAGAGGGGGGTTGTGGAGTTAAATTCCTTCTGAATAGCGTCTGCTTTTATCTTACCTATCTATCAGTGTGTGTTTGAGTGTGTGCACGTGTGTGTGTGCGTGATCCGGTGGCTTTGTCTGTGATATATCATGAAAACATAATAATAAATTACTTCTTTAGAGAACTTGCCATTTGTCAAAAGCAGTTCTTCTTCACTTGAGGGTACCAGGTTAAAAGTGTCTTCGCCCCTTTTTTTCACTTTGATCAACTCTCTCTCTCCCTCCATTCTTTTTTTTCCACCTGTTTGCCCTCTGTCACCTCTCCCCCACGCAAATCCCCTCACCCATGCTACCCCTCCACCCTTTTTCCTCCCAGGCGGTGAAGCTCTACATGCGGACAGAGTGCAAATGCCACGGACTGTCGGGCTCCTGCACCTTGCGCACGTGCTGGAAAAAGATGCCTCATTTCCGCGAAGTAGGCGACCGTCTGCTGGAGCGCTTCAACGGGGCCTCCAAGGTGATGGGAGGCAACGACGGCAAGACCCTGATTCCCGTGGGCCAGAACATAAAGCCACCGGACAAGCAGGACCTGATCTACTCGGACGAGTCGCCCGATTTCTGCCTCGCGAATCGGAAAACGGGCTCTCTGGGGACACGAGGCCGCATGTGCAACAGCACGGCCATGGACATCAGCGGCTGTGATCTGCTGTGCTGCGAGCGTGGCTACCGGGAGGAGACGGTGGTGTTTGAGGAGAACTGCCTGTGTCGTTTCCACTGGTGTTGCGTGGTCCAGTGCAAGAAATGCTTGGTCCGAAAAGAGCTCAGTCTCTGCCACTGATGAACTGAGGTTGAGAGTTGTCAGACGTAGTTAAATATAATGACTTCTGTTACTTTTTGAGGTGCGTGCTTTAGTTTGGCTACAGTGTGAAAGAAGGAATGGGTTTTTGCACCAGCTTCAATCAGAAAATGCCCCCAAAATTACCTTTCAGATAGTGTTTGACTTCCAGAAAGACATGAGTGCAGAAGGTAAACACAACCACATTGCACCAATGGACAGATGGACAAAAAGAAGTCAAATAAAGAAACGTTGCTTTTCAGAACTACCTATTTTTTATTGTTTATGAAAAAGGACCAAAGAATGTGAAAATATGTGTTTTCCATCTAAATGAAAGAGGACGGTCGATGCCAGGAGGAACCAGACATGATCAGCTGCCTTCTCCTCCTTCCACAAGTTCAAGCAAAGAGTTTGGTGTGGATCTCAAAAGATTTAGGCACCAACCTCATTTAATCATGCGTTGCCCTATGAAACCAAAAAGTCCTGCACGTACTGATATCTATCTGCGCCATGCTGTAGCATTGCAGAAAAGTTATGGATCATGGATTTCTGATTGTTCACCACCAGCGTAGTTGCATCTCCATATTTTATCATTCCGAAACCTTGCAATCTGTTGATAGTACAGAAGCAGTGTCTCAGTTACAGTAAATGTAACTATAGGAACACCAAAAAAAAAAAGATGCTGGTCTTGACTTTTTTTTCTGCTACTACATTAAAAAAATGCACCAAAAAAGGGAAACGGTATCACATTATCCAGTTTGAAGAATAGTGTCAACACTTTGTTTTTGCAGGTGTGGACTCGGCCTGTCAGCAAAGACTGTTATTTATATATAGATATGATGACAAGACTACTCACCTCCATCTCTCTCAGAAGCACTTTGCATGTGACGGCTGCCATGGACTTCCTCAGTAATTGTTTGGCAATAAAACCTTTTTTTGGAGTGGGCTGTTTCGTGTTCACCAAAGGAGAAAACCTGTGTTGACATGATGTTCAGTATCGAGCAAATGTATATGATGTATTTTGTTTATCTGTTATGACATACAGGGCTAATGTAATAATGCACTTTGGATGTTGGCTCTCATTCGATAGGTGTGTGTGTGTCCACGTGTGGTCGTCTAGCAATTGGAAGGTTCCCGGTTTGATTGTGTTGAGCGTGTTGAAGTGTGTGTGTGAATGGGTGAATGAGACGCACATTGTAAAGCACTTTGAGTGGTTCACAGTCTAGATAAGTGCTATACAAATGCAGTCCATTGACCATGCGTTTGTGCAGGTAGGCCAGTTATCACCCTTCAGTGGACAGTACCTTTTATATATATCTGTAAGTTGCTGTCTGACGTTAAACTGCATTGTGTTGGTTATTAAAAGCACACAGCTCTGTGACTTTCTGTCTCTGTGTGAGGCAGACAAGATCTTTTACCAGTCGTTGATTTCCAGGGGGAGTATTTTTCCCCCATAAACCTATCATGTCATCTCATTTACACTAAAGTTTTATTACCAGACGATGTACAGCGACATATACTGAACTATAATACTGCATCGCTTGCATTCATCTTGCTGTTTGTGTTTTGGGCGAGCGTTCAGGGATAGGATTATATTTTACCCTTGAGGATTCAGAATCATCTCGTTCTGCTGTAACAGTTGGTTATGTGTCATGTTGCAGATTGACCTGATCCTCCCACAGTATCCTTGTTAGGGCCAAAATGAAATCTCCAGCTTTATCATGGACCATTATTCTGATGTGTCCACTTTGTTACCCGACTGTTTGTGTCAGCAGGTTCTTCACATTTATAGACGATTGTGGTTTTATCTTCACCCATTTTTTTTTCACCCAGGAGAGATGGACGTTTGAATGAAAAATGCCCCAATTTTCATATTTTGCAGTTAGACAGCACAGAAATATTATTTAGTAAATAAACCAGTAACAGACGGATGAGTAATGTACATTTTATCATTAGTACTGTGGATTAAGCAATATCATTTTTTATTCTGGCAGAACAATAAATCTTTTTCCAATCTTGATGACTTGGGTTTCAGTTTATTATCATCACTGCAGCCTCTATCATAATGATCTAACCATAACTCTTATAACAAATGTGGTAATAATGACACAAATCAATGACAGATACATAATTCAACACATTTTGCGCAACAAATGTCACTAAATTCATCCATTGTCATGTATTTAAATGGGGTTTGTCATTTCATGCTATATATTTCCTTGTTCGCTCTGCATTCTGCAAAAAATCATTTCATATCGGGATGTTACAGTTTCCTCACATTCATAAATACAACATTCATGTTTTTGTTTAACTTTGTGTTTCTGTGTGCAGTATCTGACCTGTATGAAACATGAAGTGATGAGACACTGCACTTTGCTGCCAGTATATTTGAACAAACATTTTTATATTTCAGGAGCTCAAGAAATACTGATTTTTAAGATAAAGATCCTCATACAAGACATAGACATATGACCACATTTCCCTTCATACATGTTTTTGTGTTACAGTTAGTGTAATGTTGCTTTGTACTTTGAATCTGGCCCAATCCTGACAAAACCTATTATTCAAACCAAAACTAAATACGACAACCTGTGAGGAGGGGCACTCCTGTTGAAACAAATACTTCAAACATTGACAGGATATTTTATTTATATCACATATTATATCACTTCTTCTTTCTGGATTTCATCCAGAAGTTCCAGAAGAGTATTTCACACACTGTCTGAACACAGGGTCGAGTTAGGTTTTCACCTCAGGGATAATTTTCACCAGACTGGATTCTTTATGCACCTTTGCCTTGATTAGATTCTTTCAATTCTTTTTGTCGCTCAGAAAAAACAGTGGTGTTGTTTTGAGGTATTTATGCTGTAGAAAGGGGGGGGGGGGGGTGTTGGCCTGTATTAGTTTGAGCTGCACAAGTTGACACAAGTTCTTATTTTCCTGGAATTTGTTGCACAGTGGTGTGCAGCAGTCAGGCCAGCAGTTGTGTTGAAGACATGGAGAGGTAAAGGCCAAATGGATGGAAATGCCGTGGAACACTCATCTCCTCCTGTCTCCCCCAGCCTCTCCTTTCCTCTCCTCTCCTCTCCTCTTTTTCTCCTCTCCTCTCCTCTCTTTCTCCTCTCCTCTCCTCTCTTTCTCCTCTTTAGGCTGAGCAGGTATTCAGTGCTGCATGGGCAAAGCCAGAGAAAATAGACAAGTGAGCGGATAGATTTACTGTAGCACTGGTATAAATAGATCTGCCTGTCGACATCTGTGTGCATGTGGCAGCATGTGTCTGTCTTTGTCAGTCAGTGCATGTGTGTGTGCGTGTGTTTATGTGTGTGTCTGTTGGAGTGCACGGCCAGGTTAGAACGGGTGTATTTTTCCATGTGTCCCTCCGAGAGAAAAATAGTGCCTGAGGAATGCAACGTCGTCCCCACCAGAGATGACTTGTGTCTCCACCTACGCTGACTGTTGCATTCTCACACACGCACACACGCACCCACACACACAGCCTCACACAAAGCATTAATGAAGGGTTGCCACAGTAAAATGCTCTATAGTGTTATGCTGCAGACAGTCGTTTCCGTAGATCAGTCAGACAAATAGAGTCCCTCCATTTCTTATCTCCTGCAGTGGAGTGTTGGTGGTCCTCTGCTTCTATGTGCCATACTTTTACAGTAAAAACAACAGGAGATGCAAAAGAGGAGAAATAAGAGGGGCCAGTTTTTATAGAAATAAGAGTAAAGAAACGGGAACATTAACAAATAGAGACAAAGGAAAGGATTGAGAGGCTGAGGGGACAGAGAAAGAAAACTTAGATGTAACCCGACACTATAATGCCTTTCCATTTGTGTGAACTCTCCTCCGATCCTCTATCAATCTAACAGTGAGATGTTGCTTACACAAAGGGCACATCCAGAGATCAGCTCTGTGTGGGGTTTCATCTGATACCAATGACTGTAATTATAGAAGCGGGGGAGACAGACAGAGAGAAACTTGTTTAATACACACCGTGAAATGAAGCAATGTCACTTCTTTTACGGGTAAATTATGCACTAAAAGTATAATCCATCAAGCTTTCGAGGGCCGTGCACACTCTCACATTAGTGTCCCTCCTCGCAAACACAGGCAGGCCTAACGTAGGCCCTGGCTCAGGGTGTTTGGGAGAGACAGTGATCTTTATGAGTTAATGCAGGCCCTGGAGGTGATGGCTCAGCTGCTGCCTAACTTCCACAGCCCACCCAACTAGGGCTGCTGGTGCTCAGAGATTTAATAGTCCATTTTGTGCACATCAATGCATCTCATGCCTTTTAGGTGCGGCTTGCCTCAGGACCCTTCATGTACAGTACAACAAAACACATCAGGAGTTACTGGAGTCACTGTCTCGCGATACGTGCCCTGAACACAAGGGGAGAGCTGAGCCTGATAAATTGCAGTGCAGATAAAGGCCCAGCGAGAGCAGATTCATCACAAAATGTATTTTGGCAATGTTATCCCTCTCCTTGAGAAATAAAATGTATTCGGAAATACTTTATTTTGCTCTGGGAACCTGTCGTCATAGCAACAATCGGAAGAAACACTTAGAGAAACACTCGACCCACATTATTGTCATGGGTGGATAAACGTCAAGATGACCCCACACACACATTCAAACACATACACACACACACACGTAGTGATTTTGTAATTCATCAAACTCCAGACCGTAACTGTCTGTCCCTGCCCCCCCATCCTGTTCTTCTCTGTTATCTCGGGTTGTGAAAACACGGCTGCGAGAGGTGATGGTGGGAGACGGAGGGGGCCTGCTGTCTACTGTGGCTGCTTTGGCTCTGTATCTGTTCCTGTGTGAAGAGGGGCAGGTTTCTTTCTCTTTGGGACAGAGACAATAAACAGGGGCTGTTTGTACAACAAGAGTCGTGGGATGCCTTGATGGGAAGCAGACGACGTGCTCGCTAAAGTGCATGCACATGTGCACCGGCCACTTGTAATGCAGTTTGTAAAGCATCTTTGTTATTTGCCTGCTTCTCTAAGAGGAGGCTGAGCGAGCAGCACACAGGTGTCAACTTCAGCGACAAGTCGCTGTTTGAATACATTACTACACCATTAAAGCAGTAATTGAATGGTACTAACAGAGTTTTGTCGAGAGCAGTTTTCATTTGAGGTTTGCCAGTTATATCTGCTTTGACAATACTTTATGACACAGAGTTTCGATTAAGATAAGATAAGATTTAAAAATTACGATAAGATATTCTTGTAATAGCTCGTAGATTACAGTAAAACAACATATATTCAACAACAAAGAAAAAATAAGTAGGGTATTAAGTCTATAAAATGTATGTGAAAATAAAGACAAATAAAATAAACTGTATTGTGAGTGAAAATAAAAATATTAACTACATAGGGAGTAAATGCAGAACCAGTGCCAAATAGAAATAACAAAAAAATCCAAATAAAACAAGTAATTTATGTCATATGGTAATGTGGAAAATTGCAAATAAACGTGAATATTGTGAAAAATACACGATAGTACCAAGTGCTGGTATTCATTCTCAGTGTCATTGACAGTGGCCTTTCACTTCTGTGTGTCAACACAAGATGGCGTCCTTGTAGCAGAAAGTTGATAAACTGTAACGCTACACCTCCACCCCACCAGGCATGGCAGACTGCACTGACAGGACTAATCATAACAATAAGAGAATATTGAACATAAAAGAAAGAGAATTGAATTGAACAGAAAATAAACCAAACATCAAGTAAAACATAACATAATCACGAAATAATGGTTTAAAACGAAAGATGGCAAAAACACAGAAGTTACAAGGGCGTCTTAAGTAAAACTGCCCTGGCTTCGATCATCTTAACTTTTCTGCCAATGCAGCAATGTGTACAATATTTACATCATGTCTGCTTATGTTGCAGTGAGTATGTGTCTGTCCACTTTGTGTGTCACACAGAGAAGACATTTTTTATTGACATTCTTAGCTAAGTAACACATATCATTTTATCCAACTGTTCTCCATACGCTCATTTTGCAGTGAAGCTGCGATAAGGCTTGTAAACACATTCTTGGATTGGCTGGGCCTGCTACCTTGCATACCTCCAGAGTTGAGCTACACACACACACACACACACACACACACACACACACACACATACACACACTTAGACTTTTGAGACAATAATGGCATGCAAACATACTGTAGCCTAATCATCCCAAGTCAGAGGTAAGTGAAGTGATGAGTAAAACAAGCACTTTCAATCTCTGTAAACAAATAGACTTGGAGAGAGAAAGAGGGAGTGTGTGTGTGTGTGTGTGTGTGTGTGTGTGTGTGTGTGCGTGCGTGCGTGCATTTGTGTGTGTGTGTAAATTCAAACATATACTTTCATATGGTAGTTGTACGTTTTGTAGAGTAGTTGACTGCATCTCCTCGTCTCAGATTAAGAGAAGACACATTCCTCACATTTCAAAATTTTGATTTCATGTGATTTTGATTTTTGATGCAATACCAAGAGGCAGCAGGTAGAGTTGTAAGTTGAAAGCATGATATGAATGTTTTCCTTTTAGAGAAAGTGGTCAGTTTAAACCATGTGAGATTGTCCTCTTTGACCATTATAAGGTAGTGCGTAGTAAAGTAGTAAAAGTCCATGAGGGATGAGGATCTGCAAAGGTCACAGACTGGGCTCAAATGGAGGACGTCGTACCACACATCACCACATGGTATGCACGTTAGGGCTCCTCATAAAAGTGTTTTTGGCACTGGGCCCCAAACTACTTCCATGAGCCAAAGGTGGCTACATGCAAAAAAGTACATAAGCCACAACAGTGGAATTGTAAAAAAAAATGTGATTAATGCTATACAAATATATTATTTTCTTAATTATTTTTTATGTTATATTTATATAAAAATTGAAGAATAAAATTAGTAGAATGAGAAAATAAAGCAAATTCTAAGAAATTCACTATCCTGCCCCTTTTAAAAATTCCATGTGAGCTGTTTTTGTTCACAATTACAAAAATTCACAATTACTGCACAAAACTTTAGTTGAACTGAGCTGATAAAACATGACTTTCACTTTCTTTCCCAAAAAACACAACCCAGGAACTATTTTCTTTTCCAATCACCAGAGGACGAAAAAACACAAGGAAGTTTAGCTTCCCACTGTTTTGTTAAATGGATCCTCAGTGAAGTTCTGCCTCCCCTCTGGCATGTGTTCTCTGTGCATCATTTGGGATCATCCAAAATAAAGACAGTTCTCACAGCCCCAGGATGTTTCGAGTCCCCCGCAAAGATGCGTTAATTGATTAGAACCACACCGCAGTCTCGACCTGGGGATTGCAACACAGAGACAATGCATTACACCAAGAAACAACTTTGTGACAGTTCTAATAACATCCATGTGTTACTGGCATAGGAAGGTACGGTGAGCATTTGATCCGTGGCACAACATAGCATGTGTGGGTGTGTGTTTTTCAGATTACTAAGATAAAATGAGATGAAGTGATTGGTAACAGTACGTGAGAGAATAATAAAGTGGTAGTCATAGTGAGTGACGTCCCACTTGTGCTGTAAGATATAAAGCCATACAATGTCGTATTGTGGCCTCAGTCAAAAAGACTCAGAGGAAGGAAGGAAAAAATGTTTGGGGGGAAAAGACGAGCAAAAATGTTTTCATGCACAATCTCTTCTTAACTTTCTCTTTTCCAAACCAGCACTTCCATCACTGAGGCCATCGATCTTCCATGCTGATTGTTTAACAGGCAGCCCTGTCATTTGTCCCAGCTCCCTGTGGTGTAATTGCACATCTGTCCCTTCCTTTGCACTGTTTGTCCTGCTCCCCACATTTCACACAAAATCCCTCACAAAAAACATGTGTCCCTGCATGCAAAAACACACAAACAGCCATTCTTATTGACAGCCTCGTGCACCCGAGTCGCTTTTCTCCTCTCCCCGTCTCGTACGCTCGCACAAACACACACGCAAACACACGCAGACGGAGCCAAGAATTTGCTTGTTAGAAGTTAGTTACTAGTGTCGAGCCTTGTAATTGACTAACCTCTGCTCTGCCGCGCTCTCCTCCGCTTTGCTTATTTTTGTCGGCCCGGGCCAAAACTCTCCAAGAAACGTGAACTTCGCGTGAACTCCCTTCACCGGGAGACGCAGGGAGTGAGGGTGTGACAAACATAACTTCTGTCAGTTAATATACGGCAAAGTGTAGTGTCACAGTGTTGTCGGCTCGTTTGCTGAGAGAGAGCGAGGTAAAGAAAGGCCAAGGTAAGGGAGAAAGACAGAGAGAGAGAAGATGATGGATTTTGCAATATGGCCACAAGCTATCTTTAAATGACTGCATGCTGTAATTATTTCTGACCTCCTATCGTAAATCCTATCACCGTACCTTCTACTTAATTTGGGACGTATGAGATCCCAGGTCGAGAGCAACAGTGGTTTTGGGTTCACGATGGTCCCGTGCGTGCACTAAATGGTGAACGTAACCATGACACCCGCTCTGCTATTTCTGCAACAGTGAGGTCAATCTCCAGAAGTCCGTGGCAATAAAGGGAGGTCGGACCAAAACTAATGGAAGCGCATGTACTGTATAAAAAGCACAAGGTCATGGCACAATGGGAGCCCTCTGCAGTGTTAAGGGCAGCAATGCACAACTTCTACACTTTACAAGAATATGACAGACGTAATCAGACCACGGTTACCATGGTTTTCACCCAAGCATGAAAGCGGGAATGCAGCTGAACTTTGGAGTTAACAGGAAGGAAATAATCTGCCGGTTGAATAGAACCAAGAGGCATTAACAAAACGTTGGAAACCAATTGAATCCAACTTAAATTTCACATTCTTGTTGAGGATCTACCCTTATGTCTATACGTTAAGTATAAAGCACCAGCTGATCAATTGAGTTTACCATGATGACAAGAAATAAATGTGCTGGTTCAATGCCCACCAGCACACCTAAAGCTTTTTTTGTTTAATCTGTACAAAAACTAAATCAGTGCTAAATGTGAGAAGCTACCCTGTTTCCTCCTGCTTTGTATTTAGCATGCAGACTCGATAATGGTATTGATCTTGTTATGTAGGCTAACTCTCCGTATAAAAGCAGATAAGTGTTGGTGCTCTCTATCTTCACTATGTCTGGATATTAAGTGCATCTCAAACATTTAGAATGCCACTTCAATTAATATAAAGGTTTTATTGCTTTTTAAGTTGCATGGTACAAGTTGGATAGGAAAACATGAAGTATTTATTGCAGAGGAAGGTCACATTATAATTAACCGAGCATATGAAAGGTGGGCCCGGACATTTGGGGCATTTGTCCTGGTCAGAGCATCAGGAAAATGTCCGTAACATCTCGTTGTCTTTCAGGTTGACATATTGTCGCCGTCTTGGCTCCTCTTTTCATCCTGATATATTTGTATTCTTTTTGCTTTTATCCTCACATGGGCTCGTTCAGACATTATTCGGACTGAGGAAACTCACTGGGTGATTTGCATACTCACATACAGCCCCTCTCGAAAATTTCAGGAAAATGTCTGGAATTCAGTGCATGTCTGACTGTGGGTTTTGGTGTAAGAGACTTTATGTTGAGCCTCAGGCAAAGGCTACATGACAAATCCAGTTTTAACACTTACTGTGTTAAGGCCTTAAGCCTCATTTGAGCCTGAAAACCTTTAAAAGCTGGCAGAAGACAAACAGAAAAGACCACAGAAAAAAAGTCTATATATTTATGTATTTCACTGTAGTGGTAAATCACTGCTGTTCCATGATACCACACTAAAAGTTAACGGTGTGACGGCACAAGACCATAGACTATATATTCACAAATACAGTATGACATAATGTGTTTACATGGCACTCGCCACGACTGTGAAAACTTTGCTCGGCCGTGTCTCTCCCTGCAGGACAATAAAGTTCCAATTGAACCAGACAGTGTAACTCCACAAAAATACCGGCACTATTGGGAAAACTCAATGTTTTAGTTTATTATTGAATTAAACGTTCAGCAGGTTCATATTTCGTGTTGCAGAGCGAGTGGGTGTGAGCAGTGCAAGATAGAAATAATAAAAGCTTCAAGAGCTGCAGGAAAATCATGTTAAAACAAAAACCTTTAGGCTCAAAATAGGGGACTATGAAATGAACCTGGCATGAGCATTTAACAAAAATAAAGTCCTGATGTCTCTAGACACAGGAGTCGAGTTGATCTGAGATCAGCGGTGAAATGTTTCCCACATCATTTTTAACGAATGTAACTGAACAGGAAAACACTCTCTGGTTAAGAATGAAAAACAATTAAAGGGGACTGTGTGTGTGTGTGTGAGTGTGTGTGTGTGTGTGTGTGTGTGTGTGTTTGTGTCTGTGAGGGAGAGAGAGAGAGAGAGAGAGGGAGGAAAGAGGAGAAACACAAAGACGGCAGTCCTAACTCTTTGGCAGAGGACTGCAGACCAAATGGAAGTATTGTGTATTATGTGTCAGCCTGTGCACACATTTGTACAAGATATCCTTTTTCACTTGAATAATGTGCCATAGGTCGATAGCATGGATATGTCATATATGTATGTTGCCTGCTGGGACCTACATTTGTCATTCAAATAAGAAAAACAAAAAAGTCAAGGCCCCAAAGTCATTATCCCTGATATGTCTTGCAAGTACCAATGCTTCATAAAAACTGCTGAGGTTTACAGATGCCCTAGATATTTGCCTAAACCACCATGACTAAAAACAGGTTAATCATCAGTGACTTCCCGTTTTTGTCTTTTTCACAAAATGAAGATTAAATGATGATAAAGTAAACAAGTTAAAACCTTTTACTTGCCATTTCAGAACCCTCCATTTGTTTTGGACTTACTTCTAAAGTACTCTGTAAATAATTATGACCTTCATAATAAATTAAAGGTTCGAATTTAGAAGACACACTCCACATATTTTGCCTGACTTTATACATTTTTGCCCTCGTGCATCACAATCATATTGCTGCTGCGGCAGCTTTTCATTAAAAGTTGCGTAAACCAGCTGCACACAATAAACAGGTCACTCACAGATAAAGCATAAAAAAATCTAATCAATAAACTTGTCATTTAGCTATAACAGCAAAAGCCCCTGGATATACTCAACAGAGCAGGGCGTGTGACTACATACTAATTCGACTTTCAATTCTTAAAAAGGACAAATATCTGATCTTTCAATACAAAGTTTCTCTGTTACGAATCTCTATAAACAGATTCTGCATGGGAATCTGCAGAGTCTGTGGGCAGGGGACAGGTCTTCTGGTCTCACTTTCAGTTTGTGCAGTCTTTGGTGTCCAGCAGGTTTACAGTCCATGTGGAAATGAAAAGAGGCAGAAAGAACCCCTTGACCTATGCACCAGCTTTTTAATTAATTTGAATTCATAAACTAAAAATTAATAAACTATAAATTCAAAACACCTACAAAAAGGTGTTGCACTGTTTGTATTTTGAGGAGAAACATTAGACTCGTGAAAAAAGAAACCAGTCGCACTGCAGTGTACGGCGAACAGGAGACAAAATCTTTACCCTGCACCTGAAGTCTTAAAATATAAGAGGCTATCGCGTCATCGGAAAAGAGCTGACATGCTCCAAGATTCGACTTGTCTCTTTTTGATTTTTTCTCTGTATTTATGTTTAGGTTCATGGAATTACCATTTACATTTTCTGCTTTTAACATTTAATTATGAAACCCAATTTTATCATATTTTCATAGTTTGGTTTGCAGGATCACTTCACAGGGTCACACAGTGATCTCTCCCATGTTTGATCCTCCAAGTGGAGCAAGGGGAGCGACTCATGAGTCACATTTCTAAGGAACTGTGATTCAGTCAGTCAGTTATTATTAATCGTGAGAGAAACAGAATTGATGGGAATGACACCGTGCAACACGTCCCACTGCAGAACTGAACACAAAGTCAGAAAAGCCAGTAAATCTTCTAAAAAGCCCACTTTCCTCACATGCCTTGAAATAATTAAGCACAAAGTTTTGTCCCAGCCAAATCTTCCAGATCAGGGTGCTGCGATAAATCCCTCTGGAAGAACTTGATGTGGTGTAGTTTCCCTGATCTTCTAAATTTGTGTACGGCAACTAATTGCGTCTGAATGCTGAACTCGTGTAGTGTTTTACTACTCTGGTGACTCCATGCTGGCAGAATGCTTGTGTTCCTCCACTGGTGGTGGGGGGGAGAAACCTTTTTATTTGTGGTTTCTGAATCTTTATTCTAAGCTACTCATAAAGCACTGAGATGAGTGATATCATGTGGTCTCCATCAACAATGGAGCTTTTTTGTTTGACTTCATAGCCGTTTAAATCGAAAGATTAAAGGCCATGACACACAGGGAAGGTTAGAGAGTAATGAGAACTTCAGATGACAATTTTAACCAACACTGATTTCTTTACGACGCGATTCTTACAGAGGACATGGGTCTTCTTGTTGACAGAAAACCTTGCAAGTCCACCTCCAATACACATTCTGTTGTAATAAAAAGGTGAAAAAAGTGTTAGACATCAAGATCAGTTCACGTGACGAGTTAATATTCCTCATCCGCCTTTGAAAACAACTGTGTAAAGCTTATAGCGAAACTGGAATGTGCTTTGTTGATTCTGAAGAAATAACCATAATGATGCCCTTAGATGCATAAAAGTAGGATCAAATATTTCTGGAACCCAACAACAAAGATGGATGACATGACTTCTCCCCAAAAGTGAGAATTAAGTGTCTCCTTTGTCACATGCTGGTATAGACCAAAAGTGGCGCCTCCTCCATGTTGGTGGATCGGACAAGGAGTCTCAAAGACACATGATTTTTTCTCAAAGAGGGTTTCTGTCGTTTTAGGTTGTTCTTACCATGCTGATTTTTGTTCAAGTGGTTTGATTAGTTATTTGATGCTTTACAGAGAGGGTAAAACGTCATGATGGTATTCTGGATATTTTGGCTTCCCTTCTGTATAGTAGAGATAGAGACATGGCGTCCATCTTTATACATGGTCTATGAGCTCAAGCCGTAAAAAATGTCTATAAATAAATACCTCTTATTTTTGATACCCTAAATTTAGTGGAGGGGCCTTTTCAAGTCAAAGCAGTAAAATAAGCCTTGATATGTTAAAAAGGTATCTATAACTCATAAGGGTGAAGTATAATTTATTAATGTATGAAGAATTAAACACAAAGATGATTATGGTGAAACTTACAATCTGTTTTGTGCAATCCATCTCATCTTCATAAATCACCTTTTTGCATGCATCATCATGTCCTCTCTTCATCATCATCATCATCATCATCATCATCATCATTATCACCATCATCATTTTCACCAAATCTACAGTCCTCAGTTCAGACACTTTCCTCCTCCTCTTTCTCATCACCACCCTCCTCATCCTCAGCATCGCAGTGGATATAAATGTTCTTCCTCACAGAGGGCGCTGGCAAAGTGTTTCTTATCTGAGAGGATCTCTATCCTGCTCTAACGAGCCACTTGACCTCCCTCGGCGCTCTCCTACTCCCGGAGTGACGCAAAAAAAAAGTGGGCTGGCGCAGCGCTAAGTGCAGCAGTTTAGAGGACTGTCAGGGCGCACCGAACAATCACTAGTCAGGCAGACTTCATTTAGCAGCGCCTATCCTGGATCCTCCGTCCGTCTCTCTCTCTCTTTCCCTCGGATGTAAAAACCAATGCAAAGTCCTCGTGTGGCGGAGATACCGGGATGTGTACGGATGTGTGTGTGAGAAAGACGAGACTGCACTTTCCCCCAAAACACTTCACAGCAGCCTCCTCCATTCAGTAAGCTGAGAGGTGGATGAAACTTTTCTTGAATGAGTATCCCGCCTCTGGCTGGCACATCTGGACGCACGGCACACGGAGCTGTCAAGTCCAGCGCCAACTTTAAGCCGGACCAGACCTGAGTCCCCTCCTCTTTTACTTTGTCCTCTTCTAAACTCTGAAGCGGAATATTGGACTTTAAGCTATTGCTTTTTTGTATTTTTTAAACTTTTTTTGGTTTGTTTTTAATAATTGAGAGGCACAGAATGGAACAGCCAGTCCTCAGAATAACGTGCGTCCTGGTGGTTATCTGTCTCCTGGATAAAAGGTGAGTTGGAATAAATAAGGGACGTTTGAGTCAAAGCTGATACACAATTGTATATGTTATTCCACATTTTCTCACTCTATGTTCTTCTTTTCGTTTGATTTTGATCAGCCTATAGGTATCAATAATAAACTGGAGAAATAATTTTAAGCATCATAAGAGTTTCTTTTCTGTCATGTGATTAATAGTTAAATGAGTCACACTTATTCCACATATGATATTAACTTTTACACCCAAAGAAAACAATTAAAAAGTAATTAAAAAAAATGAATCATCAGCCTGTTTTCTTTTATTATTCACTCCCAATCATCTGCTCTCTCATTCCCAAACAATGTTGCCAGTTAACAATCTATATTTGGAGACAGTTGTTGAAACAGGTCTACTCTCAAAGCAGGAAACACAACAGGTAGGGACAGAAGCCCGAACTGGAATCACACGGTTCAAAACGCTTTGCTGACAAGAAAGTAGGACACCAACCATGCAACTGAGCGTTTGATGCCACAGCAAGCTGTATCTTTGATTTTCTGTCTCATGTCCAAAGCTGGATTCTTGCAGGAGGTGATTTGTGAGTGTTTGAGTCTGTTTCTCTAATGGGGACACTTGCAGAATAGAAATTTGCAGAAGATAGACACATTGACAAAACTGGGTAGAAGTTGCTTTATGCAACTATTTCTTGCAGCTGTGTGTGCATTTTGTGTGTGTTTTACTGTACACGCCTCTTTACACCTGGGTATTTGCATATGGGTGTGCAGGGTGTGCATACAGATGTGTGTTTGCCCACAGCCGCATGCACGCTCCACGCCTGCATATGAGTCTGTGTTTCTCAGTCACACAACCACTGGGGCACGCAACCTGTGTTTTACTGTGTAATGATAATGAAAAAGAAAAGCTGTGCACCTCTCAGCTCTCAAGCCATCATCAGAGCAGCCTGTGTTTTCCTTGTTACTGCTGTTACTCTTTCTCTGTGAAGAAGAAAAGGGGCTTTGACTGCTGCCTGCTGAATTACTGTTTTTCACATGATTGATCTGCAGCAGAGGCAGGAGACAGCTGAGGAAAGACACACACACACACCGTACAGCTGCAAAGTTCTTTAGGAGAGTTTGTGAGGCGGATAATTTGCTGTATGTAAAACTGTTACTAGAATACAGAGTAACTTTAGATTAAAAATTCTTGTATCCAATTCCAACTGTCTAATTGTGCTTTGTAACTCTTATCATGCTCAGTTAAGCTATTATCAAAGTTATGGCCAGGAGACAAAACTGAATTACAATCAAAATCAGATTTAATTTGATTTATTGCCAAGTAAGTTTACACTTGCAAGGAATTTGCTGTTTGTGCCAAAGTATAAATATAACAATAAAAAATAGGGAATGTATGTAATATCAACACTGGAAAAAGACGTGTTTGAACGCTTGTACACTATGACTGTTGGCCATGGAATTAGCACTAAATGCAAACATTCATGATTCATCTTATATGTTTGAATCCACATTTTATTGTGCCTTTATAACTTCAGACAACCTAAAATAAAACAACTCTCCTGTAAAATCAGCCTCAGGACTTAAGAGCCATTGTTTTTTTTATCCACTGTTATTTTGGCAACAGTTTTACATGATCATAAAGTGAATCTGTCTCAAAAACAAAGAACAACAAATAGTGCATTTCCCCTTCCGTCAGCATCTGGAGATGGTTTTACAAGTGTTAACCCACACCACGTGTATTGTTGAGGTTTTACAGCAATCAACTGCACTGGGGATCATCAAGTCAGGGCGCCTGTCTGGTACTGTGGGAACTGAGTGTTGCTGTGACGCCCATGGAGCGTTAGTTACTTCTAACTAGACTCCTGTTAGCAGCAAAAGGGGACTGAACAGAGATAAAGAAAGTTGAATCTTTGTCTTGTCAATAACCAGACCTGTGTGCTCCATGCAGGGTAGACTCCAATGAAATCCTGGGCCTGAAGCTCCCCAACATTGACCCAATCCTGAATGCCAACACGGTGTGTCTGACACTCCCGGGGTTGACGCGGCGCCAGTTGGACGTGTGCATGCGCAACCCAGACGTGACAGCTTCAGCGATCCAGGGAATCCAGATCGCCATCCACGAGTGCCAGCACCAGTTCAGAGGGCACCGCTGGAACTGCTCCAGTCTGGAAACTCGGAACAAAATACCCTACGACAGCATAGTCTTTAAAAGAGGTCAGCTACATGGTCACCATACAAAACACAGCACATAATACACTCATGTGTCGTTTCAGTTCAATGCATATTTTGTTTGGTGGGCATTTTACATCCAGGTCATAAAAATCTGTGTATACGAAAATCTGGGAAGCTAAATTTCCAAGTTCTTAAAGTTAGAAATAAATAATTACAGAAAATGTATTTGTCCAAGAGGTCATGATATGAGGTGTCTCCATAGGCTACCTGCTGAAAAAAACTATTAAGATCAAATGTTTGGTCTTCAAATAGGCTGTGGTTTTTAGTCTCAAACATACTTTAAAAGAACACCCGGAAAGGATAGGCTTTGAAAGATTAGCCTCTACAAAGATACACGTCCTAAACAAAGGATATTGATATTATACTGTAATTCTTTAAACATGGCTTTAAAAAGAGATTATTTTACCCCATACTGACAACTCTTCAATGCTGCCTCACAACAATAAGCTCCTGCAAATTGTTAGATTATCTGTAGTGACCAGCAGGCTGGTGTGTACTGTCTTACCACCCCACTGTGTCTCCTCAATAACCTGTACAAAGGAGCAGGTAACTTCAAAAGCAGTTAGTCACCTCCAGATTACCAAACCCTCCCGCAGATCGGTTTTCTCTGCGGCTTTGTAGTGCTCGGAGCTTTGCAAGTCAGCCACAAAGGATGAAAGAGGATCTTTAAAGATGGGAAGCCTTCGGATGGACTCGTCCCAGGTTATTGACTGGAAAAAGGCATCAATTTCTTAGTGGCCTGAGCACCTGTGTCGATGAACGTCGCACTGTGGAGGTTGTAGTTTGAATCTGGAGTTGAGTTGCACAATGAAGAGGCAGATGTTATTTAAAACTAAATATTTTAAGACTTCTAAAGACATTTTTTTAAACATTATTTTGAGAAATTACACTTGAGATTTGTATCACATGCAGTGCGCTGCTTGAGATTATCACTCAGCTGCATTTAAATTAGCTCAGTCATTGCTTTGACAGCAAACTGTCAGTACACGTTTTCAATATTTGCTTTAAAAAGTGTACTTACAGTTTTTCAAAAAGTAAAAGTCTTGATGAAGTAGATCGTTTAATCTTATAAAATACTAACTCATTAAATTCATCAGCTTTGTCCTGGAGGGGTGTTGCCATAAATTTATCTTCTTCTTAATCTGCGTGCGGTGTAATAATGAAACTTTAGTTTTATCTCCCTCATCAAGGATTTTTTTTGTATCCTCTTACCACCACAGAGCCTTTATCAAAGAAGTAAAGAAAAAACTCTAAACAATGCAATGAGCTTACACACCTCTGGATGTACTTTCACTCCTCACTGACTCATTGAGAGGCTGTTTGTCATTATTAGCAGAGGCAGTTGCTAGTTGTCTGGCATCCCTGGTTTGCCTCGGGTGCAGAAACTCCAAACCACTGACATAAACAACCTCTTTAAATCGGATGATTCATCTGTTACATGTTGATACATTCCGCTCCACAGAAGCTGAAAAATGGATGCGAGTAAACATGCTGCAGCCATTACGGCGTGCAGCTACTGGCAGCGCTTTAATTGAGACGGATTTACAGTTGTGGATTAGGCGGAATTGTGGTGATCAGCGCAAGTTTTGGGCGCAACTGCCCATAGAGAAAATAAACAGTCCAGTCACACACAGAGTATGAATACCAAAGCTGGTGTTTCTGATTGACAAATCACATGCTATCACAAAATGTATCTGGGTTTTAAAAAGCCAGCGGTGTTGTGTCTACACCTGAATATTTCTAAGGAAACTGAGGGGGGTTTCAAGTGCTTCACGTTTCAGTGTTTGTTTTGGTGTCAAATGTTTCTACATCAGATGCTGCCTGGATCCTCTCTGGCGCTGCCATGGATCTCTCAGCTGATGGTCTGTAATAAAATTTATGGGCCTCTGTTCGTTCGCGTTTAGCTTGCATAAAAAACTAGGCTAAAGAGGACGTCAGGCGAGACATGGATAGACAGAAATAGGAGAATCTCCCTCTCCTTCTGTGTCTGTGTCTGTTTCCTCCCTCGCCGGGCTGCTCCTAATGCTTTTACTTCCCTTGCCAGTGCAAGTGCTTGTGAATTTGCTCTCAGCACTTTCCCAACTCTCGAGGCAAAAGCAGAAACCTGTTTAGTCGGTTTCTGTAACACAAAGTGACAGTTTCCTTTGAATCTTTAATTCATTTTGCCACTTCCTCTGCCATCAGTTCAGCCGGGCGTGGCACAGCCGGTGAATTATTTGTTAGATTGATTTGTTCCCAGTCTTCCGGGGGCCTGAGTCGGTGAGCCCGGCTCGGAGCGGGGCTGGAGCTAAAACAGGCTTTCTAAGTATGAGGATGTGCCTAAGTGCCATCCCTCTCTCTTCCCCCTCCTTGTATAAGTCAAGTTGGTAGGGGGGAAGAGGGGCAGAGTGGGCGTGAGTGAGTCAAATTATATATGTAGTCGGTGCAATCTCAGAGATTGTGTATGTGCATTTTTTTCTTGTATCAAACCAAACATATAATCAGATGTTGAACATTCAAGCTGCAATAATAACTCTTTTTTATATAATGACACTGTATCAAATTGTTGCTTCTATGTCAAAGAGTTAACAGATTTATCTCAGGACTTTACAGTTTACCTCAACTCTAGTATTTTAATGTAGCCTAGCTGTCTCACTGCTTTTTAAATGCAGCATGAACCTATTTTCAACAAATAAACCTCTGATTTGATGATTTGTCAGGTTTCCACAAACAGGGCTCAATATAAATGTTGCTTCTGGATTTAAGGGATGTATTAGTAGAAATTGAATATAATACTTAAATTGTGCTTTTATTGGCAGATAATAAACTAAATTAATAGCTGATGTGTTTTTTGCTATCTCAGACTAAATGTCATTTAAAACTACATTAGCACGTCCTCTTCCATCTTTCTAAAGTATCACCGAATGGACAAACCAAAGAGTGGCGTTCGCGGCAGATTCTCCAACACACTTTGAAGGGAGGGGTGAGAGGAGGGGTATTGAGTTGATTGCAATCTGCAACCTCACAAGTAGATGCCACTAAAAACACTGCACACTGGTCCTTTAAAAGTTGAAAGAATGTCAATGATCATAATTGGCTTATGACTGTTTCAGGGCAGGTTGAAACTTACAGTATAATTTTCCTTTCTGACTGAGAGTCAGCCATCTGATCTGCTTACTTCTGTTTTCATACTGCACAGATTATTAATGTTCAATTTAAGACAAGAAAGTCATTTGTAGAAAGATTCCTTCCTACTTAAAGTTTTCCTTCCTTGCTGGACAAGTCAATTTGAATGTGGAGTTGCTGTAGTTCTGCCTCAAAGTGCAGAAGTTTTGCACCACTAATGCAGCTTTCTTTTGAGAAAGTTCAAGCCGAGCATGGCAGTGATCACTAAGAAAGTGACAACATGTGTTGTAAATACTAAACTTTGGTTTCTGGCCATCATATTGTAGGACAATGGTGTTTTTCGATATGATGGGGTGATGCAAGCTTTATATTCAAAGAGACACGTACAAACTCTGGTGAATATGAGTTGCTTTGGGGAACTACAGACAGTTGGTCTGTGGGTAATTGTCTGTTGCACATAGTGATTCTGCAGCCTCAGTTTGTCCAGTGTCACAAAAGCAAAACAATTCCAATACCAATGCAAATGTGTGAAATGTTACATCATATCTCACAAAAAACAGACTAGCATCATGTTTACTTGAATATATAAATAATGAAGTGACATCAAACATTGCTAAAAAAAAAAAGGGTCAGTTCCAGTTATTGGCTTTTTATTTGACTCCAGCAGCCAGCCTGAATCATTTCCCCTTCAAGCCTCGTGCTATAAACCCGTAAGTGGTTTCTTTTCATGTCTTCTTTATAAGTTTCCAGTATAATCTTCAGTGTTTTCTACACCAGTAAGTGACGGGCCAGTGGGGCTTCTTTTATAGAACCTGAGGGTGCCTTGCTCGCAGGCAGTAAACTGATATCCAACAACAAACACTGCAGAGGCTACGAGAGCAAATGCTGGTGTTCATCCTTCGATATTCAAAATCCACAGTTCAACATTGATTTTTTTAAATCGTAGAAATTTGTGGATAGGGTGCATGTGTCAGTGTTTTTATATTCTGTGTGTCAGAGGAGAACTGCAACGTTAGTCTTCTGAATTACAGATCGGTTGTGGTGGAGTTGCTCATTACTTGTGCCGCATGTAAGTAAGACTTTCTCCAGCAAGAAAGAGATGTGTTTAGCTGTAAAGGCAACAGTCATCCCGCATCATATAGAGTTATTACACACACACAGTCATTTAACCACCTCCTGCAGTCTAAGCCAGTCTGAAGTGATTATAAGGCAAAAGCTTGAGTGCAGTGTAATTCAGTCTGTCTAAGCTAAACACATGCATGTAAAATACAGTAAAGTACGGGTCCGTTGGTCATTGCAAGGTATGATATGACAAAACAGACAAAAGGATAGAACTCATTCATTTGATTCCAAGTCTCTGCCAGTCATCCAGGACCCTGTAAAACAGATGAGGTGAGTTTGAGAGAGGGAGGCATACAAAGCCTGAACTGCATTCTATGTGGTTTAAGGCCTATGATGGTTAATGCAGTGCAGAGTTTCACACCTAAAGGTCTTGTATAGAAGCAGTGGCACAGACAGAAGGAGACAGGGTTGAGTTTAGTAAGAGAAATTGAACCCCTGTGATGAGGATTTATTCATTTTCAGCTGGTGCACAGATATGATGCAGTTTTAGAACACCTCATTGGTACTGTCTCAGATGATTCACTTGGTTTTATGACATTGGGCATATGCACTGTAGATATCAGGGGTGCCGTCTGTGGACCTAGATTCACGATGAATCTGAAGCCCCTTTTCCACTGGATAAAAGTCCCACTAACACCCACTGACATTAAGTGTTTGTAATGAATGGATGCAATCGGTTTTAACTCTCAGGTCAAATGACTCTGTAGTTGACACAGGTTTTTATCGGCTCTGGCCCCAACCGGCAGTGATGGAAACCTGATACCTGGCACACGCTAATTTCTTCATGTTGGCAGTCTAGACACTGACGCTGCAGCTTTTCCTGCGCAACATTTGAATGTGCATTGAACTTCTGGGCGTTGGCACGTAAATAGCCAATCACATTTGTGTACTTTTAGATTTTTACATTGCAGGAACATCGTGCATTTATGATTTCACGACCATGCATTATCTTCTGCCTTCTGCAGTTCACAGCAATTATTATGATACAGCATATAACATCTGACTTCTGTTGCACATTGCAGATCTGATGTTAGCACATGTATGCTTGGCTAACGTGGTGCTTGTTCCGTGAATGTAACTGTAACCCTGACCATCTCTCCAAACCCCGTTCAAAAGTCTGGCAGTTAAATAAAGCATTGTTTAATAGTCTATATATGAAAGAATGAATGAATTGACAAATAAGAACAGTCAAATCTGATTAGACTGACAAACTTTTTCGGGTACAGCCCTAGTATGTATCAACTGAAACATGCAAAGTTGCAACAGAAAAATTAACAGATTCCTTCATCTCGCACGCTTAGTTGCTGTTAAACTGAGTTTTATGGATGGGAAAGTCACTTCACATCTTAAAGTTATTCAGCACATTTTACAACTCAACTTTAATGAGGAAAATTAAATAGTTCTGTTGCTCTTCGGATTCTATTTGGGTTTAATATAGAAGAATCTACCACAGCTGAAAAACATGCAAACAGCACCACAGTCCGAGTCCTCTACAGAAATCTCCCTTCATCCTCCTTTTACCTGGTAATCTTAACATTTCACCTGACAGGTACATGACACACACACACTGGTATGTCCTGCCTGCAGGTTATCGCAAATGTTTTAACATTTTTGCACTCTGGACACTTCCACATCGGCTACTTAAAAGAAACAAGGCACATTCCCAAATACTGACACAGCCCTCATGTCCATCAGTCAATCCTCATATGTCAATTTGGACGTAGCTGTGAAGCCCTGTGTCACTTTAGAGACAGTAACTTCAGCCATCAATGTCGTGGAAGATGGAAAAAGTCGAGTTATGACTGTTTTTGAAATAAAAATATCTCAGTGTTTAACTCTAACACGACTATCGTCTCCGCCCTCACCTACAGGTTTTAGAGAAAGCGCCTTTGCGTACGCCATCGCAGCAGCAGGCGTGGTGCACGCTGTGGCCAACGCCTGCTCCATGGGCAAGCTGAAGGCATGCGGCTGCGATGAGAAGCGCCGCGGGGACGAGGAGGCCTTTCGCATCAAACTACACCGCTTGCAGCTGGAGGCCATCCACCGTGGGAAGGGTATGGTACACGGCGTCATGGAACACTTCCCCGCCGACCTGCCGGGACCCCAGGACTCCTGGGAGTGGGGCGGCTGCAGCCCTGATGTGGAATTCGGGGAGAAGTTCTCGCGTGACTTTCTGGATGCTCGTGAGACCAACAAAGACATCCATGCCCGAATGAGGCTGCACAATAATAGAGTTGGGAGACAGGTGAGTGTGAAGTTTGCATTTGAATGTTTTCCTTGGGATTCTTTCTTCAGGGCCCAGTGTCTACACTGGTATGTTCGGCCTGCAGGTTATCTAACAGCTGCGCGGATACATGCTCGGTTAATATTTAATATTATGCTTAATATTACACATCCAGTGGATTTTACTCAAAAGATGGAACCCCATGTTTTGCAAAAAACAGGGAGCTTGGGTGAAGATGTCTGAATGAAGAATTAGCATCTCCATCTACATTGTAACTTGAAGTCCCTTCCAAGTACTTCGTGACTAGCTTCTACTTTGAAACAAGTAATTTGCTCATTCAGATGCTGGGGAAGCAACTGTGGCATTGTCCAATCAAGAGTAATCATCGATGTTAATAGTAAGTTTCTCTAGCATCACAAGCAAGCATTACTTTGATCTGCATTCATGAAGAAATGTCCGTGCCTCAGTGAGCAGTACAGTTTATAGTGAGAGGGATGGATCCTGTAATCCTCTAGCTCAAATGATTATTACGCATTTAGTAATTTATTAGTATAACCAGTGAGTGAGAGAAAGAAAGTCGAACCACTTTGAGAACCATTAGCATTATCCTGTGAAAATATCCTGTGTTATAACTTCTGAACAGCTGGTGTTTGGGCTCCAGGTCTCTGTCGCTTCAGTTTCGATTTTTTAAATGGAAAACTATCAAAAAGACTGAAATGTTTTCCATTCATCACATACAGAATGTCGAGACAATGACCGTGACAGTGTTTTCTTTGCTCCTCCTCATTTGTGCACAAACATAAATCCACCATGCAAAATATAGTTTTAATGAAGTGCACCAGAGGCATAACACCCAACATGTTTGTAATATAACACACATATAACACACTTGAATTCCTCGTACCAACAAGTGCAGTTATTGCTTACATTTTAAATTGTCTAACTAAGTTGACTCTTTCCCTGTATGTTACTACAGACATATGGAAAGGATATATATAAGAGAAAACATATTATTTCACATCATTATGGGTTTGATGCTCACATAAGTACATCTACTTTATTCAATTCAATTTAATCTCATTTATATTGAACCCAATCGTAAAACTATCAAAGCTTCTCGAGGCACTTTAAAAAACAAGTGTTACAAACATTGGCAAGCACTTGGTGTCAGTCGAGAGGAAACACTCTTTTAACAGATAGAAACGTTCATCATGTAAGTAGTAGTAGTTGTCACAGAGAAACAAGAGAAACAACACATGCACATATGTGTGTATATGTTCCTACACACCTTCCAGTGAAACCAGAGAATGGAGGCAAAAGAGGTAGACAGAGAACACACGGATAAGATGCAGGTTTGAGGTGAACACTAATAGACTTAATCAAACAACAGTTATTAACAGTTTTGTCAGAGCAGCCAAATTCCATATTGTTAACTGTTGCCCTGAAGTCTCTGTCTCCTTGGGTTATTTGATTTCCTAAAACTATTGGTGATGCTGGATAACCAGTATCATGATGCTGGTTCACCTGTCTATGGCACCCTACAACAAACATGCCTGAAAACACTTATCACGTGACCTCTCATGTACACTGGTCCTGCACGTACCACACCATGGAAAGTGTCACAGACTTCTCGAATAACTCTCGTATCCTACAAAATTTAAACAGTTGTATCATTGTAAAATACAGACTTTATCTGCACCGCAGCAAAGACTACAGGGTCTTATCCGTGTTGCGTTCTACATTGGTAGCCGAGGCTGATACTGGTTGTTTTCCTCTGGAAGGGGGTCATGTGGTAGGTGCCTGATGAATCTGCTATGGCTACGTTGTGACTGAGAGGACCCAATCAGCAAGCAGTTATAAAGTGTGCATCACTGTTTCAAGAGATCTTTTTTACTGACCATCCAGACTGTTTTTTATCGGCTCTGAAGCTCTGGAGTACTGTGGACGCCAGGTGTGTCGAGCAGTTGATGTGTTTTTCAAACAAAAACATAGTCGCATGGATGCAGCCTGAGATCCCGAGGTCTGAGCGAGGATTTCGCTTCTGCCTCTGAAAGAGCTGCACTCATAGAGGCCTTGACCGGGTGTGTAGAGGGGAAATAAATGGGAGACACAGAACAGAGAGACCAGATAACACACACACACACAGACTAAGGGGGAGTTGAGGTTACTGTACAGTTCAGTTTACAGTCTCCCAGTGCACAGATAGGTATTTGTATCGGTGAAGGTGGCCACTGGGGGACTTTCCAGTCTGATTCTTCTCTTATGTCTAAGTGTTGCCTCGGGGATTACTTTAATACACACAGTATGTCTGGAGTAACTTTATACCTTCCACTTCATTCATATTTCACAGTGTGATGTTAAAATGTTATGGGTGAGTGTGTGAGTGATATTTTGAAAATATTAATTTTGGAAACTGAAAGGAAGCTTTGGCACAGTGGATGTGGGGGCTTAAATGTTGTTTTTTAATTATTATCAGATTAATTTGGTTGGTGTCGGCATGTCTTCTTTCAGACACCATAAAAAATCACCCTCCCCTTCCACTACCTTTGTCATTCATTAACGATGACAGAAGAAACAACTATAGGATATTAGCTGTATAGAGAAATAAAGTTCAGCACGATAATTAGCAGCAATCTCTTGATTCTGTATTTTCCCTATGTAAAACATATTCATTCAACATAGTCCTGTGCTCATCCCAGATTGTATTCACTGTATATGTTGTGTTAATCTGTTATTATCTAGCACATTGAATATAATTTCCTTGTGTCTTCAGGGAAAATCTTTTAGAGTGTCCATTCTTCAGAAGTACACTGTCAAATAAGTATTTCCTTGACAGATGAGGAAGTTGTCACTTTAGACGAACATTGTTTTGTTAAGATGCGCTGGCTGTGTTGGGTCAATTAGTGTCAGATGAGCCAGGATGTCAAACAGGGTGACGGCACACAGCAGCTTCAGAGAGCTACAGTATCATTGCACAACTATTATAATAAAACATATAGAGAATTGTATTTTACACGAAGGATGTTTATGTTACTAATGCCAGGCTAAAATACTCAATACTTAAATTTGACTATATTTTATAAACATTAGATATTTGTTTCTGTGTAGTCTAAACCTATTTTCACTCAAATATTTCCAATAGTATTTTGCCTCGGGCAAAGCAACAGAAAGATGCCAATGACGGTGATAAGCCTTGACAATTTCCAGCTCTGTGGTGGAACAAAGGAGAAGCGACCGCAACTTTCTCATTGTTCTTCGTTTCCTCCTGAGTAATTGGGGCCTGTATCTCTCCATCAGTTTACTTCTGGTTTGCTTGATTATGCAGACAAAACACAAATGCGGAGTGCGTCAGATGAGCTCAACAGCAGCAGGCCTCCCTGCAGGAGCTGCACTGGTAGAACTGGTCACATTAATCCCAATCACTGATGTGGACGTGAGGAGTAAACTTTGGGTTGGAGCTGATATGACATCAGCAGTGATTAGTTCACGAGCCAAGGAAAATGAATAATTTGTCTCTTTTAGTGTGGATGGAGTTGGTATGATTATGAAACTTGATCACATACAGGATCACAGTGGGGCTTCATGTATGTTGTCTTTACTCTGTCAAAATCCTGAGGCCGCCTGCTCCCCAATAATTACAAATACACTCTAACATTCATAACATCCCAAATGTGATCCGGGTTTTTCTTCTCCCTGTCAGTGTGCCTATTTGCCAAAGTATATACAGTTGTAATGCCACTGGATCGGATCAGAAATCCCTCATCCTGTGAGTAAGTGTGGGTTGGAAAGTCTAAGGCTAATTAATGGATTTTATATATAAAAATATTTGTAAGGAACTATAAATAGCTGTTAAAATGATGGTCATATATCATTCACTGTTTGTTGACTGACACAATGACACAGATACCAGTCATTTAGTCTGATATATAAATGACATTATTATACAGTAGGCATAACGTTTATAATATGACACAGGACATCTTATTAAATCATTTCAGAAGTCAGTTACCAATGTGACTCTTGGAACAAAAACAAAAAATCAGTATGCAAGGAGGTCAACCTTCAGAGACAGACACAAATCAAAGTTAATTAATATTGATATTAATTAAGTTTATACATTATAAACAAGCTTATGAAACCAAGCCAGCTACAGTTTTTTTGGCAGGTGAAGTGCCCCAGAGAAAATCTTTCAAAATCCGAACATGTAATCACGCCCTTCAGACTTTAAGAGGTACAGCAGTCACTCTAAGAAAACAAACTATAACTGGCACCACTCAGCTTCATTTTAATTTACAGTTTGATCTTTTGCAGAATGATATTTAGAAAGGCTAAATATTGGCTCTCAGATTCCTCACAATAAATTTTGCCTTCACTGTGCCAGACGGCCTGTTTCCAGCCAAGCGAGCAGAGGCATCCATCAAACAACAGAAAGAAACTTTGACTCCGAGTCATCAACATCAAAGAGCCGATACCTTGTTCTTGGCAGAGTTGGTGGTTATAACCATCAGAGGCTAAACGACACCCAGTGATCCTGACCTTTACCTCTTGCATTTTGACTCAAGCCTGATGACCCCTGATGACCCTGGTAGGGTTCAAAGCTTCAGTCTTTGGCCTGCTTGCTTATCTGATACTGGTTATATGTCTCTTTTACAATGGAGGAAAAAACCTCTTCAAACACTCAGCGCTAATGGTGAGAGAGGTCCAATCCCCCGTGCTATTTTTAAATGACTAAATGAGCTTAATGGATATGCTTCATGGGGTTTAGGGCCATGAAATCAGGGGGCTGTGAGAGTGTCTCAGGGACATCTCACCACACGTTCGAGATCATCAGCTCGAACGAGTGTAACGTACAGAGCGATAGAGAAGAGATAGATGGAGAGAGAAAGAGAAGAGAGAGTGGCAAAGGAGGACAGAGAAAAAGGAGGAAGAGACCGAAAGCAAATTCACTATGAGTCATTGTAGAGTTGCTGTAAGATACCACGCACCTTGATGACTTCAAATAGTATAGACAGCCACAACAAAGCTCCTTTTCGACCACGCAACACACACACACACACACACACACACACACACACACAGCCCCCAGAATCAAACAGAAACACACAGGTGGTGACAGGTGGTGGCCTCCAAATAATGCTGGCCCTTCCCGTGTCTCTTCTCCCCCAAACCTCCCACCACCTCACTCCTCCCCTCCAACCCCCTGCCTCCCCCACCCCCTTTTTTTCAGCGAAGTAGTCTTTAGGCTAGAGGAATGTGGTGGGTTTTTTTTTTTTTTTCGCGGGGCGTGCATGTCGCCTCATGCCCACCCCAGGGTTCTCACGACGTCCCGTCTTGTTTTTAGCCCTAATTAGTGGCTGCTGGCAGTTTGGAAACAGATGTTTAAAACCCTGCAAAAGATTTTAGACTTCAAACGCCACGGCGGAAAGTAGAAAGAGATTCGCCCTTCCTTCCCTCGCTCCCCCTCGCCTGCTCAGGCCTCCACCGACTCCTCTCTCCAGCGGGGCTGATTACAGAAATAATACTGTATTCTGAGGAGCCACAAGACGTTTACGATGAGGGGAGGTTTATTTACACATGGTGTCAGCAGCATCATCAGCATATGTGAAGCTCAGGTTTAGAAACTGCTTGTTTACACACAAAAGAAGATATTAATTTGAGTGAAGAGAAAAAATCATTTTTAGGCATTGTCATTGTGGGAAAGATATGTTTGTAAAAAAAAAAAAAAAATACCTGAGGACACAAATTTGTTTTAATGTGGTTTATTTTGATTCAACTTGATAATTCCATAAGTCAAGTAATCCAGTATCTGCATTCGTTTTTCTGTGAGGATGCAAAATGCCGCTTTCAACGTGTTGTTGCAGTGAACCCAAGCGCACTACTGTGCAGCAGTTAATAAAGCACAGTTTTAAAGGCTTGACTTCATGTTTAAAGTGTCTGCTCATCACATGGAGATACTCAACCAAGGCAGTAAATTTCTCAGCCAAGTTTTTTTCTTCTTTTTTCTTCTGAGCGTTTTTCTCAATCATTTAGAGAGCACACCTCAAAGAAAATGCTTTGGCACGCTTGCTTGTGTTCTTGTTGCACAGCTCCAAGCCATGCAAGCCACGCTGAGGTTCTGTTCAATCCTGTCTGTTTATTAGGCAAGTGGTGACAGTGCTGGCTGTGCAACAGTCTGCACTCGTGTTACTGGCAAGCGTCCTCTAGTAATTACAATTTACCATCAGGGCCTAACTTCAGGGGAGTAAGAAGAGATGGTGTGGCACGTATCAGGAAGGAAACTATACATTTCAACTCAACTGTTTAATAGACCTACGAGTAATCATCTGAACATCTGCCTCGACTCTATTCAAATAATGTTCAAGGGTTTTGTTCATGATGGCACTTGACTCTGGATTATCATAGAATGTGGAACTTGTCCAGCAGGAAATCTGCTATGATCCGAGAGAGCAGTTTTGGCTTTAAAGATACAACAAAACCACAAAGAGAGCGTCTTTGTCATTCACAACATTATGTGTATTGCAGGGCAACTGAAAACTGACTCAAAGTGAATCCTTCAGACATGACTGGATTGCTGAAAATATGGGAACAGATTTATTGAAGGTGCTGCGGTATAGTGGGCTGCATAGGACAGTTGGTCACACTTCATTTACCTGCATTGTTAAATAAGGTGGAGGACCAAGAAAACATAAAATTATGGTGCAACAACACAACATGGAAATGGAAATTCTGCTTTTGGTGACAAACATCTTTCTCGCCCTACAACAACAGTGAGATAATGATCAAGTGCGGTATTACCTGATGGCAGCTAGTTGTTCCTAATCACATTTGTGAAAGTGGTCAAGTCAAATGCTAGGTGACCTCAAAGTGGGGTCCAGAGATCCCTAAGGGTCTTTGAGGTAACACACCGAGATAGTGTCTAAAACCAAAATTATTGTCAAACAGGGTCTGTGGTCTAGTTTGTGTCTGTAAGGGTTTCTTCAAGTGCAAAAGTTTGAGGGCCCCTGCACTTTGGCAATGGATCAGCTTCACTGAGACCTTACATACATTTAGTGCAGGTTCCCTTGGTACCTAAGGCACATACAAACTGAATGTGTTGACCTATCTGAGGCTAATTAAGTTAAAATGTCACATATTCTCTTTTGATTGATCTGAAAACTACTTTCTCTTGACAAAAGATGGATTCACTTGTGTCTGATATCAGCCTCTACTGCAGCAGCTGATAAATCACATCTGCCACTCACACATGATGTTTTCAAACAGTTAAGGCGACCTATACTCTGCTCGTTAGGGCACAAAATGGCTCTACCAGACCACTGAACATACTTTAAAAGTTTTTTGTTAAACCTTACTGGATTTGAGTGCCACCCCCCTCTCCAAAATGGCAATAGTGGGACCCCTGCAGATCCTTTTATGTCTAATTTAACCCTTAAGTGGTGATAAACTGCTCTGGAGATCCCATTTACGTTCATTCATTGACTCAGAACCCACACGAAAAGCAAAGTGTGTTTGATCAAAAAATAGCAACATATTAGTGCAGGGTTAGTGCAGCGTTCCTCAGAGGCCGGTTTATATCATCAGTGGTGCGCGCAGCATTCCTGAGTCCTGACAGTACAGAGGCTGGGCATTTGATGTGACCCACCACACGCAGTACACGCACCAACATGTGCTCACATACACGTGCATGTGCACACACACACACTCTCATGCCTCCTCTATCTTGACAACTCTCTTTCTTTTTTACTCACACACAATCTCGCAAACGTACACTGAGGCAAATGTTTCACAGTAAAAGCAGCAGGTGGAAGTGCTTATGCTGGTAATAACATTTTATTACAGTCTCTAAATGAGAGCTGTGGACATTAACAGTGAGTAAATACTGCACACATGCACACTCACATTCTTATTCTTCTTGCTGTATACCCCAGATATGCATTTACTCAGTAATTACATGTCATTGTCTTTGCATGTGCGCGTGTGTATTTGTCTGTGTACGCGTAATTGTTCTTTTGAAGCGAGGCGTTTGATTTGTTTAAAGTGATGTCTGGGCTTAATGTGCGGCTGTGGGATTTGTTTGTGTGCTTTGATATCGCCCTGGCTTTCTGCTTGGCTTTAAAGGCCCTTTAGCAGATTGTCTTTGAACTGACAAACACGAGGCAGCTCGCAGTCGAGCCGGTCGTTCTTCAGCGAGAAGGGTCGACTGTGGGACACACAGACACCAGATTAGGATTTTCCCAAAAGAGGTGATGACACAGGGATTGGCTGAAGATTAAATTCAATTAACCAAACAAATCCGACAATAAGGCACAAGTTGTGGTGCAATAAGGCTGGAAATCAAGTTGCTCAACTCCTGTGCCTCTGGAGAGCATGTAACATATTTACTCCCATCTCATACTGCAAAACATTAATGTGGATTACTCTGAGACCAATAGGAAAGTATTTTACATTAACTAACAAACTATTACGCCTCCTCATCTTGCGTGTGATTAACCAAGGGTGGGATCAAACATTTCACAGCAAGGAGAACAATGAAATACACTTTTTTATGTGCTGTGGGATTCCTTATAAAACGTCTCGCAAGCACATACAGGCAAACACATCAATCCCTCACTGGCTGTTTCTTCTCTCCCTTTTGTGCTGTTGTTTATGTCATGCCACAGGACTTTCCCTCTCCAAAAAAAGAAATGCTGTAAGTCATCATCGACTCCTTCATTACCACAAACTCAGAACTGACTCAGCCAAATTACAATATTTGGTCAGGATGACAGAATTAAGTGTCACATCAGGCTAACTGGTAACTTCAGTCCTGCGTCACAGCTTTCATTGTGACGTAGCTGCACCAACCACTTGCATGCAACAAATAAAAACCACCTCATTAAGTTTGTATGTTTTAGAACAAATCACTTTAGTAACTGAGTATTGCTAAATGGATTAAACGTGCAAAAACTCAGATGGACATCATTTACATTTAAAAAGATGGAATGAAACATTTGTTTTAATCACTAAAATAACAACCTGTCAAGCAGTGGCTTCATAATGAGATGTACAAAACACAAACAACAACCTCCACCAAGGCCCAACATTCCCCTTATGAAACCACATTTAAATTCACTAGATCCAGATTTATATTTGGGCCTGCACCAAGTGCAAGTATCGGTCCCCTATGATGATTTTTCTCATCAATATCCATGAATTACCTATAACCTATCTCGAATTTTTATTAAAAGGAATCGAAAAGGCCATCCTTCCACCAAGTTTTCTGGTTATCCATTTGTGTAATCCTGCAAACTGACAGACAGACGCAGACAAAAACATAACCTCCTTGGCAGAGGCAATAAAGATTAGGATCATAAGTGTGAATACAGTTGTTCTTGTTGTCAAATACACACAACTGCAACCTTCCTGGTTTAACTGCCTGGTGGACTCGCATGTCATCACCCTCAGTAGCTCTCATCTCGTTTCCTGTATTATGATTCTGTCTTCTCTTCATTAAAATAAAAGAACACCAATAATAAAACTCTCACACCTTTATCTAGTAATACACACTGATCCAGGCTCTGATCTTAAGTTTACTTCAAACCTCCTCCCAATTGCACAGTAGTCTGCTCTGCTCCATCCAACATGTTGTATTTTCCCCCCAGTGTGCTGTATTTTGTAGCCTGCAGTCCTAATCTGCCACCAACATGTCCTATTTGATCTCTGTCTGGGGTTGGTTTATGGACGCCTCTGTCTCACTCATTAAAACTCACCAGATGTTTTACTCTAACTGTGGTCCACCAATTGACTTTGAAGCATTTACATCACAGTTGTGTACATGCAGCGTGCGCCATGGAGTCATAACTCATGGAATTGTCAATATTAGCAGGTTTCCATCTTTATATCCAGTTACCAATGTTTGCAAAAAATACTTACTGCTTAACACAGTGACCTGTTTTACTCTTCCCCCAACTGAATCTCCAAATAACACCGCAGCTCAGAGAAAGTGAGTTGCAAGGTGTTCTTTTCATGCTTTTTATAGCTTTTGGCTCATTTCTAGAACCAGGAACCATGTGTATATTTCCCTCTTTTACATTGTCACAACAATCTCAGATGGTGGCAGGTTAGATAGCAATGCTGATTGCGATCTTAATGGCTTATAGCAGCAGGACATGATGACTGAAGGAGAACAAGCTAGACGTACATGGGATTTGTGATAACCCGCACACAGCTTTTGTAGTATCAAGAGGAGGAGAGGCAGCAAAGAGATAATCCAAAGATCATCTCCTCCTGTCATCCTCTTTTCCTCTATCCTTTCCTCTCCCCACCACACCTTTTTTGCCATACAACCCCCATCAGCTCTGAACCCTGCTCCGCCTCCACCAGCCCTCCACGTCCTTGAGGCTACATCTCAACATCTACAAGAGGGCAACAATAAATCACATGCGTCAGTTTACTTCCTTTTTTTCCACAGACGTCAAGTCAGATATCTTAAAATCACAAAGACAGACACACTGTATTATTCTGTCTTTTCTCTCTCTCTCTCTCTCTTACCACACACACACACACACCATAGCCTTAGGTACTGATGAGAAGGAGCAGGAAGAAAGCTTTCATGTGATTATTTATCCAGCCTGAGTTTGGAAACATACCATTGAAAGGTCATCTGGAGGTGTCATATCCTTATAGATGAATAAAGACTAATCTAAGACAACAAATAAAATAGTACCTGAAATAACAGTTAAAAGTAATTGTAAAAAGAAAAGAAAAAAGACAAATAAAAGTAACAGATGAAAACAGTTATGTTAAAAAACATTTAGCCCCAACAGGGTTCTTACAGCACAGACCCTGTCACCCTGTAAGAAGACACTTTCAGATTAAACAATAGAATGTCAGTGCTGTTATTAGAGCTGTTTCTGATTTGAGTTCATTCAACTGCAGGAAATAATTGGACAGCATGTTTAATTAAGGCAAGACATAATAGATAATGAATCAGAGGTAGTAGGATATTGTATATTTCACATAACAATTGAAATCATGTCTGTGGGACCCCACAAAAGGGAGGAGCACGAGGGGAAGAGGTGTGTTCAAGAATAACAGAGAAGGATCTGCTGGACAGATATGTGATGAACCAATTCAGAGCTACAGTAGTGCCAATGACACTTCAGACAGATCATTATTACACCGTGGCCCAGAGTGTGAAAGGCTGAGCTGAGGTCAAAGTTATAAAATGAGGCCTGCATTAGCGGCACGGGAACCCTGACCGAGGCAGTCACTGAGCTGCACATGCAAATCAATTACAATTTGGTGGAATGGAAATTTTTACTCCCTCATATCAGTCCATATCGGTCGGGCTTGAACTTGTACAAAATGTTCTTAACTTGCTCCTTTGTCAGGTGGATCAGCCCTTCACATATCAAACTGACAGACCACTTCGAATACAGCAAGAGCAGACAGCTTCCCTATTTCCTATTACCTGTTAAGGGTCTGGATAATACCTGTTTGCCTTTCAACTACACGTCAAATGAAAATTGCACCTACACACACAAACTACACTTCACTTGGAGTTGAGTACTTTTGTTTAAGTTTAAGAACCTTGCCACCGAGTGTGATTGTGCCCAGTCAGTGCAGTTGGTGTGCAGCATGCCTCGTGTGTCTGAAAGATAATTTCACCCTAAAAAAGAACAGAGATGTTATTTCTGTGATGTTGAATTGGCAGATGTGTTAAATGTTAATTGAAGCGCCATTCTAATGCTAACTACTGTGCCATGTCAGCGGTTAACCCGGTTGACTAATGTTGAGCAACAACAAGTTGTAAACCTAATTGTCTGTGTCTGACAGAATAAGTTAAACGTCTAGGATGCAGCATTATCATTTTATAGTGACACATAAACTTGTGGCAAAGGTTTCCTTTACACAAGCCCCATACCCAATTATAAAGCATCCTGGACTTGTACAGCTAGTATGCACTTCACATATAAAGTGCCAAATATTCTTGCATAGACAGAAATTAAATTAGTAGAAGCAATGCCTTTTTTTTTTTAATTCCTGTCTAGCAACTATTAATTCTACCTTTCCTTAAAATCATTGCTACATCATAGCTACGTAAACTAAGGCTAGCTTTATGAGTTTGTTGAGTTCTAATCTCTGGATAGATTTTCCAGCTGAAGTTTGCAGGGGGTTTTGAAATACACACTTGATGAAACTACATAAGTATTACTGAGTTTGATAAGGGAAAATGTAAGCTTAGACTGCAATAAACTTACAGTAATTTTGTTTTTGCACTTTAAGTTTTATATATGCAAAAACTAAGACTCCATCCTCCAAACTATTTAAAGGTCAAACTTGTACTCCAGCCCTATACACATTGCTGGCATGTGGATGGAGAAATCCAAACCTATGCCTATCTGCAGTTGCCAAACTGAGACTGGACAACTGATGTTTGGAGGAGGGATTTAGCAAATGTTGAATTAAATTATGGTGCTTTCTGAACATTAGGTACTGAAGCCAGATGTGCTGTACTACTGGAGAGCTATAGTTTTGTGGGAGTTTGCAGAAAACATGTTAAAGTTTGAAACATGCTGCATTTATTTTTATTTTATTATCTTTAGGCTACAACAATACATCTGTCATAAAAATAACACTTTCTAGCTGTTTTTGTTGTTCTACTCTCCTTTGAAACCTTTATCCTGTTGTGAAAGTACCGTCACACAGTAGCAATGTGGATGCAATTATGACTCTAGGGTCAGTTTGTCTCCTTAAGGTTTAGGTTAGAGCATTTTATGATTACAGACTCTGCTGTGTGTTTAAGGCCAGTGCGTTTGTGATTCTGGGGTTGCCTCTGCCTTTATGTAAAACTGAGCCGAACGCTGCAATCTGAACCCAGTGCAAGCGCTGTTTGAGCTATTATCGTGTTGTTTACTATAAAGTCTTACTGCCTCTGTAGTAGCTATCTCCTCACCACTGATCACAGTTTCTTTAAAACTTTCTTTTCAACACGCAATTACAGAGGAACCATGTTTTTCTTTTTCTAAAGTGCATACTTTTTATTCACTTTCTGTTACCCTTACACACATTATGAACAAAACATGCTGTGATGACTAAAACAATACGTTGCTTTCTTTTACACAATTATTACAACATACCATCTAAATGATTTAAATCTGCAGCAAGAGTTTCTAACATTTAATTTTTCATGAGTGCCCATAAACATATGTCAAAACATAAATGTATATACAGTACGTACAAATACCTTATACACGTGTCTACATCAGTAAGAGCAATATTTACATAAGCACATTTACACAGACTTTAAGTCTTAGTAAAGCAGGATTTCTTTTTGCAGCTCTACATGCATCATAATCTTCCAGCACTACATGTTCTGCAACAGTAACCTGATTTTTTTTCTTTTTTTTTTAAATTTAACTGTAATGTTTTGTTTCCTGTAAACTATCATTGATCCTTGTTAGCTTTGGCTCTGTGGCAAATAGGAGGGTTTTTCTTTTCTTTTGCTGTACTCTTCACTTGTTCATTCCAAACAGATGAGTCAAGTGGTTCCATTTATCACACCTTCGTTGTCTCGTGCACCTCTCCGCTGATTCATTCCCCTAGTTAAAGGAAACGATAGTCACCCTGACAGGTGGAGTCGAACAAGGAAACAGCAGAAGATTTTTGACATTAATCCAAATTGAAAGTGCTGCAGTTTAATGACAAACCTGATTAATCTCTTGTTGATTTTCATGTTTACAAATCTATGCAGCCACATACCATGAAAAAAACTAAACTAAAAAATAACTACTTAAATTGTTCATACCTGTATGCCTGTGTCTCATCTACCTAACAATTATAGAAATCCCTGCCAATCTGTATGTGGCTGGCATATCTCAATATAATCTTATTGGCTCCACACTTGGCAAATCTATTGTTTAGGGCCCAAGGAAGTACTGTGTTAAATTTGGTGCAATCTGGACACGGGATACATTCAATATTAATAAACTTTGAATAAGCAGGTGAACAGCTCTTTGTGCAGCAGAGGTGGTGCAGCTTTCTAGTTCTGAGGACTGAGTCCTGCTGTCAGCATCACCACAGGCCAAACCAACAGCTCAGTGCAAACAGGCAGGTTTAGAAGTGGCATTAAACTAGTTTTGAATTTGAATTAGTGCGTGGGTCAAATTTTGTGTGTCCATGGATATAACCATCATTGTCACTAGCGTGGAATGTTTTTAACTGTGCATGTGTGCTGCATGTGTATGTGCGTGTATGTGAGTTTGTGTGTGTGTATGTGTTGATAGGGGCTGCAGCAGCGGCATCAGCATCTGTCAGTGATCTGGGTGGCCTTAGGTTCCTGTAGGTAATTTAATCTTAACGTTTAGAATGGGTGATGACTGATAAACAGACACAAACACATGTACATGTGTACACACATGCATTGCCTTGAGGAACATTACAGGACAGGATTTACGCGATGTGGGATGTACCAGTGTTTATGTGTGCGCGTGTGTGTGCCACTGACAGAGGGTGGGGAGGTCCTGCAATGCTGGTCGTGCTCTGGCAGGATACTTTGTGTCTGTGCTTGTTTATGCATCCAAATGTACCATAAAAAAATATTTTACAAATGCCCTGTATGAGAATTTCTCTGTGCATAGTGTAGTTTTTTTCTTACATCAGGGACCACAGTGAACCTTTAGGTGAACAAGCCCAACTTGTGTAGAAATTACTTCCATTTATTCATTCATGTTGTTTTCTTAAATATAATAAAAATAAAACAGTGTGGCTTTTCCATATCCATGTGGTTCCACTATCCAGCATTGAACCATAATATTTAAAATATGTAAATACTGTAATGCTCCGATGCCTAATGTGCCACTACATGTGGGTCAAGCTCAGGGTCATTCCCTGCTGCCAAAATATGAATAATGACAATCACTTCTGTTTGGGTAATACCTGCATCCATCTGTGTTATTTGATATCAGTGTGTTTGACAAACTGGCTCGGAGTTGGACCACCTGGCTTTTGAAATGTGGGACCAATTTCTTCAGGGCATTGTGTGTCTTTCAGTTCACAGTGGAACAGTCGCTTGCTTAGAAGAACAAGCAAATGAAAAAAAAAAGAAAGCCGGCACTGTATGAAATATGAGATGCACCTTGCAACACACAGTACTTGTATATATTAAACTTCAAATGCAGTGATCAAGAAAGTTATTAATCCTTCTCATTTTCTTCCCTCCCTCCCTCCTTTGACTCCCTCGCCTCTGCTCATTCCCTCGCTTCATCCCACTCTTTCTTTTTTGTCTGTCTCTGTCTCTGATTTTCGCAGGTGGTGCTTGACCACATGAGAAGGAAATGCAAGTGCCACGGCACGTCGGGCAGCTGCCAGCTAAAGACCTGCTGGCAAGTCACCCCGGAGTTCCGTGTGGTGGGCTCAATCCTCAAAGAGCGCTTCCACATCGCCACACTTATCAAAGCGCACAACCGGAACACAGGGCAGCTCGACCACTCCCACCACAACAACCACCACAACCACCATAACCATCACAGCCACCACAACCACCACCACCATCATCAGAACAACCACCATCACCACCACACACATCGGCGGCGGCCGAGCATCAACGAGCTGGTCTACTTTGAGAAGTCGCCGGACTTCTGTGAGCGGGACCTGGGGTCGGACTCGGCCGGCACGCAGGGCCGGATCTGCAACAAGACCAGTCCCGGCATGGACAACTGCGAGAGTCTGTGCTGCGGCAGAGGACACAATATCCTGCAGCAGACGCGGAGCGAACGCTGCAACTGCAAGTTTCACTGGTGTTGCTACGTGGTCTGCGAAGAGTGCAGGATAACAGAGTGGGTCAGTGTCTGTAAATGAAGAAATACACGTCAAAAAGACTACACAAAGAAAACAAAGAAAAAGAGACATTTTAAAACCGAGACTTTTCATTTGAAAGGGGAATATGACTGTAATATTTGTACCCTGTTTTTTTGCGGTGGACTGCTGTTTTCCAGAAGAGCAAAGACAGTGCATGTGAAGCAGTTGAGCCAGCAGAAAGAAAGATGTGCACGTTGGTGTGCACACGCAGGGTATGTGTAAAGCTGCCACATCTCAGAGAGCTTGGACGTTCACTGCCTTCCTCATGAGACAAAGGAACACAATTCTATCAGATGAATATCTGAAAACTCCCGACATGAGATCTGAGCTCTGAAAAAATCAAACTCTTGATGTTGACTGACATTCAGCTGCAGGAGATTCAGGTGGGCAAAGAGGAAGTCGAGCGTAAGCAGTAGATTGCATGCAGAAAGAAAATAATATTGCTTCATAGCACCAGAGATATTTAAGGTGAGCGGCTGATGTCTTCAGCCCATGAAAGTTCAAATACGGGGGAGGGCATCTAAAAGGTTTTCAACTACATCACAACTCAAACAGTAGTCCCTCCATTGTCTATATAATAACTTAGAGCATAAACATACAGCATTTGTTGTCTCCATATACAACATACAGGGACAAACATAGACCTGAACACACAAGGTATCACCATGCACAGGATTTGACATAGCACAACACACTTGGAGCACTTAAGGATTTAGTGCCTTGTTCAAAGGCAGTAACAGTTTCGGTGTTTTATAGCAGATACCATGTTATATAGATGACATCAGGGTTTTTTGTCTGGCTCAGGTATATCAGTCATAAATTTAACCCTGCTAAATATAATGGCATTACACAATAAATACAGCTTGGTGGAAAAGGCAGAAATTAGAGATTCAAGTCCCAGGGCAAACTGGAGTATTAAGTGTGAATGTTGATTCAGCATCCATAAAATCTGAAGTTTGCAATAAAAGAGCAAAACTTTAATAATGATTGATGACCACAGTGGAAAGGAGGACATTGCAGCAATGATGAAAAATTGATCTGGAACTCACCTCCTGGGACTCCTCATATGAGACCCTGACATCTGAAAGAATTTCCTTTCCTATATGGAAGATGTTTTGATAACATTCACTTTCAGTAGACGAAAACAAGCACTATATTCCTATACACTATGAGAATCCATCTAAATATCAACCTATTGTGACCCAATCTCATACATTTGTTTTCAGACCTACCTTAAACACAGACACATTGTCCTGCATTAACATTTATCCAAAATGCACCATGTGTAGTGTGTGTCTGTGTGTGGTGTGTAATGTAAGAGGCCTGTCAGAGTACACCGAGTGCACAGCTGACAATTCATTTAACAAATACAGCTTTCATCTTGAGCACGATCTGAACAGCATTGTAAATAAAACATATTGATGCTGCACAAATATGGTCAATACATTTGTAGTGCCTCAGGAAACTGAGTGCACGTGCTTCAGTTCCTCGCACTGTTAACATCCAAAGTGTTGTGATGCAATGTGCTGTGTGTGACACTGAAAGCTCCCTGTATTATATCTACACTCACCTCCTTCACATTTCTTCAACGTGCACGACGGAGATGTCAACTTCAAGGTATATAAATAAGAATAAGTTGATACGGATGTCTGCCTGTGCACATGTTGAAGATCATATTTGATCTCAAGTAACTTGTATGAGTGAGGTCTCCTTATCAGTGTAATTTATTTCAAGCAGATGTGTTTTAAGTGTTATAAGCAGAGGGATGATGCTTCCAGTGCAACAGAGTATTTTGATTCTGATAAGTAGTTTGCACATACAGAACTGTCCAGGAAAACTCTGGGAAAATATCTATTATATGCATTTTTTTTCATGTCATAAATGTAATGTATGTTTTTATTTTTATGTTTTAATACTGTTATTATCTAAGTTATTTTATTTTTGTGGATAACTTAATATTTGTAAGACAATAAAAGAAAGACCATAATATTGAAAAGGGGCTTTAATGTGATGAATAATAAAATACATGAAACCAGTGGATTTGGTAAGAGAACCGTTTCATGTTTATTTTGTCGTAAATCAGCTTCCATCAGCAGAGTGATGATGATGAATTCCTCAGTCAGTGTGTGATACCATGTATTTATATTAAGGTTACTTCAGGGGTCATTAGTTCATCTCGGAGGCATTATTAATGGTCACAGAACAAACCTAAAACAAGTCATAGTGCGATAAGTGATGATAAGTGTAAACAGACTACAGCATGCAGTGGTTTGTTCTTCTTTGAGAGAAAATACACGGTTCAGTTTGTTTACTACCGTGTCGATATCGGACTCAACAGATTTCTCCATATTTCTCTGGGCTACTGGGTGCCCCCCCGACAGGCAAAATATAGACAAATGGCAAACTAAATTTCCAAAACCTCCAAAGCACCGTTCCCATAATGCTTGAGGGGATGTAAAACAGGTATAATGAGGCCATGAAGTCAACTGTGGGTTATAACCTGAGCAATAACTTATTTTTTTAAATCCAGATTTTGTAAAATGTTCCTAAAATCTTCCTGAATTAGCTATGTACGATTATGGTTTGGAGTTCAGCCACAGTGACACATATCCCTGGATTAAACTGATACAGAAGAGAAATGACTTGAAAATGTGATGATTCTCAGGTAAATCGCTTAGTTAGAAGGTTGTGGTTATGTCTATGACTTTTAAGTTGAGTTTTTTCATGTTTATTCATGAGATAGAAACCAGAGATAATGAAATCCAGTGTCTAAGTCACACTGGTGATAAAAGTGTTTCGGTTATGACTAAGTTGTGACTGGGACAGAGTTTAACTTGAGTCCAAAGCAAGTTGCGCAAATCACCTCACACCTCATCTGTGCCTCACCAGTCTCCCTCCTTGCCTTCCCGTAACCTCCTGTGAAGGTACACCTCACAGTTTGAAAATCTCTGCTACAATGCAACACAACAGTTCATTTTGGACTTCCCTGTCTAATAGACTCTGATTAATGGATGCTTTCTATTCCAAATGTGTATCCTCCAAGCCCAGACCAAGAGAGTGATGACAACCTTCGTTACTTAACATACAGATACAGTATATAGTATATTATATGCATTTCATAGGCTACTGTATGTATCCCAAAATCCTAAACTGTGCAAATTTGGAATATACATTATTTTTTAACCTGTTTTCCTTATGTATGTTGTTATGATCTAAAAAATTTAAAAGGAATAGAGCCTTTATAAGATACAGGTATATACTGGGTCACACATATACATAAAATGTATGAAGGTCTTTCAAACCTCAGCTAATATATGTCAAGAATATATATACTGAGAAGAATTTATTCAAGATTTTATTGGATTGGAAAACCCTTCAAAAAAGAACAATCATAGAAATAGTAATAACTTTCTTTGAGCAATCTTAAGACAGACCAGGAGCGTTCAAACCCCTCTGCCACTAGTTGCTGCTTGCGTGCAGAGAGAAATCCGGCTGAGTGTCCTGACTCACTTATGTATTCTGTGCCCTGAGGGAAGTTATGAAGTCACCAAGTCAAGTGTAAGAATGCAAGAGATACACTTTCAAAGCAAACAGATGTGCAGTAAAAAAGGTGCTATTTCAGAGAAATGTGTTTCTATTCTTATCCGAACATACTGTGAACATTCAGGGAGGGTGGGTAGAAAAAAAAGAGCTTTCTTTTTCCCACTCCGGCCTCTCTCCCCCCTCTCTGCTGGAACCATCTGTACGTTGAGTTCAGCATGCACGGTGCATCTTTCAGTGCGCTGATTTAAGTGAACACTCTCTTCATCTCCCTCTCTACAGGTATAAATAGTTTATGTGTGGACGCGTACTGACGGCGACAACACACCATGTGTGAAACGTTATGTGTGTGTTTGTTTATGCGAGAATGTGTGTTTCTCTTTGTGGGAGTGCACACATTTAAGTGACAGGGTGAGTTCATGTATTCTCACATTATGTATTGACAATGGACCCAAGTCAAGGTTGAGTAACGTCTGCTCAGACATCCCTGCTGGGCTCGTTGTCTGCAGCCAAATCAAAGTTCAGCTGCTCGATTGCAGAGAAGTAAAAAAGTACGGACATAAATTAATGAAAACGCTCGGCTCTCTTTCCTGCTTTAATGATTTCTCCTCACGTGGAAAGAAACAAATGCCAGGGGATCATATAACTCATCAGCGCCTCAACAGATATCATGATCCTTGATAAATACTTTTTTAATATAAGATTACTCAAAAGAAAACAAAAAACGTTAATCTTCATGAGAGTAGCTCATGCCTGCGAATGTCAGGCCTGGACTTGTGCGTTTAGTTCATTTGAACAGTGGCTGTTATGTTGATAGAGAGCAGGTTCCAAAGTGACTCCAGATATGACCTGAAACAATATTATGCTGCTGATTGAGATTTATTGTGTTGGGATCCTTTTTGCATGAACTTGCAATTCTTGTTAAACATTCTGTAATGATTTCATGGACAAGGCTGTTTTGCAGTGACGCCTCAATGGACATTCACTGTGCACATAAATAACACTCAGTCACAAGTGTTTTGACATTTCAAACCACCGCATTACCTTGCAAATCGATGTTGAAATGTATTTGGGACCCAGACAAGTTTCGTTCTTGATGCTGCATACCAAATTGTCAACAATTCATTAATCTTAACCTGGGGGACTCTGAGATGTCTGATAATGAACATTTTAATTGCTCGGTTATCCTCGCTGTAAACAAACTAATTAAAGGTATCACTGTTGCATATTGCTAGAGGCAAGCAGCACTGAATCTCTATTCAGAACACAGGTGGACTGGTATAGGAAAACCTACTAAATTTTGGTCAGGATCCTGGTCAGGGCAGATCCAGAATTCAACAATCTAATCTTTGAAATACCGAGAATTGTGTTTTGTTGCATTTTAACTTTCTAGTATTATGTTAATCTTTGGGCCAAAAGGAAACTGGCCTGGTGCTCCTGGTGAGCTACTCACAGCTAAATATTTTTGTCATTTCTAGGAATATGTATTTGTTTTAACAGTACAGAGTATATATCCACACTCTTAGCATACTTTATTTGTGTATGACATGTGCATTTGTTTGGGTGTGTCTGTACATTTTGTGAATTAAAAACACCAGCAAATCTAGTGGCTGTCCTTCTTGACGTTTAAACTCTGAGGCCTTGAGCTGTGTCATCACTTACCTGAGCCGATTAGGTAAGTTTGTTTAAACACAACCCAAAGACCAAACAAAAAGACTAACTAGGTGCATTGCTGAAGGGGATTAAACAAATGCTCTCTTTGAAGGAATAAGGTGCAGAGACATAAAGATAGAAAGATAAATAAAGTTAAAGCCAAGCAACGTTTACAGGTGACTAAGAAAAACAGTACCATATCACGGATGGAAAGAAAGATATGTAGGAAACTAAAGATAATGAGACAGACTAGCTGCCAGCTGCTACAAGCTTGATGAGAAATAAATGTTCTCCTTGCCTTTTCCCTCAAGGGTGGGTTGAAAAGAACATTTGTGTGGACCAGTTGCTACAAGTAAACTCAGGAGGATAATATTGAATAGTGTATCATCACAGTAATCCACATTTGCTGAGTGTGCATGCCACATGTGAATTGAGGCTACCTTTTAAATGTTGCAGAAAGAGAAAAAGAAAACAAACACAGAAACACATAGAGAGAAGAAGAGGCTGATAGCCAATGACAAAACAAAACCTTGAGGGAGAAAGAAGAAACAAAATCAGTCCGCAATCAACAGGAGAAAGGAGGTTATGTATTCTTTGCCGTTTGCTGTCTGTCTATCAGCAGCATTTCTCAAAAACTACTGAACCAAATTCCATGAAACATCGCCACTGCCTACCTCTCCCCAGAAATGAAGCCAGAATATCCTGGATACGATCTCTCCCATCAGGCACATTTGGTGCCAAAGTCTGCGCAGAAGTGATTGACTATTCAGTTTGATCAATGTCCCATCCACTAACACGGAGGAGGAGGGATTTATGACCTATACTGCAGCCAGCCATCAGGTGGCGATCAAGATTCTGTGCTTCATTTTTCGGGAGCAGTCATGTCATCCATTTTTTTATACAGTCTGTGTGCATGAAAGAAAGAACCCATTCATTTAAAAGAGGATCTTAATTAAAGGGTGGATCCACTTTCTTCAACATGACAAGATAAGACACTAGCCAAGTTATGAGGGCATTAGCTAGTGGGTTTTTATCTATTGCATGACTCACTCTTAATAGATAGCTCATGACCAGCCACTCCAACTAGAACTGCAGTTGCTGACTACCATTTTAGATATTCCACATCAGCATAGATGCCCTAGTTGAGTCTAGATCAGAGAAGACCACACAAGTGGATACTTTAATCCAATTAGCTGAAGCAGACCAACCCTCTCAGGTTAAATCAGTTTGAAATGATTCATTGTTGACTGATTTGTTCACTGGTCTCAAATTAAGTTGAAGTACATTCTCCAGAAGATTGCGGACTACAGTACATGCTCTGTATTTTTTGTAGTTGCAAATATGCCACCTAAAACTCTAAAAAGAAAGCTTTTTAAAGTTCCTACATTTCTGACCTAAAGATAGGTCTCTCCTTTGGATAACTAATTCATCATTCATATACCTTGTAGAATTGCTCTATTCCAAATTAAAATTTAATGTGACAGGAACAGGGAACATGTAAGGCACATCCACATTATCTCATAGGGCCTCTCTTGTATAAAGTCCTTTCAGCTTCTTTACAAATACTTGATCTGCGCTAACACAGCAGTTTGATCTGTGTTAATTATTCATGCTCTCCTCCACCAGGGAAGGATCAAAGAGGAAACAGGGATCATTTTTTGTGGGCCTCCACACATTCATTATTGAGAGCAGAGGCCAACAAGTACATGCTTTTAACACCATTTGCGACATGTTCCACTCGACCTAAGTTGACACTTGCTTCACTGGATTTGAGTTCCACTTTCTTGAGGCCTGACAAGGAAGGAGATGGTGGAGAGAAATGCTATGGGCCTGCTGACGGATTCACTTTAACTCAAGCCTTACACACCCACCCACACACACACACATACCATGATTGCGTCCTTGTCATCTTGGGAGATGGGGAGTGACACAAGGAGCAATTTCCTAAAATATTGATCAGCAAGGGTCAAACACGTCGTCATAAGAACAACTATATATGGAAGAGGTCTAACCCCCTCCGGACCAACAGTTTTCCTCACGAAGAAGCTCAACTGATTCAAAGAGTGGAAAGTGGAAGACAGCAAAATGCTGGATGCGTTTGGACTGTACTTGTCTTAATGTGAACTTTATAGGACATGACTTGGGCAAAGACTGATGATGACTGATATCTTGATTATTGCCCCCAAACAAAGGAATGTACTTAATGTGCCATTTATCTTAGGCTTATCTTTGCATTCTTCTCTTTCCTCATCTCTCAAGCATTCTCTGGGACTCCTGGTAACTGTTTCCCATCCATAGCGCCAGCCTTCAAATACAGTGCAAGAAATACAGTATTGATTAAAGGCATAATCATCATACATCCATCTAATACAAATTTTCAAACCAAATGGAAATGAAACGATAACAAATGGAGGCAAAGGCAGAAAGGCGACAAAAATGTGCCAAGAAGACGCACCTCAAGAAACTGATTTTTGTGTGAGTCTTTTAATAGTTAGCTAGCTGCTCCAAAATTAAATTATTCTGTAGTTAGCGCTTGAAAGGTCATGCTGCTTGCCTTGAGGCTGTTTTGGTATAGATGCATTTCACTAATCTCAAAAATTTTAGTGACAATTGTATAGTTGGCACGTTTGAATAGTCAGAATGGCTCCAATTGATTACCAGGTTTAAACCCACCACTGTGCTAAGTGCAGTATTTGAATTTGGGCTTGCTTTTAAAAACCTAAATCACATAAATTTCAGAATCAAAGTGACTTGACTGAAACTTAATTTTACTTTTCGTGACACTGACCTCTTACACTTGTCATAGTTTCCATGTAAAAGCATTTCTCTCTCTGTCTCGCTGTGTTTTTTCAGCTCATAGTTGCAAGGACTTCAACCTTCCCCTTTTACGACCTAGGCGGGTGTTCTGCTTTGATCAGTTATCTGCCCCAAACAAGTTAAATTGCTGCACCATCAACCAAGACTTAAAAACATCTGAGACAGTATAATTAGTAATTTCGGCATTAATAGCACAACGAGGGACAAGCAGCGTTCCCTTTAATCTTCAGCTTTTCAGAGGTTTGTTTTATGTCCCTTCTCCTCTCCACCTCCTACCTTCTTCTTTTCTTGAAGTGACCCATGATAGATTGCAACCCACGGTCTTGAACCAGACTAGCATCAGAGAGAGGGTGTGTATGGTTCTACAGACACATCTGAAAACCAGTGGTAAGCCGCAATACTTTATTTTGGAGTAAATTATTATTTGTAGTGTTGTTGATATTCTCTGTTGCGCATCAAATGATTGAAATGAATACTAAGAATCAACAGAGGAGAATCTGTTTCATTGTATTTGCAGATTTAGTGGTCCAACCCGAATCAGGATAAACTGCATATGTACTGTTTAGCTTGAGTTAGTGAGTTTCACTGTGCAACCTTCATTACTTCATTAATCACAATGCAAAAAGACAATAGGCTGCATGTGGGTGTTGTGCTTGGTTATTATTCAGAATTCAAAAATCCTAAAATTTTATATCCTTCGTCCTCAATAGAATGCACTGTAATGTAGTTTTGCTTCAGATGTGACAGAGGAATTCTAGTTATCCATTGCAATGATGGTTAAAATCTTGATCAACTTCATGGCCTTGACCTCAATCATGGTCATTACTAAAACTGTTCTCAGCTGTTGCCTTGATGAGAACTTGAGAAGTGAATTTCCCTCCATGTCCTGACAGTGAAATCTAGGGGAAAGAATAAATGCACACGAGGCTGAACTCAAAGTGGTTTTTGGTCTCCTCTAGTTTAAAACCAGATCATACGAATTTGAGAAATCAGATGTAGTCCCAAGGTTTCAAAGTCAGTTAGACCTAATCATAATCATTTGGCCTGTGTTAGTGGTTCAGAAGAATACAATGATAGTAAGTCTGCTTTATTGTTAGTGTGTTTTGATAAAACTCAAAACTCAAATCATTCTATGTCACAACAAAGGATTGGCAGAGTTGTAATAAATTGTACAGGGGATTTTTCTTTTGTGAGAAAAAATTGAAAACCTGCACCATCTGATACAGTTGAGTAAAGGTCAGCAACATCTACTGTAAGATGAATAGACCACTAAGTCTATTTAACTAATTGATCCAGTTGCGCTGAGATGCATACTGTCCTACTTTCTGACAGTTCAAATCAGGGAGGTTTCTGTGGAGCCAGTGTGGTGGAGTGGGTGTGTGAGTTGATTAGATGTAGTTTTATCAGTAGCAAGTTCTTTATGAAGAGGCAAACAGAAAGATGTGTCCCAAGGCCATTTCTAATACCTTTCTTAGAGTTCACTGCGTATGCTGTGGCTGCACAGACCTGTCGGGCTGAGCTCACCCACCATTCCTGGCATTCTTCCGTCCTGTCCATCCCTCCTTTCTCTCTCCCACGATCCCGCAGGGCAACGCTGTCTGCAGAATGTGGCACAACGTGAGCAGATATGCCAGGAACAGGCTGGATCACCTGGCCTTATTTAACTTGTTATGTACTCCTACTCTTTATTTATTCCTGTCATGCTGACACACCCACACACACACTGGCTTGACTTATTTCCAAACCTCTGTGACAGAGAAATACAGTCAGTCATTGATGTCTAAGCAACTGTGTCCTTCACACGTGATTGAGGTTCAAAATAAAGTTACTTTTTCCCGACAATGTTTTATCTGCAATACACATGCATGTGCCTGTCTATGCTCAGCATTGACACAGACCTTGGTGTTTTTTATCTGTACAGAATACAGTACATTCCATGTGTTTAACTAAAGGGAAGAGTGTGAAGAATGTAGCCCAACACTTTCACCTTCTGCTTCATACAGGTGTGACTGGAGCCCATCCCCCTATTCCACCACCCCACTGCCCCATCACCAATTCTAGATGACGATGCTGCTCTCTGCTTCTTCCACTTGAACTTAAAGGTTCTTTATTTTTCACTTCATATTAGGAAATAACTAGAGGAATTATAGAGGAACACCCAGAATGCACCATTTGTCTTTCTGCCACCCTCCTTTCACCTTTTGATGTGACAGACGTGATCCGGTGCAGATTAAGGGGAGAATCAATGATGAGGACAGATTTGAACATGTCAGAGGGGGAGTGCCAAGGCTTCACTGCTGCCACAGTGTTCAGACCTGCCCCATGCTAAGGGCGGGTTGGTGTATGTGCCTGTGAGTGTGGTTGTGCATGTATATGTGCATGTACACCCTCATACAAAGTATATATCTCTGCAGATTCACCCAGCTTCCAGTGAAGGTAGACGATTCCAAATCCAAAGCTAATATCTTAATAATGAAGCTGATTAATGATGGTCATTAATGTCAACATAAAAAGTAAAATGTGGCGATGCTTTTTCTCTGCTTCTAAGAAACCTGCTTTCTGTGGCCCTCAGTTGTGATTAGTCGCCTTAAATGTCATTACAGCTACAGAAATCATATTAAAAAGAGATTATGCTCCAGAACTATTATTCCATTTACTTGTCAAAAACTGATGCCTACTATACCCACGATGACAGTTCAATTGGAGATTCAGTTGAGTTATGCTATTCGTAGCAAATATTGCCTTGTGTCTGTAGCCTCAGCAAAGATGAGGAGTGAACTACAGAGTCCTGCTTAGCTTACTTCTTTCTCATTCTGTGCTGCCAGATTATATTTTTAATTTTCAAAGTTTGTAGTCTTCAGACCAAATCAACACTGGACTACTTCCCACTGTGCTGAATGTGTAGAATTGTATGGGGTTCCCGTCCTCAAGTGATTTGATCAACACACTCAGTGCAGTGGTGCAAGAATGTGTTCAGAATCATAAAAAAGCGGCAACACAACAATAACTCAGAGATATGGTCGGCAACTGTTGATGAGGTTCATAAGTTTGTAAAATATAACACCTATGCTTACGTACTTTACATTAGTGTTTATCCGATATCCAGTTGATTCAATGAATGTAATTTGAGTATAAAACTACATCCACTTGGATAAACTGGACTTTTATTACTATAGTAAATGAGAGGTCAGTGGTGCACATGTGCAGTAAAGCAGTACAGGAAACATCCAAAGTTGGTATTTTAGCATGTTGAGGATAGATGTGCAGAGCCACAAAGGATGCTATGAGACAATGTTGTAGATATATGTAATGTGTGTTCTTTCATTAGTGTCGGTACTGTCGCTGTTGTAAAGCACGAAGCTTGGCACCATGAGTGAAACTGTGTGCACAGGACTCTCTCTGCTTGAGTCTCTTGCCATTGAAAAAGCCCAGTATATTACAGTGTCACTATGGAAGTAATGTCCTCATGAATGACAATGAAAGCCATTCAGTGACAATGGCCCAATCAGAATATTGTTTGATGTTTTTAGGCAGTATCCATCAAACTAATGTGATTTAGAATCCCAAGCCATTTTCAATTTGGATCAACATGACAAAATAAAAATGAAAAGTACAACCAGGTTTTAAGTAGATAACATGAATCGTTATGTTTAATCAATGATACTCTTATTCAAGCATATGTTTCTTAAATTTTTTAAAATAAATATCACATTTTTACAGTGTAGTAATAACCTTCACCTTCTGCACATATTTGCCTGTAAAACAAAATGTTTTTTTAATTTGCCACAATTATCAACATTTCATCATAACGAACTTAAAAACTCAAGCTCAAGATATGGAATTGTAGGCATTGGTATTTTTCTCTGATAACATGTTAACACAATAATGAGTTAACATTACTGTGATTTTTATGGAAATATGTTTCTGAAATCAAGTCGTGAGTAAAATTACACATGTGCTATATTGTGTGTGTGCATGTGCTATGTGTCAGAGCGAGGGAGGCAGTTTATGTCAGTGTGTGCCGAGTGCAGAACGAGGTGTATGAAACACTCCCCCTTGTCATCGCCAGCACCTGAACACGATGACATAATATTTGACCGGGTTGCATCCTTAACTACACCAGATGTCTTATGAACAGCATTCCTTTTCGTATGAGGCAGTCACTGCTGGTGTTTCACCACCGCTCTACCACTGACATGATCACACCTTCTGGTTGGATGACGTGTGAGAGGGAATTCAGAATACCCTCTGATGTAGCCAGTTAGCATTCATCTTACGTGATCTGCCCAACACAATGATACACTCACCAGACATCTGGTAGGCTAGGCTCTAATTGGGGTTATGACATAAAGAGTATACTCTTACAGGCATTACCAAACTATGGGTGTGTGTGTGTTTGCAGGTCAGCATATGCGCTCACAGGTACTTGTGTTCACTCATTTATGTTTGCGTTTTTCCATTCATGTACTGTATGCGTGTGCCAGAGTGTAGGGAACAAAGAGATCAGGTGGATCAGACACAAAGGTGGAGCATTTAAGAGTGCGCCTGCCTCCCAGAGTCACGGTGATATCCTTCATCTCACCCAGAGAAACCACAACAGAGGATCAAGGGGGATACCTGACCAGCATATGACTGATGGGACTCACCTGAGGGGGAATTCCACCCTAAAACTGAATTTATGCGCAGGTGGGGTGGACGACAGTCACATACTCCATTATATAGGTCTTTGTGATAATGGCAATTGAGCTGAATTCAGTTTGAATACATGGAAATCTTGCTGCAGAGGAGCAGCTAGAGGGGGAGGATTTGAGCTGCAGGTAGAGAGTCCACTTTATCTCAGCTACTTTAGATAATAAATGAAATACAAGTGAGCCAAAGTGGCAGAACTAATGTTTTGGGATCTTAATACATGATTGTAACAGCATTGGGATAAGATTTAATTTTGTAGAAATGCTCAAACGTCAAATGTGTCACAAAGTCAGTTTCCTCTTCAATGACATTGTAATTGCAGTCATGGTAAGTTTAGCTATTTTATCAGTAACCTTTTAATGACCTACACTAACCCGCTGTCTTAGATTATTAAAATAATGTGCAAGAGTTATACTTGAAGGTGGATTCTTAATTAGACCTACATTTATTTTTGACCTGGGGGAACTGAAGTGCTCCCAAGAGCCAATTATACAGGTATGCATGTAAAGGAAGTCTATTACTGAGCTTCTGTGGGTTGGTTTAATGATTTGGCACCAATGTTTTAGATAAAATTACAATTTGTTTGCATTTTTGTGGAGGTAGAATAGAACAGAACATTGAGTCAGTCTGAGATAAAGATTAAACAAACTGACTTCAAACAGTAAGTGGGATAATTTATGTTTACAAGCAGATGAAAATGGAGGATCTATTGAAGAATACATTTGATATGTGAATATATCTATAGCTCTTGTTTTCTCATCTCCAAACGTAAAGAAAATGATTTGCAACTTAACAATTGTCATCCAAGTTGGTTGCAGCTACAGGATGAACTCCGACCTTCTTCAGAGCTTTGTGACATTTTTATTCAGCAGCAGTGCAATGTCACTACTTTGACCCTTGCTACTGACAGACGATAAAGATTATTCAAATGACTGCAATAGGACACTTACAGTGCACGGTCATAAAAGTCCGGCATCGTAAGTATTTCAACAAATGAGCAACAGCCCACTATTATTCCTCTGGTGAGGACAACTTCCGAGTGACACTTTTACAATGCCAGTGATGGACTGTTCTTGTTGCAGCTGTATTTCAGGGAAAATACAAACAGTAATGACACACCTTCTCACTACAGTTCATGACAGTCATAAAGTTTAGCTTTTCTCACTCCTGCTCTGTGAGTTTAACATAGTAAAAATTAAACATCTGAGGAGCTCTACATAATAAGTCAGGTCGATGCTGCTTATTTACATGCAGGTTTTCTACATGGTTAGACCTTTATTATCGACCCATCAAATGTTGATTTGCAGATAGCTATTTTCAAATGAGCCAGGCAGAAATTATTCTCAGTAAATATTGAACCCTAAACATCATCTTAATATCTAGCCGAGATACAACTGACAATACAACAGAGTTTAGGGTCATTTTGAAGAATTGGGTTGTAATATTTTGAGAAAAAAGTTGGAATTTATGGAGAAAAGTACTTTATAAAGTATACAAACTTATAGATGCAAAATCTTAATTACCAATGGCTTTATCTCTTGAGAAACATCAAAACCCTATTGAACAGCACGCAGATGTAACCAACGGTAACTTTGCCATCAACCCCGGCAAGCAATGTCCTCCTCCACAAAGGAACAATTTCCCCCATGTCCATATGGTTCTTTCTTCAGAATAGCCAGTTTCATTGCACAATCTTTAATGTGGTGCTTATTTGCCTGAAGATTTAATATTTCATTATTTGTGAAACATGAACTTACATAAACTTAACAAGATGCTCCTCATTCCTAGTTTTTACTCAGACAACAGGCCGATCTTCTGATTTTCCCCCTGTTAGATGAAACATTGCCTAAGATTATGACTTTATTCTTGTTTTATTGTATGAACGTATGTATGTATAAAAAAACTGTTACTCATGTGGCATCTATTGGACTTCTATCCGTCCTGGGAGAGGGATCCCTCACATGTGGCTCTCTCTGAGGTTTCTACTTGTTTTTCCCCTGTTAAAATGTTTTTTTTGGTAGTTTTTTCTTAGTCTTGTTGAGGGTTAAGAACAGAGGATGTCACACCTTGTTCAAGCCCTATGAGACAACTTGTGATTTGTCAATATGGGCTATACAAATAAAATTGGATTGATTGATTGATTAATATTTCAGCGATAAAAATTACTTCTGTCTGCAATCCCAAAAACTGCAATATATTTTTAATAATTCCCAGTACTTTTATTGTATAGCTGCTTCATCCATCCTACCATCATCCATCCATCCTTCCAATCATCCATCCATCCATCCTTCTAACCACTCACTAAGGGCATCCAGTGCAGTGCAGGCCTCTAATCTGTGGGCCTGAGCAGCTGCTGCCTTGTGGCTGACAGGCAGCAGGGCTTTTATTATTGTACACACATGCATGCACTCACACACATGCAAGCGCACACATACATGCGCATACACACATGCAAACACCAAAGTCCTCTCATGTGGTAGGCCAGCTGCCAGTGGCGTGCCTTTCCCTCACCAGTGTGACCCAAACACTGCTGCTCCAGCTCCCGGTGCTACTGCACAACTCATGGGACTTTCCAGTATAGGGAAGTGAGAGATAGAGAGAGCAGTGGGATCAAGAGGGAGGAATGAAGGAAGAAAGATATCTGCAAGGCGAAGTAGAAAAAAGCAAAAGAGGGGAAAACGTATAGTAGTGACAATGCAAAAAGGTATAAGATGGGAAAGGACAGCAGATGATGAGACGAGGCTGAGGTTGAAGGAAATGTGCAAAATCATAGAAAGATAAAACCTTAACAAATAATTAACTCCACCCAGAAGGTTAGGTTTTCACCCCTGTCCCTTTGTTAGTTGGTTTGTATGTTTGTTTGTTTGTTTGTAAGCAAGATTACAAAAAAACTACTGGGCAGAGCATGAAACTTGGTGGAAGGATGCGGTTTGGTTCAAGAAAGAACATATGTGGTACCGATCCAGATCTGGGGACGATCACTTTCTTTAACATAGGCAGCAGTTTTTCACTCCACATTACGTTTTCTCTGGGAATAATTCATCGATCTTGAGGTGGAATTCTATTAGTGTGTGAAATTTGGCTCAGTTTGATCTAATGATGATCTAAGACTTTTGGACCTTGGTGAAGGAATATGTTCTAGGTTCTATAGGTATCAATTATAGCATTGATATTTTGATATTTAATATTTGAATTTGGATTGCCGCACCCCCTTTAATTATTTGTTTTAATTTAATTAATTAATGAATGTTACTAAACATTTTGGCAGTAGTGGAAATGATTTGGCAGTTGCTTGGGCTGATAAGAGAGCTCATACTATAAAAATATGTTTTGTCTGTGATATTTTTCTATATTAATTTCAGATAATTGTTTCATTGAACTATATACAGAATAAATATTTTATAGGTTACTGCCACATGGGGTTGGTTCACTCACATCTAAAAATAAACAGATCAAAGGGGTTGTGTAAATGCGTGCAAAGAGCAAATGAAACATGAGCTGTCACAGCCTGTGTTGGCATCTGGACTGATTAAAGTGGAAGCTTACCTGTTCCATCAGATGCAGGTGAGACAGTAACTGAAAAACAACATCACGCCTCCTGTGTAGACATGCCACTGGAGGTTGATCATTTTGACATGGCGTAAGCATGGAGAGGCATGGAACCAAGTATTTATGGACAATATGCCATTACAGGCTAATCAAACTTCTTCATTGTGGCACTTAAAGAAATGACTAAGCAGATATGCACTGTTGTAATAAGTTGCTCGTCCTTGTGTTGGCTTTCGTTATGGTTTACCCTATAATGTTAATCAGTCTTATGTCCTCTGGCACAGAATATACACATCGGCGGATATCTGTCCTCCAAGAGACTCCACTTCTCCTCTACGGTTTCTCCTTTTCTTTGGCTTATATGCATAGTGTCTTTATGTCTCTCACACTCATGTGTATGGTATTTTTCCTGAGTTTTGCATTTTGCTTTTGCATAATCTGTTCTCGCTCCAGACAGGTATCCACACGGTGGAGAGGAGATCATGTGACTCCGGTCCTACCTGTTTGGTCACATGCACCTGGAAGATCCCCAACATCCTCCTGCATCACTATCATCATATATGTTCACAGTCGATCTATAATATAGTCATTATCATCATTTTGCACACCATAATTTATTTTGGGATCCCTCCAGTGTTACTTTTCCAGAGGTTTCTTCCACTTTTTTCCCATCAAGAGGATTTATTCCTTCTCTGAATCAGAGGAACAAGGATAGTTGGTCATTTCTGGAATACAGTATGTGAAGACTATTAAGACAGATGTCCTATTTGTAATAATGAGTTATAAAACTGACTTGACTTTCACTGTGCCGCACATGGTTGGTTCTATAGACTATTGGTGATCTATTTTTTTAAATGTTTAACAAAATCATTGGTTTATCATAAAATCAACATGACATTCAAAGTGACGGTAAATGATTTGCTGGTATGTTCAATATTATCTTTCTTTTTATGTTAAAATAAATGCAAACCAGCCTATATTACAATACAGCATGTTCATTGGCTCCATCAGTGTACTAACCATCTATTTATTTTTAAACATTCAGGCAAAATGACCATTAAATCTTAAGTGTGCCAGTACAATGACCACTTATAAGCATAAGACATATACGGGCCAAGACTTGAATGGGAATGTCCATGTAAATTCAACAGTCCAACTCTTCTCTGCCCAAGCCTGCTCATGCAGCCCAGCCCAGCTTGGAGGCTGCACATCTGCTGGTGAGGTCAGCAATCTCTTCCCATCGCAGTAACATGAGGATGATGGATGCTTTGGCCACATAGGGTTTCTCTGTGGTTTCTTCCTCCATGGAGCGCAGATCCAGATTCAATCTCTCTGTCTTTTTCCTTTCTCTGATATCTTCCTTATCTTCCATCTTTAGCAACTATGTCATTCTCAGAAATGTTTTGTTCGTTAATTACTCTCCAAATGTATTTCTCTCTCTTTCTCGTCTCTTCCCTCTCTTTTACTCCTCAGGTTTGGGGCCCAGAGGAAAGCTTTGGGCAGGGCCAGGCTGGGTTAGGTCTATATAAAGAAAGTGGAGTAATATCTGTCATATGGTCTGCTTCACCATTGGTTGGCGGTGGCTTCTGACAGAAGCCTAAAATTCTCATTATGATTGAAATGGGAGAACTATTTTCTGGTTGGTAGTATGGCACTGTAGCCTTCCACTCTGTTAAATATAACAATATCTCAATCAAGCTTCTCCTCTCCTCATTCTCTTCATAACTGCAGCTTGGACCGCAATTTTCTGTCCAAGAGAAAAGTAATCCAGCCAGACCCAAACGTTTTTGTTTGTTTGAACCCGACCTAAGTCAGATTTTTTCACCAATTACAGACACGTGCATTGTAGAAAGTCAAATAGATTATCCAGGCAATGTGACCAAACACCCTAAATCTTAAAAAAATTACTTTGAACTCAGCCTGATGGGTGCGGACAGGTCTCAATGGGTGGCAATGGATCCTGATGGGTTCTGATGGGTGTCCATGTGATAATAGCTCCAGTATACAAACAGGCTATTTACTTTGGGGTGCAGAGAGACTGCACGTTTTATTGTAATGGCCAAAATCTGTATTTGACCTTTTGTCAGCATCAAGTAAGGCACTCTGCCCCCGAAACAAAATCATTAGAAAAGCACAGCTGTAAAAGAATGAATGCATTTTTCTCAGTGTCTCAAATGCCCTGAAATGACCCTGATTATGATGAGACTTTAATCCATTCAGACCAATAACATTTGGAAAGTTTAATACAGCATATATGATTTGATTATTTTGTCCCCTTCATGTGTGCAGGAAGCTAATATGGACGCACATGTTCTCAATCAGCATACACTGGAGGCATGAGGAAGCTTTTTCACCATATGGCCCATTGAGTAACTTCCATAGCAATCAATGGGAAACCATCTCTGAACAGGGTATCCAGTTCTCCTTTATACATCTAAGGTTGTGACTAAATTGCTTAGTCACACTAATAATTCTTCTTGGATAATTTTTCTGTGCTTGGCAAAAATCTTCATGTGCATTACCATCCTCTGCCCATGGTGGAGGGGACGTGTTAAACGCATTAAATGGCCTGTAGATTTGATTCTGGATATGAGAAACTTGGGGTGACAAATGCAAACAGGACCTAGGACTCACGTGGCTTTATGAGTGCAGCACCATGTTGAGATTCACGAATTGCATAAGGACTGAATAAATATATATTTTTTAGTATATGTTCTTGACAACATAAAATCCAGGCCTCAGAACCATGTGTATATCATTAAACCCCTATAAGCAGCTGTGCTTTGGAGACGATTCCACATTCCAGCAGCATCGTGCGACATCGAGGGCAATGTTTACAATGCACCAGAGAGCTGAAATGTATTGCTGAACGTACTGAACCATGAGAACACTTGATAAGACTCACAGACCTCACGAGAATGCCGAGTGACTGACTGTAGTTGCACCATTGCTCGGCTGGCCGGTGTCTCTCTGCTGGCTGTTTTCTATTTCAACGATTGGAAAAAGCCCCCAGCGCCAAATCTTCTGACTTTTTTGGACAAACCTTAGCTGTTCTCTACAGAAAGATTTTGCCAGTATTGTGCCCTAGGAGTGAGTCACACCTCACTTTGCGTTTACTCTGTTCTGTGAGTGGCAGAGGGCAACAGTTCATTACTCAGACTGGGCTGAGCACTATGTGACAGATAAAAACTGCTTTCACACATGCACTGCAACACTGAACTTGGTGGGAACTGTACGTTTGAACGCAAACTTTCAAATCAATTGAATTGGACTCTAACATTAAAGAGACTCAACCTGGTCAGCTCTTTATCCATGTCATGTCCAAGTTTATCAATGTGCAGACCCACAAATGGCTCACACTACGCACAATGCAAATACAATGCAAATACAATGCAATGACGTCATTAATCTGTAAATTGGTATTGTGGTTCCATGACGTGTTTTGACTACATCCTCAGTTTGACACAGTGCCGATACCGTTCAAGTCATACACAAGGTTATGACCTATAGGCTTGTTATATTTCTACCACTGTTTCTTTGATGCCAAGAGTTGTTTTGAATATACTTTACTTAGAGGGTTTTGTGGGTTTTGAAATGAATACCAAGAAGGAGCTCTGCACCATAATGTTTTGAAAACGTCTTGTTGGATCACACGTGTTACCTTGCTTCAATCTTCCCCTTTCAGCGAACAGAACATTGTGAAGGGTGAATGGGATGAGCATGCCCCCTCTTTTCCAGATAGAAACCTCAGCTGTAATCACACAGGTTCACGTCATGTAAAGGACTTTCATTCACGTTCCATTCAAATGGATCATACTGTATATATAGTACAATAAACACACACACACACACACACACACACACACACACACATATACTTACTGCACCATGGCCAGCTGTGTCTGGTCATGGGAGGTGATGGTGAGATCAAAGTAGTCCGCATGTCACCCCACACACAAACACTCACGCACCCACATACAAACACACACACACATGCACGCACACACACACACACACACACACACACACCATTCAGGATGTTGTTAATCAGTAGCAGTTGGAGCCACTGGGGAGGAATATTAAGAGCTACAGGATTTCTTTTTTAGATGTTCATGGCTGTTTTGCGAAGCCCCACAATGGTTGGATGGAACAGTTGCATTTCACATTATTTGAGATAATAATAATAATAACACATTATTATGTATTACAAGCCCATAACAAATGTTAAGGATGTTGATTTATGATAGATCCTTAACAATCCATAATGCTTATTTCCATTAAAGTAAATTCAAAGACAATTTATCTGGTGTAAATAAAGAACATTGAAATATATAATAAACATGTAAAAACAACATCAAAATCAGGCAATTATACAAATTAAATTGAAATGAACTGAATTGAATAAAATACATTCACCTTCAGACCTGCACATCTGTATAGTGACACATGATCACAACTTTTTGAGGAGGGAAGGATCTTTTTTCGTGGGTTTCAACTAATCTTTCTGCAAATGTTGCCTATATATACACCTTTGTGCAGGAAGTGCACCAACAGTGATCCCAGCAAATGTTCACATTTGTTATTCTTCTTAGGTTTGGCTTTGTTGAATTAGTGTTACCAGCATCACCATGTGTTCACATTATTAGCAACTTTTAATGCAATTTTGAAAATGTGTGATATCAGTGTGCAGAACAGTTAAGAAGACCATTATAAGTGTGACACATGCAATGACTATAAAATGAACACATTTAGCTTAAAACCCATTCAGCTTCGTCGGATACTTTTAAGTGTACTTTGTATTAAATGTAGAGGCGCTAAATACGATAAAAGATCCAAGTAACACCTTGAGCTAAGTCATCCATTATCCGATATAAGTATCTAAATAAACAGCTCAAACATGTCTGCTGCGTAAGACTACATCTCAACCACACAAGGAAGACATTTGTTGAAGCAGGCATGTGGATTCCATTAAATCTACACATTATATACATTTAAAATGTTAGATATTCCTGTTAAACAGCAAAGACACAGAAGAACCAGATATCCCACTGGTTGCTAAGCCACTACACAAGATCCAAAATGAGTCACAGCCTGTGTCTGGTGGGTCACCACATGTTCTCTATGATTCAATGGGTTTGTGTCACACGATGAGACTGTATTTCCCAAATATAGGTGCCAGATTGAGAAGCTCAAGGGAGCCGTGTGAAAAAAACAAATCCTCTTCAACATCTGTTTTATTTACTGATCGACCAATCACTGCTGTTTTTATATATTTTCTCAATAAAATTTACACAGTGTCCCCGGTATAAATCTCCCTTTAAGACGTCTAGAATGACCATAAATTGCTCCACATGTGGGATGAAGTCTTTGATTCCTGGGGCAGACTAAGTAATGACATGGGAGTCATTAGATGAAGAGGTTAGTACTCACCAGTACTGAGGGGGGGCAGGTTATCTGCTGGAGCTAAATAATAGGGTGAGGTTGACTCCCATATCAGGTGAATGAGTAGTTGTCACTTATGAGAGGGGAAAAAAAGTAATTTGTTAAATGAGCCACATTCACATACACACTTGTGTTCACAAATACACATGTGTCCACTTACATGGACACACACATTTGCATGAAGTCAAGTCTTCAAACGCACAGTCATAACATGTTGAGAGAAAATGAGAACAAATATCCATAGTTATGTTAATTGAGCCATTTTCTCTGCTGGGATTACTAATCTGGTAAGAATAGATAACACACTCACTCTTTTCACTGCAGGGGAAATTACAGGCACTTTGTTGTGAGGCTGCGTCTCTGTAAACTCTCCTCCAGAGCTGCTCTTTAGTGAAGATCAGGTTGTGTTATCATAAAGTGCTCTTGATGTATGGATATTTGAAACCAGGTGATTTTCATTAGTCTTTCCAGTAAAACTCCAGCAGCTGCTCCATGACCGCCAACAACTTCCAGCAGCTACACACAGTTGCAAGCTGTCTCCTTTATTTAAAAATGTTATGGGAAGGAGAGCCTCGAGTTACGGTAAGTGTTTGTGTGCGTCTGCGTTGAGTCACCGCTCGAGAGAGCCACTCTCAAAGTGATGTCAAAGGTCAAACGAGGTCCCACTTGCCCCCGACGGGAGCGTCGTTATTTCATGTAGTCACAAGCTTCTTGTGTGGGTCCCGAGATCGGACGGACTCAGAAAATAAAAGTTCACTCTGATGTTGCATCCCCAGAGTATTTTCAGGAACAGCCCCTCGTTCACACACACAGGCTGTAATGACACAACTGTATCCAGATGATCGTGATAGAGCCAGGATCTCTGATTTTACAAACGCAAACACAGACCTGACAAACGAAGAGCTTCTGATTGAGATAACAGTCTTAATCTAGCTGTGCTTTCATCGTCTGGTAAAAATGCAGAAAACCCACGCTCTTATATCAGTGTGTCCTCCAGTGTTGCCTTTGTATGTCTTTCTTTACTAATTGTTGACTTTGGATCAATGAAGTTTTATTCCTAAAAATTTAAAGTTCTCAAAATAACGACACTTTCCCTGGAGGTTACTGCTGATATGATGTGAGAACATAGTGTTGGAATGCAAACAATTTGTTCAATGTGCAAAAAGAAGAAATATGTCACAAAAGAAATATGTTGAAATCTTGGAAGTGATGTTACACTGGTGGATTGGTGTTTACATTTGCTTTCAGTTTCCACAGTTCTCTTGGTCGGAGGTTTCTGATCCTCATGCTAAGTGGTCTTAACGTTTCTGCTTGTAATCATGTTCTTATCCAGTGTTGTTTGGAATCTCTAAATGGAGATTTGACACACAATGAAAACTGACAATTGCCTTTCCAGTTCAAAATGTAGACGTATAATCCTTTGATGAAAGGCGAACATAATCATGTTATTTTGTGTTTCAGGTTCCAAGTCTTATTTCAATTCTTATTTTGACACTTGTACCACTGGGAGAATCACAACATCTCATTCAGGCCCTAAACTGAAAACTAATTTTTTTGCACTAAAGCTGGAGTAAAACAAAACAGCAGTGAACCAGCCATCTATAGCGTAATTCCCATCTTTTCTCATTTGCCCGTGTTATTTTGAACTGCGCTGGAAAGAAGAACAAAGCCTCTGTCTCTGAAATATACCGTCACTGGTTATCATGATGTTTCTTGGTCTTGAATCAGTGTAATGGTTGGTTACAGTCGAAGTCCTGGCCATGCACCGCCATAGCAACCATACAAGACAGAGACGAGAGTGTGATCATGTCTGTGAGTGAGTGTGTGTGTGTGTGTGTGTGTGTGTGTGTGTGTGCACATGGAGTATCATGGGAATGTTTTATCGAGCAGACAAGACGTCCAGACTGAGGGGTGAGATGTTGACAACTTGGTCAATATTTCCATGAAGTCAATGATTACTTCACTCTTACAATTCAGCTTCCATCAGTTTAGTTTGGCTTTGTTCCTGGAGAGCGGCCAGCTGATGGATACCAAAATATATTCAGGAAGGTGCGATAATTACAATAACAACAAGAATAAAGAATGTCTAGTGTGTTTATAGAAATGTTAACAAATATTTTGTAAATATTCTAATCATTCATCAAGTTATTGTCATTTTCTTTTATTATAAATAAATCAGCAACAGTTTTACTTGTACAGGGGTTGTGTATTTGAATCTATCTCTTTCTTTCTTTCCAGTACTCAGCACTATTCATTGTGTAACTCTGGTACTCAGTAGAGCGTGTACCTCCGCCAAGGCCCAACAGTCTCCTTATGAAAACCATATTGAAATTCACTAGATCCAGATTCTTGTTTGGATCTGCACCAAATTACCCAAACTCATTAATATCAGTCTCCTAGACATGTTTGATTTTTTTCACAAATTATTCTCTGATAAATCGAGGAAAATGGTGAAAACTGACTTTCTCACAATGTTAATGAATGTAAAAAAATGACCACCCTCTGATCCAGATCTTCACCAAAAATCAAAGTGGTGCTTTGCTCACTCATACCACATCCTTCCACCAAGTTATGGGAAAAATCAGTCAAGTAGTTTTTGCGTAATTTTGCTTACAAACAAACTGAGAAATGTGAATATTAACTTCCTCAGCATAGCTATTAAAGTAAAGATTTTAATGAATACTTACAATTTAAAATTTTCCATTCAATATTATTCATTACAGATTTTGTTTATTTAATGGATGTTTTTTAAAATTATGATCATTCATTAAGAATTTAATAAGCGATAAGGAATATAGCTCAATTAAGAAATCTGCACTCTATGCAGCTTGATTCACTTAAATGTGAAATGGACACTTGCATGACACAGTTAAATTAATGAACCACTACATGTAGGATTTCCTGTGCATGAACACCACTGTTGATAAGATATCTCTGTACATCTGCCCAAAGGCAGCACCTGCATGTTATTAGCCTCACAAAGCCCCCATTAACACCCTGCCACCATCAGCAGGTAATTTATTGCTTTAATTACAGATGGAAAGAATACCAGAAAAAGTTTAGAACCACTCTAATAGGTGTGACCCCTGCAGGTCCCCTGCGGGGTCAAAGAGGGTCACCATCACTCTTCATAAAATGAGTTCAGGGCCCGGGAATCTGCAGTGGACACAAGACTTCAGACAATTTTAGGTGCTTCAAACATGAGCAGAAGCTGAATGTGATACAGAATTATCATGTTCCTTTTAATCTTATTTATAAGTTATCAGGCCAAATTAGGGACGTGATGGAAGATGAAGATGCTTTGACTAGAAAGAAATACTGGGTTAGACAGGTAGCATCAGAGCAGAGGAAGAAATAAAGAAATTCTGTGTAGGTCATTAACAAATACTGTACCCCCTGAAGCAAATGAATAGGTTTAGAATTTATAATGTAGTAAATTAAATACAAAAGCTGTAAAATTGCATTGGGTTATTGATTATAAGATTCTATAGTTAAATATGTGGACACAGTACATTACAGGGCTTCTGCCACTGAGTCAAGACAACCACACTACGGCATCTCGAACAGCTGCAGCATATACAAAACAACCTTCACCAAACATTTGAAAAATTGTACTTAACGTAGTTAACGTTCGACTTTGATCGTGATTCCAATTCTCAGTGCATTCCTTTCCCACGGCATTTTTTAGATATCCACCGAATTTCTAAAACCAACCAAAACCACAGTAACATCAACCAGATTCAGCGATCAACATTTCTTAGCTGGAAAGACATTATTGGTTTGAACCCCTGCATGGTTCCATATGTCTCTGGTCAGGCTGAGCACACATCTGTTTGTGTATGTGTGTGTTTATGAGGTCTGCGAGGGCATTTGCATATATATACTAGAAAAAGGTTCACATGTGAGTGTGGTCAGTGTGTTGTACTTCCATGTTTGTGTTTATCATGTTACATTTGTGTAAGAAAAGTCTCACTCAGGCTTGTGAGAGTGTGTGCTTGTCTGTGTGTTGGTTGCTATTGCTGGTGAGCAGGGTGGGGCAAAAGACCCTGATGTGGTCGCCTCTGCGCTACCTCAACACATGGCGGCAGGGGCAAGAAGCTCCATGCATCACCAAGGAAAATCTGGAAACTTTGTGTGTGTCTGTGTTTGTGGTGCATGTGTGTGTGTGTGTATGTGTGTACAGGAGCATTTTTGATTGGTCGATCTGGCCATACTGATCATTATCTATTTGTGTGTCATGACGTTGGCTTGGGAATATTTGCTCCAGATACTAGGAACAGCTGCCTGGCTAAACCCTGAATGGTACACCACCATCACTGTCAATCATCCTGGGAATATGTCTCTCTTTCACTCCGTGCATGAGGATTTTTCCTTGTGTTTGTTATTGGTTGTGTTTGACAACATGTGCTCAGCAGCATCTCTGGGTCCTGTAGGGAATCAACACAGCAGTGGTCTATGGGGTTTTTCTTAATCGAGGGTCCTAAAGTGGGGCCATTTATAACATCTAACATCTGTGCACAATACCCGCTTCAGTGCATATAGGAATCTCGATTTGTTTACTGTTAGCTCTATAGCTTTGATTCAAAACCGCACATCATTGAATATATATTCTGAAATGTGCTTTTTGTCAAGCACATAGTGTACTTTAAAAAAAACCTTAGAAAATAACATTCTTAAAAAGAAAGGGAGTGATGCTTGCGAGCTAGTTCAGGCAGCCAACTCAAGCTGCGCTGCTCCGATCATGTGACATACACCATGTGACATACCTCTCTCTCCACAATCATCTATAATACACACCCATCTTATTAGGTGGTCTATTTAAGCAGAGAAAATTTCCCATCACTCCCCTTGTTTGCCCTGCTGCTGCATCAGTATTGCTACCAGTTGCTTCAGCCCCTCCACCACTCCAGCATCCACCTGTAGACTCCCACAGGGGGTTATAAGTGTTTGCTCATCACTCCAATCATATCAATATACATATGACATATATGTCTACTTTTTAAAGACTACTTACAGAAGGAGGCAACACAAGGTCCAATCAGATTTCAATTGGGGCCAGTTTAATTTGTTTATTTATTCCATTGTTTTTTTATGGGGGGGTTGGGTGTGATGTCTCATGTTTGATTCCCTGGATAGTTTGAACTGCTTTTGAAACACTCAGATTGATTTATTTCCTGATTGTATCCTATTGTACACACACACACACACACACACACACACACACACACACACACACACACACACACACACACACACAGCTCTGTGTACAGTAACTGTATATATTGTACGTACAGTCACAAATCACAGATATATAGATGGGTTTCATGACTAACTTTGAATAACTGTGAGCTCTTGAATGTATCACCACAGACCAGTGGGACTGACTGATACTGAGGAGCATTAGTCATCCGCAGTGAATAAAAACCAAAGAACAGTCACATAAAGCATGACTACATCCTGCTGCTCAGTGAGCAATGGCATCCCTGTGTGTGCTCATGCAATGCACATTACAGCGGAGGGCTAACAAAGAGCAGTGCTGTGCACGTGTGGGTGTAAGAGTTTCTGCATTGTTTGTAAAGACCTTACGGCACGACATTGCTATGTGCAAAAACGAAATCACTGCCACTGCATATGAACTAAAGCAGCGACCATGTTTAATGAGAAACTCCACATTGCTTCAACCCAGCTCGTAGTTGGTAGAAGTTTATACACCATTTCCAAAATAACTTTGTTAAGTGTCATGGTATCATATATCTGTTTCACAACACACAGCTCTGTAAATTGTGGCTATGACACATGTCGAGGTTCTCCGTGCGGTGCTGTGGCGGTTCCCCGAGCGGTTCCCCGAGCGGTTCTCGTGGTGTTCACTCTGCGAGCAGCTGCACAGAATCGGGGCCAATCCGCTGCTGACTCGACTGTTCTGCTTCCAGGACTCAACCAACCCAGGCGAATGGAGTTCAGCTTTTCCAGAGATCCCGAGCTCTCGGGATCAAACACCGTTGCTAACAGGCGGCCCCGGCAGGCAGGCAGCGGTCACCACAGCAGCGGCCCCTGGGCCAGAGGGAAACACCCTCCCTGTGGCTTCCCTCTCCTAAATATTAAAGACCTGGCCTTCCTCTTTGGCCATTCCTGCTTTCCTTTATATGTGTGCCATTTGTGGTGGTGTAAATAAGAGAAAAAATCTATATAAGCTTGCGCTCTATTATTTGTGTTTAATATCTACGAATCTGGTGACAGATTCCAAAAATGCAACAGAGACTGAGGCCGAAGCATCAACATCTGTGGAAACACTTTTAGTGACTTTCTTTTTCAAACGTATTCTTGTTATGTCGCTAAAATATGAGGGTGCATTTTTCTGAAAGGGCTTTAGAGAAATCACTGCAGAGGTTTCCAACATCAGCTGAGCCCTCTCTTGTTGCTTGGTCTTTGCCTTCCTGTCCGCCTCTCCTCTCTCTGACAGGGTTACAGGATTTGTAACTCTCTCTCACACAGGGCCACATGTGTGCAGACTGACTGCAAATGCACTGGGGATAATTGCAGCGAGGACAAAGGATTTACACCCCGTCAGCCTGCAATCACAGCACACTTCACGGAGCGCTGCTAAAAGTCATTATTACATTTCGCCTGCTTGACAAAAATCCACATGTTGCACTTTATCCATTGTTCAAGCTACGACTAATTTCTGTCTGAATCATTATGTGACTCATAAAAAAAATCATGTGTGGCAATTCCCTCCCTTCATCTCATCCCCCACAGGAAAATATACCAATTACACAATTTCAGCCACAGTGTACTTAGGTGTTGAAGTGTATAAAAGAGGCATTGAAAGTAAATACATCATCAATGTTGGTTTAAGGGGCTATATTGAGCATGAGGAGGGCATATGGGAGAGAATGGCGTAATGGGAGTGAAGTGAAGAGGTTCCCTTGTGTCTCTGGCTCTCTTTCACCAGGTGGTGTTTCAGTTCCTTCACCTCACCTTCGCTTCCAGGAGCTCTGGAATAATAAAGGCTTGTTTAAACAATCAGGGCTTGGAAAAGAAGGGCTAAGAGAGACACAAGGTAAGAGGTGAGAGGTGAGGAGAGTTCACAAAGAAGGCTGTGTGTGTGTGTGTGTGTGTGAGAGAGAGAGATGCTTACTAAAAAAGCCGCAAAGTTTGAAAGTCAAGCTCTCTGGCGGAAGAACACATCTGGAGAGCAGGTGTTGCAGCCAGCTGTGGCACAAAGGGGAGTTGGTGCAAGAGCGTAGGGCGCGGCTCCCTCTACAGGCCATTGAGGAGCATTACAACCTCAGAGGTCAGGACAGAGGTTGACATGTCCCGACAAAGACCATTCAGTCTCAGAATCGGTTGCCACTTCACTGGGTTAAGACTTGTCATTTAAACAAGAACAAGACAAGAACAAGATGATCAACGGGTGTGCCAGCTGTGAAACCGATCAAAATCTCTGTATTAAAAGTAATTGGAAGGCACGTCTTATAAAACAATGAAGCGTTTTGAATGGAAAAAGCTGAATGTTAAAGGCATGTGAACTTTTTTCCTCGTTCAGTACTTTGGTGAATGTTGAGTTAATGCCATTGGAAATTTAAAGGAAACATTTGTGGTGCAGCCCACACACACACACATGCTCCGTTCCCTCTCCGTGTTCATGAACATGTCCAGTTGCCTCAGCAGCGATGCTGAGACTTAAGCTTTTCACATTTAAGTGGTGACAAATGATCTCAGCGTGACAGAGCATGTTCTAAAAGTAAAAAGGCTCCACAGGTTGGTGATTTATTCTATCACAGAAAGATTTTGATTTGTGTGCTTTTACGTGCTTGTCTGTGGATTTGCTCAAACACACCAGTTTTACAGTAAATCTGAACATTTATTTACTCTTCAGTCGTGAAAAGAAATTTAGGCAATACACACAAAATCCATTATATATGATTGAACAAGAATTTACTTTTACGGCTCTCAAGGCCAGGATCCTGCTGACCCTGAGCCCCTGTGAAGTTTAGGAGACAAATAGTTAAGATAAATGATACCAATACACCAGTCTTGGTTTATTTGGTGGCACGTGTAGTACTGGTGGTAAAAGCAGATTAATACTACATGTCACAAACTGCTGGCCTTTTTCCATCAGTCTGTGATCAACTATGATCTGATTGTTTCCTGCACACATGAATCTGCAAACAGCAGGGCACAGTGAAGAGTCTGACTGAGAGGTTCAGTCTGTTGCCTGCAGCTCTTTATCAGCCGCACTGACTGCACTTTCATTACTCCTGCAATATCTCAAATGATCTGGTGTCAAAAAATGCCAAAACCTATCAGTGTTTTTATGCATTGCATTTTTAATAAATTATAGAGGAAAGTTCCACATTCACTAACAAACACATTGCATTATATGTAGTATAATGTAATATATACAAAACTATAAAGGAAGTCAACTTGTTTTCATCAAGTAAATGTTTCTAATACAGAGCCGCAGCAGTGAAATGTTAACTTACAGTAATACACACACTCACTGTTTGTTTCCCAAGATGTTGCCACAGACAACCAGTTCATAACATTGCTAGTCTATAAATCTTGTATTATAAAGATTGCAAATTAATTACTACCTTGAGGATGCCACTGCTGAAATAAAGTGACTGTAGATCATTAACTAGAGAATAACTGTTTTGTCATACCACAACAAATTTACCACAGGAAATCCTGGGGAAGTAACAGCTAAATGAAAGCTTTGAATAAAATCAGATGTGCTTTGGCACTGATCTTTTGGACTTTGGATTTAAAACATTTGTTGAAAAGCATTTAAGCATACAGTATATAGCATTTCACGTCAAACCATGTGAGCATATACACATTCATATACAGATGCACATGCAATGGATTGCATAGCTCTTTTTACTACAAGTCACATCCACCCATTTACACACATTTCCAGACCGGCCGTCAGAGGCAATTTGGGGTTCAGTGTTTCGCCCGAACCACCGACCCTCTGGTTAGTGGACAACCCGCTCTACCTCCTGAGCCACAGCCACCACATAGAGCCCCTCAGACAAAACAGTCAAATTAAATCATTCAATTATTCCTTTTAATAAGTGCTTTGGGACGGTGGTTTCTATCCAGAAACACAAGCCAAAAAATGTGCTTTTCACTTCGTTGGGGAGTGAATGTGGATAGAACAGAGGACAAAACATTAAACGGTTCGGCAGAATATCTAGTTTTCACGGTTACTGACCGCAGTATTCATTCAGCTGTTAAACTAAATCATCGGCTTAAAAAAGCAACGATGGAAGCAGCCTAACATTTCAAAGATTTGGACCTGGCATGATCATAGGGGACCAAACATGAAGAGGAAAATGAGGACATGTGATTATTCTTCCTGTGGTATGATCAGTAACCTATGAGCCATGTGTCCTAACACAGGTCTGAGCCTGACATTCTCACTCTATATCACAGAGATAATCTCCTCATGGTGATGTCTTAGCAGTAATTATATTAATCCACATGATGATACATCTGAAAGTTTCTACTGCTCATTAAATACTGACAGTCAAGATATTATGACAAAGTGCAGTGTGTGTGTCCGTGCAAGTGCACATGCTTACATGTCACAAGAAGAAGTTTTGCATAACTACGTGTGTGTGTGTGTGTGTGTATGCTCCTGCGTACGTGTGTTTGTGTACGCAAATTACCGTGTTTGCACATTCCTGGCCCTCCAACATCGTGTGCAATAAGCTTTACTTTGACATGCCCTGAAGATGAACTTGAGAATCAGCATCGTTTGACTTCTTAGCTTTTGACATGGCTGCCAGTCAGCATCAGTGGTTGGATGAAACCAGAGCTGCTGCCCTCAGAGGATCTTCTCTCACCCTTTTGTTTTTTCCCGCCCTCTCCCCTCCTCATCCCTCCTCACCCCTCTGTCTCGTACTCTTTGTTCCCCTCTCTGCTGCAGTCAGGTAAATCTGTTTCATATGACTTTCTGAAGAGGCCCTCTGCAAAGGTGGATCCCCGGGTTGCATCAAAAACAATATGTAGTTATGCAACATAATGTAACGTAAACACATCTAAAATAGATCAACTGTTTGTTACTAAATTACCCTATTTGACTCACTAATTAAGATAAAACTAAAATATAAAATATAATTCTTTAGTCCCACTATGGACATTTACAGCAAAGAGGAAATAGTGAAATACACAATAAAAATTAAAAATAAGTAATATAAATACAAGTGGCTATGTAAAAAACATGTGCAGTGGGATGTAAGATACAGTGTTACATTATAACTGTCATACACATACACTGAATGACAGCATATATCCTTGTATTACCTCATGACTTGATTATTGCAACAGCCTTTTCTCTGGTCTTACTCGGAAAACCCTAAAAAAGTGTGTAAAAAATTTAGCTGCTTGGCTTTTAACTAGAAGAAATATGATCACATCGAACATCTGTTTCATCATTTTTATATCAGCTCCCAGTTTGTTTTTGGATTGATTTTATAATTGTATCGATTACTTTTAAGGCTCTTCATGGCCTGACCTCTAAATACATGTCTGATCTTTTAAATCCGTATTTACATCTATGCAGCTTGCGATCTTCGGGCAAGGGTCTGCTGTCACTAAGGGAGCCCAAAGGCTCTGGAAGGATTTCCAAGGAAATAAGACTGTCTGGGACAGTGTCTTCTTTTAGGTCTCGGCTAAAAATTTTCTTTTTTTCAGACGGCATATTCCTGAATTTACTTGGGGTGCCAGGCTATTATTTGTCTTTTACCTCTAGCATTATCATTATGATTATTATCCGTATTATTACTTATGTACCTTCTTCTTTATTTTAACTATTTGTTTTCTTGCTGTGTAGCACTTTGTACTTTGTATTTAGAAGGGCTTTATAAATAAAGTTATTATTATAATGTTATTAAATAAGAAAATTATTATTGCACAGTTGAATTATCAGAGAACCTGAGTGATTAATTGTGTGCAACTGATTGAAGCTGATTGAAGCTAAGTTAGTTGTTTTAACCAGCACGGAATGCGATGTGGTATTGTTGGTATTTCTGTTATTTTGTCCATTCCATAAGTATAGGCTGAATGACTTGATAGCCCCCCCCCACACACACACTACAGAATTATCCCACAGTGGCTTCAAAACCTCTCGAAAACAATTCCAACATTATAACCCTCACATAGAGTTGATTTATTGCAGGACTGCTGTATTAGACTGTGCTAGTTTAATCTAAGTGTACCCTGTGAACTGCCAGCTCAGTGTGCAATTGTAATTGTCAGTTGTAAGCAGAGGCTGCAAAATGCCTGAGTGGGATTTATTGGTTGCCTTTGGTGCAGTTCTCACCGGGGAATGATTTATATGCATTGAAATAGCAATGCATTTTCACCTGGTGGCTCAAAGGTGTTAATCAATTTAATAGTTTTGTCGTATATCATTATTTTATCATTATTATTATCAACACATTACTTTTTTTTTCAACCCTTCCCCTGAATCTTTTCATCAAACTCTTGGCAAGACAGTGGAGGAGCGTGCTTCCAAGAGCATCAGACAATTACTCTAAAACTCTGTATATGTTTTTGGAGCTTTCGTGTTTGTTCGAGCATGCAGAGTTCGGATATTTTTGCATCGGTATGAGGATGTGGTTGTGTTACTGAATCTCATAGCATATCTTAATTATCCCATAAAACGTCAGACCTGTATACATTGAGCAGTTCAAACAAACCTCATAATCCAAATCCGTAGCAGATTAGTTTGGATTCGCTTCTTTTTTTTCTTTTTTATTTCCTGGCCACAAATCAATGTCACGTTTGTCCTGCTCTCCTACCGTCTCCTGAAGGAAGACGATGGGAGATGATGGTTGGTTGTTGCCAAGTTACAGAAGGTGGAGGGTTGAGGAATGTCTCTGCCTGTGATATTGTTTTCAGGGAGATGCCAGTGTTGCTCGCTCCTGGACGCACTTGGACACTCATGTGTTTGTCTTAGTGATGAACCAAATGATGATTTGGCTTTGACACCATTGTCTGTGTTGTCTCTCCTTCTCTCAAGCTTTTATTTCAGTGCTCTCTAAATTGTCTGCTTCGTCAACTGGAGCTCTGATTTATCTCTGTGTCCCACTCTTCACTTTCTTCTTTATCAGTCTTTTTATTTTTTCCCTTAACCTCCTTGCATTTCATTACCTCCACCAAGACGGTCATTTCTTCATCCAATTGTACCTTTTTTTGTAGGATTACGCAAAAACTTCTGGAATGAGTTTCATGAAACTTTGTGTAAAAATCTAATGAATGGAAATGTAGTTCTGTAAGGGGACTGTGGTGGAGGTCATTTACTGTATGTGTGCTAATTCAAATACAGGGAGAAAGAACTAGCCAGATCTGATGCTCACAAAGATATTTTTGTTTCGACTAACTTACAAAGTCGGAATCTGTCAAAGAAACCTGTAACATCCCTGATTCAAAATCCCTGCTCCAAAAAAGGTCTTTGGCAGCTTTTCTCTGAACACTTAGTGACATTTACTCTGTGCCTGGTGTCAGATATCATCCACATTTCACTGATCAAGAAGTTAAAGTTATCCTAAAGCTCATCTCTATTTCTCTGCCTCACACATGCAGCTTCTTCTTTCTGCCTGTGTCTCTCCCTTTCTGCATCCGTCCCTCCAATCCACACACACACTCACAGAGAGCCGAGGTCATGATGGAAACCCACTGCAGCCAAAAACTATCAGAGAGCGCAAGGCTACTTAACCTAAAAAACCCAAAGAGCATGATAAGTAGCTCTTTACATGGCCTGATATTATCATATTCATGCCTCATTCCTAACAGACAAACTGATCAAAAACCTCGAGCTGTTCCAAAAGGTCATCTCTTGGGTTCGCCGTAGGTCGACCCAGCCCATGAAAGCTGAGGGTCATGGGAAGCTGCAGTTCTTGGCTCGACTGGATAGGAACTTCACTGACAGGTTCTCTCTGAGGATGTTTGTAAAATGGCCGACCACTGATACCACAGCAAAGAGCAGCACTCTGTGACTGTGCCGTACATCCTGGGCCAAGGACATGGCGAGCACATCATGACCAATGAGCTGAACCAGGGAGGAGGCACTGAGAAAGGGGGTGGAAGAGTGTGGCCTGTACTCTGGGTTTGGAGTAGGAGAAGATGTGTGGACGTGTGTGTGTGTGTGTGTAGAGAGAGCGGTGAGAGAGCATGTGCCCGTGTTTTAGTGGGTTGAATTGGTTTGATTACATTTGGAGATAAAATCAACTCCATTCCAGTCACTGCTTTATTGTGTTTGATGTCCGATGAGCATCTAGATGGATCAACTGAACACGCATAGCCTGTTAATGTACACACACACACACACACAGGACAGACAGGACACTATCTAATCACATATCCTGGGTTAGTTCTCATGTTTTCTCTCTGTGGCGTTGCAGCACAGGTGTGTGAAGAAAACCTGACCTGAGATAATTTTTCTGAATCCTACTTTCTTCGCTCTCCTTGTCATCCTCCATGTTTATTTGTTCATCTGTATTAGTTTGGATATTCCTCATTTTTTTGGTGGCGAGTGGTTTTCTTTCTAAGTAAACACATTTGGAAATGCTCTGTCACTGTTTAGGGTGGGAAAGAAGTGTGTATGTGTGTCTGTGAATGATTGTGGTGGGGAGGTACATCTCTCTCTCTCTCTCACACACACACACACACACACACGCAAATGTTTGACTCGATGCCGTGGAAACGGGGCGATGTTTGGTCCTGATAGTTTCTCTCTCTCTTTAATTGTGGGGAAATGGGTTTCAGATGTTACTGTGCGACTGATCACTTCGGGCCCTGCTCAGCCCCGTCATGTCCTCCCAAACCACATCAAGGAGCCCTGGGCTGATGTGGGACGATAGCGGCCCAGCGAGGGGAGGCCCACTGTAGGGCTGAAATGCTCCTCTGGGTGCCCTTGCAATAACAAGATCCACATTAGCAGTAGCCGTGTGATCTGTCTGCGAAGTTAGGCCGTGCTGCTGCCTACCGTGTGACATGTGACGCTACTGCACAAAAACAACAAATGAAAAATGATTGCAGCAAAGGATTTTCATGCTGTTATAGTTTGTTGAATGTAGCTTTTTAGATGTAATGATTCTCATCTTTGACATGTGTTTTGATATCTGGAATAATAAAATCTCTGCTGTTGTTGGGGGGCTTCTCTCTTTTCTCGGAATATGGGCAGGCCTAATCCTTGACCACACAGGAGCTTTAAAAGCTCATATATTCACTTTTTTTTCCCCTCCCATGTATATAAATATGTGGTGACAGCCAATTTAAAAAAGAAAAAAAACCTGTAAAGCAACATTGAAAAGTTTATGAGTATAATCAAACTAATGAAAACTGCCCTCCACATGTTTTCAGCACCTGTTGAGGAGATGGCAGATCGCTGTGGGTGTAACAAACCCACATTCCAGTAATAGAGCCTTTTGGTTGCTCTGGTTTGTTTTCCTTGGATGACTCCTTACCCCTGGGTGAGGACTCTGGTAATTCACAGGGGGAGAATGCAGGGGTTGATGTCATGTGTTCCAGCTTTAAGAGCGGGAGAAGGAGAAGGTAACACAAAGATGCAATGCTGCCCTCTGTTGTTGGGTACAAGGACAATATCATGACATATGGATCAATATGGACAGAGAAAAAGATTAAAACTGCCTGTTTACATTTCGCCAAACTGCAAGAATCATGTGTATTCTGGCAGGATAGTCTTTAAACCTATATGAAGGCTCTCAACCCAGACTTTACCAACTAATTTCACTGATGTCATAATCGATTGCCTCCTTGACAGAAACTAGGCAGCTCAACAGTACTTGGATAAATATGTAGCTACAGGCCACAGTTCTTAAAGTTAGTTGTCATTCTACTTATGTTAAGAGAGATATCTAACCTTCACTTGCTCTCTAATTCAGTACGAGTGAATGTTGCCTTACTGCTGAATATAACACCATTGAACATAACATCCCATTACAGAGACTAGGACAATATCCACGATTACATTCACCTTATACATGTTTCTATTAAACAATATTATAAGGATATACTTCATGAACTTCAAATGCTATGCAAATAACACTCTAAATATTCTGATCAATTAAATCTTAAAAATCTGATCAGAACTTAATTTCAAGCACCTCTGAAGAACATATGACCTGTGGATACACATTATGTAACAATTTATTATGGCTGTAGGGACGGGTATTTCAGGGTAAAATACAATAACAGTTAGGGCTGGCTGAGGCTTGCCTTGAACAATCCCCTAGTAATGTTGTAGAGGCCTCGACTGCCAGGGGACTTCCCATGATGCACTGAGGATAAATAATTAATTGCAAGTAAAAGTCTAATTGTAGGCAATGTAGTACTTGTACAATGTATCATATCTTGTAAGCTTGTTAATCTATGTAAAACATTTAATGCAAAGTAACACATAACTCCATCTCTAAATTAATGCAGCGAAGTACGATGTCCAGTATTGTGAAGTAAAAATGCCCAGAATTTTCCATGGAACCACTGAAGTAGAGCAAAGCAATAAAGTAGCATTAAAGGGAAATATCAGGAGAAGTACTAACTCAGATATAGTAGGAGTATGGTACACTCGATGGCTACTTGAGTAATTGTACTCAGTTCCACTGGTGGTTCATGGTTTTTTAATTTCCAAGTTAATTTATTTTACTTAGGATCACATGTGCAATAGAATGACTAAAACAGCCCTTTTCCAAAATATTTTTTCTACAACACTTCCAAGGAGATGGGTTCCTTGAAGTATGTTCTGGATCTCATGTCTGTAGTCTCCAATAGTTATGAGTTAAGGAGCCAAGCAGAATGAGCTTTTACTTTAGTTTTTCACAATTTCATCTGTATTTTATATCTGTCTGATTAAAACACAAGTAATCTTTAGAAATCACACTGAAACCAACGTTTTTATTCCCTCGTGCTTTCTAGTGAAAACCGTGCATCACTCCTCAACTGATCCTTATCATGACAGGTTACACATCAGTTTGGTTTGGGGGTTTTCCATTATAATCCACATTTACAGACACACAGTATTTAACTGTGTGTGTGTGTGTGCATATCACTTTGTGCCCATGCAGTTGTGGGAAGGATAGAAATGTGGAGGAGGATGTGGGAGGTAGGGGAAGTTAGATAGCCACCAGCTGATTGAAATGTATCAGCCAAGTGGCCAGCCGCTTTGGTTCAATGCTGGAGCCCTCCCTGATCTCCGGCTCAGAGTAAATAAAACCGCCAGAGGCTAGAAGGGTCTGTTTGCATTGAAAGTTGTGCTTTGTTGCACTTATAAAGGACATTTCGAGTAATTTCTTTGTCTGGAAGAGATAATCGTTTTGCAGGTTTGTGAGCAAGACTTGCACCTGCAACTTGGCAAATTAGTTACTTTGTGTGGTGAGCCCTTATCTTTTCAGTGGCATTTTCCTAAATACATTCAGTGCGTATTCTCTTTCAATCTGTTTGAAATCAAATTTACGCAGAAATGCCGCAGAAACCAGGACAGATCACAGTGGCTCTGCCCTGTGGGCATGATAAGCCCACAGACAAAAACATAAAACATCTGTTACCCATATTTCCCCATCCTTCCATGAGGAGCAATTGGAGGTTACTCCAAGTCATCATCACTTTAATCTCTGCCTCTCTCCAGCCGTACTCTCTTCGTCTTCCTCCTGCTCTCCTTCAGTAGCTCCTGTTGAGCATCAAAGCCTCCACACTCGGTTCCTATGGAGCAGGAATCTCCCTACTGTGTAAACAGTCCTTTCCAACTGAGAAACAGATTGGATTTGAACCTGCGTGTGAACCTCGACATCCTTACCTCACAATTCAGCCGAAGGGAAATTAGGGTGTGGGCGGAAAGAGCTTTATCTTGCTTTGGGTCTAATTTACCTTTATGGACAAAAGGAAAGCATTTAATGGGACTTAGCAGTTTTCAAGACGAGACGTGTAGTTTCACTGTGAAAATGAGCATCTATTGGCATCAGTCTGTGGGACCGATACAACTCATTTTTAATAAATCCTTTTCTGGACAGGTTGTAGGAAAATTTATATTTATTGAAAGACCTGTAAATCATTTCCACTTGCTGGAGATGTTATTTTTACTTCATTTTTGTGACAGGGTTTTCCAGACAGGAAAGGAAGAGGCGAGAATGGGAATCAAGAGGGGTTTATTTTGGAAGAACAAAGAGGGGCTGGTAGGACCAGACAGCATGCCATCAAAGGCAGGGGTTGATGACAAGCAGAGAGCAGTGTGTGTGTGTGTGTGTGTGTGTGTCTCTGTGTGTGTCCCTGTCTTGATTTTATCAACTGCACTTGGGCCCTATTATGATGTGTGACCTCTGTCTGAGCTCATGCGCACACTTAAGTGCAGAGGTATACACACATCTCTTGACACACTCTCACTGCTGATTTGCCTCATAACAAAACATTGCTCAACTTTCGTGCAGGGGCGCAGCCTGGTGGGTGTTCAGGGTATGTCACCTCATCTCACAGAATCCCCACCTCACAATCTCGGGCTGTAAACATCATACACCAGATCATGAATTATTTTGTGTATTCATTCTTTGTCTCCTTGTTCCACCACTTTTCCGATGTCTAGAATTTAAAATCGAGTTCCATGCTTGAGAGGGCTTGAGGGATTGAGCCTTGCCTGTGTGCATGTCCCCAGATAAGAAACATCAAAGCATTCAAATGCTTATCATCCCCTTGTTGTAATTATAGCAGTGAGCCACAACAGTACAGAGGACTGCAGGCGGATTTTATGTTTACATGCATCCACTAGTAACTGTGTTGGTGTGTGTGTGTGAGAGAGATCACAGCCTTTGATCACCTGGCTGCGTTTGATTGAGTCGGTGCAGCTCTGAAGCCTTGTTCTGATATCGCTGGTTCTTTTTGTCTTTTGTTGCATAATTCAATAGGAAGCAGCAGATGGGCTTGTTTAGCACCAGATGCTTCCTTTGTGTCCTGGCAGGTTGCATGTGCCTGAACAGGGTGGCCACACCAGCTTTGACAGTTACTGCATTGCCAATGGTATAAATTATGTTTTTTCAATGGAAAAATTCCTAGAATGTCAAATGGTATATAACAAATCCTGTTTATGACAGCAAAATAATACAGCCACAAAAATAAAACATCAGAAAATAACAGATCTGGGATATAGATATGGGTATACATGTTAAGCTGTATAAATACTGATGTATTGTGTTAATATTAAAGTATAAATGAAGCTGGTTAAATGTGTAAATGTATATTTATGAAAGAGAGACGTAATAAAAGCAGCTCCCTTGACAGAGCTGTTGAGACTAGTTGCATATTTCTCAATGAGAGGATGACTAGGATATAAGTGCCCCATTCACTGGTGTTAACAATCCTGCTTTGTCATGGATGGGAAAGTATGTGAATATCTGGCAAGTGTGTGTGTAAATGTGTGTGCGTGCAGCATTATCAGCAACCTCATGGCCATGCAGCTGCAGACAAGAGGAGGAGAGGCAGCTCTGTCTGTGACATTCACAGTGACCCACCTGTTTGCGTGTGTGTGTGTCTCTGTGTGTGTGTGTCTGTGTGTCTGTGTGAGATCCCACCTGCCTCTCTCTTGCCCCGTTCTCTCTGTAGATTGTATTTTGTCTCCACCTGCCTGTGTCAGCCACGCTAATCCCTCCCACCGGCTCTGACAGACACGTCTGCGATAAGACGACAAGACACCTGATCCCTTTACTGCTGCTGGATCTCTCTCTCTCACACACACACACACACACACACACACACACACACACACACACACACACACACACACACACATACACACACAAACACACAGAGTTGTATCTGAGGATATCACATTGATTTCCTGGAGACTTACTCTAACCCTAACCCTTATCATAACCTTATAACTCTTACCCTTACCTTAAAACATGTCTTACATTATTTACATTAATGGGGGGGTTGATTTTTGTCCCCATAAGAAAGAGAAGTCCCCATAATGTGACAGATTGAGGTCCCCACAACATGATCCCTTGACACATGCACGAACACACACAAAAAACCAAAGTTACTAAATAAGCAAATGCATAATAATAAGCATAAATACTATGGTTTAAACGTAAATGTAGCTTGTTTTAAATGTGCAACTTCTTAGAGAATTAAGCAGTCTGATAGCCCGTGGGAAGAAACTGTTGCCAACAGGCGCTTTTTTTATGCAGAATTAAGTTGACAGTGTAATTTATCACATCTGTATATCTGTTTTATGTCTGTCCAACATAGACTAACATTAAAACTCAGGACACTTTTAAAGCTATCTCTCTGCTGTCTGAGCTGTGGGCTCTCTCCCCCACCCCCTGTCTCCTCACTCCCACTGTCCTGTTGGCAGACCCTCAGTTAGTTGACGGGGGGATTCTGTCACTACAGCTAATATTAGTCAGAGGTCTCAGAAACCTCTACTCCTCCTCCTCTCTTCAGTCATTCTGATATGTCATTCCACAGCTTCACTACAACTAATTAAATGTTTGGGATGAGGTGGTGAAGACGCCCGCTGACAGTAGGGGTCACCAGAAAGCCCCTCATGACAAATATTTCCTCACCATCTGGGTTGATTTGCAGTCAACTGGACGTGGCTGCCCTCCAGTGGTCCACTCATGACTCGTTCACAGATTCACTGGTTGGTTGTGTCTGTCCTGGTAAATCATGAAAGACAAAAACAGATTCTGAAACAGTTTAATCAATGTGGTACATTTTGATAGTGAGTGCATGAGTTGAAAACAAAACGGTTTTGTCAACTTTGAAAATCTGTACATACTTTTTACAGTGCATGTCAGCACTGTCTGCAAAAGGATATCGAGTTCAAATCATACAATCATGATCCAGAGTACATTTCTTTTTCTGAAAATAAAATCAATATAAAGATCAAGGTGATCTCTCTCTTGTATTTTCTCAACTTTTTCTTATGTAAATAATGTAGAAACTTTAAAGTAAGTATGAAAGATATTTAAATATAAATAACAATCCCTATGAAGCTGTCATTTTTTAAACTGTGACAACACATTATAAACATAAAAGCCTTTACAAAACTTCATAACTTGACAAAAAGTAAGTAAGATGTTTTTAAAGTAAGAAGAATGGTTATTTCAAAGTCAATCAGGAATAAAAACATGTCATTATGATGTTATGCTGATACTGTTCTATTAATTTAGGATTGAATGTTTCCCCACTTTGGGAAAGTGAAGTGATTTCAGAATGAATGTGTTATGATCAGATCAGGTTAGAATGGAATATAGGTAGTGCAGAGGACAAAGTAAGATATGGCAGCTGCTGTATTTACCCTAAAAGACCACTAGGAGGCAAACTTACCCCAACGAATGTAGAGAGAACTTTCGGACTGACTGTCAACCACAGAAGAATCTTGTTGCATAATCCAGAAAATGCAAACTGAAGCTGAAATGTTTTGATGATGCTTTGCACTTTTTCCTTTTTGTCTTAGTCAGCAGTTGATAAGCAATGAAATATACTATATACACTGTGTTTAACTGTTATACAATATGCACAGGCCATCTTGGATTATATTGGCAGGTGATCTAGGTTCTGTGTACCTAGTTGACTGTATGATTTACTTTTTAATGGTATATTCTGTCCAACGTGTGTCATTTGTTGCCAAGCAGATTCTGTTATATTATGCATAGTGTGTGGGGTGCAACCTGATCCCACTGTCTGTAAAGCATCGTTTTCAGTGAGCTGGCAGAACTTAACCTCTGCTGGAAGGATATTGATGAGACAAAATTCAGCCACACTGTGTTCAGCTCTGGTTGTTTTTGCCTTCTAAATGTATCCCACCTATATGTCCTATCTTTATCAGGCAATTGACTGAAGTTCCTTGCAATCACTGTATACAATTTTAGTTTGTAGTATTGTTTTTTTATTAAGTTCAGCAACAAATTGCAGTTCATAAACTTACAGTACATTGTTTTTGTACATTGTGGAACATACAAATGATATGTTAATTCATATATAGATTTAATACTGCAGTGTGGTGGTATTTAGTTTGGTATCCAAGCTGCATTAATCTGTGTATTTATAGAAACCACCGATCCAATGGCTGTGAAAAGAGAGTAATAAATCATGGTGAGAAAATATCTCCCAGCTCTGCTGCCTCTCTCAGATCTGTCTATCTCAGCTCTATGGCCATGGCCTGTCTTTAAAATTAGCATTATTGAAAATAGTTGGTAGAGACCAAAACAGAGCTAAGATTGGCTTAGATTCAGCAGGACAGAAAAACAAATTCCATGCTCATTGATTTTTAAGATGTTATTATGTCGGTGTTACATGTTTCATTTACAGCTACTGCCCCTTAGTGGCCAAAAAAGAAGTTAATACAACTTTAATCTGACATGACATTTACAATTACAAATGCTTTAACTCATTTAGGATATGCAGTCCCTCTCATATTCAAAACATGTATGTGAGGCACCAACTGTATAAGTTGCCATTTGCTAAATTATTTAACAATGATATATTGAAATGTGTTTTAAAGTGAAAGACAAAATGTTAAAAAAAAAAAAGGAGAAATTGACGAAACTGTTCACAATTGATTCTTCAGCAGTCCTGTGATTTTTTTTATATATATATTTGGTATCTAAGTAGTTATGTACAACACAGCCACAGAGGCTTATTGAGATTATTCAGCTGTCACATCCTGTTGCGTTTTGTTTGATTTGTGATGAAAGTGTTTCTTTTGATCGCCATGTGCCCGATCAAACGTTGGTGTGATCAAACGAGTGTGTGAGAAATGGGGAGCACTCTCAGCACTTCACAGTTTTGGAACATTGTTGTCCTTTATTCAGCTGAATTCAGCTCTTCTTACTTTAACCTTTTATTTCCACACAGTTGTTTTGACCATTTCAACAGATGCATTAGTCTTTGTTTTCAATCGTGTATTGATGAGTTTGGTTGTCATTGTTATTATACAGCTATGATGGTGGAGATGATAATTATATTACTGAATTGGTGTTGTTGAGTTAACAGTGATGATGATGTAGATTTGTGAATGTGATGACAATGATGGGTGGAGCAGCAGCTGTATAGAGGATTATGTAAATTAAGATTTGTTTCTATCTCTTGTTACTTACAACTTCAAGGAGACATGGAAAACTTCCAATCTCCTCATCACTAAACCAGTAAAGCACAACACAGGATTTAACTGGATCCAGAGGCCCATGTTTGTCCTCTTTGTACCTAGATGTATTTGTTTAAATTGTAATATAAATATCATTCAAATATCATGATTTATCAATAAAAGCTTATACAGTCTACTATATCCCCTTCTCCCCTTTAAAAGGTACTTTGTGATTGCTGCAAGATCTTCCTTCACATTTACCCATGTTATCTGTTGTCTGTGCTGAACTTATAGCACTACCACAAATTTCTTAACAAGTATTCTAAATTTCCAAAAGTACAGTACAGTGCATCATGCACTTTACCCACAATGCTATTATAATATCACTAACTTTAAAGATGTTTTATGGCATTTGTACGGTGTATTTCATGATAATTAAGTGTAAAAACACAGCAAAGGTTAACAGTGTACCCACTGGCTGCTAAAGTTCTTCACAATTCATTATCCAGGCTGACATGAAGTATTTATTTATAATATTAGGGGTTGTAACAGGCTATAAGGCTACTGACTGTTTCCCTTATATTCATCTGTAGGCTAAAGCTTCACCTCACAAATAAGTCCATGAGCCACTACTCCACAGGTGACTGCCGGTGCTATTTGTATCTGTTTCCATTTCCAGCTGAATGGAAAGATCAGACAGTAGTCACGTCACTTAGTGGATGAGGGCCTGATCTGATTCAGGTAATTGGATGACCCGTGTTTGCTGGGACATGCGGGAGTGGAAATAAACATGGACTCCCTTGGTATATAGGTGATGTGTTGTCTTTAAAACATGATCCAACTTGTCTGGCATCACACACATGACAGTATAGGAAATATTTGAAATCAAGTTTGCCCAGAGTTGGATTTTGATGCTGAAATAGGATGTAACTGTTACATGTCTGCGCAAAGAGGAAAATGACCAGGACAAGTCCACCAGTGGCCTATAAAGAATTAACAAATAATGGAAACCAACTCATGGAATATAACCTGAACACATCCTTCAGTATATGAACCCAGGTTTCTGATGTTGGACCAGCTGAGAGTAAAGACGGTCTAGCATATAGATAGCACTGTCCCAAAGTAGCTGGACTAGTAAGAACAGCACCTGAGCCTCTCAAGTGCAGGCTACCTGTTAATATGCTATTTATGGCAGCTTAGCCCTCAAAACAACACCCCTAGTGATTGGATCATTGATCGGCTTCTTCATTGGCCGACTCGGCTGTCAGTCATTGGGCTGCACTCGTTGGTTCGTTCAAACCAGAGAATTGACTCAGTGCGACTAATCTCGGTTTTGTCTGCAGCCACAGGATCGTGTCGCAGCGTCCCCCGTGGCGCCGACTGAGCATCTGCTGGAATACAACTTCCTCTCTGGACGAACACACAGCCCCAGCCTCATCCAGTGAGCCGGGAGCGATAACACGGGCTGAGATAAACGCGTAAATGGAGTTTCAATCGTCGTCGTGACTCTTCTCCGCCGCCTCTCACCCTGAAGAAGATCCTGCGCTGAAGCTGCTGCAGCATCCGTCACACCACCGCGGCTCCCTCCTCTGCAGACATGGGCACCGTCCTCTCCATATCCCCCGCGTCCAAGAAGGCGTCTATCATGGACTCAGAGGTCGCCGGAGAAAAGACCGACAAAAGCATCAAGCGGCACTCCATGTTCGTCTCTCTCTCCTGGAAGAAGCTGGTGTCCACCTCGGCCAAGAAGAGCGCCAAGAAGGTGACGCCGAACCCGGTGTCCACGCGCGAAATCCCTCGCAGCCAGGTGGCCCAGCTCAACAGCGAGAACATCAGGAAAACGCACCAAAACGAAGAGAGGAAACCCAAAGCGCCCATCCCCGTCCCGGTGCCCACGGTACCCACGCTCAACAATGAAGCTGTCACCCAAAACGGGAGGCTCTCCTCGGTGCAGAAGCAGCCCAGCAGCCTGTCTCTGGTGTCCCCGAGGCGCATCGTCATCCAGGCGTCCACGGGGGAGCTGCTGCGCTGCCTGGGGGACTTCATGTGCCGCAGGTGTTACAAACTGAAGGAGCTCAGCAGCGGGGAGGTGATCCTCTGGTTCCGCAACATCGACCGGACTCTTTTGATCCAGGGCTGGCAGGACCAAGGCTTCATCACGCCGGCCAACGTGGTGTTCGTGTACCTGCTGTGCGAGGACGCGATCGCGGACAGCGTCTCCTGCCCCGCCGAGCTGCAGGGCACCTTCCAGACTTGCCTCTACCTCGCATACTCCTACATGGGCAACGAGATCTCCTACCCGCTCAAGCCGTTCATGATCGACTCGAACAAGGACGTGTTCTGGCAGACGTCGCTGCGGATCATCAACAGGATGAGTGCCAAAATGCTGCAGCTCAATGCGGACCCGCACTTTTTCACCGAGGTCTTCCAGGACCTCAAAAACCAGCGAGACACCAGCGTCGAGTCGAACCTGGATCGCTGACGTGGGAACGAACAAGACTGATGGTTTTTTATTTCATTAAAAAAAAAAAAGAAGATGAATGTTTTTTGCAAAACCACGCGACGGTGGATTTGAATCAAAGGACTGAGGGGCTTCTCGCCTGGGGGGGGCTGAATATCTCCATCATGATCAACAACGTCAGTGTGGTGTTTAGGCTACAGTGTAGGAGATCTCATTAATGCATGCCAGTGGTATATTGTCCTCTCTTTTTTTGTCTTGTCCCTTGCGACAGGGATTGACTTCGCAGGTATACAAACACTCAAACCCCACGATTAGCCCCCTCTCCGGTTGTCGGTGAGTGGATGTCGCAGTGAGGCGAGGCTCCGGGCAGAACACATCCGTGAAGGGGAGCTGGAGAGGCGGAGCTGTCCGAGGTGCTGACCTGTGCAGCCACCACCTCCCCCCAACACCACCACCACCACCTCCTCCTGCTCACTTTTCCACAACAGAGGAGAGCGTGGCTTAAGAACTGCTCCCGGTCATCAGTGCATCTTTAGCACATAAGCCTAAGCCTGCAGAGGTATGCAGTATACATGCACCGTGCACAGCCTGCAGTGGTAGTTAAAGCTGTTAAACATGCAACAGATAACAGAAGCATGATTCCTCAAGAGGAACGAAACACACTTCTTTGTACATCTGTAGATATTCTCTCTACTTTAAAAAAGCTTGTTTCCGATTGTTAACCTTGAGTGGATGCTAAAAGCTCCATCCTGCAGAGGATGCTATTTTAATACCTGGCTGATTTCATCTCCTCTTTGTGTGACACCAAATTTGTCATGACGGCAACGTAATTGTGAATGAATATAACTAGTTTTTGCCTACCTATGTCATACTGTAGTAATGTACCTGCAACCGGCCACTGGTGTAAGTTGAGCAGAAATGTAAAATGAGTAAAGGGAGTATTTTCCCCCTGTAGAATGTGATAAACTGCACTAAATGGGCCTGTAGATGCCCACATACAGCAACATAATCAACACAAGGCCTCTGTTGAGTATTGCTTTTCAATACATGTTGGCTGCTGTGACGTATTGCTTTGCAGTATATTGCAGAGGTCAACTAGAATAAATGGAATATATCGTTTCTTTCCAAGAGGATTTTTAAAATCCCATATGTGCCAACTGTAAAATGTCATGGCCTGAAACTCTATGGTTTACATGTACAAATCCCATGTGTTAAATTAGCTGTTTATTTTTATTTATTTGTTCTGTTCTTAAGGTGGCTGCATATAATGTACTGTAGTCCAAGCATTGCAACAAAAAAAAATAGCGCTTAATGGTCAAACAGCATTTTTGCCCTGTTCTGTAAATGTGTGCCGTGAGCCTCGGTTTGCTGGATACATCTTCATGTTCTGACAGGATGTTTCCTCATAATGTAAATACTGAGTGTGAATGCCTCATTCAGAAGCATTTGCACACAGGTGTCATTGCAGTTTCTATAAGCTAAAAAGTCACTTCAATCAGACTCTGAAACCAAAATCATTGGGCACACGTGACAGTTAGTATTCAGTATTACGGTCATTCTATTAGTGCTCATTGTGATGTTGTGTTGTGAATTCATTGTTTTGGAAAAGTGGAATATAATGCTGCTATTTTGCACAGCTGTGAACAAACTCTTGATGTTTTTTGCACAGCGGTATAACATAATGGCCATGTACCAATGTTTTCTTTTCGGGTGCTGGAGTGTTTGCCATTAAGTTTGCAGTTATACTGTCACCGAGTCTCGCTGTAGGACGATCATCTGTGACATAGAGCTTTTTTGTACAGTTCATTTTTCCTATATGTCGTACGGAGAATAATATTTAGATGTGTGTGTGTTGTCTGTGGTGTTGTGCCACAGTCGCATTCACTCCCTCTATATGTTAATAAAAGGCCTATACAGTGAATGTTTATGGTGACCATGATGAAATAAATCCAAACTTATGTAGAATCTCTGGTCTCTCTTGCATTGCTTTGATCATTTAACGCTTTGTCTGGATGTTTATGTCCGTGTCCGCTCTGACACATATGCACACACCCTTGGGCCCCATGTTTGTACAGATCTTGTAGTTTGCTGAAGCGGTAATTACCATGGACAGCCTCTTATCGACTGGTACCGCCCACTAATCCTTGATTTGAAGGGAGCCCTTGAGACCCGCTTATGCAATAGAAATAAGTCTATGACAAATATACTTGCCATGAGGTTGCCATGAGACCGAAACCCCAGAGAATTCATTGGTTGCCATGAAACCCAAACTCACCAAATAGTGTTATAAATACAAGGAAAAGTTTACAGAGGCGAATCATTATATACCACCAGGAGGACGGGCAAATGACTTATCTGTGAAAACAGCTACATTACATCCATGCATGTGTTGCAGATGAATTAGCTGTGGTGCACACTGAGGACAGCGAAGCCTGCTGACACATTTAAAGAGTATTTTTGGCTTCTCATCCGTGTGTGCCCTGGGTATTCTGATTGAGGCCATGTACTGAAATGGGAACACTAAACAGTAACAAAGTAATTTGTACAAACCCCACAATGAAAGGAGGAACCTGCCTGCACTCATTTGCTTAAACTGTCTTACATGCTGCAGTTTTGATAATGATTTCAAGAAATATGAAAACAATACATAAAAAAGCATTATGTGTATAATAAAGCCATACTTAAAATGTTTTTACAAAATCATTGAAGGTGCAGAAGCTTCCCTCAGATCTGTGGATGATTTACTGAATGACAGAATGGAGCCAGATTGACAAGGCTTTCCTCCTGGTTTTATGAATAAGCCACATGGGCTGGAGGGTTCCTTCATGTGATTGGTTAGAATCTGCTGCAGTCTCAGAACTGTCTGTGACTCTCTCTCTCTCTCTCTCTCCTTCCCTCCCTCCCTCCTTCCCTCTGTGTGTGTGTGTGTGTGTGTTGGTCTAACAGGGACATACACTATCTATTAAGAAAGCTAACATGGAGGGATGCAGACAGAATTGACCAGAAAAGAAAGAAAATCAGGACACAAAGGGATCAGGAGGGAAATAGTTTCAAAAGTAGGTGGGGTAGTGAGACTTGGTAAGAAAGTGGAGCAAGGACAGAGACATAAACAAAATGGCACGGATGATAAGACAGAGGGATGGAGAGGGGACACACAGACAGGTTTCCTTTAACTCAGTATGCAATCAAACACCAGTCTGATGAAAAAGAAAGTATCCATCCATCCATCCATCCATAATTTATTTAATCATTCCAACCTATCTAAAACAAAAGGTGAACCTTGGCACCATCAAGTTATAGCTCTGTCCTTAACTAAAACCTTAAAGTCCATTTTGTCAAAAAATGTGTCACACATTACCTCAAATTCTTGTATTTACTAAATAAGTACATATTGTAAAAACAGTGTAACACATTTCTACTTGTCTTGTTGTCTACAGCTGAAGTCACCATGTTATATTATCCATATGTTAAACAGTAATCTTGCATGGTATCACAGTTTCAGCAAACAGCACAGCAGCTTTGTCTGTTCTGACCTGTGAAGTCACACAGTGAAAGGAATTAAAACACAAAGGTCAAAAAACCTTTCTTGTCACATCTTGAGTGTTTTTTCTTCACAGGTTGATTCTGTGTGACAGAATCTAGCAGCGTCGTTATGTAACAGCCTCCCAGTGCAGTGTTACCAGCCTTTGCTTCGTTATTAAGATTCAACCCAGGTCTCTTGAATATCTGTCTGCCAGCCTGCTTTCTGCATTCTTCTCGGCCGTGTCTCTATAGTAACGGGTAGGTAAGTGAATGAGAGCTGGACAAAGTGAGCTGTACGGGGCTGAGAGCGTGGGCTGCAGCACAGCACAACACAGTAACACTGAAGACATGCACAGCAGTGTTTGTGTAATATTATCTCACGCTCAGGTTCCTTAAATAAGACTTTCTGAGAATTGTAAATTATGTTTAGCTGTGTTGAAAAACACACAAGTATACAATAACAGTATAATACAGTGATTTAACGCAAGTCAACTAGTAATGCCACAGTTATGTTGTAAGTTGTTTGTTTCTGTGGGTTGTAAATGGACTGGGCTGCTTTGATATAGCACTTTATCGAGCCTCCATAGCCAATCAAGTGCTGTACGACTCATATATTCACACAGCCACTGTGATTGACAGTTTTGATATTGCAACCTTCACTCCACTGTCACATTTATCTGACAGCTTAAGTTATTTGTTACTTTCTAAATGAGATATTATATGAAAAAACATGAGAGGTTTGGGAAAAATAAATCATAGATTTCAATATTTTTAGTTTTATGTAGATTTTCCTCTTGTTGAGGGTCGCGTACTGAAAGTGTTGCACTTTGTTAAGATCTATGAGACAATTTTTGAATATGGGCTATACAAATTAACTTTGAATAATTGATTGATTGACCATGTTATAAAAGTGTACTATTATTATTTATTTATTATTTGCAATGTTGACGGAGGGTGAGAACACATTCTTGGATCTGCCTTCTTCCCTGGCCAATACTACATCCTTCCATTAACTTTTGTGGAAATCCGCCCAGTTGTTTTTGTGCACTCTTATACAATCAAACACATAAACCAACACACTAACAGGGATGAGCACATAACCTCTTTGGTGGCGATAACAATGTAGTTAAAAAGGTTGATGAATCTGTATTAATAATCGAATAATGTCTTTTATAGTAAAATATCAATCACATTTATTGCAGAACCAGTCCTTGGTATTTGTCAAATTACTTCATGAAATATTTATTGTTCCTGGAGTGGGATTTTAATTACAGAACTTTTAAATAGTTTTACATTTATCTATTGGTATTTTTACTCATGTAAAGTATCTGAATACTTCCACATCTGTTGAAAGACGATGATGAAGATTTTCTTTCAGCTCTGTTGTAAAGGGATTCTCTTTGACTTAACGTTTGTCAACCTCATCTGAGTCGACAAAGGACCAAATCTGGAACAACTGAGGGAACTCTGTGCAGGGATTATGTCTATTTTGCTGTCCTCTTGCTGCATAGCCATGCTGCTAATCTCTTTAACTAGATTACCTCTGTGTTGAGTTGTAAGTGAAAGGTCATTGGTCACCACTTAGCAGGATGAAATCAGGTTCCGCTGAGAAACCCAGGACACAGACTCTTCATTCACTCCATTCTGTCATTGAAGAGTTATCTGCTTCATCTATTGTTAATCTCAATATGTTATATAAGTACATACCGACATATTTACATGGCAACTTTTATATTGAAATTGAATTTGTTATATAATATACAAACCTGGTGTACTAAAAAAATCTCTCCATTGACCACACACACCCACTAAATGTTCATTGTCATTTTCTTTTCTTTATTTGTCAGTGAATCATTTCATGCTGCACGAATCTGAATGACTATTTAGGCATTTTATTTTATGTAACAGATAAAGTCCGACCTTGGATTTTGAAGGAAACCTGTGCTCACAGCCCAGACTATTATCCAAATTGGCAAATTAATATTTCAAGCAAAGCATTAGTGGATTTTCTGTTTTCTCTCAAGATTATCAGAACATGTGAACATTTAAAATTCTCTTTTTTTAGGTGGTCATGAAATCTTTTATGTTGGTGTTCCATCTTCATAGAAACATATATAATGATGCTTACACCTCTGCAGAAATCCCACAATCCCCTTTACCTTTACATAGATACCATCAATATTCATATAAACCCTGAAAGCTGCAGATATAAAGTCTATTAATTTTGGGCATGTCAATTTCAAGGGTTAAATGGGTAAAGCCCAGATATTATGAGTTAAATAATGCTGAAAACCCATCATAATAAGTTAGTAATGATTGAGTCATAATATCCTGGTGGGGAGTTTCTCAAAATTAGTAGAATAACTAATTTATTTAATATTAGACTCACAAGGGATGAATAAATACAGATAGATATCATGGTCAAACTCTAGAGAAGGTTTTCTGACCATGATTACTGATTTTTTTTGTGTGATTTTATCTGAAAGGATGTAGGTCTATACCCAGACATGTGGGTGCATGTGATAAAAGGGTCAATACTGTACGGTGGAGTAAAGTGTTCTTCCCTCTCTGAGATTCTCTCTCCTTCATCCACACCTCTTTCTCTCCGCCCGTCATTCTCAAGTCTATTTCAGCACCGTGTAGGTGTTAGCATTCTAATTCAGCCAAGGCCTCATTACCACTCTCCTCTGGTGGAGGAATGACTCACTGACTGTAACACTTCGCACAAAACCCGCTGACTGCCTCATACCCTGCGTCCTCATAATAATGAAAATGCGCACTGTTGGGCCTGAGGGACCGTTTCTTTCACAGATGTGTGATTAATAGACACCTGACTATAACCCCCTACAAAATTATGATTTTTTAGGAATTTTGACTTCTGTGTTTATTCCGATATCTTAATTACCTTAGATCAACAAATTTTAATGTTCTGTTTTAACCACAAGAGAAGAAAGAATGGCGATATCATAATCAGAGGAACATGACACAGTTTTTAGTGTTCTTTGGGTCAAAATAGAAAATTCAGATAATCTGCTTTGGTAATCTGGGACAGGTCACTTTGTAATCTGGTACACTTGTATTAGACTTAAAAAAAAAAAGCATACATCACTTTGCTTTATGCATACTGACCTTAATAATCCAATTTTTAAAAAGTATTATGAAAAGTATTCTGAAAAGTTGACAAAAAAAAACTGAATAAGAAAATGTATAGTATTCATAGAAAGGTCGTTTCTATGAGTACTTCATATTAACATGTTATATTTTAGCTAGCCTAAATTAAGTAAAATTTAAACATTATATAAAAGGTGTATCACAATTTTGAAATATAAATTAAAATGTAATCAACAGCACGCAACAATAACAAGACCATCATCATCTATCAGCCCATTGTCGTCTCCACATGTTTGGTGAAACCAGAGGCTGATGACCACAGGACAGACTCTTCTGTGCTTTTTGGATCATCTGTGTCCTAACTGAGTATGTGCTAGTTACTAACCAGACAATCAGTCTAAACAGACAGGGACAGACTGTATTTACCATTAATCTGTCTGACAACTGCAGATCATTTACATCTCTTCTCTTTTACGTCACTCCCTAAATGCATATTTCCCCATTTAGAGAAGTTAAATGATTGTCCCAGAATACCCAAAGCATGGTGTCCCACATTATCAACACAGCTGAACATTTTTTGATAAACAAAAAAACTAAATCTGTCATGATTCTGCCATTGTGGCTCTGAACCTTTTACACACGAAAGACTATTTTGGTTCTGTTTTATGAACTCTTTGCTTTATTGACTTTCACCTGTGTTTCCTTTTCCTTTTATTTTGAAATGATGTTCCTTGTATGCTCTGGCTTCACTTCCTGTGTTTGTCCTGTTACCTGCCCCAGGGATTGTCTGCTCCTGATCATCATGTGGTTCACCTGTGTTCAATCAGCCCTGTCTCCCCTGAGTATATAAGTCTCAGTGCTTCCCTTTGTCTTTGTCTCTTGGTCATGTTTTGCTGTCATGTTCCCAGTGTCTTCTTGTTCCCAGTGTCTTCTTGTTCCCAGTGTCTTCTTGTTCCTAGTGTTTCTAATGTTGTTTCAGTTTAGTCTTTTGCAGTCTTTTCTGGTTTTCAGTGTTTTTCTGTTTCTGTGAGCTTAGTTTTCTGGACTTTGTTCGCTTTTGTATCTTGTCCTTTTGTAGTTTTAGTTTTACCTTGCTCAAGGAAACCTTTATTTATTTTACTGGCCCCTGCTTTTTTTCCCTGATCCTGACAAAAACACATTTTAAAAAACTAAAACAACTCTATGCATCTTTTCACAAACAACGTTGGTCTTTTAGTCCTTTAAAGACTCTTAGAAACATGGGGATGTTTTTAAACTCTTTCTGCAGACTGCGGGTCCTCCAGGCGCGGCAGCTCCGTCTCCCTGCAGCGGCGCAGCTTTGTTCACTTTCAATCTGAAAGCCTGTCTGCTCTTTTTGGAAAAAATTAGGAACATTGTCTTACTTATGACAGATTTATATCCTTTACATAAATCTTGTCAGAATCTGATGTCATTGACCTCGTCATGCTTCTGATTGACTTTTACCCCGCCCTTTTCTGACATCATCCCCATGAAGTCATGTTGACTAGATGTTGAACAGGAGATAAACAAACCGAAGCTTAGGTGTCCCACGTCACCCAATGCCCCAGATTACCTGAATTCACTCTTCTTACTCTCCTCATGCTCATGATGAAGGTCTCTGAGGGTTTGAGGAAATTCAGGACTTTTTTTCACTATATTAACCTTGTCTTAATTTCCTGAGAGTTTGATTTCCCAACCCACCCATTTGAGTCACACCTTTCATTTTTTAACTTACACCGAACTTTTACAGAATGCCTTTATATTCCCAAGAAACAGGAGTACAAAGACATTCTCTGCTTTTCCTCTTGGTTCTTTCTCCTGCTCATGTTTTGTTGTCGCTCCTCGTCTTCGCTCTGCATTCACACTGTTAATCCTGTGGTTCGCAGGGAAAACACCCACCTAGTCTGTTATGCAAGAGGGAGAGAGAGGATGAGTGAAGCAACAATAGTCTCAGCAGATTAGTGGAGAAGCAGTGACAATTACAATGTTTCGGAAGTGACTCAATCAATCCCTGCAGAGCTTCCAAGAAAGTACAGCGTGTGCAACACATCAGGATACTCTCTCTGGATGTGTGTGTGTTTGTGTGTGTGTGTCTATCTATAGATTTATAGAACCAATTTTGGCTCAATACCATCATTGTGAGGACATTTTGGTTGGTCCTCACAAATTCAATGGCCTTTTTGAGGAGTAAGACTTGGTTTTAGGGTTAGAATTAGGCTTAGGTGGGGTTAGGAGTGTCCTCACAACCATAGAGAGACAAGTGTGTGTATGTGTGACAGAGGGATTCAGTTGTCAATAGCAACCCCACTTCTTTCATTTTAATATGCAGGACACACACACACAAACACTACTGTGGTGAATAAGTGAACGAGTTACCCCCCACACACTCACGCACTCACACGCACTTTAAGTCTCTGTTGCACTGTCACAGAAAGAGGTTTGGGGTTAATCTCCTCTCTGCAGACGCCTCTGTGTTCTATAATGGACCAACATTGTTGTCACTGAGTTATGTAAACAGGGCACTGTTTGTTGGGAGAGGTATGGCGCCCTCGTGTGGAAAACAATATCCAGTGTCACACTGTGGCACAGCTCTGTGCTACATGAGCTTCAGCTGCAGCCAAGTACCACAGAAAAGGTACAAAAACACAAGTATGATACAGAGTATTGACTAAATCCATAAAATACCGCAAACCAAAAATGCTAATTCCTAGATTTAGCTTTTCAGATTGAATACTCCAGTCCAGAACAAACTTATCATTTGACTATTAACCTTCAAAAATCATACAGTTTTTAACTGGAGCCAATTCAGATCTCAAATGTTGTTGTGCTGTGTCCAAGGACTGAGCGTGAGAATGAGCATTGTCAGTCATAGCTTTTGTTCTTCCAGTTGTATTATGTTAAACATGTAATTAAATGAATTAATGATGCTGCTGTGTCGTGCAGTTGAGTCGCCCTTCCTTAGAACAGAGACTGTCATGAGTCACTGGAGGAACAAGAGTAGAATAGGCATCTGGATATCGGGGAAAATCCCATATTAAAATATATTCATAAATGATCTCTCTATAAACACTATTTATAGACACACAATGTTAGCCTTGTAACTGAGCTTGGAGCAACAGTTTCACTGTACGTAAATGAGGCGGCCAAACCTGCTCACCTTCAGTATCACAAGTCAACACAGTGTCATACTGTCCACCGTGTGTGAACATTTCTATATCTTCTCATTTTGCCTTGTACACTTCCCATCATTATAATCTGATTCAAACACTGCTTTATCATACGATCAATTAAAGTTGTACATTTAGAGGGGAGTGTTGTACCACATTAAAACAGTGTGCAGTGTTTACTGGCACGGTGGTGCTTTGGTGATGAAGCAAAGTGTTCATTGATGTACAATTCAGAGACATAAAGAGGCTTGATCGTAACAATCTATCTTTATTCACTTCATTTGTTTGTCATTGGTACAGTTGCTCTAGCTACAGAAGGAGCTCATGAGAATGGATGCACTGTAATTCACTTCAAAATCACTAAAAAGCAGCGACAGCCTGAGCGTGTCCGCACCCTACAGTATTTACAGAGGATTCACAGTTTCTCTTACTATTCACTTGTCACACAAATTACAGCTCTATACCTGTGAAGGCCTTTTATTTTATTGCAAGTGAGTGAAGGACGTGTTAGTAATTTCTGTAATAAAGAAAACTGAGAAGTTGACTGGTTAAGATGATATTGTCGTGGTGGTGGTGAGATTTACTTTGCTATTATCAAGTCCAGCGAGCATTTGGCTATTTCATAAAACCACAAGATGGCGCTAGTAGTCCAGAAATAGTTGATATTTTGCTCCCACAATCATCTTGTGTATAAAAACAGACCCAGACCTCAAAGAGTGGATGAGGCGAAGCAGAAGAATGAGAACTGATAAAAATGGAACTATCATCTTAAATAATGTTCTGTCATTTGTTCATTTGGAAAACTGCTCTTCCACACGAAAACATTTATTTATGCATGATTTAATTTCACAGATTGTGGATGAAATAGGGAAATTAAACACATGGGCTGTTTATGAAATACAATCCAATACTTGTACTTATTAATAAAGGCGAGTAAAAGTTAAACCGACGTGCGTAATTTCGGCGCCTCCTGGATGAATTTACTGATCAGTCGGGGAATATGTGTGGGCCCAAATAAGATAAAACATCTTTGTCTAAATAGTGTTTCATGCTTACATACAACTGTAGTTTCAGCATCGTCTATAGGCCAAAATCTCACCTTTAAAAACAGCCCATGCGTGTCCTTTTTACGCATTTTTTTACAAACCAAATATATTTAGCCCACACCATACTTTCACCTGCAGTCTTCCTGCCCTCTTTGAAACCTCTCCTCTCGCTCGCTGCTGCGTGTCACTCGTGCTGTTGATCTTCTTCCAGAGAGTGGAGAAGACGCTGTAAAAGTCAGTTGTAGTGGTTGTTGATGTTACTCAGGCTGTTGATGTTGTTGACACAGCTGATGTGAGACGGGGACACGGTGCCGAAGGGCCCCGGGGGCTGCAGGTTGTGGCTGTGGTACAGGGCCGTGGTCGGGGAGCCGGGCCAGTAGGAGAAACCTGACGGCCCCACGCCGGGAGCCATGAGGTTCAGTTTGGAAATCCCGGAGAAGGGGATCGGGGAGAAATTGCCCTGGAACTTGTAGATGGCCTGCTCCGTGGTGGAGGGCTGGCACACCTGCGCCAGGCCGTGGAAGTCGAACTTGTACGCGTACCTCTTGCCGTGCACTTTGGTCATGATGTTTTTGTCGTAGTAGTAGCGCAGCGCACGGCTCAGCTTGTCGTAGTTCATGTTGGGTTTGCTCTTGCGCTCCCCCCAGCGCCGGGCCACCTCGTCCGGGTCGATGAGCTTGAACTCGCCGTTGGTTCCCTCCCAGGCGATGCACGACATGTTGGTGCTGTCGGAGAGCAGCTCCAGCAGGAACTGCCACAGCTGGATCTGCCCGCTGCCTGGAGGAGACACCACATGGATATAAACGGATCATATAACATTTATTATATCAAACAAATCTATCGTGAAACATTGTGATAATCATCGATTTTGCGCCAATAGTAATCCGTGCAGAGCAGTGTGGGGGATTTCTATCACTTTATTATCACCTCGTCAATTATTAACATGTTGATATACAAGCAATGTTTTTTTAAGAGCAATTTGTAGATTTATCGGATATGTGGTAAATAGATTGGAGACATTTTTTTAACTGTACATTTTCATATTTTAAGATTTTTTATTAATCATTTGTGACATTTAATATTTTAAAGCGTCTAAAAATAATTCATTTTCTTGTTGTTCTCGGATAAACATCATGGTATGATTGAAATTATTTATTCATAATACCAATTTGAAAAATAATGCAATAACTTTTACCGGTATTAGTCAACAGCCGTTTCCAATTTGTCAAATATTAAAACATGAACTGCTTTATTTAGGCTTTTCGGGTTTATGCCCGTTTAATATCATCCTGCCTGTTCGCAGGCCATCACATTGAGTGCTTAATAAATCAGTGACACTGAGGGGATATTTAAATGTATTTAATATTAACGCACAAAATCTATTTTATTATTTACATTAACTTTAATTGATCTATGACTATATGTCCAATGCGTGAGCAGCAATTACTAAGACGGCTACAAACTCGGACCATGAATTCAGTATGTGATTTTTATGGAGCAATTATAAATAAAACAAAATTGACCCTTTAATGGCGAAATACGATTATGATATTTTCTTTATTATTAACAGGTTGAACGATATTGATTCCTCTCATCTTTAGGGCCTATGTTTTTCCAAGTCAGTTTTGTTGATATGACCAAATGAGTAAAGTAAAAAATAGGAAACTGAAACCGCTGTTTCATTATCAATTTGTTGTCTATTGTTATTATATAACATTTTCAGATACAATGCTGGAAAACTGTAAATTAAATTCATTAATGAAAAATAACGGTGATCCCACTGTGATGTGATCCATTCTCTTTCTCTTACCTTTTTGTACTCCTGTGTTTATTGGACCCCATGATGTCCCTTTGCTTTCTTTCAACAGATTTTCTGTTGGATCTGAAATCAAACCACACAAATCGTCATGACCATCACCATCATCACCCTCCTCCTCATCAGCTGCCTAATCCTTCCTGTTTATAATATATCACGGAAGAGAAGATGCTTTCAGGAACAGGCCTGATGTCCGTATATCGGCTGCTGCTTCTGAAATGTAACTAATAATTGCTTTGCTGGGGGAAGAAAATAAATCCACTTGTGTCCAGATTTATTACTAAGAATGAATGTAATTTAAAAAATACTGAATCTGTTTTCAAAGAATTAATATTGATAATAATAACAACAAATGATGTGATTGAATATTACGCGTGGCTGTATAATAAACCAGCCCACTGCATATTATCCCAAAAAAATAAAAATTGAAAAATTAAACATCACAACATTTCAACTAAAGGTCCAGATAAGAAAAATCCTAATAGTGTCCCGGTAGCGGTGGCGGACTGACGCGTGAAGCGTGTCGTCTTTGCGGGGTCCTCTGCGGAGGAGCCAGGAAACGCGTCCAGGAAAAAGGATTTCCGATTTCCGACAAAAGAGCAGACGGGCTTTCAGATTGAAAGTGAACAAAGCTGCGCCGCTGCAGGGAGACGGAGCTGCCGCGCCTGGAGGACCCGCAGTCTGCAGAAAGAGTTTAAAAACATCCCCATGTTTCTAAGAGTCTTTAAAGGACTAAAAGACCAACCTGAGAGATACATGCTGAACATGAGGTTTCCTCCGCAGTCCTGTCTCATTGTGTTCACTTGTTCAGAAAGGGTTGGATTTCATTTCGTCGGCGGCGGAGGAAACGATTTTTATTAAACTTTATCTCATAACTGTGATCTGGAATAAACGCGGGTGGACAGATTGAAGTTTCCAGGCAACTGTCACTGGCCCCCATCTCTGAGACAATATTCAGACAGCAATTTCCCCTGGTGCATTGCTTTAATTAAAAGAGCAATTTACCTCTGTCAGCCCGCCTGGTGCCCACAATAAAAAGAGGGCCGATAGAAATTCGGCCCTTATCAATCCGCCATCACAGTTTAATAAAGTTTCCACGTTAAGATCTGAGTCTCTATGGTGAATTGAAGTGTTTGACATGGAAACCAGTTCAGATCCTCCTCACTTTTCCGCCTCTTTACCTCCTGGCAAACAACAAAGACCTATTTCATGTTGGAAAAAGAACATTTACCTGGAGATACACGCTCCAGTGGACATGAGAAAACAAGAACATTTCATCCACCCCCACCCTTGGACCTTCTGTTTGTGGGTTTAAGGTTATATAGCCTGTATCTGAGGCTAATGAGGTTGTAACTTTAAAACCATGGTCCCTGATGCTCACTGATCTTATCAGGTCCAATCAGATTTTTCTCGTTCTTCTGTTTTTTTAGAAGCAATGGGCTGTGCAAAGACTATGGGCTTTGGTCCTATAAATCTGGTTTGGACACTAGATTACATAGTGTTTATAGAATCTAGTTCACATTAGTTATACACAGATATTTTGAAGGTGACAGATTCAATGTTGCTTCACAATTCACACAGACATGCGGAAGATTTCAAACATTTTATTCACGCAGGTGTAAATACTGTGGACAGTACACATGCATCACATTGATTGCGTTTCATTCAAATGTCTTTTATTAATAAATATCACATATGAGTTCAACCCCAGATCTCCAGCAGCATATGATCGATCAGGCCTAGTCTGTGACATTCTAAGGACTTTTATTTTGAAAACTGCTCTTATAGCAATTGCTGTAACACCATTGATTTAAGTATAAAACAGTCGATATCTGTTTAGTTTATAAGCATGTAAAAGAATTACTGGATGATACAGGCTTGTCCACCACCTTAAAACAGAAGATGGATGATTAAGATGTGTATCATGTAGCCATAATGTCCCTGATGTCCCTGTTGATTTCAGGACATGTGTTAGTCACCTCTGTTGCTCCCCGTGTGTCATTGTCACAACACGAAACATCGTCTAATCAATACACCAAGGCCAATTAAGTCTTTTTAAATGGTCTAAAAATGAGACACTGAAATATGTGCATTCCTGCAGCGGTGTCTTGTCTCCATGCCGTACAAAGACAAAGAGAGTCATCAGTACTACTGCAGGCATAAAAACAAAAACATGGTTTATGCAGCTCTGTGCAATGTAAACACATCAGTTCACTTTCAGACGCTTCCCCTTGAAAAAGGTGGAAAAAAGAAGCTGAATAATTTTCATAAGAAATGTTCAAAATATTTTAAAAAATGACATCACCCAACAGAAAATCCCCAATTCTTAACTTGACCTTAAATGAAAAACATATTTTGTAGCTTTCTTTGTTGAGTCAACTGAAAGTGAATGCTCCTCTAATCATTCATCATCTGAAGTCACCTGACTGAGCTCAAATAAGCACACACCCTCAAAACACTAGGTCATAGTTGAGTGAGTATAAGATTATACATACATGTTAATTATTAAAGTAATAGCAGGTTTTTAAATCCAATGTAAAATAATCACTTTATGAAAGTAGATAGTATCAGGCTATGCAAAGTATTGGATTAGGGTTTTCCTCTCAGTCCTCAAAAGCTTGCATTGGTGGTAAATGCAGATTAAACAATATATTTCCCATGTTCCTTCTTCCTGATCTAAAAACAATTGGATTTTCCGTTCTTCGCACGGCTGCGGCTCCTCAGGTGATGGGGTTTGTAGTTGTGTCTGTGGCGTCCCAGACTTGCTTTAGCTGCCTGTGTCCATGTACAAGTCGCAGGCAACTTAAAACAAGCCTGGAAAACTAGACTGCATATCCCTGGACGGAGTGGTAGATAAATGTGGATAAATATTCATCTGCAGTGATGAGCAGGAGGCCAGATATCCACCGACGGAAAGAAAATAGAAAAAGCACATGTTTGGGCGATAGTTTGACCTTATTGGCACTAAGTCAGCATTAAAGGTAACCGTTACCACTTAAAAGCACATTAGTATCGCCTTAAACCATGATTTAAAAGTCTCTGATCCAGGTGCTGGGCCTTGTGTCAAAGTAGTTAGTAAATTAAAGCATTACAGTAATAGATCGATAATCAAGAGAGTAATAACCTACTAAGAAGAGCTGTCATCAAGATTCTGTTCCAAAATTCCTCTGTAGTCTCAAACCTACCTCTGTGCACCCGAAGAGCCCCAGCCTGCAACTGCACCACTCAAGTGTCACTCCTCAACAAGACCTGAGTGCAGCCTCTTTAATCAGGCTCCACAGGAATGTATATTTGTGAAAGGTGTGTGTGCATGGTTACACATTTATTAAAAGATCCTGGTCTTTTGGGTGTGGGACTGTGAGACAGTGCAGGCTCATGGGTGTGTAACACGGAATCCCACGTCCTGGACCGACAGGAGGAGTGTGTGCAGAGGTAAACACACTCCAGGATCCCGGCGCACGACTGTAAGATAAACATCATGGTTCCCCATTAGAATAAACAAACAAATGCTAAGCGACTAGAACTCATATGAGCAAGGTTTTGTTATGTGCCAGGTTGCGGTGCTGAATCAAATCGTCAAAATAAATGGACCACATGTTTATTTGTAAATCACATAAATACCATAACTGTTTGTTGCAGTTACATCTCAAAACATCTCACCTGACTAACCTGCTTCTCTTCATTTCACCTTTGTGACCCTGGGTTAAGATCCATGGCTTTCACCGGGTTTAAACTAAGCAATGTGCTGCAGAACAATATTAAAGTCATTAAATCTGTTTTTGATCGAACAGTGACTCATTGGCAAACGTAAAGAGTTTGGCTTTCTTTCATTTTTGATTTTTCACATTGAATTATCTGACGAATGCACTGTCACAAAGTAAATCATAGGAAGTTGGCATCTTGACGATGTTTTTCACAGGCCAGTAACCAAATTTAGAAATGTCATCAGATAACAGTATAAGCTTGGTAGTTGTGTAGCACACCTTTGTGAAAACTTTATTGTGAACATGAAGACTTTATGTGTGTATTTAAGATAATGCCTAGTGAGCAGTCAGACAGGCCTGGTATTCAAACAGGAACTAGGACAGTGCATACATCCCTAATTTTCGTCAATAACTTAAAACCTTACAGGGGACAATGCTTTGTCTTTCTGTTGGCCCGTTGGAATAAGACACAGTGGCTTTGCTCCCCTCTGAATGGTGCTACGTTTTGTAACTACTCAGAGCAACACGACAATAGAGGCATTTTAAATTCTAAGATGCTCATAGAATAATCTAACAGTTTAAATAAAGTCAGCTGCATGTCTGCATGTGACACCATGAAGCAGCTGGAGGACCTTTTTCAGGCCTCTGGGGTATTTTCACAGGATAATTAAACCACAAAAACTACAAGCTCTTGAAGAGGCTATAAGTGCTACTTTTTAATCTTGCTTTTAATCTTGCTTTTGAGTCTGTCCCATATGATTCTATTAATGTAAGTCAGTAGTTTACTTTATTTATGTCTTTTGATTTTATTTGTAATATTCATTTTCACTGATCCTCTCTGCCATTGTGTGATTTTTATTTTTGGCATTGTACTTATCTTTTTATCCATGCTTGTGTTACCTTCCTTTCCCATGATTTGGCTCAACTCCTGTTATATTTAAGATGCTGTATAAATGAATGTGACTCAACTTGTTTAAGTGGTCAATCAACAAAGCAAGAGCAAGAGAATTTGGATTAATTCTGTTTTTAAAAAGATGATTCTACTCTGATTTGTATCTATTAATTTCTTCATGTCAAAAACCTAAATTGCTTGGTTACATATAACAACCAGCCAAAAGGTCATATAGTGATTTGCATATAGTTATGCTACACCTGCCAATCTATTTGCAATTAGTGCCCGAAAGCTGTCGAAAAACAAACAGTAGAAACAAATGTGATCTCGTGCTCTTGTTTATTGGAAATAAGAATACAGTCCGACAAGAACAATATTGCACATCCTAAAGCCTAACAGAGTAAATTCATTTCCATGAAGGTTCACTATAGGCCTAAATATTCTTTCAAATAAATACAAAGCATAAACCTATGTCTGATATCCGCCTGGTTCTTTGGACCAAAAGAAATATGGGCTCTGATTTTGCTGTGATTGTGCGCCTGCAGTACGAGTACCATCATAAACAAAGGAACAAACTGACAGTTTATAGCCAATTATTGCAGTTTGTCTGAGCTTTATTTAGGTGGGTTGATAAAGTTGGTTGTGGAAAAAAAAAAGAAATACTGACAGTCTCTAGTTTTGAAGAAAAGCCTTTATTTCCTATTTCAAGAACATGCTTTAGCATGGTAGTAGAAGTACTTAGATATCCATACATGCAGAGCCACAGAATGAGAGAGAGTTAATCCATCTACAGGTCTGTGACAGTGGTTTGTCTGTCCGGGGCTCAGGTAGAGGAAAGGGTTCGGGGAGAGTTTTTCAATTTCATTTTATTCAGGCTGGGTCAGGCAGGCCGAGTGGAAGCTTAGTGCTGGATCCTGCGAATGGACTGCACCTGGTTGGTGTGAGCCTGGGTGCTGAACTCATTGTAGTTTCTGTACTCGCCTTGGTGTCTGTCTCTCTCCAGGATGTACTGGTAGCCACGGTAACCAGGGAACTGGTAGGCCACCCAGCTGCAGGGAGAGAGACACACAAAGAGATGGGGTAAGTGATAAGGTCAATGTGGGATTTTATTTATCCATCCATCCATTCATCCATCTTTTGTCTATAAACAACAGTTTAATGAATTTCCAATTTCAACACTGTTTACAAAAGTAGGAGAAGATTTGTTTGCTGGAGAAGGTGTAGCCTGTCCAATCAGACTAAGATTTATCATTTTATTTATCTGTATTTTTAATGTTCTCTCCATATTACACCCAGTCAAGATAGATTGACCTGTTTCAACATGCTCTATTTTACCAGCTCCGAGAATATTTTACAGTAGAATATTTGAAGTGATGAAAAGAAGAGTGGAGATGAAATATACAGGTCCAAAGTGGACCAATAAACAAAGTTACTTACGCTCCCGAGTTGACTTTGATGGAGGGCACCTCCTTGCTGCACCAGCCCATGGCCTGTAGGGAGGGGTAGTCGTCGCACATCTCAAACTTGCGGCCCTGGAAGTCCTCACACTCGTACAGGGTCACCTTGCTGTCGCTGTGGTTCTGCAGAGGAAGAGACAGAGCACAGTTGTGATGGTGCAACAACTGTCAGGGGAGCTGCTGGTGTAGTAGCTCGTATGAACATTTACATGGGAGATAGGAGACCTTCCAAAATGTTGAATGTGGTAGATCATCCTGGTTTATGAATTGTCAATAAAGTTTATCTGTCATAAATGAAGACCAGAAAAGGTTTGGTTCATGCTGTGCAGCTGGTTTTAAGAGGGTTTGGCTGATGGGTCATGTGGTAGAGGGAGGGGCAGGGAAGTGTAAGGCAGTTGACAGAGGCAGACTAGATTGGAAAAACATGAGGATGAGGGGAACTTACAGCGCACTTGATGGGTCTGAAGGAAAGCATGTGCTCGGTTCTGTAGCTGCTGTTTCCACTCCAGGCCTCGTAGCGAGGGTAGTCTCCCTTCTCCAGGATAAACTGCTGTCCCTGGAACTCTGGGTACTCATAACCCACCCAACTGGAGGATAGAGGCGAGGATAGACATGTTAAACTTACATGAGCTAAGAGGACATAATGCCAGAGACATAAATATTGAAGAAGTCCAAAACACCCAGAATCTTGCACTGAATCGTTAAATACAGAGTGCAGCTACATAGAAACTGTCATTCTGGTTAAACAATAGAGCCCAACGCCCATGAGTGAAAACAGCACGCAGCTTCTGTTGTCCCTGGGAGCACAAAGCAAACATTAGATCAGCTCCTGCCTCCTCCACTGCTGCTGCTGCTGCACCCAGGCCTTTTTATCTGATTGTCAGTCAGTCAGACTGTGTGGCTCACAGCCAGCAGCTGCACACAGCCAACTCATATCCCAACAGGGGTCACACTCGGCTGCATGCACAGACACATGCAAAACGATAAATGCCCAACATGTAATAACACTGTTGGCTGCAGTTTATGGCTTTTTTGAAATTTGGCTTTGTGGACTTGATGATCAGAGTTGAGTCGTGAATGTTTTAATTAGATGTTTTCAACCAAATAAAATGAGAATCATGAGCTAAATAAACTATGTGGTTTTATTACTTTTTGTATGGTTCTGGTTATCTACAGATTTAAAGGAGCAATAAGTATTTTACAAAGCATATGAGCAGGAAATCAGACCAACTTCTCACCTTTGTTATGAAGGTAAGAAATTTTTGTTTAAGATAAAGATGCAAAATCTTTAGCATACTTAAAAATCCAAGAATAAATCCTACTATTTTCAAATTTCAAATATGACCTCATCATAAACTTAACTACTATAAATACAACAAGAGATTTTCACAACACATGGACTAAAAATAAAAGGGGGAGAGAAAAAAAGAAGAGGTAGGAGATCCAGAGGAACACAAACAATGAGGACTTACGGTCCGTTCTCAACCTTGATGGAGCGGATCTTGATGAAGCCCCTCTCCATGATGTTCTGGCATTCCAGCATGAACTCACAGCGCTTGCCCTGGAAGTTCTCCTCCTCCCAGACTGTGATCTTGAACTGGCCCATCTGCTCCATCTGTTGAGTGTTCATGGCTGCTGCTTCTCCCTTTGGGGTTACTCTCTGAAGAGGAAGAAGAGAGAGGGTTTAAAACAATGAAGCCAAAGTAAATATAAAAATAAGAAAATGGTGAGGAAAGTGTATAAAAACATATTTTTATAGAAAATCATCCTGAGTGTCCTCATCCTGATGAGACAGATTCAAGAAACAAGACCTCTGATCCAACAAGCCAATTCCAGTGTCTATAAAAATCAACTTCAATCTTTATATTTTAGCATCAAGAAAAAAGATCAATACGATTAATAACATAAAGTCTCTCCCCCCCCACTGTATTTCTGTTAACAGAAGGCCGATGTTATTGTTCCTTTACTCTGGACAGACATTTCTGTTAAGGTCTCTTTCTCCAAGGTGTCACTATAGAAGTGAAAAATTCCACTCATTCATCATTTTTCCATTTCTCCACTGCACGGGTTTGTCTCTGTTTCAGTCGAGGAGATTCTGTCAAGCGCGACCTGCCTGTAAATTACACATTGTAACTGTAGCAGCTGTACAGAAAACAAATGCCACAACAGCAAACTGCATATTTGTAGGCCATAGCTATAAAAGCAGCCAATAGGAATTCTCTTATTTTCACAATGTTCCATTTCTAAAGAGTTTCAAACCATCTTCAGTCCAGCTTTTTTGATTTCAAAGCAAAATGTGTTTGCATGATGTTTATAGGCCGCACACAAGCATACCAATGAGGCATCATCTTAAAAATAGTAGCAATAAACCGTGTTTTTACTCTCAGCAAATCAATCCTGGTTTAAAGTTATCCACAACAGTCTACATATTAAATATACAGTTTGCAGCAGCATCTCTGTGGCTGTCAGTACACAGAGCTGTCCCCTGACTGCAGTTTCTCTGAGGCAGTGTGTTGAAATACTTACAGACAGTACTGAGGTGGGACAGATCCGGTATAATCAATGTCGGGGGAGAGACCCTCGCCTGCGTTTTTATAGGGCCGGGCCCCCTGGACCCACGCCACTCCATTTGCCCAGCAGCCTTGCACACTCAGCAGCTGAACGGCCCAGCTGAATGGGCAGCATTAGCCTCGTGCTTTGTGGAGGCTCCAGAGCACCATTGTCCTCAGAGCCCCAAACTGACTTAGTCATCAATATGGCAGCCATGCTCAGTGGCAACCTGACCCAGGACTATACAATGGCAACGCACTGACACAACAGTTTGATTGGTGTGGCAGGATAATAGACACATTCTGGGAGCTGATCCCTTCTCTCTCTCTATCACTCTCTGTCCCTCGGCTGTTGGTAAACTGGATCCTGAACTGGAGGTGGGAAAAGGCCCCAAATCCTTTAGCATAGACCCACACTTAAAGAACATGTGGTTATCCTTGCTTTTTTTTCTCTGGTAGATCTTGGAAGGGTCATTAGGAGGAAGTGCAGTAGGAAAATCTTCAGGATTTGTAATGACTCCTGACTAACTGGGAAACTTGGTCTATTCTCATTCATGTCCCCAAACCTCTGGCTACTACATAGTTTTGATTACAGAAATATGGAGCATCAGCATCCAAATGGGAGCAAAGACATTGGTGTGCTCTTTAGCTTTGGTTACCCATGCTTCCTACGACAGCAGTACTCCGGATATATTAAGATGTATTTGAATGTAGAAGGATCTAGAAGAAGAACCATCAGCTTTGAATATAAATGCATCTTTAAGATGGGAAATTTAAAAAAACTGGATAAAAGGACAACCCATATTATTCTACTTGAATCCTAGGTAATTATTTGATCATATAAGTTGTATGTATACTACACTAGATGTTCCTCAGATGTAGAACATTATTACAAATAGTTAGCTACGCAGCTTCAAAGAGCACACATAACATCCATCCAAAAGAGCACACATAACATCCATCCATTATCCATTATCATCATCATGCCGGAGCCAATCCCAGCTGACAGGAGGTGGGAAACAGCAAGGACAGGTCATCAGTCCATCAAAGGGCCACAAGTACTATAAAGAAGTTCAATAACACACAGTGTTAGTCACTTGATTAACAGACCTGTAATTGCAGAAGCCGCTCCAGCATTGTGTTTTAAATCTTATTGTCAGGGCTTCCAGCTCTGTTTGATTATAGATTTTCCTTTGTTGTTATATGTTTGGAAACAATGACTGAGGAAGGTCATGTTTTAAATCCTACTCACATTCATGAATTATATAAATCTTTTGTGTGCCCATTCTCTTTCTGTCTTATTGTTTTTTAGTCTTTGTGTGAAGCCAAATTGAAACACGAATTCTGATACATGTTTTAATTTCTATAATAAATAAAACAGTAATTATAAAGCATATAATCAAATGAGCACTGTCAAAATACTCTATCTCTATAGCTATAGAAAATGGTTAACTATTAGTTCTGGAATCAAATAAATTAAAAAATAGCCTTTCCATATGTTACTAGTCCTGTTTTATTCTCACTCTGTTATTTCTACTAGCATGTTTTATGATTATTTTTCAGGACATCAGTGTTTAAACAATATCTGGGATGTCGAGCCACACTTTCCTTCATCATTGGTGACATCTAGTGGCAAAGATATTTATTACATTCACGATGGCAGAGGCCTGTAAATGAGGCCTGTTTAGTTTATCAACATAGAAGTGACCTCACATTCACTCTCCAACCTGCTGCTCTGACTTTCTGAGCAGTGGTTGCCGAGAGTTAAAAGTAACATTCAGATGAAAATGAGCACAACATGTTAGAGGGATTGTGTGTACTATTTGTGTGGGTGGGGGGTGGGGATTGAGGGCTCCCACCTGTGGGCACGTGTGAGCTGTTTGCTCTTCTGTTAACCCATTCATTGTCCGTGTGTTGTCAACCTGCCTGTCCTCAGAGCAGGTGAGACAACATGCTCATAAAGACACAGATGTCGTATTAGTATGTATTCATGTCACAAAACCTGAGCAACAAAGTTTGTATACGTACAGTACATACAAATAGGTGTGTGTACATGTAGTCGTGTGTGTTTGTAAATGTATTTGTTTCAAGTTATTTTATCTTTCTTCTGCACGTCTGATAAGAAGCTGTTGGTCATTACTTCTACACACACACACACACACACACACACACAATACATACCTTATTTCCCTGTTAAATACAGCCTGGGGAGATTTGCATGTGTCAGGGTACTTGTACAAAGCCAGTTCAGTACTGCTTTGAATCCTTATCTGGCTGTTTGAAAAAAAAATCCATTCATTCTTCTTACTGCTCATATTATGATTCAGATACATTACATTTGACCATCAAGTCTATTTGTTAGATTTAAACCCTGGTGTCACCTGCAACAAAATCTTCTTCGACTCAGATATTAGAAGTCTGTCGTCATGAGTTTATCGTTCGTTTGATACAGTGCCAGGATGACAAATAAAGTATAAAACTCAGGTTGAGATGACAGTTAAACAGGTAAATACTGTCACTATGTGTATTACTATGTGTAGAGTGAATCAGCTCACATGAAGATAGAGTTTATCAGACCCTGTGAGAAATAGCTGATCAGGAGTTAAGACCCTGTGAGAAATAGCTGATCAGGAGTTAGTCTTCATCTTTTATTCTCGAACCGACTTTGATCCTCCTTAATCACTGCTCCCACATTAGCTTGTGTTTGGTGCAGGTCAAACGGCTGCCTCTCAGTCGCACTTTGAGGACGTATAGGGATGGTGACTTTTTATCAGTTAGAAAAACAATATAGCGGGAGACATTATCTGATTATTGTGCAGCCTGGTTGTGTAACAGCCACAGCGCATTAGATCATGTCATTGGAACTGGGTGCAGCCTGCTGTTCCACATACACATGTTTATATTCATGTAAATACAGTATGCCATAGGCGGATTACAGTTTTAAGAGTTTCACAAAAGAAAATATTAATCCTGCTGTTCTGAGTGATGAGTCTGTGCTTTTTATAACCTTCCATTCCATACTGAGTTTGTAAGTTGGAGCTCCCCACTCTCAGCTTCCACACTTCTTTTTGTCAACTGAGCTGTAACTATAGGAGCTGGTCCAGAGTTAGAAAATAAAGCTACATATAGCTACATTGTAACAAAATGTTTTGTGTAATCAAAATGATATGTACTGTGTCCAGTTCAAATTCTAAAAAAATCACAAGAGATCAAACATAGTAATTGTCCTTATTTCTCAAAGCATATAAAGTATGAAACTGATGGAGGATTCAGTAAAATGACATATTTGATATAATACATGTAGTCATTGTATAAATAGGTTGCAGTGCAGGACGGGTGCTAACAACACTGCAAAGAGAGTCTTGTTTTCTGGGTCAGTGAGAGTCATTTGAATAGTCATTGACTGCACCTGGACACACACACAAACACACACCATAAATACACATCCACTGACACACACTGAATAAATGACCTCCAGGTGGAAGGTTACCATGGCGACTAATCCAGGTAAGGATGATGCGAGCAGGACATCTGCTCGGACCACCTTCATTCACCCCCACTGATCTCTGCACTGACACACAGGCAGCTGGATTTACCTTCAAGAAACAAAGAGAGAGAAAATGTGGATTATTACTAATTTTCTTTGCTTGTATCTATGACTGGTGAAGACAAACACACACACACACACACACACTGCAGTTTGCAAGGGATGTTCTGGATAACAGGGTAATCACCTAAAAGGGAAATTTGAGTGTTTAAGTGCGAAATTTACAACACAGGATGCAACATCTTCTGAGCTCTCAATCTTTTACCAGTAACACTCACATAAGAAAGTCAGAGAGCAAAGGAAAAAGAGTTTGGCCAACCAGGAGTGAGAGCAGGCCTCTGCCATTTGCATGAGTCTTCATTATCAGTAACTGTCAGAGGAAACAGTACATAGCCTATGGGCATCACAGACACACACACACACACACACACACACACACACACACACACACACACACACACACACCCTCTGGGAAACACTTGCTCCACCATTTACAGCGAACAGTTTGACAGACACCACAAATGTAATCATCTTCCCTGCTGTACAGAGTGCGATCTTAATGATGCTGATACAGTACGGCCCTGCACAGCAGATCTCAGATAGGGTCACAGCTGGGGCACATGGGAAGAGGCGAGGTTTGTGGTTTCCTGGTATTCAAGTTGAGACAAGTTTTATTTAAACATTAGCATTTTTTAATCATACGTCCCCCTCTGTCGGTGCTCCTCTCCTTTCTAAAACTTTTTACACAACGGATGAAAAATGGAGAAGAGTCAAGAATAGCACCAGAAGAGGATGGAACACTCTTCGGGGATAAACACACAACCAAAAGATAGAGCGGTAAAATTATAATATGATGAAATTGAATGATGACATAAAGTAAATAGAAAATTACATAAAGAGTTTCTGATGTATAATATAAGCTTTAAAACACTCACCAATATATTTTATATCGTTATGCTATGTCTCATGTTGCATTGAAAAGCCTACACTAGCATTCAATTTGGGTTTTCCCTCCTGTTCCATGTGTTTCAAATATGGCTCGATGATTCAGACTGTTTCCTGAAACAAATGTCCTCATTCAGAACCTTCTGTCACTGACACAGGGAAGAAAAGCAGGTGGTTAAGCCTCCACGACGAATCCTAAACAAATAATGTTGCTTCTGGAGCTGCATGGTAAGGGAGGGTGTAGCAGCAGCAGCAGGACCAGTTGGGACAGTCAGTTCAAATTTGAGCGAGGTAACCAGGATACTAAGGAGTGTGAGTTTTCATCTCCTCTGGCTTTAAACAAATATTGACTAGAGCTTCAAGCAGAGGCAAATAGGCTCTCAGGTAAAGAGAGACATGCAGTACTGGCTTTGTCATAATGCCTTTTGTGAGGTGATGATGCCTACAGGAGATGTTTTATTGAAATAAAAAAAGAGTGGAGGGAACATGAAGGGCAGCTCGACCATGATCTATCTCACTGGCAGGTGGACATGCTTCACTGTGGGGCAACATATTTATCTCACTTCTTTTTTTTATCAGTTTCAAAAAGATCAAAATACCATGGAGGCACCATTCAAAAATACTTTTAATTGCATAGTTTAATGTGTTTGATTTTCAGCCAAAAAACGAGAAGTCAAAAGTAAAAGCAGCAACTCCTCTTATTTCGATGAAGTGTAGAGACAGATTTCAACTGCAAAGAATTTCAAAGGAAGATGGTTTGAACCAAGTCTTTGGTAGATATCTCATTTTTTTCCTCATTTAATTAATTAAAAACATTGTGAAAATGTCAAAACAAATTCAAATAGGTAGGTTTATTTTAGTAAGGTAAGATTACATAAACCCTCATCAGTTGTTGGATAAAAAGAAAGACATCAGTGTTAATTCAGATAAGGAACTTAAAGGCATATGATCTTTAACATAAGAAACAATGAAAGTCATGAATGGTAAAAGCGCAATGTCTGAATACTACATCTTATAGCATCCAGATGACAGATGGCCCATATCAGATATCTGCTGTGTGTGAGTGCTTAATGTTTAGTTAATGATTAACATAACCTCCCATTAAGCCCATCTCTCTGCTCCCCGGTGCTCGCCTACAGCCTCAGTTCATGACGTAGGAGATGGACAGTAATGAATAGGCCCCCAGTGGAAAATACACACTCTCATCATGAATGTGCCAATGGGAAAATGATTAGCAAAAATAAAGCTCCACAGGGAGATGCAGCTTATCACCCATATACCATTGTAAATGTCAGTCTCCTCAGCAGGCTGCCTACGATATGACATCGTCCAGGTGCAGTTCAAATAGGCACATAAATCTAAACAGAGATAGACCTTCACTTGGACACTTTCCCAACGACAGTTACAAGTTTATCAGTGGTGATGGTATCATGGGTGAGCTGAGCAGACAGGTTTTTCACAAACATATGGTTTCATGTTTGACTGGCTCACTTTATACGTTTTCACTAAAAACAAGATAATACATGTTGGATTGAGGCTGAAACTTCCTGCCTTGATAACATCTCTGAATTCAACTGCTTTGCTCTTTTTACTTTAATCCACAAGCAAAACATAATCTGCTCAAATGAGTATTTTTAATCAAGTTTTAATGGTCTTTCTTTTCCTGCAGGTGAATGATTGGGACTCCACAAGTCAGGTAACATGTGGGTCAGAGGCTGCAATGTCTTTCTATGGAGCATTGCGTGAAGCCACCTGTATGCAAATAAGGTCACCTCAGTGAAATGTTCCACACACCTGGAGCAGCATACTGACACTATTGACGCTGTTGTTGAGCTGTCTAATATGGAGAAGACTTCACTGCGCCTGTGCTTTCTTCGAAATGTATTGTATTTGATTTTCATAAAAAGAATTTGGATCACTGATGTTGGCTGCAACATCTGGCCTCACCTTGCAGACGCCTTTCATTTAAATACACTAAATACCAGTGAGAACAAAGCCCTTGAAACTTTCTTTGCTCATCCTTTGTATAGATTAAGGCTTCAAAGTGCTTTAAGGGCAGCGATCGTCTCCCATGACCAAAACCATCTTTGCGCTTTTTTCCAGTTGCCAACCCGTACCTGCGTAACGCGAGCCGAACGAACAAAACTTCATCTTCAGGTATTGTACGTGAGGCTCAACGTGAAGCAAATACGGACATGAAAAAAAAGTCACAGAGGCGACCACGGTGAGACAACGCTCCTGGAGACAGAGAGGGAGGGAGAAAGGTGCCCGAGCGCGTAACAGCTGGTTTCTCCGGGTGGTGTCAGGAAACCTTTGGGAGGAAGATTCAGAAAAGTTAGAACAACAAGTCAAAGTAAAGACAGCGACTCTGAAGCCAATGAAGTGAAACGTATTTAACTTACCTTGAGAAGATACAAAGAAACAAAAGGTCAACGTGCGCAACCTTAGTCAGGTTTGGCTCAGCTTTTACGCGCACTGAATGTGTGCTTTGTGTGACAGGTATACACCTTTTATACCTCTACATGCTCCCTGTCTCTCTCTCTCTCTCCACCCCTCCTGCATGAAAAAAAGGGGGGGGGGAGAAAAAGAGAGAGAGTGGATCCTCAGGGTGCGCACAGACACCTGTCGCACGGTGCGTTGCTCTGATCCAATATTGACATAGAGGGGGGAGGGTGCGTGTGTTGGAGATGCACTCTCTCCCTCTCTCGCCACACACACACACACACGTTTTTGAATTTTTCTCACCAACCCCTTACCTCCATCCAAAGCCCCATCCCTCTCCTGTGCCAGGCAACGTGTCTGACCTTTGTGCCTGTTAAAAAAAAAAAGCCTCATTGTAACGTAGCTACCTGTCGACTCAATATGTCCCATTCAACTCCTGCTCGGGCATCATTTCCATATCATATACCTTGCAAATGACTGTGCTGCTGGGTGGATCTGGCTCACCCTGCCCAACAACTCTTTTGGGGGGAAGCTGTGGAATCCCCCTGATGTGGAGGGGAAATGTTTGAGGTTTAAACTTGATCTGTTACATGAAGTAAAAACATTTAAGCATTTACCAGGAAGAGGGCTAAAGTTTAGAGATGCATCATGGGAAATGTAGGATCCTGTTTTTGAAGCATGAATTATAAATACACAGGACTGCAAGTACAGTATATTTTCACATCTCCTGCTTTAGTTTGGATGCTTTTTAAAAATCTGTCTCACAATTTTTCAGCAGCACAAGGAAGAGAAGTGAAAATAAAGATAGAATATGAAGACATCTAAATAGAAAGAAATATAATTATTTTACAAACATGTCAAATTTAGTGAAAACACTTATATCAAATTAAATTGCATATTTTAGGTTATTTCTTAAAATGTTTTAGGAAGGTTAAGAAATTTAAACAAGGATATGATTTGATTGCATATACATTTCATAAGAGATCAATCAAAACCAACAAAATGTCTGAGAATATTGCACTATTCATTTCAACTGTCACCCAAATGAACAGTATTTGTTCACTTATTTGATCATTTTATGATTCCTTCAAACAGGAATTTGAATTTGGTCACTGTAAAGTCAGTTTGACAGGTGAGCATCATTTAGCATTAAATATGAAACAATGTTGAAACAATAACTTTTATTGAGTTCATTTTACAAAAAAGACACCGCATCTTCTTTTAAGAGACTTAGTGGCATGAAAACCCAAAACTGCAAGCCTGTAAGAGAGAACACTTCATATATAACCATTAAATGAAGCAGAGTACCACAAACTGTTTTCACTGCATTCCCATTAGTTTCAAATTCACAACTGTGGCGGCCCCAGATCTCAGTTGGCAAAGACTTTGAAAGGGAGGAGTCAAACTGAAGGCAGTTCTTTCTTGTTTATCAACTTGTCTTTTTTGGAGAGAGTAAATAACCAGTGGGCAACTTCTTCCAAATGATGTTCTGTGAACTCAGTGATCTGTGAGTCACTTTAGAAATAAATTATTGCCTCAACTACACTTCTGTTGTTAAGCAGCATGGACGGCAGTGGAGTTAATTGTATCAGTTGCAGCTTTCTCTTGATTTGTGACTCACAGTAATCAGAGGGAAGAAACTGATCACACAGAATCAAGACTGATGGAAAAGCCTGAAATCATATGAAGCAAATGGTTCTTATGAACAGTGATGTGGAAAATACAGCTTCAGCAACTCCATGTACAAAAGATGCTGGATAGTGAGCTATAAAAACCAAAGCCCCAAATTTCAACGGAAATATAGTACAACCGTTAACTAGGAGTTCCCATCCACACCCTTATTTGTACAACAATATTTGGTGTAGTATTTAAGCAATTCCACACAAAGCATATACAGGAATTGTGTGCAAAAGATAAAGAAAAGCATCACTGGAATTGGGGATCTTTGTCAAGGGAAAGACACCTGGATTGATATTTTGGTGCATTTAAGATAAATAGCAATTAAAACAGACTCTTCTATGTTACACACATTCTGTCCTCAATTTGAAGCATTTAACTGAATGTGGATTAAACCTGGTGAGATGTTCTCTCAGCTGATCAGGTGTCAGGTTGGGTTTTGCAGTGGATGAATTGGAGGGAATCAGGAAAACGTTTAAAGCAGCTTATTTAAAGGACAGAACGGAAAAACAGCCTAATTAACAGTAACTCGTCTGATCCCGAACGTCTACAAGGTATGACCTGCAAACAGTCTGCTTGTGAACGAACAGGTTATTTTGCATTGAAATTGTATGTTTCCATGTTTCTATGGATACAATCATGTGCACCCGGATCTATGTGGACTATGCAAAATAAATACTCCCAGGTCATCTGCACAGCTGATTATTAGAATTGTAATTTAAGTTTGACATGGGACGTAACAATGAAGACACTACTTCTGAGCTCCTATTGGCCGCTCTGACCCAGTCGCTTTGTGTAAGCATCCCAACCCGTCTTTCTGTACGACTCAGCAGCTTTCAGCCAATCGGGAGCCTCCAGGACACCCCGTCCCACGATGATGATGTCAGAGGCTTTGCTGTGGATTACTTCCTCTGGGGTGGTGTACTGTTGGCCCAACACGTCACCTGTATGAAGAGAGATGGGATGCATGACTGAGGACTGGAGCGAGGGACAGGTTGTTGTGCACTGGCAAGAAAATGTGTGTTTTCTTGTGCTATAGCACCACCCAGTGTTAAAGATGAGTCACAACACCAAAACCAAAAAAGGTTTCAAAGTCCATTCTGCTTAAGGGTTTTCTGTCTTAAGAGATATCACCTCACTTCTGGCAAAGAAATGATGCTCAGACATTTACATCATAATTTGGACAGAAATTCATGTGATACTTCTGCTGGCTCCATATTCCACTGGATTAGTAATGAGTGGACAACTATGGCTTTGAAGTCAATACTTCTTTCATGCATCTGCACTAACTAAACGCACTCATAGGAAAAGGTTTCTGTGACTTTAACCTTTAAACTCCTAATTCTAATCAGTTCATACTTGAGTATTTATGAACAGCTGTGTCAAAATGAAGAAATCTCCTCAAGGCGTTCTTAAGATATCCTGTTCATAAGAATCGGGTTTACACATACATGGAATTTGCTGTGGTGTGTTTGTGAAGAGAAAACATGTCACGTCTTCATCTTCTCTTGGTTTACTGGTGGATCGTTCCTCATACGGCAGAGATGTTGTGCTGCTGTGTCATGTGACATCATCAGCTTTACACAAGTTTTCTTTGATGCTTTAAAGTCAAATGTTCACACGCAACTCAACGAGGAGAGACAGAGCAAATACTCAAACCCTAATTTTCTGATTGTTTTACAGCGGCTATGTTCTTAAGCACAAAAAACAACATCCTGGAGGTTTTGTGTAACTATAGACAGGATTCAGCTTCAGACATGTATACCTGCTGTCAGTGACAGGTATACCTCCGCTCACAGACACATTCAGCAAGTCACCTTAACTTTTCTTAACCAAGTTTGACTTTTCAGAATTAACTTTTACAAGAACGACCTTTTTCATTCGTGTGTGTGTGTGGTTTCTCATTGTAGATAATTAACAAATTAATAAATACAATTCAGTTGAATTTTAGTATATCATATTAGATTATAATAATACCAGTTTCAGATATCTACTATTTCATTCTGACTAGTCATAATTCAAGTTCATGATATCTACAACAACACACTGACTAGTTCAAACTTAATTTAAGGTATCTTGACTTTAGGTGAATTTACAACATCTTGAACTTGGATTATGATTAAATTGTACATGTATGTAATTGGAACTTATTCAAGTTGAAGATGTCTATAATTCATATATAAACAGAATTGTGCAAGAAGACAAAGTAACTTTTGAGGGTAAAATGTAGCTTTTGTCTTTCTAGCTAATTATTGATAGAATAAAATTGATTATCAAACTCATCATTAGTTGGAGCCCTAGATTACACTGTATATAATTCAGCTTTGTTGTCATTCTTCTAGTTGTATTTCTTCTAGTTGGACAGAGTAGTAAGACGTATATTAGTACTAAACACATCCTGAAACTTCTGAGCGTCACAGATCTATGATATAATGGTGCTCAGTGTCGCTGTGTGTGTGTGTGTGTGGTCTAAATGCATGAATTCTAAAATGAAACCTAAAGGCTGATACAATTATTGGTCTGATGAAAAAGTTTCAGTTCACCTCCAGCCTGCATCTGCACCCCGGGGGTCATGTGGATGAACTCCGGCCTGTTGCTGAGCTTGGAGCCACAGATGAAGCCGATCACAAAGTCTGACTGCTCCTCTGCCATCTTCAGCTGTGAGCACAGAGAACAGAGATAAACCACTAATAACCTGTAGCTATAGGAGATGGACAACATACGGAGGAACATGCGTACCACAGCCTTTGTGTATTCGCCAGTGGCCAGTGATCCCTGGGAGCTCATCTGCGCTATAAGCAAACAGCCTCGGCCCAGACTCTTTCCTACAGCACTCAGACCCTTCACCACACCGGGCCCCGGCACCGCATGAGCATTCACAATGTGGGACCAAGATGAAATCTGGTACAAACCACCTGGAAGACAGGAAGCCATGAGCACTGTCAAGCAACTTCAACAAGATAAAGTTTTGTGACATTTTATGAATAAGCCTCATACAAATTTGGACAAATCTTCTAACCTTGGTACTGATGCTTGACTGTGTTTCCAATGTCGGCAAATTTGCGGTCTTCAAAGATCAGAAAGTTGTGTTTCTGGGCCAATTCCTGCAGTTTCTGGCTGAAGTCTGCCGTGAAGTCCTGTCGGCAGACATGACACGATCAGTGCATTTGTCTTGACAAAGTTCTGCTTTGCAAAAAGAGCGGTTCCAATCCTTTACCTCGAGGATGTCGACATGCGTCTTCAGCACGCAGATCTTGGGACCCACAGAGTCGGCCAGCTGGAGAAGCTCCTCGCTGCTGGTGACGTCCGCCGACACGCAGAGGTTTGACCGTTTCTCCTCCATGAGCTTCAGCAGCTTTGATGCCTGAGGGTGAATGTCTGGAGAAAAAAAGAGGGGAGAGTAAAGGAGAGGATATTTTTTTTACTATCCAATATGGAGAAGCATAACTTTACTAAATTTAATACAGAGGGGCAAAAACATTTTGTCAATTATATTTAGCTTGTCATACAGATGGGGTGTTTAATTAAGTTGCAAGACTCCGTTTAAGGAATGTATCAAGCTGCATCAAGCTCCTGCCTTTCACACAAGAGCTTGATGCAGCTGTCAGACATATTCATAACCACAATTCCAGAACGATCAGGGGAGGTTAGGCCGTGAAGTTTTGGGAAACATTCCTGCTATACGCTGTGGTATTAGCACGAAAAGTTCAGGAAAACGTCTGGAAAAACTGCCTGGGACATTTGTGTCCTCTCATACGGCCCCTCCAGATAATCTCAGGAAAATGTCAGAAGTTCATTCCAGGCCTGAAAGCAGATTTAGTTACTTGGCAGTTTGGCTCTGTCTGCATAGCTCAGCTCCAGGTTCTCCACACACGGCTTCTTCGTGGCAGGAACGCCATTGCCGTTCTCTTCCTTGGACCTGGAAGAGGCAAGTTGCAAATGTCACTTTCAAAAACACAAACTCACATATATGTCACTAAAAAGAGAAAGGCTGCTCAACTGTACCTGAAAGTGTTTTCCATGATAAACTTGCGGACGCTCTGAGCAGTTTGGGTGTCGATGCGTTCGGCTGCCAGCAGCACGTTGAGCAGCTTGGACATGGAGATGATGGGATAGAGGCGGATTCCCCGAGACGCCAACATCGCCGCAGCACCTTGCTCTCTGTCCACTAGGACGATGGCATCTGTCACCTAGACAAATCATACGAACATTAGAAAATCCCACTCTCCGAGCCAATGTAAAAATCATCTCTGTACTTCTACAACCACTGCAGTGATCAATCACTGAGACATCATCACCACTGTAATCGGATACTGAACCTTAAGCCCCTCTTTGTTGAGGACTTCAGAAGTCTCCAAGATGCTGCTGCCGCTGGTCACGGTGTCCTCGATGATCAGACATGTGTCCCCCTCACGATACAACCCCTCCACCATACGCTTGGTCCCTAGAAGACGGACATGAGGAAGCTTAACAGCCACTATTATGAAATACTTATACTGAAATAATAAGTTGCTTTGGTCATATTTGAGGGATGGATTGTCTCGTGTTTTTTAATGAGCTTTAATTAGTTCTCAATCATGTGAGAACCCAGATGTAGGATCAAACATTATAAAATAGAAAACTCCCAGGCTTGGCTAATTCCTCACTGACAAATACAGGGTCAGTCCTCTGGAAAGTTTACTGTGTAGGATTTAATGACATATGGCAGAGAACTTGTATTTTACCATCATTAGAATACCAGTTGCTTGGCTTGATCCCACTAAATCCTACACACTGGACCTTTAAAAACCAGGTGGATTGATTCTGTCCTTCCCTCTCAGCACCCACCATAGTCCTTGGCCTCCTTTCGTCTGATGAGCATGGGCAGTTCATGCCCGGAGCAGATAATCGTGGCTATAGGCAGGGCTGTGTACGGAACCCCGCACACCGAGTCAAACTGGAGACCCTCCTCTTCCACTCGCTGGTACATGAGACTTGACACCTGAAAGTAAAACGTTTACAGCAACAATAAGGTCTAAATGTAACAACAGAGTGACCACTGCAGGGGACATAGACACATCTAATGTGCTGTCTTTCGAGGTTCAATGCATTTTATGATCATGTTTTAAACTCCAGAAACGCTCAGACCTCACAGGCTGACAACTTTCAGACAAATCTGGTTCTTTTGTGGAACCTTGTATTGGCTTTTAGGTTCATCACATACATTCTCATTAAGGCAGGTTGTGCTCTATCGTAAAAACAGAGTCCCCGGTTTGTTGAGTCAGCTCGGACAATATTTTCAATGTCAGTGCAGAAGCCCTGTGATAAGTGGTACATTGATGAATGTGCAGTTCAGTAGACACATTGTTTAGTAAACAATAGAATCATGTTTGTGACTCTATTTTTACAGAATGGCTAATGCTAAATAATACAATTGTTTTTGCCATCATTTACACTTATTACTTCCAATGTTGTATTACACATCTGCTGTCTTTGACTATAGATCATATCATTGGCTGGATTTGATTTTAAATGACATTGTACTAATGTGCTTGTTACCTTTGCTGGTTTGTATTCTGGTTTTTATTTTTCCTCTTTGCTGAAGCACTTTGAAACTGCTGCTTTGACAGGAGCTATACAGAAAGAAGCTATTGCTTTTAGTTTTTGTAATAACGTTATGTATTAGATACTATATTTGATCTTAAATGATAATGAGCTTGTTGCCTTTGGGAGCGAGGATTCCAATAGATATACGTCAGCGTGTTGAGTTGATAAACAGCCACGTGTGCTCTAATTATAACTTGCAGAGCGGAAATCAACACGGATATAAGAACAGGTTGTCTTCATGAGGTGGTGGAGCAGCAGGATGAATCACAGTGTGTGTGTGTGTGTGTGTGTGTGTGTGTGTGTGTGTGTGTGTGTGTGTGTGTGTGTGTGTGTGTGTGTGTGTGTGTGTGTGTGTGTGCGCCACACGTTTTAAGTTTTAGTCATGCAGCAGTAGTGATCACCTGGTTCATGAGAGCAGGGTGAGACACCATCACCCTCAGGTCGATGTAGATCGGCGTCATCATGCCGCTCTTCAGCTTGTACTCTCCAAACTTCACCGCGTCCACATCGTAGAGCTTCAGAATCAGACTGTCGATACACGTGTTCGCCATCTTCTCGTCTGTTAACAACAGCACGACTCCCGCTCTCTCGGTGACATGTGGCCTCAGCTCCTCTTCCTGAGCGGCAGTGACATAGTCAGCACTTGTCACAATAAGAGCATCATGATTTTTGAAGAATGTCGACTTACTGAACTGGACATTTGTGCGCAGACCGAGGTTTCCTTTACATCATTTAGATGTACAAAATATATAGTAATTACACATTTGTTCAATCACTACACTATCATATTCAATATGTGATCCAGAGCGACTCTGTGAAACTGTATGATAAATAACTTAATTTTATCTTGTACAACTACTACTTCTACTTCTAATAATAATAATAATAACTATATAGCCAAAAAAAAAGGAATCTAGCCGTAGAAAAGAAAATATAAAGAACAAACGTTTTATATTGTGGTCATTTGTTGTACACTATTTAATTGAAGCATCACTCAGAAAAAATGACAATGACAATAATAATAAAAACTAAAGATGGAACAACTGAACCATTGACAGTTTATCTTAAAAACGTACTGAAATGGTTGATTAATTAATCGTCTAAACCATTGTGAATACATTTTATGTTTTTTGTTTGATTAAGCAACTCATCATTTCAGTAGATACCGTATCCTTTATACAGCTGCTATTTTACGCAATTTATTCTGAAGGAAAAAACAACCTTGTGATTTAATACTTCCGGTATTAGATCCGTTTGTTTTTCAGAATAAAACTGTCCACAGCTTGTCTTCTCTAATCCTGCAGAAACTCCGACATGTCATTGTTTTAGATCACGTCTTTAAAACTCTTCATTAGATGTGGCTGCCATCAGTTTGGATGGAATTAGAGGCAAAAAATTTATTTTTTCAAGGGTGCTCGAGGATCTTGGGTATAAAGAAGTTTCAGGGAATTTGTTACCAATACACACTCTAATACATTAAATATTGTGTAGGACTTATATTATGCCATGACACATTTTTGTTTCACAAGTGGGAGATCACAGAGTGCTCTAGATTTGGAGCTGTTTGTGCTCCTGTCTGTGATGTTTTGATAAGGTGAACCTTGATAGTCTGTACCTCAAGATGGCGCCGTACTAACGGGTGCCTGTCGTAGCTGCTCCGTGTATTACTGTCGGTCTTTTGTGTTTTTATTACGTTTGCTGTTTGTTTTTTATATTTATTTTTGCACTGCTCTGTGCATCTTCGTGCCGCACAAAGACGAGATGCTTTTGCAACCGATTGGACACTTTTTATCACTTTTAACCGCACTTCGGTCTCTTCGGATCACTGGAAGCATGCCGGCAACACACGCCGGCATTGTTTACACCCGCGACCAGCTGATGGCCCTGAGGCACACCCCCCTCTTGGCCGGAGAGAGACCCACCATCCCGGAGGAACTAAAGAAGAGACGGCGGGGCTGTAGAGCGGGGCTTAAACGGAGGATGGCGAAGAGGAAGTTTAAGCCCTTCATCCCTGCAGTTATCACTGGAAACGTGAGGTCGCTGGCAAATAAAGTGGACGAACTGGAAGCGCTCATCAGAACGCAGAGGGAGTACAGGGAGTCCAGTATTGTGTGTCTCACGGAAACGTGGCTGCACGAGCAGATACCGGACTCCAACGTCACCATTCCCGGCTTCCAGACGGTTCGAGCCGACAGAGACACCACCGCGACCGGCAAGAAGAAAGGAGGGGGTCTCGCCGTGCTCGTGAACAACAGGTGGTGTCACCCCGGGTACGTCACCGTCAAACAGCGTGTATGCAACCCGGACATCGAGCTCGTCGCAGTCGGACTTCGTCCATATTATTTGCCGAGGGAGTTTACCAGTGTTTTCGCCATCACTGTTTATATTCCTCCATCTGGGAACGCAGCAGCAGCGTGTGACGTCATCCACACTGTAACTGCAGGATTACAAACACAACACCCCGGGGCCTTCATCGTCATCACAGGTGACTTTAACCATGCTTCCCTCTCATCCACACTCCCAACATTCTTCCAGTTTGTAAAATGTGCCACCCGTGACAATAAGACTTTGGACCTGCTGTATGCAAATGTTAAGGATGCATACAGCTCCACTGCCCTGCCACCACTGGGCAGATCAGACCACAACCTAGTCCTGCTCTCCCCATCATACAAGCCTGTGGTTCAGCGGCACCCAGTCAAAGTGAGGACAGTGAGGAAATGGACTCCTGAGGCCATGGAAACACTGCGTGGAGCGCTGGAGGCCACAGACTGGGATGCTCTGTATGAGCCACATGGTGAGGACATTGATGGCATGACTGACTGTGTCTCTGAGTACATTGGGTTCTGCATAGACAACACCATCCCCACTAAAGAGGTCCGCTGTTACCCAAATAACAAACCGTGGGTAACAAGCGACCTGAAGGCCCTTCTCAACGAGAAGAAGAGAGCCTTTAGATCACGGGACAGAGCAGAACTCAAACGGGTACAAAGGGAGCTAAAGCGCAGCATCAGGGAGAGCAAGGACAACTACAGAAGAAAACTGGAGCACAAACTGGAGGACAACAATAGCAGAGACGTCTGGAGTGGGATGAAGGAGATCACCGGCTTCCAGAGGAGAGGTGAGGGAGCAACGGGGGATGAACGACGTGCGAACGAGCTGAACACGTTCTTCAATAGGTTCAACAACAACCCCCCCACCCCCAGCGGACCCTCCACTGCCTCTACTGCTTCTCAGAGCAACAACCCCCCACCTCCCCCCACCACCCTCTGCCCCACACCACACCCGTCACCATCTCCCCCCACCCCTCCGCTGGCTTTCACCACAGACTTTTTCACACCTTCCACCCCCGGGACATCCTCACATCACCCACAGTCCCCCACCACCACCACCTCCTGCAACACACACCTCTTTGCATCACCCTCAAACCCACCACTGACATCCCCTACCCTCCAGTCTGGACTGCACATCACAGCCAGCCAGGTGAGGAGAGAGCTGGAGAGGCTCAAACACAGGAAAGCTGCTGGACCGGACCGCATCAGCCCTCGTGTGCTGAAGGCATGTTCCAGCCAGCTCTGTGGAGTCCTCCAGCACCTCTTCAACCTGAGCCTACACCTTCAGAGAGTGCCAGTGCTCTGGAAAACATCCTGCCTGGTCCCAGTGCCCAAAAAAGGACGCCCTGCTGCACTGGAGGACTACAGGCCGGTGGCACTGACCTCTCACATCATGAAGGTCATGGAGAGACTGGTATTGGCACACCTCAGACCACTGGTGTGCCCATCACAAGACCCCCTGCAGTTTGCATATCAGCCCCATGTTGGGGTTGATGATGCAATCATCTACCTGCTGCAGAAGGCCTACTCCTCTCTGGACAGACCCAACACCTCAGTCCGGATCATGTTTTTTGATTTCTCCAGCGCCTTCAACACCATCCAGCCCAGACTGCTGAAGGCCAAACTGGAGGGCACGCGGGTGAGTGCTCCCCTCATCACTTGGGTCGATGACTATCTGACGGGCAGACCACAGTTTGTGAGATTACAGAACTGTGTGTCTGATCGTCTGATCAGTAACATCGGGGCCCCCCAGGGAACTGTACTGTCCCCCTTCCTCTTCACCACATACACTGCTGATTTTAAGCACTGCACTGAGTCGTGTCATCTGCAGAAGTTCTCTGATGACACGGCCATTGTGGGGTGTGTTGAGGGCGGGGGGGAGGCTGAGTACAGGGACCTGGTCGACCGCTTTGTGAAGTGGTGTGGGGAGAACCGCCTGCAGCTCAACGTGGAGAAGACGAAGGAGATGGTGGTGGATTTCAGGAGGAACAAGCCCGTGCCCTCTCCTGTCTGCATCGGTGGGACGGATGTGGAGGTGGTACCTGCATACAAGTACCTGGGTATCACACTGGATAATAAACTGGACTGGTCCACTCACACAGAGGCCGTCTACAAGAAGGGCCTGAGCCGGCTTTACTTCCTGAGGAGGCTCGGGTCCTTCAATGTCTGCAACAAGATGCTGCAGATGTTCTATCAGTCTGTTGTGGCGAGCACCATTTTCTTTGCTGTGGTGTCCTGGGGTGCGGGCATCAAGGCAAAGGACGCCAACAGACTGAACAAAATCATCAGGAAAGCCGAGTCTGTGGTTGGCTCTAAGCTTGTCACCCTGGAGGAGGTGGTGGAGAACAGGATGCTGGCAAAACTGCTGGCAATCATGGACAATCCCTCTCACCCCCTCCACAAAACACTGGACAAGCTAAAGAGCAGCTTCAGCCACAGGCTCATCCAACCCCGCTGCTCTAAGGAGCGATACAGGAAATCGTTCCTCCCAACCGCAATAAGACTCTATAACTCATCTACCTCTGTCAGAGCCACCATCACAGAACTGCACTAATATACCTATCACCCTTGCACCATGTACCCTGCACTACACTACGTGTGTTAATTTAAACCACTTTAATATTACAGACCTTTTTATACAATAATATTGTCTTTTGCACATCCAGTCCACGTATTCTTACACTGCCAGTATATTGTATAGTCAAGTACTTATAATTATACCCTACTATATATTATATATCATATCATATTATATCATACTCTGCATACTCTGCATATTCTCTGTATATTCTTCGGATTTACAAGTCTATATACACATATTTATACATGTGTACATGCTATTATTATATTATTATTATCACTACTACTACTACTATTATTATTATTATATATACTATTGCTGCCATTATTACTATATACTGCTATTATATTGGTATAATTACTGTCTATATAAATATATATTATGTTATATTGTATACTATATATATATATATAAATATATACTGTACTAATATTCTTATATACTGTCTAACAATAACATTACCATCATATCATTATTACTATTATCATCATATTGCCACTGCACTACTTGTCTGCCTATTCATCTTGTGTTTCTGTTTCTGTTCTTTTTACCTAAATGTTTTGTTTTGTTTTGTTTTGTTCTATTGCATTGTGTTTTGTTGTGTTCCGATACACAAGCTGCTATGACACCTTAATTTCCCTCCGGGGATGAATAAAGTACTCTATCTATCTATCTATCTATCTATCTCATGAGGGTAAAGGGCATGTTGTCATTACTTATGTTGATAGACTGCAATCTGTTCCCTCACATTTGATATAATGCTAACATGTCTCTACTGTATTTCAAACTTTTTAGATCGCGTGTACATTAGACCAAGAATCTCCTCTGTTGAAAATGTTGTAATAAATAATGTCAAGTATAGACAACTAAGGCTCATTGACTTCATTCATTTATTCACTGATTTTAAAGTTCAGCCATCTTTCATCAGACGTCCGTGATTTGTCTTCCTCGATGGATAGTTTATATTTACATTTAATTATTTGGCAGATGCTTTTTATCCAAAGCAACTTACAACTGAGGGACGACACTAAACCTTCTGTAGCCGTAGTATGTAATAAGTGTAAAATCTGTTCAATAAGACAAAGCGTCCTAGTTACGATAGTGGCAGTATATTGCAGTGCGTAAATTCTCATCACATGGATCAGCTTACAAATCAATTTAACATATCTTGGTTGTACAACTTACCCTATGTCTACTTAAATAGTTCACCCAAAAATGAAAATTCATTCATTATCTACTCATGACTATGTTATAGTTCCATTCTTTGCAATAACAAATAGGTATCCACTCCTCTACTTTAAAGTATTTATCAATCTGCACTTATTAGTTTTTCTTTTGCCTGATTTTAAACTTGTTTTTTTAAATACATTTACATTGAGTTTCAGCAGTAGCAACTCTAATGTTGTTGCTTTCTCTTGTACCATGACAGTAAGCTTCCTATTCTTCTATATTCTATTCTTTGATTAGCATTATTGAATTGTTCCAAAACTCAACCTGCTGCTTTGCATAATGTTTTACCATTAATAATGAAATAGATCGTAACCATTGGGGACACCAAAGTGATGGGGCAGTTGACCATCAATGACTTTATGTGATATGTTTTTACCATTGCTGTCTATATGCTCATTATGTCATAGGAGTGCGTGAGTGTTTGCCTCCCCCTGCCCGCTTTACCCTCCCAGAGAGAAAGAAAACCAAAAAGAATTGTCTTGGATTTTTATTAAAAAGAGTCAATCCACAGTAGTTCAGAGTTTGGCACCATCAATATAAAAACATGTTAAATCAAAAATAAAGTGTACACCCCAAATTAGCATTAAACAAAATGCCTGAATAAAAAGGGATAAATAAAAAAATACAAACATTTATGTAATTAAAATGCATTTCACTTGGAAATAATGGCGATTTTTTTACCCCATTCATTTTTGAAGCAAGAGTCTAACTTTTGGTCAGTCAGCTTTGGCTCTATAGATTGTAGATGCGCTACAAGGCAATGTTTTTAACACACTCAAAGGTAACAGTGCTTATCTTTTTAAGAAGGTGTGCAGTTTTTATTTGTAAATCAAAGAGTTATTAGTGACCAGTTGATCTGTTCATATCAAGAGGGACAGGACACTTTTACAACTGTTACCCCCTTCATTATAAAGAATACAAAATGCAGTCTACAATTAGTCTACCTTAATGTCTTCTGTGTACATGTTAGTCACAAAAAGACTCATAAATTGTGGTAAGTACGTCAAATGCGGCTACAGGTATCATCAGGAGTTTGTAGTGGTGAGTTCAGTTTTGTTCAAAAAGAAGAGGATTGTAATGGAATGTTCTGAAATCAAATGTATCAAATGAAGTCAAAAAAGTACCAATGCAACAGTAAAAATACACAACAATACTGCATCTGGTGGTGTGTGTGTGTGTGTGTGTGTGGTAGGGTTTGGGTTGGAGGTGATAAAGCAGCAGGACTTGTGCGCTGATAGACTTGTGTCATTTGATTCAGAAATCCATGTTTTTGGTGAAGAATAGCAGATCACAACATGAACAGTGGTAAAAGTCTTTGAACAGGCACAGTTGGTTGGTGTAGAAAAGTCTTTGTTAAGGCACTAAAATTTAGTGGTGGTGGTGGGGGGGCGGGGGCTTTCAGGCACAAATCTAATGGAGAGGTCTTTACATGACAGCAGGAGGAGGCTTCCATCCTGACAGGGGTCTCGCGTTTCCTCATTCACTCCCACTCCTTCCGTCTCTACTCTGTGGGGCTTTGAGCATCTGCGAGCAGCTCGGGCCTCAAGCATTCGATTGGACACTGGATGTTCTGGATGACAGGAAAGAGGGAGGGGCAAGAAGAGAAGGAAAGTAGACGAGGATAGGATTAGTTTTGGCTGGATCTACAGCAACTTCTATATTTTGTATTGGAGAGAGACAGGATTTAATACATTTTAATCAAACATTTTTTAAACTAAAATGTTTTAAATGGATATCCCTGTTATTGGTCAAAGTATCATATACTGTATATCAGAGGTTTCACTAGTTAACACTGTGCATCGTTGTCGACCAGTCGTTAACTGCAGTTTAGCACAGTGCAGTAATACAGCAGTGGCAGTGCATCTCCAGCAGATATCCAGCAGGGAGTGCTGTTGTTGTTGAAAACTAGTTGACAAAGGCCTAGTTGTGATGTGTGAGGTTAATGCTGGGGATTAACTACATGTACGTATCATGGCTGCCTCTAATATTCTGCCTCCATTTGGTGCATCGATTATGAACGTGAAATTAACATGATGTGTCCGTGGGATACCGTACACATCCAATATGGAATAACGATTTTGCATGTGTGTTTTGACGAGCCATTTCTCTTTACACTAACCACTTCTGTTAGTAGGTCATGTTAGTATTAATGCAATTGTTGTTAATTATATTAAACTAAACAATTGTGAATATTATGCCACCTGTGGACAAACACAATAAGGGTCAGACAATTAAATACCTGCTGTAATTAGCAGTAGTCGTAAATACCCTACTGTACATACATGATTGTGTTGATCTCGTACTAAATATCATTTAGCTTTTTTCTCCATCTACAATAGTTTAGCAGAATAAAAAATGCAACAATATTAGACATCAAATTCAAAGTGAGCCACTGACCAGTTTGCGTAGAGCGTTTTCTCTGTACCGGTCGAAGACTTCTGCGCTGACAGGTTGCAGGAGGTCAGCGTCTACATCCGTCTGTGTACCTGGCCTTCTGCAGTTCTCACAACGCCAGCCCTACAGAAAGATGAACGCACATACGCAAATACTCAGGCCACATGGTTTCCATCATGCTACGCAACTGAATGCATAGACAGAGAGGCAGACAAACAGAGTATCTGCCAATATTTTCTAGTATGAACGCTCAGAAAACACACACATGCACAGTGTTACCCACCTGTTGTCCTCCAGAGCAGGTACAGGTACAGATGGCACCCATATATTCTTTCTGCCACTGGTCTCCCACACGGTACATTTTTCCATTGTCATAACATGTCGACTCATCTGGAGGGTGAAAGAAGCATATTCAAATTGTTGCCTGCTGAAGATCTAGAAGTTTGAGTTACGTTAAAAATGGGCTGGAGTAAGTTAATGAAAACCATAAGGTGTGTTCAGTCTGAGTGTGAACTGGGCAGAAGTTATTGCCAGCAGGGATATGTAGCGTGTAGTGTGTTTACTTACGGGGTTCACACTTGAATTCTCCTTTGCCATTTCCCATGCAGGTGCAGCTCATCATGTGACCATTTTCCACGCGGCGATCCCACTTTTCTCCGATGCGATAGTTGTTGCCGTTGTCGTGACACCACTCTGGATGAGGAGAAGAAGCAGAGAGAGGGAAAGAAAGAGGGGGAGGAGAGTGTGAAGCAAGGGGGTGAAGATAGAAATACATGAGGAAGAGATGTAGAAGTGAGGAGATAATAAATTGGAGATGAAGAATAGAGCAAAGAAGGAATAAAATGAAGGAAGGGGTGTGAGAGAAGTTCATTAGTTTAGGTAAAGAGCAGACAGACATCACCTGGAGTGACACTGCAGTGACAGATTCAGAACATTCATCTGATTTCAACACAGTGCAGTACAAATTACAGTGTCTATGAAACACAATCAAAACTAGGCATTCATCTTCACTGTGCAAAATACATTTCAGACATCAGATAAAGACAAACTTCAGAACAGTCACAGAGTTTCGCTGGTTTCCACTTGAAATTGCAAGTTCTTTCAGTTGGAGATAAACAGAGACGTACAGACAGTGTGCAGACCTAAAACCTACGCAGATGAATGATGATGAGCTCAGTTTCTGGTATTGTCGTGTTAGCTATGAAGACAATACAAAAAAAACTGAGGCGGAGGTTAGCTATTTCGCTGACATACACATATGTGTGACTGGACCCTTACTGTGAAGTTTTCACAGATTATAGAGATATATCATTTAGGCCAGTATGAGCAAACCACAGACACAACTGCTTCAGTAACCATGAAGCAGTTCAACTGGTTGAAACATGTTATACATTGCACAGAAAACATTTTCTCCACAATGTATTTATGTAGAAAATAGTTGCTTTAGAAAAGATTGGATGCTCACACTGAGATCGTATTACTGCATGATGCTGCACATAGAACATGAACTGACCAATTCTATGGCTTCAGCACCACAATAGTTAAGGAATTTATAATATGTATAATGTAAAATATGCTTATTAATAAATAAAGTATTTAATGAATCAGTCCATCTTATGACTTAATGCTCATTAAGCAAGTCTTTTGAGTTTGTGCTCATTAAATAATTCTCTCTTATAAATTCCTTTTGTGTAAATCACATAGAATTATTGCACTTTTAATTCCATGTTGTGTAGTTGGGTGTTATAGCAAAGCATGCAGGGTTGGTGTTATTAAGCCACTCACTGGATGAATCACATCTAAAATGACCACTGCCCAGGCCGAGACAGTGGCACCACAGCTTGAAACCCGTCTCAGACATGCGCTCCCACTCGGAGCCCAGCTCGTGATAGGTGTGTGTGAACGTGTCGTAACACACGTCCCGGTTGGCGGTAATGGGAATGTCACCTGGAACTAAGGGAGGGAAGAAAAATATGTTTAGAAAGGACTACATTGCGTATATATATATATTTAAATACATACTATTCATGGTAAGGATTGCTTTTCACAGTATTATGAATGCATGTCAAAGTCAAGCTTATTGAGCTGAATGAAAAATTATGCTTTTGTGGACTGTACCGGCATTGCCAACGGTTACGACTTCCTCCAGAACCTTCTCTTTAGCCCCGCCCCTCATGGCCTCCACCAAAACATTGTAGGACGCTCCAGATGTCAGGCCAATCAGTGTGGCGCTGTTCGAAGTGCCAGGAAGACGCATCTATATGGAGGAGGTCAAAGTTAATGAGGGGTCTTTAGTTTTCCAGCAGTAAATATATGTGCATGTGTGTGTTTGTCTAGTGTGTGTGTGTGTGTGTGTGTGTGTGTGTGTACCTGGAAGCCCCGCTCCTCCATGTGAGTAATGGGATTACAGGACACCTCATACTCTGAGGTCTGAGGAATGGGCTGCCAGGAGATGGCTGTGATTGTCTGTGCTTCCTGGGGCAGCTCCGTCTCGTTGTCGGGGAAACCGAATGCGAGACCAGGCAGAGGACCGTCGCTCACCTACGACATCAAACACACAGCGTACAGACACCGTGAAATCGTGACATCACTGAGGACAAGACAGTGACATTGACATTTTGACAGAAGAAATTAAATTAAAGGTTCAACAGTTAATTTATTGGCTACCCCACAAAATGTAATATTTCTCATTGAGGGGAGCTGAGAACTTTCAATCAGTTTCTTGCGGCTCGTTGATTTGGTTTTAGCTTCAACTCTGAACTCAACACAATAAACCATCTAAGAATCTGTCGACATGAACATCCTATTACATAAAATGTGACTAATTTTAATTTAAACAGCGAAGACAAGTACAGATGCCCAAATTTTATCAGTGACTTCAGAGCAGATAAGAGCAAATTATTTGACAACAGTAATAAAACCAGATCAGATTTACATCAGAGCATTTGAGGCTAACGCACCTTGACCAGTGGTACTCTGTTCCCGTCAGGGCCTGCTACAGGAATATAGACAAGGGGCTCTCTGAGAGTGGGTCTCTGGCCCTCTTTGGGTCCACTGTAGGGGCCATTAAGTCCATTATTAGGGCCCAGGTTCTGGTACTCTGTGTAGATGTGCTGGCCCTGCTGGTCTGGCTGGTATTGACCACTAGTGCCAGCCAAGTGCACGTGGTTGGAGTTGAAACTGGACACAGAAAAAGGAGAAAGATAAAGAAAGATGATGAGGAATGAAAACAGAGGTAAAGCATGATTAAAAGACATTCTATAAGTATGGCGGTGTAATGGATTTTCCATTCCTAAGCCTAGTAAACATTATCAGGTAACAGCATGATTGTACAGGTTCTTACATCTTGTCATTGAAGGACTCAGGGACATCCAGGATGTCTGTGCTGGGTCGGTAAGGAACAGGAAGCTGAGGCAGCTCAGGGACCAATAGCTGATGATCTGTGGCTGGCTCTGATTGGACAACAAACACATGTAGGCCAGCTGTTAGACGTAAACAAGGCAAAGCAGAAATGATTGTTTTCACTGTGTTACAACTAGAGGAGGACTGTCCATCTGGTTTAATGTGACACTCATATAGCAACAGCAGTTACATTATTTAAGGGAAAACCAGATTCCATCAGAAATGTAGGATTAAAAATCAGCTGGTCAATCCACACCACTTTAAGATTTGTATTAGCAACTAAGATGGATGCAGTACATTTTCATGCATTGCTTCTCATACTCTGAAAAGTGTTACTTGGCTATAATAACACTATAATTACCTAACACAACCTAACACTAACAGCAGTTTATCTGCAGAGCATGTCAGCCTGGACATAAGCACAATGCCAAGGCTTTTCTGTAATTCAACAGAAGAACGGAATGAAGCCAGCAGGGGGCAGTATAGCATAACTCTAAAACTACAAGAGCTGTAGAAATGAAATGATATGACCAAGAATGGTTTTGTTAATAGAATTGATCATTACTATTTAAATGTGATGGTGTATTTTATCATGAATGGATAAAACATGTGCAGTGGTTGCAAGAGAAATGATTTATTAAAACAATCAGAACCAATGGAGAGAGGAGATATATCTCAAGTACCATTCATCTTCAATCACCTTATATAAAAACAACATTATAATGGGTAGTGTGCATGTGTCGACTGTGCAATATATATTTGCTGACTCATTAATTGTCTAAACTTGCTGTAATGTAACAGTAAAAGCTGTATCCTTTCTAAACATCTTGGTTGAGAGAGTTCTGTCTGCTTTTTTTCATGCTGGAAGTATTCATTTTAGTCAGTAAAATACCAAACGTCCCTCTGGAGAACAATGAAGTATTTCTGAGTAATCGTTGATTTCATGGTTTTATGTCACAGTTGGACTGAACAACTTCAGAATGTCATGATTTAAGCTGAAAGGGTGAAAAGTATTTCTACAAAATAACATCAGGAGATAGAGAAGAAACTGTATTTTGAGTTTTAATATCTTAACATAAGAGCAATTCACACTCAAATCAAACAGTGGTACTTACGTGTTCTGGCTTTGCCCACTAGAGGTGTGCTTCTCAAAGTGTTCTGCAGTGCAACGATCTTAATGACATACTCTGTTCCTGGTTTCAGACCTGTGACCAAACAATAATCACACATCAGTGGGTTTATTTCTTATCCGTCACATTTTAAAATCATTGTATTTGCATGCACTGTGCGTCCCGGGGATCTGTGTCATGTTCTGCACTCACCACTGACGGTGGCGTAGCTTTGACCTGTGTGGGGCCTGGGGATAACTTCTCGAGGCAAACCCCCGGCCTCCTCGTAGGTGACGTAGTACCCAGTGACCCCGGGGCTACGGGACGGCTCCCACGTGAAAGAGATGCTGTTCGGGTTCAGGGAGGTGAAGCGAATGCTGGTGGGCGGGATGACCAAAGGTTTAGCTGGAAGGAGACAGACATTAAAGTAAATACTTAACAACTCTTTCAAAAACATGTTTGGGCACAAGTTCTGTATAATCAGCAGATACCACACTCAATGCTAATCACACCAAATATTTAAGTATTACACAACATCTGCCACTCTCCAAAACACTGACTGAGACTACAGGGCAGGGTTTGATGGGTACCTGTGGTGGCAGTGAGTGTGAGAGGTGCGCTGCGTCCATTCCCTTTCAGGGTGTAGATGTTGATCTTGTAACTAGTGCCAGGCTCCAGACCTGAGATAGAGACACAGACAAATTAATGAGGGACTGTGTGTAGTAACAGCAACGCATGACACCTGCCAGTTTATTCTTTGTGTGTTTACATTCTCACATCCGTGTACCTGTAATAGTGAACGAGCGTGAGTCGGGGGTGATGGTCTTTTTGATGGTCACATAGCCTGTTGTGGAGGATGTGGGTGTGGCCTCCACCAGGAAGCCGGAGATGGTTTCCGTCTTGGAGCGCCAGGTCAGAGTGATGGAGGAGTCGTTAACGTCGGAGATACGAACGCGGCGAGGTGGGCTGATATCTGCAGGAAGATGAGGAAGAGGGAAGTGAGGGTGAGATGGCAATGAACAAAACGAGGAAAGAAAGAGTGTAATGGAGTGTGGGATGGTTGTTTGCTAAGAACAAAGTTAAAGCATCAACAACACCATCTTAATGTCTTCCTGTATGAAAACTTTGTGTAAATGTTTGAGTTAAAGACTCACTCTCCAAAGTGGTGACCTCTCCTTGGACTGGTCGGCTGGTCAGAGAGTTTTTCAGGGCATAAACATGGACCTCATATGTGGTTGCAATCTAATGGAGACGGAGGAAAAGAGAAAAAAAAAATCAAATCAGTGTTGCACAATCTCCACAGAACAGAGTTGCAGTATCCTGGCTGCTGCTACAATTACCACTGTTTGTTCATGTTTACACGTTTATATCCACATGTATCAGCCTGCCTATGTATTACTTTTATTTCTTTCAGCCATGTTTGGGGAGTTTGCATGCCTCCACGTGCGTGTTTGTCACTGCACGCCTCAGGTGTATTAGAGTGTACTGTGTGAAAGCTGAGGCTGGAAATTTCCAGTACGTTAAGATTATATATTTACCTCCACAGAGGAGGTTATGTTTTTATCTGTGTTGTATCTTGATTAAATAAAATCAGGCACATTAATGGGACTAATTTCTTATGAGTGTGTGTTATCTGGTGCAGATCCAAAGAAAAATCTGTATGTGGTGACTTTAAATGTGATTTCACGAGGGGGCTGTTGAGCTTTGGTGGATTTATGTGCTTGCTGAGTGCATTCTAGTTTTTAAAGCTTTATATTGATTTTGTTTGTTACAGTTAGCAATTTCATCTAGCTATTTCACTAGGGCATAACATCAACTTGTGTTTACCTAAAGTGTACCAAAATAATATCAACCTGTGAATATTTTGTTTGGCTCTTGTTGCAAGGTAAAGGAAATGTATGAAGGCACAATATTCACTAATATGGATGTCCTTAGTTCAGCTCCACAGCACTGACACTCACTTCTGTTCAATAAATGAGAAAGAACAAGGGTCCTTCACTCCCCTTCATAGACCAACACTCACCATGAGCCCAGGGATGTGTGCCTGAGTGGCGTCTGGGGCCAGGTTGATCTCTTTGGTTGGTCCGCTCTTGTTCTTTGGGTTCACCACCACACGGTAGCCTGTGAGGCCTTTGAGGCCGTTCAGGCGGTTCTCCTGACTCGGCACAGCCCAGTGTATTGTGAAGGAGGTGGGGCCAACCTGGGAGAACTGGAGGTTGGTGGGGGGTGAGATGGCTGGGGGAGGAAAGAGAAGTAAAAGATGGTTAGAGGGTTAACAGAGGGACACATTCGATTAACACAGTCAAGTAATAATAACTTTCATACAATTTTATTGTTTTTATTTTTCTTCTCTTCTCTGACATGTTATTATTTTTTCATCCATATTTACCTATTTTTTAAAATGTGTCATTATTTTAGGTTCACATCTTGAACTTATGTACCTGTAGCTTGTGTCCCAACCACTGGAGTGCTGGCCGTGTCCTCGTGCAGGGCGATGACCTTCACAGTGTATTCAGTGCCAGGTTGCAGACCATAGATGACAGTGGACTCTGCATCACCTCGGGGAGCAGGACGCAGCTCTCGCTCACCCTCCTCTGGACTTGAGTACAAGATGCGGTAAGACGTAACGATTCCATCTGGACTGTCCCAGGTGATTCGCAGTGAGGTAGAGTCGATGTCTGAGAAGCTCAGGTCTTTGGGACGGTCGACGTCTAAAGGTGGGGAGAGTGGGATGGAGGAATAGGGGAGACGTTAGGTTGTTTTCCTATTTTATAACAATATTCCATTAATATCTCTAGAGAATGTAAACCCTCACTTGTTAAAGCATTCACCACCAGCGGAGTGCTCTCTCCATCTTGTCCAAGAGCGTACACACTCAAAACGTACTCCACTGTAGGCATTAGGCCCGAGAAAGTCATCTCTGTCTGATCTGGTAAAGAGAACAAGAATGAAGAATGTGAAGACAAGAATTTTAAAAACCTTGTCCTGCAGTGAAAATCTAAGACACAAATGTAATTTGTGGGATTTTGGTCAGAGAACATACCTGGAGCCACCACCTCAGTAAAAGACGGCCCCTGTCCATTTCTGGGGACCCCAGTTACCCTGTACCCCTTGATGGGTCCCTGGGCGGGGCTCCACCTCACTGTGACACTGTTGTCATTCACGCCTGTCACCTCCATTTCAGAGGGGGAGTCGACACCTAGTAGAGGAGACAAAAGTGATGATGAGACGAGAAAGCAGAGAGCGGAAACAAAGGAAAACTGCCTCATAGAAATGGGTGAAACGTGGTTTTGCATCCATGATATATTTGTGTGTACCTGTTTTGTGTGTGACATAGATTGGAGTGCTGGATGCGGGACTGTCTCCTCTAGCAGTCACAGCATAGACAGTGATGGTGTATTCGGTACCAGGATGTAGGTTAGAGATGGTGGCAGTGGACTGAGAGCCAGGTACTGTGAACTCCTTGGGGTTACTGTGACCTCCTGGATAAAGATTAGCAATGTTAAAGAAAACAGTCTATCTTTACTGGAAATAAAAAGAAACTAACTATTAAGAACTTGAGAGTGAGGGCTAATTTAGTATCTCGTATCGCATCACATCGTTACATATCAGACAGATCACATCGTATCGAATCATATTGGATGGTATCAGATCCGATCGCATCGTATCCTATCGTATCATGTCGTAATGTATCATGTCTCACCTGTCTCTCCATGGGTGATCCTGTAGTACCGCACAGTGACAGGAGGGGAGTCCCAGCGTACAGTGATACTGGTGGGGCTGGAGTCTAGCACTTCCAGGTCTGTGGGAGCATCAGAAACTGGAGAGAGAGAGAGAAAGAGAGACAAAAAAAGAAAGACACACATTAACATCACAATGATGATAAAATGGTGAATATGTCAAGCATTAAATCAAGGTTTCATACTTGTCTTCTGTTTCCCATTGAGTGGCAGGCTCTCCTGGGTCCCGCTGACTGCGAAGATGTTGACCAGGTACTCAGAGTCTGGAGCGAGGCCTGTCAGGGTGAAGTGGTTCCTAGAGGGGGGGAGCCTCTCGTCCTTGGCCTTCCCGCCAGTGACTATCTGGTAACGGATACGGTAACCGGTGATTTTGCTCTGGGGAGCGAGCCAGTGGATGGTGAAGGAATTGGTGAAGATCTCAGAGAAACGAAGGCCCACTGGTGAATCCAGAGCTGAAGATGCATGGAAAAATATTCAGAACATATGTTCTCATCTGTTTTTTAGATACCGGAGGGAATATCTGGACCGATATTATCTTACTACCAAATCCGATGAGCACAACTCACCTGTTTTCTGGGTGCCGACAACAGGCGAACTCTCTCTCTGCTCATAAACACACACAACGCTGACTAGATACTCTGTGTTAGGCAGCAAGTCTGTGCAGAGTGGAGAAGATATAAACAGAAATGTAGTCGACTGTTTTTGTAGATGAACATTGAGATCAATTCTTTGGTTTGTCGAATTACTTACTCCTCAGCACCACGTTGTTATCCCGGCCTCCTGTACTGGTCTCTGTAATATCATCTTCATCGTCAATGGGGTGATACCTGAATAAATAGGAAGTATTATTTGTGGATGAACTTTTTTCAGATAATCAGATATTTAAAAAAAAATACTGAGGGCATTTCTCGTCCTACCTGATGAGGAAGCTGTTGATGTCTGCAGAGTTTGGGACGAGGGGAGAGACCCATATGACTTCTATGCTGTCAGGCCCGACCTCGCCAAACCTCAGATCAGTGGGGGCAGGTACAGCTAAAAGAGAAAAGAGAGCAAAATGATTCAAAATGTTAATGTTAAGTAAACACTGAAATGGAGAACAGAAAAAGATTCACATTTTTATCCTGAAAAGGGGAGTCTGTTTTATATGCGTGTCTGAAGATTTACGACATCTTAAAAGTGAGAGAACAAGCAGTGTTTGCATTAGGGGGCAAAATGAGCCTCAGTATGATAAATCACCCCTCAACTAAAACCAGATGTTACACACACACACACACACACACACACAAGATAATTAAACTGGTAACACAGCATGCAGAGCAATTACATCAGCAACTTTAAATGTTTGACCTAAGAGCCACGTATTAGGGTTAATAAGAATCATATTAAATTACCCTTGGCACACACAGCTTGATTAATGTCTCACTCACAGTCAACACAAATCACACAACAAACACACAGTGTGGTAGAGCTGATCATAACTAATGAAGATGACAGTTGAAGAGTTTTTGATCTTACAGGTCTGCTGCGTGACCGTGGTGGGCTCGCTCTCGCCGCTATCCGTCACCGTGATCACACTGATGTCGTAGTCGATGCCAGGCTCCAGTCCATAGACGGTGTATTGACCCGTGGTCGGCTGTACCATGTCCTCAAAGATGGGCACGCTCTCGCCGGCTGCCACCACCGTGATCCTGTAACCGGTGATGGCTGTGGTGTTGAGCGGCGACCAGCGCAGGCTGATGGTGGTGTCGCTCACGTCCTCGAAGCTCAAGTCCGTCAGCTTCGGGACTTCTGGGTGAGTGGAAAGAGGGTTTGGAAGGAGGGGGAGAGGAGAGAAGGAGAGAGAGAAGACGGAACACCAAACACAGAGGCAAAAATGGAAGGGAAGGGGTTAGAGGCAACAAGTAGAAGCAGTGGTTAAAAGAAGCGAGGTAGACTCCTCTCTTCCATTAGTTTTATATATTCAATATATCACAACAATGGAAGAGTGAAGGTCTATAAAGCTGCTTTTCCTGGTATATATTACTATTTAGTGAGATTTTAGCAAGTGGTTTTTCAATGAATCTTCTCCATTGAATTTCTCTTCAAATATATACTGAGGAAATAAAGCAATATTGTTGCAAAACAGTCCCAGAACTGTTTTCCATTTTCCCTTGGCTGCTGGTGATGAGTTAGAGCAGCGATGCAAACAGAGCTAATATCTGTTGAAAGATGTTGCTTCTGTAAACATCATCTTGTTCTTACCTGTTCACGTAGAAGCTATTACAAACTCATAAAACTCAGTATTTTTCATGATGATCAGTTCATTGTCATTGAGCATCCATTGTTTTCATTCGAATCTCACCTGGTGTAACGATGGTTGACACAGGGGTGCTCTCCATGTCATCCTTCACCGTAACAACACTGACGTTGTACTCCACTCCAGGACTGAGGTTCTCCAAGGTGCACGAGTTCTGTCCGGCATCCACGAACTCCTCCACGCTGTTTCCTTGCTGCCCATTGGTCGGAGTGCATGTCACTCTATAGCCAGTGATGTCTTGAGGGGAGACGTGAGAAACATTTAGCCGTATTTTGATTATTTATAATTAAATTGAGTGTCTTGGTATACAGATGTATTTGTGTGCATGCATGCGTGTGTATGTGTGTGTGTGTTGCTGGGTAGATCTTGTGCTAAGGCTCAGTTAAAGGATCTGGGAGACAGGACAAGGTCTATCAGTGTGTGTGTTTGTGTGTGTGTGTGTGTGTGTGTATTCGGATGGAATGAGCTGGCATGCAAACGCTTTCATTCATCTAGGTTGTGAGTATTTCCTACATGAATATGTATGTGTGCATGTGATGTATCAGTGTGTGTCTGGTGAGCTGACATGCAGACGTCTTCTTCCATTAGACCTGTCATTCATGCCAATGGGTTATTTGTCAAAATCAAACCCAGAACTATTCCCCAACCTCCCTCCACCAATCTCTAAGACACACTTCGATTCCACCTCAGCGTCATTGAAGTGGGAGGCAACATTTCCAGCCCTTGCAACAGAAACACAGCAGGGATTTCCCTTAATGATAAACTCCCCATTCAGCCAAATTACTGCTGACACATGAAATGAAGCCGTCACAAGACAATCACCCCTTTAACTACCCAACTGCAATTTGCTAAAAGCCACAACTATGTATATAATTCAACAATTTATCGACTTCACACTGAATGTGTATTCACAGTGGTCATGGTCTGACTGAAACACGGCACGGGGGCAGTGGATACTGATCTTATGGAACAACAATATACTCAGAATCATTTGTTGCTGCAATGCTTCACATCGAGCTGAATTCCAGAGCTTTTATTTAGAAGAGTTTTGAATTTAGGTCTGAAGATTTTGTCGGATGCTTATCGGACCTCTGAAATATCTGATGTGCAATGTATGAAAAAATAATCAGTTATTTATATATATAATAGCCACGAACGTGAACAGAACGTTCGCTAGCTTGAATCATGTGATTGTATTCATATGCATATGATATACTGTCAATAGGAATAAAAAGTGTGTGTGTGTGTGTGTGTGTGCGCGCACATGTGTGTTTACCTGGTGTACTGGCTCCATTCCACAGCACAGTGAGCTCGCCAGTGTTTGGGTTAGACTCCAAGTTGAGATCAGTGGGAGGAGACAGAGCTGAAGAGGAAGAGAAGAAAGAGGAATCAGAGGACGAGAGAAACAGGAGGAAAGGCAGATTGAAAATGTGGCAGCGGAGGAATAAATGTTATATTTACGCGTGACAACACGGCGTGTGATTGCCGTTCCCTGCTCGTGGCCGTTGATGACAGGCTGGACACTGTAGGTGTACTCCACGCCGGGTGTCAAGCCGGAAACATAAATGCTTCCCGAGTCAGAGGTTACATCTCTGGGGGCTTCACCACCCTGACTGGGACGTACTGTCAGCTGAGAAAGAAATGAACACAAGAGTCAGAGAGACAGAGGACAGAGGGACATGGTGTGTGTAGGGGGCGGGTAGGAGGTAAGGGTAAGAGGTCAATGTTTTCCCAAGAAACATTCTCATCTCTGGTGAGACATATTTTGACCAATCATATTTATCCTTGAGGCCTGAGCCTAGTTCCCATATCAGCAAACTCGCAAGTATAAGTGATGTGAAATTAATGGCAAACACAGGGAAATACTGCAACATGTAAATTTACATTAGAAATGTGTATAATGTATAAGCAGAGAATGTACCTTGTATCCAATCTTGGGAACTGGATTCCAGGATATTATAATGGAGGTGTCAGTCACATCAGTGCTGAATTGAGGAGCGTTGCCCATGGGTGGATCTACAAACACACAGAATTAGAATCAGGTCAATCGATCGGTTAGCCGCAATAAGAAAACGTTTATCTTGCAGAATAAACAATGCAGAGAGGTTGTGCATTTAAGTTATCACTTTATGTAAAAGTTTATTTTCTTCATGCAAGTTCTATATATTTTTATATATCTTATCAATAATAAAATTTATGGTTAAACTGTGTCTCTGGAAATAAAAAAATATTGTCTGAATAGAGATTTTGGTTATCAGCCATAATATTTAACCATCCAAGTTACTCTTGGCAAAAGCTACAAGACTGTGAAACAAAGTCCTGTGCTCCTGTAGAAGCCACGATTCAAGGAGTCATACGTCTCATGGAGAAGTACTACACTACCCACAATCCTCAGGTGTAATGTCCCTGATTGGTAGAGCTCGATGTTACCATGGAGATGTTAACCACAGCCATGGAAATCATGTTGGCTGCGATCGGATGGTTCAGTGTTACATAAGGTTTACCACAGAGCAACCGTGATGTCTATCAAGCTGCAGTTTTTTTAGATGAGGAAAAGAGCCCAAAGAGATGAAAATCACTACAAGTCAGGTGGAGTCACTGGAGTGATGTGTTAGTGAGGGCCAGCGTGTTGGTTTGCAGTGGTTTATAGGATGCATAGTTCACTCTTAAAAAAATGTATTGTTTTATAGTCACGATTCATCTCGTAGCTGGTCGGCCTGGTTCCAGGCCTTAAACTCTTTTTTTATAAGGATCTTCTGAAATGTCAATTGAGAAAATAAAATAAATAAGAAAATAGTAAATAAATGTACTTCCAGAAACCAGAGCCATTCTAAAAGTGGGCAGTCACAGTTATGCTCCATTACATTTTTTTGTCATAAAGACTTAAAGAGACATCTGAGAAATATCTTCATCAGAAACGTTTTACTTCCTAAGATAGGTATCAGACCCACAACAAAAGATGAACACGGTGCCTTAATACTGATTTGGATATCAGACACTCACTCGTGGTAAACACAGCGGTCTCTCCTTCACCCAGCGTGTTGTCTTGCTCGCCGTGCAGCGTGGCCGTGTACTCGGTGTCTGGCCTCAGGTTGAGGAGGGTGTACTGAGAGAGGCGAGCAGGCAGGCGCAGCTGCTTGGGATTGGAGCCCTCGACGGTGAGGAAGAGACGGTAGCCGGTGATTTTGGCACTGGGGGCGTACCACAGCATGACGGCACTGTCCTCGGTCACGTTGGTGAAGTGGATATCTGTGGGAGCATCAGGCTCTAACAAGAGAGACAATGATAAACACAGTTAGATGTGGAACAGTTTGATTAAAATATAAATGGATATTTTAAAAATTACAAAAAGACAACCATTTTCCAAACCATACTTTGCTAGTTGGCGGATTTGTGTGTGTGTGTGTGTGTGTATTCTCTGCTAGACTCACTGGTAGTGTGCTCGCCAATAAGAGGCAAACTTTCCTCTCCGTTGTGAATGGTGTAGACGTTGAAGCGGTACAGAGTTCCTGGCTGTAGTTGTGTCACCTCAATGTAGGAGTTTTGAATGACAGGCAGTGTCATCTCCCTCTGAGGGGAGCCAGACTCGTCAATTGGGACGGCGGTGACGCGGTAACCCGAGACATCATTGCCCGGGCCGGTCCAGGTCAGAACAATCTTTTTATCGGACACCTCGAAGAACTGCAGGTCTGTAGGAGAAACCACTTCCTCTGTGGACAGAAAACGAAAGTCTTTCTTAAATCTCCATTTATATTAGTCTCAGATGTTCTAATGATATTGTAAAGTCAGTTTATACTGGCAGATCCAAGACTCGAAAAGCAATCATGTACAGCATTTATCAACAGATAATATGTCCAAACATGACATCAAATAAATCCTGATGAACGCTGCTCACCCAGTGTGTATGGTTACCCATAATTCATATGTATTAATGCCCTTTCCTTTCTCAGGCTTAGCCAAACATGCATCTGAGTAGATTCATTCCAGCACTGAGTTGGTCTAAATCCCACTGGTTTAGCACTAAATAGCTGGAATAACTCTCGTGCAGCTGTTAGAAATAAACTTGGTGGTTCTGTGGGGACGCATGTTTCTTTATTGCTTGAGGGAAGGGCCCATAACTCACCACAGCATAAAATTAAGTTTAAGTTTAGATAAGATTATAATGTTTTGATATAATCCCAGGTTGAAATCTCAGTTTTTATGTCCCTTGCTATGAACAGAAAAGTAGATCCTTCTTATCACCTTAAGCAGATAACCTCTCTGGCAAATTTAGGTGGAAATTGAATTAAATTCCATGTAGTTTTATGTCACAACATGATTTCAAATAAGTCTCTGATATGTCATTCATTTCATTTTATGTCGCATATCATTTTATGTCGCATATCATCAAAGCATAAACTGGTTTAAATTTAAACTCATATCAGGTGTATGACAAATTATCTGCAGAGAAAGTGTCAAATCATTACACCACTTCATGTTCTGCACAAAACACACAAATATCTTTGCATTAAGCAACAGTAATATAATTATATATTGAGTGGTGGGATGTACCTAAATACATGTACTTCACTACTTAGGTATTTGTTTTGTGTATCTGTACTTAACTTAAGTAGATTTATTTTCATGTACTTTTCACTTTTCACTCCACTACATATATCAGCAACCACTACACTTATTTTGTTCACATGTAGCACAGTGCATAAAAAAACCATGTTTTTTATATTTGGTCTACTGATCCAATCAGAGGTGGAAGGTAATATTAGACCCTGCCTCTAATGAAGAAGCAGACTGTTGCATTAGGGAATGGGCTACACTACAGTACGAGGCAAGTAGTTTTACTCAAGTAGAATGTGTACTTTTACTCAAGTACATTTTTGCAAATGTATTTGTACTTTCACTTCAGCAGAATGTTTGAGTACCTTTACCACCGAATGAAATAACTATTCTGTGGCAGGGGCAGCTCTTACAACTTGTAAACATCTGCCACAGAGAGGGAGATTTACTCCAAATATACCATCACCTACTCTGAACTACGTTATTTACCTGTATTCCATTGCACTGTACAAACACACACACACACACACACACACACTTTTCCAGCATGTGCTTGACTGACCCAACAGCATGTTTCAGCCTGGCAGACTGACACTGTTTTATGTAACTGAAGTTGAGCAGAATTAGAGTACAGCAGCTGTGAACTCAATGACTTCACTTTCCATTGGAAAACTCTTGACTTCTAGTATTGAGAATTGAAACGTCTCCGTAGAAAACTGCTAAACAGGCCACGAGACGTCTCGCAGGTTGATTCTGGAGGGAAAACTTCACAACTGCACATGGGAACTTCATATGAACATTAAGCTGAAACTAAGGCTGATATTTAAGGATCAAAGTAAAATAATGGGCAGATTTTTGGTCCCTGTACAACAAATCCTGGTACTTGGACAAAAGAAGGGACATGTGTCCCATAGCTTATTAATCTTTTCATCTTTAAAAATACTCACACATTAATTGCCAACAAATGTAAATTGTAATTTCTTTCAAGCAAGACAGTTGTTTTGGTAAATATTAGTCAATACCACTAGTTACACAGACATTCTAGTTACGGATAAAAACAACAAAAATATAAAAGAGAATTCTCCAGAAAGACTTTGCTCGACAATCTCTCTATTTCTCACACTATGTCCATCAGTGCACACATCGTTTACCTGGCAGTGGATCTCCAGCGGTGTTGACCTGCACAAAGATAGGCACGCTCTCCAGGCTGTCCTCCACGGCGTAGATGCTGATGTTGTACAGCTTCCCAGGTCGGAGGTCGCTCAGGGTCACGGACGTCGCTGTGTCGGGGAGATTCAGCTCTGTGCTTTCACCTTCCAATGACGGTGTGTAGACGACACGATAACCTGCGTGCAGGGCGAGACCATAAAATTCATTGAGTGTAGGCAGAGGTTCAAATTGGCCACAGGGAGGTGATTAATCTTGGCTGCAACTGACAATATTGTCGTAACTAACCTGTGATAGGAGCCAGTGGTTTATCCCAGGTGATCAGAATAGAGTTTTCTCCCACCTCCTCCACTTCATGCTCAACAGGAGCATCAGGAGCTGTGGAACAATTCAGGCGGAAAATTACAGCCACTGTTTTTTTTCTTGGATCACTTGATTTGCACTCGCTGGCACATGTTTACTCAATTTATTGCAGATGTAAAACTATATTTCAGTCTTGTGGCAGTAATTCTTGTGCCTTAGATGACGAAAGGGAAAAAATACCAGAGAAGACACGTGGATGGGAATAAGAATTAAGGGAAAGAGAGTCTCACCAGTTATTTGTGAAGTAGTAAGAATGAGGTTGTCTTCTCCACTATCTGTGACCTCATAGACGTTGACAGTGTATTTCCTCCCGGGAAGAAGCTCATTAATGTTCACTGAGGTAGCTGAACGTGGAAGGTCTGTTAGGAAAAAAAACACATTATTATCAGTTTAATGCATCAGCAGCTAAACAAATGCAACAATACACATTGAACATCGAAACCAAAACTGTATTTGCAAATGTATTTCTGCACATGTATATATCTGCAGTTACCTAACACCATGGGTTGTCCGGTGCTCTGCCCCTGCTCACTGAGCTCATACTCCACTCTGAAACCAGAGACTGTGTCGGAAGCAGAGACCCAGGAGATGACAAAGCTGCTGGAGGTAATTTCCGTCACCGACTCGGAGATGTCGACCACAGGTGGAGGCTGGGTGGTCTCACCTTGTGATGTAGCCACTACAGGAGGACACACACATGGAAAACAAGAGTTGGCTACCTGACAAAACTGTCCAGGAACAGAATTAAAGAAGAGAAGCGCTTCCCCAGACCCCGGTTTACAGTATCATCTTCCATATTTTGCAAACCAGCAACAGTGGATGAGGTTAGACAAATATTTTGCAATGACATGCAGAAGAAAAACATCCGTGCCTCAAAGGCCAACAGGACAACGGATTGTAGTGGACAGTGGACACAGTTAATACTGTTGCACAGTGTGTTTTGCAGTTCAGCCCAACTCACGTGATCCATATGTGGTTGTGAAGTCGAAGCGTGTGACCTCTCGGCCTCCAAACCGCAGAACACTGATCAGCTGACCCTCGTAGGTGATGCCCGGCTTCAGACCAGAGATGGTGTAGGAGTTCAGATGGCCAGGGATCAACACCTCCCTCCACGGGCTGTGGGTGTTTTTCTGTAAAATGTGATGAGGGGTGTTAGAAAAGGAGAAGTGAGGGGCTTTTAAAGAAGTTTAACATTACAATATGAAAAGTCAGGTCGAGAGAGAGGGAGAGATGGGTTAAGACGCGAAGTCATGTCTTTGTAAAGTGTGATGCACAATCAGAAAACTCACCGTTCTCCACTTGAGGATGTACTGACTGATGTGAGCAGATTGTGGAGCATTCCACTGAATGGGGTGCGAGTTGGGCTGGTTTCCAGATTCTGTTATGATCACCTGCACAGGACGTTGACCACCTGGGAGCGAGAGAGAGAGAAACACAGACAGAGGTGTAAGCAAACCAATCTCACTGTTGTACTGGTCATAGAGTGATATTAAATGTACAATATTTTAACTCCAACACAATGCCAAATCATTTGAACTGCACTTTTACATAACCCATCTTAACACTGAGTATCACTGAATGTGCAGCAGCTTGTTCCTGAGCAGAACACAGAAGGAGGGAGGGGGGAGAAAATAGCACGTCCCTGTGAGATTCCAGCATTTCTACTTTCTCTGCTCTCCAACCTTCTCTATTTCACCATGATTCTAACCTCCCGGTTCTCTTGGCAGTATTAAGTTGCTGCAGGAATAGTTTTTGTGCAGTGAATCAGCATTTAATGGTCACTTTACTGATAGTTAGTATGAAATAAACGAATTACACAGTAAAAACGTGTAAACAATCTCTTTCTAAATACCTATTCAAATCTATTTTGAACCTCTGATAGGACTCCTCTACTGTGAATATAACTAGATATTTCATCACAAGACAGGTTTAGCAGTCTTATTATACAGAAACTTGTTTTTATTGCTAAACACTAACCATATACAATACAATAGTTTAAAAAAAACTATTAGAAAATAATTAATTAATACAGTTTAATCCATTGTCAAATAAACCCGGAAACTTTGTGGAAATATCTGGTTGGTGTCAAGTGAAGAAAATTGATTGGTTTAATCAAAAAATTCAGAAACAGCAAGCATCCAAGACGAGAGGTATGCCGAGACGAGAATTGTTGAGGGCCTTGAAGAATTGCAAGAAAACACAACAAAATGAATTTATTGTGTTCGACGAAGTCTTTCTGGTTGTACAAAACCAGGTTTTGGTGCTTGATTGTTCTCAAGGCCTCGCTGCAGGCTGCCAAACGTTTAGCAGCTGTCGTTAACATTTGGGAACTTCTGTCTGAGGATTCCTTGGGAAAGCTTGCAGTGGTGAGTTGTGCAGCTGAAAGGCGCTCAAGCATGAACTTCTGACTGTACTGGACAGACCTGGGTTCTGTGCAGCAACCAGTATACAGGTTGAATAAATAAGCAGGTGAGTAGCTATAAAAGAAGAAACTGATATCAGCACTAACTCACAGCTGCAGTCTTTGTACTGGTTTCAGAGATGAAAAAGAGGGTATCAAATCATCTCTAATGCAAACAGAAGTAATTTGGCGAACATAAGCTGTGCTGATAGAAACTGGTAGCTTCTATAAAGAACTGAGGTTTTCTGACCATTTTTCCAAATAGCAGAGCTGTAATCAAAGTTTCTGAGCAAGTGGCTTGGTTAACCAGACGTTGCTCGCAGATAGGCAGACCTCAAAAACAATCTGGGACCAATTACTGTCTATTACAGACCCACAAGCCACTGGCGAGTGGAAGGGCTACATAGAATCAGATGTGGGCCGTGCATGGAAACGGAAGCATGCTTGCAGTGGATGCATGTGTGCACACACACACAATCTCCCGGCGTTATATGCACATCTGTTAACTCACAAGCACAAGCATGCATGCGCAAACCCCCCTTTACTTTATAATCCTAGACACAACAATCATTCTTGATGATAGCAGATACACGGCAAGATGGTGATAAGGACTAAAGTAAAAGGAAGTAATATTCAGACTCATCTGAACAATAAAGCTGCCCCAAAAGATTACATTTAAACCCAAACAAGTAGATGATAACGCAGGTGGCAGAGAGTCAAACATTTTTTTGGGAGATCTTATCGATGTCTGGCTGAATACAGAGTTTAGCCATTTTTACCTTTTATGGTGTTTTACTCAGTAAGCCAAGTGATTTGGTATCTGCATCTGCTCCTCACTGCCCTAAAATCTAAGTATGCTGTGCTTTGTATGTCTAAGCACACACACACACACACACAGCATGTTCACAGCTGTTTGCCATTACGGCCACTTATGGCAGAACAGCGCCCTACATTTTGTATCTCCCGTCAACCTGCTTCACACACAGAGCAAACAAGTAACAGTTCGAATGTTCCTTTACGAGTCCAACCCAAGGCTGAACGATAGGGCTGAACTTCAACTGATATATAGCATACATACATGTGTACTGTGTGTTAAAATGCTTTTCTCAATGCTCAAACGCATCATAAATTCACACCACAATCTCGATCATGAACTTGGGGGAAATGGGGAGAGGAAGGAAAGGGATTGGGAACAGATTTAAATGTTATGTTGCACTGACAGGACTTGCATCACAATACATTACAAGAAACCAAGGATAGCAACAGTGTAATAGCGAGTTCACAGGGGTTTTATCAACTGTAAGAATCCAAAAAGATAAGAAAAATCCAAACGGAAAAAAGCCTGAAAATCTAAGAATTGAGAAAGGAGGCTGAATGACAAAGGCTGTGAACGAACAAAGATGCATGGAGGAGGGGAATTAAAGTTGAGACAAACCATCTTACAAAGATGTTGGAATCAGTTGGTGTCCAGTGATGCTATCTAGCCAGGCTTGATTTCAAGAGATGAGGTAACTTAACCATGGCTAGATACAGGCATGTTTCACTGAAGCATGGCACCATTCTCAGCGACAGAGTAAAAAATCCATAAACTTCAAAAAGAGGTAGAAGGTCTTAGTGTCCAGGAGAGCCAGCACACACACACACACACACACACACACACGCTGCAGTGTGGTGGTTCGTACAGCTGTGGCAACAGCACAGGGGATGTACCACATGCCAGCAAGAACAAAGGGCCCCGAGTGGGGGGTGTATTTGTAAAAGAGGAAATCACACACCCCTCCAACCCCTGCCTGCTTCACATCAAAGTCATGGGCCTCATTTTGGAGGTGACTTAAGCAAACATTTTGCACGGCAAGAAATGAAGCACAATTTGTAACTTTAACTAATTTCCTCCCATCAGTCATCTGAGCAGCATGTTGTCAGTTCTGTACAAACATGGCTTTACAAAGACACAGAGCCTCAACAGCTTAATGAAGACCTAACAACCAAACAGCAGAAAGCTATTTAACCAGAGACTGAAACAGGATCAATAGTCAAAGACCAGAGCGGGAAAAGATTTGCTGCAAAATTTGAATATTTCAGTTCCAAAAAAAAAAAAGATTGTGATAGAAAATCAAACTTGTTCAAGAATATTTAGTTTTGTTCATGTTAAATTCTTACCCGGGTAAGACTGCTGGGGTTCACAGCTTAGCTCTCCTACACCGTTGCCGTAGCAGTAGCACTTGTACATGATCCCATGGATGACTTTATCCCAAGACTCTCCAATCTGATAGAAAGCTCTGGTCTCTGGCTCCTGGCACTGATCTGTGGGCAGAGTGGGATGAAACCAGGTCACACAACAGGGTCCACTGAAAATAGCATTTTTACACATGTGGAACTAGAAAAGCAAGTCAATTGTCAGTCCAATTAGCAAAGTGTTATCCTACAGAAATTAATCTCTAGTGACTAAGCTTCTATAAGAAAAGTTCAGGTAGATCGAGAAAACGTTACACCCATTAAGATGTTAACCTAAACCAAGGTCAACTCACCGATGGCATCACACTTCCAGCGGCCACGTCCCTGTCCGTAGCAGGTGCAGTTCATGGTGTATCCCTCTTCGTGTTGTTTGTTGAAGGTCTGATTCACCTCATAGGTCAGACTGTCCACAATACACTGGTCTGCCACACACACAAACACAAGGTACTTCATGTCATGCACAAGAACATCCAAAAAGAAAGTTCTCTTCTCTGAATACGTCACTGCTCCTGCACATCTGCTCTATTAATGGCTGAGAGTGTCAGTCTGTATATGTGTGTATGTGTGTGTTTGCATATACATTGACTGCAGGTGCAACTGAAGCCCCATAAAGTGCAGGTGTGCAGCCTCACTTCTGATCTTTTGGCAGGTGAGTGATTATGTGACATGTGACCTTTCACCTCCTCACTCAGAGAATTCTAATATTAGTCTGTAATTATGACACCACACACATGGACAGAAACACTGCTTTGACAGACAACAGCCAACCATTACTTCGTCCTCTGGGTAAATGGGAAGTTACCTGTTTATATATTTATATATAGAAATATATCGCTTGAGTCTGACTAAACGGCCACACATTTGCCACATTTGCAAATGTAGCGACTGTGTGTGTGACTGCGCCCTGTTGACAACTCAGAGCTTTTTATAGCATGCACAAAAGTCGTATTCACGCAGCACTTTTATATGCAGCGCTTTTCTTGGTCATACCACTCATACACTGTCGGCACAGCAGTCAGGGGCCTTTCAGGGTTCAGCATCTTGCCTAAGGACACTTAGGAACCTTTTGGTTTGTGGTCATACCGCTCTACCTCCAGAGCCACGGTCACCCAACTAACAACACTGGTACACACACAGAGATACACACCTTTGAGCTGAGAGTAAGCAACGCAGCTCCATTCTCCTCTGCCGTTGCCGACACAGGTACACCGCATCATGTGACCTAGAACATCGTGGCGTTTGTCCCACTGGTCTCCCACGCGGTACATCACCCCTTCGTTTGCCGTGCACACCTCTTCATGGGCTGGAGCACATAAGACAAAACCAGTTAGGAATGCACATATGAACATGCTCAAGCCATTTATCTAGTCTGAATCTTAAATCTTCTATTTGTTTTTAATCATCCTGACATGTTCGATACATTTGTCTGGAAACTACAACAGAGTCATACACAACACAGGCCACACTACGCCATTCAAAAGAATCTGATGCACATGCACAGACATGCATCCAACGCATCGCCTAGATAGCAACACCAGTAGTGCATCAGGCTACAAAATAAAAAACAGACACAATATAATGAATGATCACCCTTGGAGATCACCGATCCCAACCTGTTATTACAACACAACAGAGTGAGAACACCACCATCATGAAAACACCTGCGCCCATAGATTTTGATTAAAAGTCGGAAACAGCTGTTTTGTCTCCTCGTGTGTATGAATGACTGTGTTTGTTCTCCACTTGTTCCCCGGTTATTAAAAGAGAGAGTGGTTTTTATCAGGAGGGATAGAAAGTTTGTAAAAGGCGGATGGGACAAGCAAAGACCTGCCTGTGAGGAAGGAACACGCCTCTGTTTCTTCTCCATGCACAGGGCCATGGACCAGACCCCCCATGTTGAAAATAATAATATCTGGGGAGATTTTAAAGTTATCTGTGAGTGCAGTAACAGCACTTAACAATTACGTGGTGGGGTTTAAAACATTTGCAAAAAGTGAATTAGGCGCCTGACACTGCTTCAGTCGGAGCAGGAAGAGCAGCAAACTGAACTGAAACGCCGGCTTGCTCCTGAACGCATCTGTTGAGCCCTCAGCAGGGAGAGAGGAGGTGGAGAGGGAGATAGATGGCAGATCATTTGTCTTGGAGCCCATCCAGGTCTTTTTTTATGTCAGGAGCAGAGCCAGACATCTGGTCCCTGGAAGTGAAGATCCTTTGGACTTGGTGTGATGGCCGCGCATCAAGGCCGTATAGATAGGGCAGAAATACAGCAGCTGGAGGTGTAAAGGTGACGGTGAAGGACAGTCAAGATCGCTGGATGTTGTTTGAGATACGATTTGGTCAAGTTAAAACCGATTTATATATTTGAGCCACAGCAGCTGAGCTACATGTACTCCTGTGATTATTGGAGCCTGCTTTGTGTATTTATGTGCTTGCACTTCACCTCAGCTGTGGGATGTAAAAAAGTACTTTTACTTCGTTCCTGTACTTAAGTAGAAAAGTTGACTTTTACTTGAGTATATTTTTATCTCTTTAATTGTATTTTAAGTAAAATGTTTTTGTACTTCCTCCACTACTGCCTCACCTTTTCCAGTTGTCTAGAGCTGCTTAGTGTTTCTGGAGGAGAAATTGTATTCCTCTGACATGGAAACACTTCAGACTTTAATCTGTTCCAGTTACAAAGGGCCAGGGATTTGAATTTATTTACTTAAAAAACAACTTTGTTTTAGGGAACCTACAATTCAATCTACATTTATTTCTTTAGAACCAGTTCATACATTCTACGGGTAATTTGACCACTAATTTAATGACTCTGAAAGTGGTCGTTTAAAACTTAACTGGCTGTTTGGACATTGCAGGCAACAGCTGTGGGAGCTAAAGCTATTACCCTCCCCCCAGGAAATCAGTTTTACAACTACCTGTGTATGTTCGATCTGATGATGCAAACACATGGGGCTGGATTTCAGAGAAGGTTTTCCTGCATGAGATTGTAGAGATTCTGATGCAAGCAATTATGTTCTTTGAGTGTTTGAGGTGAAGGGAAAACAGTGGATCTAAATGGTGCACTTTGCATAATGGAGGTGTGCCTACTGACCCACCATCCCGGCAGACACCAGATTTTAACTTCACCATTAACATCTCAACCAGCATGTTTGTTTTGACAATCCCTGTGAAGTCATTAATGTCAATATCAAAGACTCCCTGCTGCTCTGACTGCCGCGCTGACACACGACCGGCTCGGACTCCGGCTAAAGGGCACGAGCACTGTTTGCGTCCTTGTTAAATCTTGATGAGGCGTTTTTTTAACGACAGGGTGTTGGCTGAAAGGTGGATCCCGGGGTAGAAGCATCATGGACCTCTGAAGGATCAAGCTTAGAAAATAACCAGAAACCAGAACTCCTTGAAAGCATTTCTCTTTCACAACATCTTAAAAAGATAAGTTCTTGAGATAAATTCAGTCCTCCCTTTTTTCCCTCTAAAATTCAAAGACTACTTTATATCCTCATATAAGTCGTGTCGTTTTTTCCACTGTGAATTGTGCACATTTTATAGTTCGCTGCCAAACCGACTCTTTTATCTTCTGTCTGTCTAAGTTTGAGTCTACAAAAGTCTGCTTGGACGTAGACAGATATTTTTATAAATTGGAGCATCTCCTTCTTCTATTTTTGGATATTGTTAAAACTGCACTGGCACTACGTCCAAATCATACAGTAACTCAGTTGAACCAATGCCTCTGTTGTGTAACACTTGTTGCAACCACTCAGCTGTGTTTGTATTAAGTGGCTTTGGCAACTACTATAAACTTATGGTCAACAGACAACATAATTGTGAGGTTTCTAAAATAGCCTGCTGCCATTATTTAGACATCAACACACATTAGCATCAACATCTAAAGAAGTTCTGCAGATTTTTGTGGTTTGTTCTCTTGTTTTTTTTACAGCCTGGTGGTCATCATTACCATCCCACCACTCCTTCACAGACATTAGTGCAGTGTCAGTGACCCCCCAGTGTTTTACTGGCTTCAGCCTCTTTTGTTACCCATGGAGACCTAATTAACACCCACACATCACAACAGCACATTTCTTAGAAGGCAACAGTGACTTCAATGTGAATTTGTCTGGTGTACTATAAAGGTGTAACAACTGTAAATGAGCTTGTGTCTGTTCCATCAGCTCGGACTCCTTTTTAACATCACTCTGATAATAGCTTTTATGCAAATGGTATTAATATCACCCATCAAATCTTTAAACTGTTGAAGAAAAGAATAGCAAGAACACAAAGGCCACGTTAACTCCTTGATTCAGACGGGGCGGAGATACATTTTACTGAAGACTGTGAGAGACGTTGTAATTAGCTGTGCTAATCACATTAGTTACCCCCATGGCAGGTTAAATGAGGTGATCTGCAGTTCCCAGGCCTGTGAGAGCCAAAGTAATGCAGATGTTCCTGTATTTTGTCCTTCTATCCACATAAAGTGGTTATAAATAACTAGGCCATAATTACAAATTATATTTCATTAAAGTTAAAATACTGATTATTGCTCCTGGGTGACGGTTTTAAACTCGTCTTTATGAGCAGAGAAGGACAAACTGTTATAAACCTTTTACAAGTCTGATGTGATCCTCACTGTGTTGAAACAATGTATAAGCAATATGTGGGTAAATACTGAACCTTTGTTATTAAGAAATATTTCAATAATTTTTGTTATTGTTTTATTTCTCATCCCTATTTATAACTAATGTGTTATTTTAGAGCACTAAAATTAGTAAATCCTTAAATTGTCAACATTGACATTTGATTGTTGGATGATGATTTGATATATGAGACATTTGTAATGTTGGAGGATGGAAAATACCCTGTGATTATTGCTGCTAACCAATTTCCCTGAAAACAAATAACAAATCTTTATATATAAAATGAATATGTCGTACGTCTCCTTGTCCAGAAACATTTTGAATATAACATTTTGAAACTGATGTGTTCAAAAGAGATTTCTCCGTCCATTCCTCTCTTGTCATCACACATACACACTCACCAGCCATGGGACAGAAGCCAAAGCGTTGCTCTGTATCGTAGTCTGTGGTGGTGCCACACCACTTCATGCCATCTCTCCGTCCGTCAGCAGTGCAGTCGGTGTAGTTACGGCCATTGTAGAGGTAGGGGAACTGGCACAGAGCACCATTAGAGTTACCGCCCCTTGTCACCACAATCGCTGTTGGAAGAAGAAATCTTGTTGTCACTTTAACTTATCATTACCCATGACAGATAAACTCTTGTGTCTGTGGTCTGTGTGTACATAGTACTGTATTAAACAAGATAAATCACAATAACTAAGCTCAGATATGTGGCTGCACTTGCTGCCAGGGTTTGATTCAAAACTAGTCACTCCCTAGCTTAGCTAATTTATAACAAAGATTTTGACTTAATGTGGCTCACACACCGATATTACAACAAAACGATAATACATACAGTGCATCTGAACAACTAGCTCACATTACAGCTGCAAGAAATTTTGGCCCCTGGTCATTTTTTAATCCTTTATGAAGTAACAGTTTCATCTTAACACCCCTCCAAAACCACTAGCTTTACTTAAATTCAACATCTGTGCTCACCTTTACTTTCTGTACAGAAGGAATATTTCTGGTCTGTCTCAAAGTCAGAGGAGGTGGAACACCACAGCTGTCCGTCGCTGCGTCCATCAGAGATACAGGAGTGGTACGTCTTGCCCTTGTGAACAAAAGGGAACACACAGGGCTGACCTCCGGAGTTGCCACCGTACACTGGAGCCGGTCCGTCTGCATGGAGACAAGAAAACAGACAAGCAGGTAAATATCACAAATACAGATGTGACCACTTCAAACTGTAATAAACACCTGCTGAGTTGTGTTATTTTCACTTCAGCCTACAATCATAAAACTCAATGGGTCGTCTGTGATTGTGCCAATAATTACATTCCCAGACTTCATAAAAGCAAAAGAGCATCTCTTACCCCACTGCTCACAGCTGACTCCATTACCAAGACAGGTACAGATCATTTGCTTGGTTCCCTGGTTCTTAATCCAGCGCTGGCCATTGAAGTAGCTGGGTCCTGCATCTGTCCGACAGGGCCCCTCCTGGTGGGTCTCGGGCCCGGTGGCGGGCTGGTAGACAGCAGGCTGGATGTTAGTGATCACACGAGAGCCAGTGCCTAAAATGGAACACGAGGATCAAGTCAGATATGCCAGTAATACGTCTATCAGGATGGTTTAAGATGAGCTGAGAGACTGTGATGCAAAATAGCAAATCACAAATTTTGTACAGGTTGTGGAAGAACCCACTAAACGTTGGTGCAGATCTGGATCAGAGGGTGGGCCCAGGTTTTTATTTCCATGTTCTTTAACCATCCACGACAGGGCATTTTTTGTATTGTTTTTTAACTTTTTGTGAATATCTGAAGAAATAATGCAAAAAAGAAATGAATCAGACATCCCTAGAGTGCCTATATGTGACAACAGGTGAGTTTTTGCGTGTGGTCTTTATTCACCTACTGTATGGTTACAAATATTCCTTTCAACTGTATCAGAGAATGGATATTTTATCTTTTTAATGTAAACAGAACAGAATATTTTTGTGAACATGGTCTATGTGTCTGATCTCAGTACATATACGGTATGTGTAATATGGTGATAGAGAAGTTAATCAGCCTTGGTGGAGGTATGTGTTCTCTGAGTGTCCCTCGGGTAACGTCTGTGATATCATATCATGTAACTGGAAATCTAAAGTTGGATGCAATAATAACACCAGAAAAAACTTGAACTAACTATTCAATTTGACCAATCTAAAGATGATGAGGGATTAAACTGGTAAATGGTGGCTATAATCACTGATCAATTAGTTCTGCAGTGTAAGAAACACCATAAAACCAAAAAAATAACTTTCCATTTGAGTTTTTTTTACCCTCGTCTCACACCTCATTATCACTTCAGACCACTTCAGGCACATTTTTCCCACCAACAGTCCTCCGATTCCTCCCTCCCTTTCCATCCTCCTATTCCCTTGTGCCATCTCTATCTCACGTCAACACTTGGACACTCGGCACCTTTTATCAGCCCCTCTCCCACCCTCAGCATCTGTCTCTGGGGTACGTCTCTCACTCCACACAAAAGAGACAGGGGATGCTATCAGTTCTCACCAAGGCCGGTGGTGTGAAGTGAGGCATGTCGCTCACACTTCCACTCCCCGCGGCCATTTCCTGTGCAGAGACACTGGAGCAGGTGGCCCCGGGCATCTGTCTTGGTCCAGGTATCTCCAATGCGGTAGGAGGACTGGGTATCCTGGTCGTTACAGCGATCTAGGGGAGGACAGGATGACTGGGATTAATTATAAACACATAGAGACTGCACTGTGGCTCTCTTGGTGGATATCTCCAGAAGGGATGTAAGAGTCAGCAGTCATCCGGTGGTGGGGGGAATGATTCCTCCTGGCCACCAGCTGTTGCCATGTTTGCGCTGCGGTGACTTTGTTGGTTCCTTGTTGAACACATGCACGGTAACAATTTATTGATGACCGCCCTGAAGTCTTGCATGTGACGACAACCCAGCAGGGAATAACATCATGTGTTGAGTCTGCTTGTTTCATTAAGGATTTGAGTATTGGTTCCAATTAGAAAAACATAGGATCAACATTTCCTCCAAAATTAGTTGAGATCATGAGTTACAATTCATATTTAGTAAGGGTAGATCAAGGTAAGGATCAAAGTTGTTTGTGCAGAGACACAGCAGGTTCACATTTGTGTATATGCACACAAACGATACACATGATGCAACATGGCAAGATCTCAAATAGTGAAAATATAATTAAAAAATGGCGAAAAGAAATAAAACAAATGGCTTCCTACTTCTGGAGGTACATGTGATGCGTCCACTTCCCTCCCCCAGACAGGTGCAGTCCACCACCATCCACCCCTGGTACGGCTTCTCCCATGTCTCCCCGACTACGTAGGATGTTCCCGCTGAATTGTCGTAGCAACGCTCCGCTGCAGGAAACACACACTCGTTATTGATTCAGGAGTATCAATCAAAAATGACTCTATTTTGTTCAGTAGTCAACTCTTGTGTTTTTTCATTTATCATGTGCTTTTGTTCACAATGTATATATTCTATTTATATTTGTATCTTTAATAACTCTATCTCTATTATCTCTAACTTTGTCCACCCTCCTACATCTCCTGTCTAACATCTTCAGGAGATGTGACAGTAATCAGTCAAGTAGAGTCTAGAGTCGTCTGTTAGTCAGGGACTGTCTGAGTGACTCACCCACAGGTTTGCAGGTCCACTCTCCTTTACCGTTACCCAGACAGACACACTCCAACATGTAGCCTCCTGTTTCGTGGGGTCTCCTCCAGGTGTCACCAATCTTATATGAAGCCCCACCCTCATGACAGCGATCTGGGTAGACACAAGGAAATAGAGAGATGACCCTGTACATGTGTGTTTGCTTTCACAGTAAGAAAAGAAAAACTCTCAGACATTTAGCCAATTATCTAACCACCCGGGTAACTGCAAACAGCAGCATGCATGGCACCAGTAGTAAATCCAGTGTAGAGAATATGGAGATTAATCAGTTTAATGGCATCAGTCTGGCAGACAGGGATATACACATGAAGTACGTGAGCTGGGGTGTGTGGTCTGTGGTGAGAAACACACTTACTGGCAATGGTGCAGCTGATCTTGCCCCTGCTAGATCCGATACAGGTACAGTCCCAGATCATGCCGTCCTTGGGCCTCTCATAGGTTGCTCCCACGGTGTAGTACTGCTGGTTGATTTTATCATAGCACCTCTCCTCTGCTGCAGAGAGAGAGCAAACGGAAAACGTGTGTGTTGCATGTGTGGACGAGGGAACTGAAGACAAACTAATGTGGGAAATAATGCAAAAGAGAGATACTGACCATCAGGTTTGCTTTTACACTTGATGCCAGCGACTCCATGGCAGGTACAGACCAGAGTGCTGCCCAAATAAGGCCGCTCCCACTGGTCGTTAATGTGGTAGACGTTACCATTCTCTATACAACCATCTGACAGGAGAGAGACAAAAATACAGCTGATGAGACTCTAGTATGAGCTGCAGCAGAGGGTGCAATAAAGAATGAAACCTCCTCTTACACCCAAAACTCACAGTGTAGGGAAAATGTGAGGGAGGAAAAAAACACATATTTCACCCGCACACACCCACAAGCCCCTGTACCTGCTTCACATGGCCTTTTTCTACTATGGAAAGACAAACACAACCAGTGGAAAACACTCGAGCCATAACTAAACCTTCTTTGGTGAGTGTCAGGGGGTTGAAAGACAAAAGCACACCAAAATAAACACAACCCTAAAATGAGAATACACAGTTTATTGTAGGGACAAGACTTCACCAATGTCTGTGAAAGTGACTGTGGATGCGTTAAAGTTAACTTCAAAGGGCCCCAAGGCTAAAGAGTAATAAATCAGCTGCACACACACACACACACACACACACACACACACACACAGTGGAGAATAATATACACTTCTCTGTTTTCTCCCCCACCAGGCATGTTCTTTGTTCACATCTAATGACTTCACTTTTTGGAACTTTTATTTTCCAAGTTTAAAACTTGAATAATTGTACCTGTTTCTGAAGGTTTGATCTTTGAAACCTTCCCGTCGGTTGGGATCAAGTTAAGGAGCTGTTCAAGATTAACAACTGATTATCATTTCTGTGGTGATTATCAACACAATACACAAGGCATTAACTATAAGTTGCAGGGGTTCCCAATAGTTTTTAAGTGCAGGGACGCAAAAACTGATCCACACAGCAGAGTCAGGAGTCAGGGACAAAAGATGTGTCCTGTTTTCCATCTAAACAAAAATGACTCATTGTCTAGTCACTTATTTATCCTGCAGAATAAGAAGTGGAGAACTCTGGTGTTTAACAACTTGGAGAATAAATTATAAACTTACCCTGAGAGACTGAGGAGACCTGATGCGGCTGCCCTTGTCTCCGACTCCTGTGCGTCCCCTTGGGCATGCAGTTCACCGCGCTCCCGATGCAGAGCGCAACCAGGACCCTGGCTATGGTGCTGCCGGACATCACTGTTTGAAATAAGAGCCACTCGGCTTCTGCAGAATGGACTTGGGGCTGCTCCCTGTTGCAAGCTGATGTTTTACTGCGTCCAGGGACGGAGACAATTCGGTTCCAGTGTGCGCTCCAACCTCCCCAGATTCAGTGCGCCACAGCCGCTGTTGCTATTCGCTGCTCTCCGGCTCTCCGGTCTGATATGCGGCCCCAGCAGTGTGCAGGTTACCAGGCTGGGGGAGGGGGGGAGGGGGGAGTGATTTATCTGGGCATGGCTTTCACCCGGAGGTGGGAGGTCCAACAGAAGAGACCGGGCTGCTGTGCTCATGCAAGTGAAGCAGACAAACTTTTTACGACTCGAAGATGGTTACGCACGTAAACTCATTTCCTCACTATGAGGTAAGACCACTATCCAGACATGGTTTGTTTCCATGCAACCTGCAACACGGAGGCAAACAAACTTCCCCGTGTCAGGACGCCAAGGAAAACCCCATTAGTACATTTGATTCCTCTCCACATGGTTAAAGATGCAGGGGCCCATGCCCACCCACTCGAATGTTTGAAATGTCTGAAAACAGGGTTAAGAATAGGTTTTCTTTGGAGAAATCACCGTTCTTTATTTCCTACAGTGCTTTTGATAGCTATGTGTTGAAATTATTTATCATGCAGTTTGAGCACATTTAGGGGAAAGTTACTTGCTATATTTGAAATCAATGGTTAAGCCAACATTATAAACCAAGCAGACTTGTGGCACTGAATCTTGTTACAGAAAATGTATTGAGAAGTCAGAGGTTTTTACTGCTGTGAACAGGAATCCTTCCCTGAGGACAACAGGTTGTGTGAATTGTGTGAGTTAATCATATATATTAATATATGAATCACTTTTTCTTCTGCTTTGCCCTTATTGTGATGGTTTAAAAATATCTACTCTACATGAAACGTGTGTTAAAAATCAGGAAATGTTCTGGTGCGTTGGGTGACGACACACTGGAACGATTGTTTCATTTTAATGTTGGTTGAGTTTTATTTCAAAATTGTTGGTCTATCAGTGTAGAAATAACATTTCAAAAAATCTATATTATAAAATACAGCACATCAATATAGAATACAATCATCACATTTTCTAATCCCACAAACTTTTGTTCCAGCGTTTCCAAAAGTGTTGTCTCTGTTAAAACCCTCAGTTAGTTATTTGAAGCATTTGCATAAAATTCCACATCAGAGCATCAAAGTTGGGAAATTGCTGTAGCCACAAACATGTGGCTTGCACTTGTCCATCTTGGAAGCTTGAGCAAAATTCTGAATCCTTAGTTTTAGCAACACTTCTTTTCACATGAAATAGCTGCACCACAAGTACAGCTATAGTCTCTAGTGCACTCCACTTCTAACATCATCTGTACACGAAGGAAATTTGCAAGCCAATATGGAAGTTCTGCATGTATCGTTACTAAAGATATAACCCAGATGTCTTAGTCTGTTTACAACTTTTAGGATTTAGTCTGGCATAAATAATTAGGGACATTTTTATTTAATCAACTTGATGCTTATCATTGGTTATATTTGTTTCTAAATCTTGGAGAAAGTGTCAGAATGGTCAAAAATAAAAATGAATCTAAAAAAATGTATTGAACTGAAGAATCATGTTAGGGATGAGGATTAGGATCATGGTGGCCACATAGCTCTGCCTCAACCTACCCCAAGTAAACACCTCCAACCCCCTCTGATGAAAGTAACTTGAGCAACCTTCTCCTGAAGTGTGTATGAAGAGTCCCAGGTGTGCCTGAAAGCTGATCTTAACTTAATTTGGTGACAAATCTGTGCTTGAAACCACATATTTCCAGAGAATATAGGACACTCATGTGTTTCTTGTTTTATCCTTTTAAAAGGGCAGATGTTCCTGATATTTAAAACATGACAATTGACCGAATGTAAAACACAGCAAGCCTTCATTTCCTACTTCATTTCACACAAATTCACACCATGCGTCAATAATCCAAGGGTCTGTGGCTACATCCACACTACTACGTTTTCATTTGAAAACGCATCAACGCATCCACACTGCTCCAGAGTTTTAGACTGGCTAAAAAGGAGAAGTTTGAAAATGCTTCTGGTCCCATTTTAGTTTGAAAACTCGGGCTGCATTTTAGTCTGGAAGGGCAGGAACAGTTGAATGTAGACTCTCACAACCGCTTGCTGATAGGGTCTTTTTCGGTCGACGTAGCCTTTCGCTGATTGGCCAGACTCTTATTACATGACCCCCTCCGCAAGAGAACAACTAGCTACCAGTGGAGAACCCATGGATAATCAGTTACAAGCGTTGCTGACCCTGTTGTCTTTGCTTACAGTTGTGCAGTTACATTTTACAATGCCACAAGTCCTAACATATGTAGTGGGACACGCATACCTTCTTGTTTACCAGGACTCACCCAGTGTTCGTGAGTGGTCACGTGTTATGCGTTTTCAGGCGTGTTAGTATGGACAGGGATTAAAACTGCTACAGAGTCAAAACTGTCACGTGGACACAGATTGATTTGTTTGAAAAAGCTGTCATATGGATGTAGCCTGTACAGCCTCAGAAAACAATAAAAACACAACATCACATGAAAGCAAGTCTATAAAAATGGGATTTAAGAAGTGATTTAAAAGAAGACACTAACTCTGCGAGCCGTATCAGGTAGGCTGTTCCAAAGCCTGGTTTTATACGAACATGACTGGTTCATTTTCGTTCAAACAGTAACAGCCTTGCTACAGGACGCTGATGCTATGCAGTACATCAGCCTATAGGTGTTACACAGTCCAAGTAATCATCTGCAGGAATTGGGTCACATGGCGTCAGTGTCTGGAAAATCTCCAGTAGCCTAAAGTTTCAATGTCTGGAAAGTGTTTATACGTCCAGGGGGGATTATTGAAATGATCCCTCCATGATACAAACTTAACTTCTGTGATGTCCAAGTCAAGAGGTCACCTTTTCTTTACTCTTCTGGTTGTCCTGTTTAAGTCTTTAACACCATATAAAGAAAGAGGAGAGCTCTCTACCTCTATGTTTGCTCATTTCTTGTGACGGCTTGTTTTGTGCTTTGAGGCATTACATACCGGGAAAAGCATGGGGTTCATTTAAGGTTTGTTCATTTTTCAGAAACATCCTTTAAAGTCAGTTAGATATATGCGTGTGTTTGATGAAGTAACTAAACTACATTTTTAGCACTCTCTCCCTTTTTCTGCTGTAAACTTTGTATAAAATGAAGATTCATTTTTCTGTTGATACCTTCTGTAATGTTTCTGCCCAAGTGCACTTTTAATTACCATGAGTGATGTCTTCCTTCCATGAGTTTAGTCCCCTCCACACTATTACAATTATGCAATAACTTACAGTTAAAAACTGAAAACGAAACGTATACTGTAACTGCTGTTATCAAGAAAAAATTTCAACACTATGGGCCCGGTCAAACATATACAAAATGTTTCAGTGGTGAACTTTCCGTTCACTCCCAGTGAGGGAGCGAAAAAAACATTTGCTTCCTGTGGCGAAACAAACGGCTTTGTGTGGAGTTTAACTTTGGTTTGTCTTCCAGAAAATAGTAGCATTAAACATAAGGAAACACTATTATAGGGTATGACTGAACTTGTTTTTTAAGAGATGGAGATTCAGTCAAACTATAATTGCTTTTGAGAAAGAAGGGTGAGCGAGCGTGGCTTGTCATTGACACGTGATGTGTATTTCACATCGTAAACCAGTTTAAACAAGTGATCCAATGCTGAAAAAGATGAAAAAAGATTATTTCTCTCTGCAAAGCCATGAGCTCATATGTTAGAGCAAACAGGTTAAACACGAGACAGCTTTGTCAAGCAAATCAAACCATGGTGAGATGTGGCGGCAGACTTCTGTGGGTTATCCTCTGTGTGTCAGGAAAACTATGGTGTGTAGAGATTTCACAGTGGCATCATGACATTGATCTGTGCAGTTTACTTTATTGCAAATTTTTTTTAAAGAACAGTTACACAGTCTAACTGGGATTTTCTTTCTTCTTTCAAACAGATAAATCTCAATTTATCACCTATATTCCTGTTATGTAAATATGAATCCTATCGTTTAAAATGACTTATATGAAGCTCTGTTTTCACCTTTTATGAGATAGTGTGTTTCAAACAGGATCCAGTGCAATAAATGAGGGAAGGTCACTTCTGAGCAGAGAGACTCCACATGTGTTTCTAGTTACAGAGCTGCAGTGTCAATGCAACCTGATTATCTGTGTGCATATACAACACAGCTCTCTGTGGTAGTTTACCTCACGCTAAGGGCTTTCTTTCTTTTTCCCTTTATATCTGTCTTTCTTTTTCCTTCCTCATTCCTTCTTCCCTTCCATTCTTTCTTCCCTCCTCCCTCTCTCCCTTTCTTTCTTTTTCCTTCCTCATTCCTTCCTCCCCCTGTCTTTCTTTTTCCTTCCTCCCTTCCTTCCTTCCTCCCTACAACTCTTTCTTTCTTTCTTTCCGTCTTTGGTTTGTATTTATATAGCTCATTCAGTGCATTCATACAGTGCGTCTATGTGCAGCACTTTTCTCTATGAGAATCTCTCCTCCGCCAAGCCTTCAGAACACACTCCTCTGTATGTCAATGCATTTGTTAAGGGGCATCAGATATGTGACTGACAGCATCTTTACTCTCTGAATATGTTTCTCTCCACAGAGTCACTGACGGCTTCATGTTTTTGTGTTGACACAAACACAACAGAACATTGGAGAGTTTATGGGACAGAGGGACAGCCAACTTCAGGACTTGAAGCAGAGGAGTGGAAAATGACATGCAGCATTGCATCATGCTCCAATGTGAGGTAATTACAGAGCCTTTAATTTGATGTACTGAGATAATGACCAACTGACTAACTGAAAGTGCTAACCACCAGATTCAATACTTCCACTGGGTGGAGGCCTCTCTTAGTTCTTTGTCTTTCTTTTATTTGCAAGAATGTATCATATGTTACGATTCAAATACATAAAGTTAAGCAAGGCTACGTGAATGAGATAAGAACATGTAACTAATAGATATCAATTCAAACTCTTTAAACCGTGCCAGTTGATTACTTACATTATCTTTGTATTGCACATTATCTCAAAATGTACATTTGGAAGTGCTACTGACCAATCATGAATCTGGATGGTTTTGGTCTCTTTAACACTGATGTCCTGGTTTCGTATAGCAGATTAACTACATGCTCATGTGTTTAAATGTGTCCAATCACCAAATAAACTTCAGTAATGTTCAGGTCAACTTGTGATTAGTGTTGGCGTTTATTGGTAAAGCGTAAAGTGAGCGCAGGTCAGCAGGAGAGTGGAGGGAGGACACTCAGACAGGAGACTCTGACACGGTAAAAGACGACCTTCAATATGTATCTGTCCTGATCCTGAATCAGCGATGGATATAATTGTGCAGCTGCTGGACATCTCTAAAAAAGAAACATAATTCGATTATGTTCTGTTTGAGTCGTCCCTCGCAATGTGTAAGGATCTAAAAATTCTCCCCACCTCTAAAATAGACAAAGATAAACACCTAAATGTGTATTTTTGACATTTTCTTTTGACTTGTCTAAATTGATACATGTTATGGGCACAAATCTCAAAATTGACTAATGCATAAGTCAACAGTCCCGCATCCTTTGTGTCACTTTACATTTAACCTTAAACAGAAATCACTTGCCTGTGGTTGAACCACTGATGTTACTGCACTGATGTGATGAGAGATGATTAAGATGGAAACCCCACTAAAAAGCCATTATCTGGTTATTGTGCAGGCTAACTGCTTTCTGTGGGCTCCTCATATAAACATACAAACATTCTTATGGTTCAATTGGTTTTAAATGGTAATTGGCCATTAAAAGCAAATCACGCAGGGGGGGGGGGGGCACACTGAGAAGAATTATTTCCAAGTGTGCAACTTGAGCTGCAGGCTGGAGGAGGCATGAATAATCCTCACAGACAGTGGGAGCGGGGGTGGGGTCATGAGAGTGATTGGAGAGTTGAGAAATTTGGGCAGTTTGTAAAGTTTAATGCTGATGTGTGGAAATTATATTGTAATGGCGTGATTGCATCAGAATTCTGAGAGTGGACAGAGGTCGCAGCTGCAAAGCCTCCCTACAACTGCTCCCATTCTTTTCTAAAGCTACTCTCAATCTTTTCCCTCTTTGTCACTTCAGTTTTTCATCTGGTATTCCCTTTTTTCTTTCTTCTCTTTCTCTCTGTGGTTTGGCATCGTGAGGTTTCCTGTTCCAGCATCGAACAATTGGCCATTCCTTACATGTTACTGTAACAACCCAGAGAAGGTTCCCCTTCAATTGCTCTTTTCCACCTTGATTATTATTTTCCAGACTTTTTAATTCTGTATTTTCCTTGTTAAGAAAATATCTTTCAGCTGTCTGACCTCCCTCATCCATTCTTAATGTTCTCGTGTGTTTCTGTGTTTAATGAACTGTTCTGTACTTTTATTTATATACCCTAATTAAATCAAGACTTGCAACACTCACAACAGGATTTGATGGAAAATTGAAGACAGGCGTAAACACGTTTTGGTTCTTGTTAGCAGTCCTGAAAAGTGAAGCCAAAGCATGTTGTTCGCCCCCTGCTGGCTGGCTTTGATCTTGCGGCTTGACGCCCTGGTCAGTGCTGCATAGATTTGGCCTCAAATGGCATTATCAGTGCAAAATGGCTTCAACTGTGTTTGGGATATTTTAACTTAATTTATCCAGTGGGAGGAAGTGTATATGTTGTGCATTAAACAATGGTGTGGACATGTTGTTGTGATTGTATTTGTGTTTCCCTGTTGTGTAGCCAGTAACACATCACCACTTGTTAACTTCCACTATGGAGTTTAAGCGTTAAATCAGAAAATATTAAACTTAATGAGTATTTCAGGATTTTACGAGAACCAGGCTGCACCAAGATTTTATCACTGTGGGGCAACATGTGGGAACCTCCATTTGGAAGAAGGGGAGAAAAGGAGGAGGAGGTGCTTAATAAACATTTAGTTCTGCAACGCCTATAGCTCTAGGCTTGTGGAAGTCCGTGACACTACCCCCCTGCTCCTAGTCTGATTCCCCCACAAACCTTTTATATGTGTAGTCATGCATTTAGTTAGTTTCTGCTTTTACTGGACTTTTACATCCACCGACAGACAGATTATCATTATCACCCCCCCATGTGCACTTAAAATACAATAAAGGTCTCTTACATGCGCCTCACTTAGAAGAAAATATTGAATTACACAAAATGAAACAAAAACATTTCTGATTTCCCTCCCCTCCTCCTCCTCCTCCAGCCTCGTTCTCCTCTCCTCAGGGAGATGAGGTCACAGTCTGAGGAAAGATGGAGCGATTAGGAGCTCAGACTCCACACTTTTCATGGGTGGATTAGCTCTGGGTATCTTCAAAAGGCATCTTAGTATTTAGAACGATCCAGAGCTGGTTTGAAGTGTCTCATAAATCAATGTGCAACTGAGAAGTTCAAGTTATCGGCCTGCAATTCTTTACGCATAGTAGTGACAGCTGAAGCAGCTACTGGCGACATTTGCCTCCCAGTATCACAGATGTACAGTTTACAGATGTTTTAAGATTAAGTTACTTGCAAGTATTTAGCTTAATATGATTGCAAAATACTATTATAATACAATGGGAATGTGTATGTGGTGTATGTGAACGTGATTATATGTGCATTTTATTTGACCTTGTGTGTAGAACTTGTTGTTGGGTGATGATGCAGATCTCATGGATATTTGATACTCTTACACCATGTCTCCATTCAACCAAACAAATTAAAATGATTACGTGAGCCCCCCTGGAGATCCTGATATCTGCCCCCCTCCTCTGTGAGACTTCAGTCACGGCTATTTGCTGCAGAATGCGCAGGAGAATTGTTCTGGGAGCGTGAGAGCAACATGGCCTCTAACCAGCCCTGCAACCATTAGGCTACAGAATGCCACAGATATGAGTGATTCACATTTCCCTGACCATTCAGTTATTGGGATAGACGGGGGACTTCCAAGTGTGTCACGTACACCTCACAGATCACTTCCACTGTTGTTGTCTTTTTGTCTTTTTGAACGTGTGGAACGTGATATTCAACAGTTTTTTTAAGGTGCCATGTGAGCTCTCTGGGTCTCACCAGCTGTGGGAACATATGAGTTCATCCACTGTTCTATGTCAGAAATGGTAACGTGGGGAATTCACTTTCATTTTTATAACTTTCTGAAGGGAAGGATTGGCCTGGATCAAGATTTGTACTTTTCTCCTTGTTTTCATTGCTGTGTTGTTTCCAAGTGTGATACAATGATGGCCTTGTGTTATTACCCTTATTCGAGCCTTATCGCCACCCCATTGCATGTAACTACAAATTCTGTTTGCAATCACAGGTTTTGAAGGCCAGTAATATACCTGTACATGACATGATCTGAATGAAATGACCTTGACCTCAGCTTTAGTTATACAACCAGATTGTTCGGCTCAGAAGGTCGAGCAGGTCGTCCACTAACCATAAGGCTGATGGTTTGATCTCCAGTTCTTCCTTTTGTGTGCTGAAGTGTCTTGGGCAAGACACTGATCGCCAAATTGCCACTGGTGGCTGTGCTGGCAGGTTTTTGAATGATGTATAATTTTTGTGTTTCCATATCACAATATCAAATAAAACAAATTGAAAAAGTGTTCTACATACCTTTTTGGATCACTGCAAGGTCAGAATGTATTTATATATAATCTATCACAGTTTCCTTATGAGTTACCTGTTAATATGATTTTAATGCAGCATCTTCATATTTCAAAACTTGTCTCCCATGTGTAAGAATATTTCATGAGGGTTTCCCCCAAATCAAACCATTGATGGCACAAAAACCATGAGACCAGACATTTGTATCTGTTAACGTCATAGAATAATACACAGATATAAGCTGCACTTAATTGAAAAGCTAATCTGTAGACTAAGCAGCTGTGCCCTGAAAGCAAACAGCCAGCAAGTGCAAACTGTGAGTGTTTGGTTGTTCAGTGAAAAATCTGTAGGTTCAAAAAGCGGAGCAGCCTCCGTTAATTCAATAAGCTCATTCTGGGTTTATATAAATGCATCCTGCTTCGTTCTCGCCCTTCTGTCTCATTTGTTCCTGGTCTCCGCCTCTTCCTTCACCCCCCACGGTCCCACCCCTCCCCCCTGTAAACAAACACACACATGATGTCATCGCCGCAACATTTGGTTTATCTCTTGGTGACAGAACATAATGCTCTGGGCTGTCGACACTCGCAGAGAACCTTAGCTAGAGGGGAGGAAGTTAGTGGATACACGAGGGAGCAGTGGTGGTGGCTGTAATGTGTGTTTGTGTGTGTGTGTGTGCGTGTGCGTGTGCATGTGTGTGTGTGTTTAGCCGTACATCTCACAGACAGATGTGAATTGGGCTGTGTCCTCTTGTGTCCTTTATTCCATTCTTCAGCCCAGCCTTTCTCTACTTTTCATTGTCATTTTAAAACAAATATGAATCTCCGTCAAGAAGTGTGTTTCAGCAGTGTACACGTCATGCTTGGTCATTCGCATACACTGGCCATGCGTGTTCACTGCAGTTAGTTGCTTAGTTTCAGCAAATCAGCAAATCTGAAAAATTACTAAGAGGGATTTCTTTTCTTAGATCGGCCTGGGGTGGAACACTTACTGAATGTAAAGTTTAGCAAAGCTCTGGATTTGCAGCTTGTAGTCAAATCGTGACTGATAAAACCAAATCAGTAAATGAATGTGGGGGACTGAGTCAGTATTTCCGAATGTCTCAGTTCCCAGACTAAACTAAAACATGTCCAGCAGTGTTTCCAATAGTGTCTCTTATAGTGGGGGGGGGACTCTTGAGTAGTGTGTATGGCAAACGTTATGCATTTTAAACCTAAAACATAGAATTTAAATACCAGTTGTAAAATGTTGGAATCTTAAGCATGCTTCTCTTTTGATTGTATTAGTAATATTTATGGAGAATAGCTTGATTCATATTCACTTCTCTTTACAGTAGTATCATATGCTGTATTCTGTTGCTAGAATAATTGTCCAGTTTAAATCTGAACCATGTCCTGTTTTTAGTTTCAGACCCAGACTCTGGAACAACACTTTCTCAATTTATGTGCACAGGCTGAGATGTTACAGCTCTTTCTGATGGGCCATCACTATATATGGCTGGAGTACTTGTTTACACTAACGTCTGGGACCATGTCTGAAATGTTGGTGCAGGTCTGGGAACACAAATCAACATTTGGTTTATTTTCGTGTTGGTTCTGCGTGTAAGTGTGGACTAGATTTCAGTAATAAGCGTTTCCTTTGTTCCTTGGTTGTTGTGGTAATGAGGAAGGTTGGACTGGATTGTTAACATGTTGGCAGATTGAAAAATGTTACCATGTAATGGTGGCTGAATGGACAAAGTCTTTAAAAGATGCATGAGCCCAGACAATGGCCGCCTGACCCTGCTGTCCTCTGTCTGACCTGGAAGTATTTAACATCCTCATTTGCATATGTGTATGTGCAACAAGACTAATGCAAGAAACTAGAATTTTCTTTTTCAAACAATTCTGAGTTAAAATAATTTATAGCAGTACTCCTTAGATCTTTTTCTGCTTCTTTTATTCTATTATAGTATATATAATGTGGGCATTTCTCAGACTGTTACATACAAAGATATAAATCTCATGTTCGTTACCAAGGGGGATTTAGATTCGGGTTTCCATGGTTACCCCATAACACTGGTGAGGAATTCCAAAGTCATGATTTGATGGCAGAATAAACAGCCTCAAGGAGAAAAGGGGGGAGAAAAGCATACTGAATGGATGAATGAGAAGAGAAAAAGGTGAAAGAATGAGGGAGGTAGATGGAGACCAAGAGAAGAAGAGTGAAATAAAGTGACCGCCATCGGCACTGTGCACTATAAAGTGTTTGGTTGAGTCATTATAATATCCTAGAATAACAGTTACTAAGCACAGAGGGCATGGAAAGTCAGGAGAGCTGGGAAATGATGACTTCCCTCAAACGTCTGACTCATACACAGTCATGTTCTAATTAGAGGTATCTACTGTATAACTACAGATGGAGATGTTTGGGAACAGCTGTGTGTGTCTGTGCATGTGCGTCCTGGATAATGTGAGTGGGATCCTATTTGCATGTACTGTATGTTTTTTCTTATTGTGCGAGGCAGAGTTAAAGATCATTATTACACTGTGTGTTATCCCCGGATGTGGAACCAAAGGTTGAGGAATATCTTACTTTCTCACATCACATGTTTTCCATCCTCCCTCCACAATGGAAATCACTGAGCTAGAGAGCTGAGTTAGAAGACGACACAACACTGATGAGGAACCAAAATGGACTAAAACATCTTTTGGTTCCACTTTGTTTTGGCTTCATTTTATTCTCCATTCTTCATTTGTGTCATGGAAGCACATTTTCTTCCTTGTTAAATGCATTAGTAAAGTAGATGGAGGGCTAGGTTTTAATGGAGATACGTTCATTTTATTCTTAATGTAGCAGTTGTGGTATTTGTTGTATAATTTTTGTTGGCATATAATGATTCTGTATGTTTTACAAGTTACACTAAAGCCCTATGTAATAGACCAATAGGAAGGGTATGCAATGCAATGTCTGTAAACAAGGTAACGTGTTGTGGGAAAAGAAGTTGGATAATAAAATGTGCATGTGAAGTGAGGGCACATGTGCACATGTTTATTGTCTATATTTTGGACCTCTGGTGATATACTCTCTGCAAATCGCGTGGTACTGGAACTAAAGTGTGTTCTGTGGATTATCAGGTAATGCTGTTTCTTTTTATGTAGTGAGCGCCACTAATCACATGTCTTTAACCTCCACTACATTTGGTTGCAGGCAGAAATGTCAGGCCCTGTTTTGACCTGGTATTAAAGGTACAGTAAGAATTTAGTGATTTCCAGTGTTTAAGTGTCATTATGCAGCTGAACACCCCTCACCTCACCCTCTCCTTCTAAACATGAAAAAGAACCTGTGGTAGCTTCATTTGTCATAGAAACTCAAAAGGTTTTAGTTTGTCCAGTCTGAAATGATGTAAAAAACATGGCAGCCTCCGTAGAGAGGGCCCCCTCGATGTAAATATAAAGTTTTTCAATATAAAGGCTTTTCTGGGGTAAAGAAAACTACAATTCAAACAATTTAGATGAAACTAACTAGTGAAAACATCATGAGGATTATTCTACATTAAATTTCTGGTTATAAATCTCTTTCACCTAAATCTTACACACTGGACCTTTAACATTCGTCTCGAGTGATTCCGACACAAATGAACAGATCCAAACAAAGATGTGAATATACCGTCGACACATATCAACATCAACTGGTACATGTTGATAGATTGATTTTTACTAAATCCAAAGACCTGACAGCCAGGCTGCCATAAAAAAGGTGTGCAGTTGATTAAGAAAAATAGAATGACATACATGTGTATTTATGAGTCAAAAATGAGATTCTATCACAGGTGGTTGTGTGTTGCATGTGTTTGAGATGTGTCCTCATGCCAACCGATGTGTTCAGAGTGGATAACATGTGATCATTCATTCAAGATGGATATTAATACCAGCCTTTTTTACACATCTTTATACTTTCTGCATGGATCAGTACCACAAAAGATAATCAAGAAATGACAGGATATTCGTGTAGCCTTCTAATTATTCATTAATAATAATAAAAAGTGCTGCCCATAGATGCACTGTATGAATGTGTGTGTGAATGGGTGAATGGCAGTAAACTGTACTGTATTTAAAGCGTTTTGAGTGGTCATCAAGTCTAGAAAAGCCACTATACAAATACAGACCATTTTCCATTTGAATTATTCTTTAATCAAATTAAAAATACATACCAGTATCCCATAGTCCTAAGCATCACGGTCCTAATTCAGTACTTTATGTCACACATTTGGTTTTTCTGTGAAAGGAGTTTAAAGTGAAATTGCAGCTTTGTTTTCTTTCTACTACTTTCTAAATGTTGAGCGTTACATCATAACCTGCATGAGTCAGTTTGGTCTGAGTGGAAACCAGTGAATGGAAACCGACTGGGAATTGCATACACATTACACTCTATAGCAGTATATAGACACTGCAGCAGTATTGAAAATACATCAACTGGACAGTTATGACAGAGAGGTACCAGTGATTGAGGGAGGAATGGGGGAGAGAAGGGGTAGTGTGTGTTGACACTTATGTAATATTATTAACCCATGAGTGTTTAACTCACCAGTGAATGAAGGAGTGATGGGGGAGACAGAGGTAGTGTATCCACACTGATATAATGTGTGTCGATGGATGAATGTTTAACTATTGCCGATTGAAATGGACATATTGACCATAAAACCGAGAGTAACTTCACTCATTTTGTTCTCAGTTTTGATAAAGTGCCCCCACCACACACACACACACACACACACACACACACACACACACACACACACACACACACACACACACACACACACACACACACACAAAGCAAAGTTATCTAACTCCAGTAGCAGCACATACATTTTTGCAACAGAAAAGTGATATGAAGTGGATGCTTCTTGCTTCTGGAGTTTACTGCTGGCACAGGCGGCCGGTGCCGAGACAGCCAGGGCTGAAGACATGGATGGGCAGGAGAGGATTGGGGACGTCTCTGAATGGTGGACTTTGTTGTGGTTTAGGGTTTTAGTTTCAGCACAGATTCCCACTCACGAGGACTCACTGGTGGTGGGGGTCTCCGACCTTTGATTAGAAGGTGTTAACTTTGACTAATATATAGAAATGTCATGAGTTAGAGACGTCCCAAACATTTGACTCTATGTATTCATTGGCTCTGAAAGGTCCAAGACAGTTTTAAACACTGGTTAGTGTTATGAGCCATGCTCAACCCATATATGTAGACATTTTGTAAATTTGGTCAAAATATAATACCTGCAATAATGTATTTCATCAGTCGTATAATTTAGTTTACAGCTCAGAAAAAAACTTTAATTGTGCAGTATCTCTTTAAGTATTCAGTTACTTTAATAGACATCTGGATATGCCATAAACAATGAAGGCTGATGGCAGGATGGAAATGTTGAATGGGTCCAGTAATAATTAGACGTATAAATATAATAACAGGTCGTCATGGTGCTTGAACAGGATTTAACAGTTTGAATTCCTACAGGTCTTTATTGAGGAGGGGGATTTAAATCTGCCACACCATGAAAGTATGAGCATGAAACCATGAAGGTGGATGTGTGTCTAAATGTGTGTGTGTGATAGAACAGATCAAGAGGAGCTTTTTGTTCCTTTCATGTCTTTAAGACGGGCTCCGTTATTAGAGGAGCCTCTGTTCCTGTGCTACCTGTCCACTGAACCAGGACAGATAAATCAGGTCATATCTTTTGATGCTGTGCAGTGACCTGCCCTCACATATCTGCTCTACTATCAGAACACAGGAGGGACTGTTTCACTCGGTGCGGGCAGCCCACTCTCCTGAAGCTCTTTATTAATCCCTCTGATGAGAGACAGGAAAATGAGAGGGGACCAACACCACATCATACGTGTGACGATCAAGTGCAGCCACAAAGAGTCATTTTGAGCCATTGTGCAAAACTTATATGAAACTGAAAAACAAAGGGAAGCTATTTACATCCAAAACCCCTTGTTTTAGTTTTTTTAATTTATGTTTTATTTATTCTTGGCTGGAGTCGTCTTTGTGACATTTGCATGTTCTGTCCGAGTACTCCAGCTTCCTCCCACAGTCCAAACGCATCCAGATTGGGTTAATCAGAGACTGATTGAATGAAGGCATGAATGTGAGAGTGAATGGTTGTCTCTGTGCGTCAGCCCTGCGTTGTGGCGATCTGTCCAGGATGTGCCCAATGTCAGCTGGGATTGGTTCCAGCCCACTTGCGTCCCTCAAAGGATAAACTGTATAGATGATGGATGGATGATTATTTAATCTGTTGTCTAAAAAGCTCAGTTCTGGTCAGATTCAGTCCATTGCTTAATCAGGCAATACTGCAAAAATGTGCTAATCAGTGAAAAACCCTCCATGTGATTTTAACCATTTTAACCATGTTCCCACACTGGGTGTGTCTCGTAAAATGTAGAACAGTGCTTCCCTAAAATCCAGCACAAGATGTTGTAACTATGTAGTTACATCAATATATTTAAAATAATTATTTCGCAACACCGCTATTGGTTTTCACTGTTCACTGTGTATATATGCAAGTTATATATCTATACACCTTGCAGAGGGCATAATTCATATTTGCTGCTGTAACACGGTAAATTCCCTCCTAGTGGGTCTAGGGACTTACTTCACTTCTAACTTAACTTTTATTTTCCCACGGGCATATGAGTTAAGTCAAGGGACTCCAGATGTGTTCAAAAAGTGGAAGTTGACCTTTATTATCAAATTTTTTTCTTTAGCCTATATACCAACCTTTTTTCTATGATAGAGCAATATTTCTTTTAGCCAATTATTTCTTAAAACAGGTTTTCTCTCTCTCTTTTAAATGTTATGAAAAGGTGGATGTAAGCCTTTTATATCTGTAATAGAAAGTGAAATTTTACATCAGAAAGAAACCACGTTGGTTTTGTTTTCCCTTTTGTACCTTAGGAAAAGTCCCTTTTTTAAAAAGGTCAAGTGTGCAAGATTTAGGTGAAAGAGATCTATTGGCAGACATTTAATGATGAATAATCCTCAGGATGTTTTCAGGAGTTTGTTTCATCCAAATTATATGAATTGTAGTTTTCTTTACCACAGAAAAGAGCCTTTATATTTAAATACTTTATATTTACATCGAGGGGACCCTCTCTGCGGAGGCTGCCATGTTGTTTACATTAGTCCAGACTGAACAAACTAAAACCTTTTGAGTTTTTATGAAAACTTTTTGTGATATCTAGTGTTGAAGTTTCATGTTGCAGCTGAACACCCCTCACCTCACCCTCTCCTTCTAAACATGAAAAAGAACCTGTGGTAGCTTCAGTTGTCATAAAAACTGCAAAGGTGTTTAGTTTGTCCAGTCTGACCTAATGTAAAAAACATGGCAGCCTCCGTAGAGAGGGTCCCCTCGATGTAAATATAAAGTATTTGAATATCAAGGGTCTTTTCTGGGGTAAAGAAAACTACAATTCATACAATTTAGATGAAACGAACTTGTGAAAACATCATGAGGATTATTCTACATGCCTATAGTTTCCTTTCACCTAAATCTTACACACTCGACCTTTAAGCAACAAAACTGATTCATTTTCCTGTTTTTTTCCTGTGTGTCCACTCATCTTGTTTTTACAGGCTGTGTGCGTGGTTTGACTTGGTTTGGCTGAGGCAGCATTTTGAAATGCAGATGTGACCCATGGATTACCAAATACAATTCTATCAAACCACTTACATCCCTCTGTGTCACATCTGTGGTCGGTTCAGATGGAAAATTTAACTAAGGGTAATGAAGGGAATGCAGAAAAGAATGTGCCAATGGCTCAGAGTCATACCCCACTCACTGATTTCAAGGAAGTCCTCTTAGGTTGGACTCCACAAACTGTAAAAACTTTGTCTGTATGTTTGTCGTTGTTAGAGCAGTAAAAAAAACAAGACTGGAAACAAAGAAGAAGACTTTTCTCTTTGGTATCCAGTGGGTTGAGTTGTTGAATTATGCATCTTGGGGGAAAAGCAATGATTCACTGCTTGGTATCACATTAGGGAGACTCTGGATCACTTTTCCCCACCATAGATGGACATAGCCTGCTGCTCTGGATGTTTGTGTGTGTGCATGCGCTGGCATTCGTGCATGCTTTTAGACATTACAACACTTTGTTTTTTGAAACAACATCTGTCCACTCTAAAAACCTCTGGCCTTATTCACCGATTTTATTTGAATTATTTCACCATTAAATAAAGTAAACCACACACTGTGAAACTTCTTCACATTGGTCATTAGTGGAAACTTCATAGTTCTCTACTTTGTCAAAAGTGACCCTTAGAAGACTAGGGGATTAACCAAACACGATTTCTCACAAATGTGTAACAGTGCGGACTTGAAATAGTCTGTAGAAACACAACAGTGGCTGCACAAACAGCCCCAGTGACCTGCTGTGTGGATTCTTTACTTCAAAAACAAAATGAGAGAAAAATAATGATCAAGCAGGAGAGGCGTGGGAGGAGAAAGGTCTTTGCACAGGTTACTGTAAGAATTGATTTACTGTTGGAATGCAGTATCTTTGTAGGAACGTACACATGTAATGAGCTTATCATTCAACTACAGAGTCACACAGAGGCCTGTCTGTTTAGTTTCCAAGACCAAATGAGAGAAATGACCTCCCCCACATGGCATCCTAGATACTGTAGTATCTTCTTTCTTTGAATCACATTACCCACGTTGACCTTCATCACCTCACCTCACATGGGCTACTGGCACCATTTCACTAATTATTCTTGAACACACAACCTGAGCTTTCATCCAGCACCGACATTAATGTTTACAGAAAGAATATATGAAATATCTTTTGTCTCCAGCTGTCTAGATGACTGTAACTCATTGTTCATGGGCTCCCCCAGAAATCAATCAACAATCTTTAACTTATTCAAAACACAGCAGCTATAGTATTCTTACTGTCTGTGGTTTGTAGAGTTGATTTTTAAATTTTAGTCACTTGGATCCGCTAATCAGCTGTAACTCCTGATATCCAGGGCAAGACAGAAGGTGGTGGTGGTTGTCAGGAATAGCCTTCCTTTATAAATTAGACAAGCTACTTCAGAGTCCTCTTTTAAAACTCTTTCTAATGCATTTTTATAAAATGTCTTTCAATTAGATGTTTTATGCATTGTCTCCCACATTTACATTTTACTTTTAATAGCATGATGTTTTTTGTTTTTTACTGTCTGTGAAGTTTCTCTGCTCTTTATTAAGTGTCTTCTTTTTCTTGTTATTATTATTCTTACTTTTAGGAACATGAACTAATGTTCTTTATTGTTGTAGTAATCTGCAACAATAATCAATGAGTGGTAGAAGCATGATTTGATGCACTCTTCAGATGAGTGCACACACTGCCTCTCTGAGCTTTTCCTCTGACATGGCTCCAGAGAGACGTGGGCGCCACACGAGTCAAAACACAAGGGTGAGAGATTCTTTGACTCTGTGCTGCCACACTGAAGACAAGAGGACTGAAGCAAGTACAGGAGACACATTTACTCAGACGAGACAAACTCATCCTGTAACGGCTATTAATAACATAATGCTCAGTGGTATTTTCAAGAATTTTACTTTCTCTCACTTCTCCCACTTCTGTCTTTTCCTGGCTACTTTCCCAGGCTTGCTCACATGCTTTCTCACTATTTTTCCTCTTTTCATGATTTTTATTTTCCTGTTTAGCTCATGCTCTTTAGAAAACACCCCCTCTGTCTGATCCACTGGTTAAATCATCAGTTTTTCTTGTTAATATAAAAATATTTTGCCTTAAACATATATCTATTATTATAACCTTTCTTTCAGCTAAAAACGCAGTAGCTTGCAAATATATCATAATACAGTATATATTGGGATCAAAACTTAAACTGACAACCTCAACTTTAACAGGATTGCAATGACTGTAGGTGCCTGTGGCAGTGAGAGAGGGTCGTCCACTAATCAGAACGTCGGTGATTCGATCCTCAGCTCCTGCAGACTGTATTCTGGAGTTTCCTTGGGCAAGATACTGAACCCTAAATCGCTCCTGACAGATGTGCAGTAATGGTGTGAAGGAATCGCTGTGTGACTTGTAAAGTGCTTTGAGTTGTCACTGAGACTGAGAATCAGTTTTGTTACTGAGGCACTGGAAATGTGTCCGAGTAGTGTTCCAGAGGGGTTTGTGTTGTTCTTCCTATGATGCCTTCTCAAACATCTGTTTTACCCCCTTCTTTGCTTTGCTAGGGTTTGCTTACGTCAAGTTTTATCACATTTCCTCCTATTGTCCCTCTAACCACTGTCTCCATCCTATTGTCCATGTCTATTCTGACTTTTGTCTGAAACCTTGTCTCTTCCTCCTCTTGTCTTAAATCAGTTTCACTCTCCTCCCTGTCTGGATGACCCGAGTTGATCTGAGAGCCTGCAGTGTTTTCATTCATCGTTTATCTGAAACCTCTAATCACTCAATCGGTCTCACAGACGCTATAAAAAATGCTCTCTATTGATGTAATGTGGTTCAGCATGCAGGGTGTGTGTTTGTGTAACTTTATGAAAGACTATGTATCACACCCAGTTAATACATGAATGACTGTGTTTATGTGCCTCCTCAGTTGTCTGTCCGTGTACAATATAAATTTGTCAGTGAGCGCAAATTTCAAATCAGTAAACGTGGTCACAAAAGTTTACCTGCTGCCTTAGGATAATGTTTCAACTCGGAAAGTTAAGTTGTTTAAACGGCTTTTTTCTTGTCAAACAAACGTACACTTACACATTATAGTGTATCGTCTATAGTTTCTACTTGGGTTTATTCTTAATGTTGACTGTAAAAGGCAGGCTTGTGTGTGTGCGTGCATTTGTGTCATCTATAAAAACCATCACTTCACAAGTTGACCATTAGCCAGTACAGATAAGCACACTATTAGCCTTCAGCTGGTTGCTGTATAGGCAGAGAGCAGGTTTCCCCCTTGAGTCTTCTCACATCAGAGAGAAACAGATGTGGACCTAATTTGTCACGTTTTATCTTTTTTCTCCCTTCTAATCTACTCGTCTCCTCCCCTCCGTCCTACTTGCTGTTGGTTTGTCTCTCTCCCTCTCCCTCTGTGCGTCTTTCTTTTCCTCTCTGCTGTTTCTCCCTGTGGCTTCATCCTCTGATCTATAAACAAACAAAGACAAACCGTTTCCGCAGCCCAGAAATTATGTCATTTGAAACCTAATCTGAGCGTGATATCCACTGTAATCAGTCATGCAAACACTCCAAATGTATCCATCACATTTTATTTAGTTCCTTTAAATATTCATGGAGTAGCACCCATCCTGTTTCTATAGCTGCATGATTCTTAGCACGACAATCATCTAATATAACTATAATCTTTCTTTCTTTTTTTTCAATCTGTGAGGAGGAGCCACATTTTGAGGTGTTTTCAGCTCGGCATGTCTCTGCATATCCCATTATTGTAATATAGTGCTAAAAATATGAAACTACTTGCAGTTGAAGTTTCCAGGCAGATGTGCACACACTTGCACAGACAGTTGCAGGAAGTGTAACTGGTGCTAATGAGCATAATTCCTGCATAAATCGTGCAACCCTCTCGAGACTCAATTTTCAGATGAGCCAGATACAGCATAGAAACGAGATGATTACCAGGCAACCAGCAAAATAAAAGTGAAGAAACTTTTCTAAGCAAGCAAGAAAAGAAAAGAGCATGAGACCAATAACTTGGCTTTCTCCCCTCGTCGCAGGGCAGGAAGTTTGCCAGACAAGGCCTCCATGCGCAATCTGTATATCAGACTCCCTCCTCCCACTCCGTTACTTGTCTTTCGCATCCTTTACCTCTTCCCCTCTGTCCCTCTTTTTCAGACATCTATCTTATCCTGATTCACTTCCTCTCTACTCACCTCCTCTCCCTCCTCCTCCACCTCTTCACTCATTTTATCTTGCCCCTGCCCCATCTCGCCCTCCTCCTCCTCCTCCTCCTCCTGTTTCTCCATATCAGCCTTTTACACAGTGGGAGGGAGTTGGTTAAACAAACCTTTTCACAAATAAAAGAAGGGATCATGTAACACATTGAAGAAGGAGAGAAAGATTGATAACTAATTTGTAGCTACTCTTACTGTAAATAATTATGAAAACAATGGATGTTAATCACACATGTAAAGTAAAGCTGCCTGTAGTTTCAGTCCAGCATGATGTCAGTGAGAGTGTGAGAGCGTTTTGCTGGACCTATAGAGACAGTCATGTTTCATTTCTGCGGCCTGATGAATCACAGCCAGAAATAACAAACCAAAGACTCCTCCGCTGTGTTGTCCTTAGAGGGGGTTTTTCATACGGACTTGGGCCCATATGAAAACCACTGTTTTCACCGACTTGAGTTCACACAGAGTAGATCTGGAGCTTTGGCAGTCATGGGGTTTTCATGTGATAGCAGCGTGGGTTTCCCTCAGGATTTCTGGATAGGTTGGTTAAAGGAAAATAAATAAGAAGTAAGAGCCCTTTAGAACTTTGTTTCCATCTGTTCATCACTTGTTCTTCTCATGGACTTCGAGGTGTGGTTTTAGTATCACTCGCTCTCTGTCTTCATGTGCAAGCAGCTGACTCTACTATCCACTTTACCCTGCTGCTCTCTCATTTAGCCATACCGCACTGAGGGCAGCATCCCATGTGTGTGTGTGTGTGTTTGTGTGTGTGTGTGTCTAATGTGTTCCTCCCAGAGGGAAGGGAGGAGCAACGTTTTTGAGGGAGATACGGTGCTAGACAAACTGAAATGCATGCAAAGATACAAGCACACACACAAACAAAAAGAAAACGGATGAAGTCAGCAGTTCTAGATGACCTGCAACAGTGATATCTCTTTATTTAATTTGTAAAGAATGTTCACTGTATATTGATATTGCAGATTCACCACAATAGTAATCACAGGCTGAAATAGATGGAAACAGGGCAAAGCAAGAAAATTAATAATTGATTGCTTCGTAATGAAGAGTCAAAGTTAGCTGCATTGAGTATTTGTGATGAATCATGATTAAAGTCATGCCAGGTGGATTCACATTTTACTCTACATTCAATTAAAGTGGTTGATCAAGCTAAACTGAAAATATTGGCTGCAGCTACAAAAATTGACAAATTAAACGTCTTCAACAATGAGCAGTTGCAGACAGGGTGTATGGACATAAATAAAAGAGTCAGATAAGAAGACAGGCAGACAGTTAGACATATGAGGTTTTCTCCCTCATTTGACCTCTGTGAGCGAATGGCAGCTGTTTTTCAGTGAGCTCATAATGGTGGAAGCCCAGTATTTGTCATGTCTGCCTGCATATGTGTGTGTGTGTGCGCTTGTGTGTGCCAGTGTGTGTGCGCGCATGTGTGTGTGTAAACCTAACAGAGTAGATTTCTGGGCGGTGAGTCACAGAAAGTGGAGATTGCAGAGTCAGGCAGATGCATATCCCAGTGTCCCTGAGCAAAAATACACTTCCAACCTATACACACATGCAGACGCAGGCCAGAAATCCCCTCAGCAGCAGATGTCCAACATTAGGACAACACAGGGTGTGTGTGTGTGTGTGTGTGTGTGTGTGTATACCTCTTTTCCAGTCAGTCAGCCCTCCTGTCAGACTTTATCTATACTATAGTTGTTGATAGAAATATCAGGTTTTATACTGTGAACTACACATTTTTAGTCTTGTAGATAACTAGATTTTCATCTATCTCAATGACTATGACCCATTGCCAAACAGAATGGCCCAATAACTTAAAAAGTCTAATAAATATAAATTATATATTATTTAAATACTACGGATACATGCCAAGTTACATGTGTAATGTCTTAGAACACAACTTAAAATATACCTATCCTTGTATGCCCATTCACTCCAGGAACACAAGGTCGATTTACTCATGTGAGCAGATATCTATACATGTTTAAGGCAAAAACAAGAACATTATCCACATTAGTTGTGTTGAATGAACTGGATAGTGAGAAATAAATAAAGAAGCCAAATCTAACAGAAGTGAGGAACTTTTTACAGTGAAGACAGAAGAAACGATGACTGGATAGGAAGATGATCAGACCTTTGATCAGACATCTGGACTGATGTTTGGCAGCTTTGAGCAGACTGCAGGAACATCAAGGTTCACCAAAGATATAAATCAAGTTGAGTCTCTGACTTCAACGCAGTGATTCAGCTGATAACAGAGCCTCTGTTGCCGGGAAACAGTCGTAGTAAATCTGTATTGAAAAACTAAAGGCCTCTAAACACTATAGACAGTGAAGTGACAGTATTCTGTAACAGAGTGAGCTTCTAGCTGGTCCCACAACTTCTTACACAATTGTATTGCCGTTAGTGATGACAGCAGACAGTGCTCTAAAGAGTGGACACACAGCTGGAAAGTCTCTGTCATGAGCCACACTAATACCTTTTGTGACACGTTCCTCTGTTGAACAAGTAATTCAGTTTATTTTGAGTCAATCCCACAATTTCTACTTAGGATGTAGAACCTGCTCACTAGAGAACCACATCTGTATAAATCCACCACTTATAGTTTGAGTAATATTTCCTTTGAATAAAACTTTACTGCTCAACTGTATAAGGGAAAGAATAAAGTGGGGGGAAAAAAAATTTGTGAAGAGGCTAAAGGAGTAACAAAGTCAATAAATTGACATATTTCCATTGTTATTTCACATCATCACGTTGCTCATTCCAAAAGTAGGTTTGCTTGGGGGACTGCAGTGAAGTGTGACAGAAATTGCAGGTTCAGTGTGAGACCAATTGTTACCAGCTGCAACAGTGAGGTTGGTCTTATTTTCATCCTGTGTGTGTGTTTATGTGTGTCGTCATGGCAAAATGTGACCCTTTACACACCTTCTGCAGTGGAAACTACCACAGAGGTGGATTGGAGAACTTTGGCAGGTGATAATGTGTCTTCGGACAGATTTTGTTAATGTGACCGGGTCACAACTGTGCAAGACACAAACTCCAATGTGTTGGAGGCCGAGTTTGAAGAGCTGGTCTGACCCATAAGTATTGAGCACATCTGAATAATTGAATAACTTTGAAGTACTTGTGTAGTTCGTAAAATAATAACTTTATTTGTGTAGCACTTATCTAAACAGGTTACAACGTTCTTCACAATATAAAGTAAATTACAGTAAATGAATCCTTCCTTTGTACCAATTCAGGGCTGCATACTTTACTGCCCTTTTCAGACGTATTCTATTTAGGTGAAGGCATTTGTCACCTACATCCCGTGATCCCCTTCTCCGAATGCAGCGTCTGAAGGATAGAGCCCCTGAATTGAGAATCAGCCATGTAGTAATGATTGGTCATGGGTCAGGAGGTCACCATGGCGACAGACGTCTCGTCTGGTATGATCCCATCGCAAGATGGTCTCTCTTTACTGTACTTTACTCTGTTATTCAGGTTCATTAAACTTATGTAATCCAATACATCATAATTAGAAAAAAATACATGAATGGCAACTCAGTTAATGGGAGAGACATAAAATATGAGGTCACTGCTCCTGTGGTAGATAGAATCATGGAGTCAGAATTAGGTTTATATGAGAACGGTTTCTATTTCTATGATGGGACGCTCGCTGCTTCGATTGACCTCCCAGCTGTACCTACATTTGTGGTATTACACACACACACAGACACACACACGCACACACACGTCTGGTAGTGGTGTATTAAACATTGTCCTCTGACACTGGGTGTACATCTGCTTCTATGTCTTCCTATTTGTTTGTCTCTGTGCATCAGTGTCTCCATCTGCACCATCATTACATGACATCACACGCCATCACAATGTATGTTGCAACAAAAGGAGGTTCTTCTCTTTCTTTTGTCAGCATGGACGCAGTACGACGGACTGATCCAGCCTCTGATTCATGTCAAGGGAATCAGGAACATGAGTGTGTCTGAGCTGCCTGACTGCTCTGTGGTTACGGCACCGTGTCAGGTAGAATGAGTGCACATCAGACGAGTGTTGACAGAGAAACCCAGCCAAGTGATCATAATGGGGGATGATTCACTGTCTGACTTTGGAAGAGGGGGAGACTGAGATGACTATAACAATGAGTAATTGCTCCTATGACTTTCTTTTACCTATTTATCTATTATTATATCTATTTTTATATTCCCAGATAACAAGATCGTCCAGTTTGACCAAATCTACAGCATTTATTTTTGGCGAAGCTTTCAAGAGAGAAGCTAGAGCAGAACTTCAACAACTGAATGTGTGCAGTCGTTTATTTACATACTATTATGTTTTTAGCTGCTACAAGACCAACTGACTCCAGTCACTCTTCTATTGCTATTAATAGCACATTTCAACAAGGCAGTTCAAGGTGCTTTACATAAAATATCAATATCATGACAAATTGTAAAAGCAGCATTAAACAAAAAAGAAGCTTTAAAAAATAAATTGTAAAAAAGTCACATTGACAGTAAATAAATAAAATAAGATATAAAAGATTAAATTAATGAGTCATTATCAGATTAAATAAAGATAGTGGCAAACAGGGAAGTCTAAGATTTGCAGGAGAGTGTCGAGCATAAAATCTGCTGCTTCTCCAAGTTTAGTTCTGACTCTGTGGACAGAGGGCGGACCTGTTCCAGCTGACCTGAGGGGTCTGGATGGTTCATAATGTAGCAGGAGTTCAATAATATATTTTGGCTGTAAATAGTTCAGTGCTTTATAAAAAAAGCAGTAAGTGGAAGTCAATGCTTTGACAGGCAGAGTGTGAGGATCGACTTGTTAGTGAGGACTGTATGGAATGACAGTAATAGTTGATTTAGTAATGGGGAACATATAGGGAGATGAACACATCCACACATGTGGAAGTGAGTTTTTAGCAGGTTAGCGGGTGGGGCGCAGCCTCAACAGCTGTCAGACGACTCTGACATCCAAAACCACATCAGTGAAAGCTGCAACGCGCACACACACACATATATCTGCACGTACACACAGCTGCATGTCTCATATTAATGCAGATTACTGGTTCACACAAAATGACATCTTATAAAAACATATTGTACCTACAAAGTAATGTTGTCAGATGCTGACCCACAGTGAGCTGCAGAACCAATAGCCTACAGTTACAGGAGCAACAATACACAGAGCTAAACTGAGGGGAAAAGTCCTTCTCTCCTTTAATCATGTTCAGTTTGAGGAGGAATGAATCAGGATATTTTAAGAACATTAGTGGATTTGTGGTATTACTGATGCACCACTGATGACCACAGACATGCAGGGGAACACACCCTGCCCTGCCCAAAGGCTCGCTCCAGCCATCTGTGCTGTGTGTATGTTGAATGTACATGTGTACTGTATGTATCTCGTGTGTGTGTGCGTGCGTTCGTTGAATGTACATGTGTATACACGTATGTTGCGTGTGTGTGTGCATTATTTTCTGCCTGAACTAAGAATATGGATGTTATGTCAGGAACAACATACTATCCATGACTGTGGTGTCAGTGAAGCACTCTACCTTTATCTCTTATTAATATTTTGTTTGAAAAGTGTTGATCTACATAATAGAAATCTTTCACTCTAATTCCTTTTGAAAGAGCAGTCACCCACAGCAATGAACATTACACATACACAGTGTCTGAGTTTTATTTTAAATCTCAAGCTGTGCTTTAAATAAGAAATGAAATGAAATCTTGTCGATTGATCTAATTTCACAGCTCTGCAACATTAGTACCTATAGGTTCATTTAAACATGACTTAACTGCCATTACACAAAACACTGATTCATTGGTTTTCTAATTCATTTTGCCACATTACGCATTGTCATTAGGATGACATAGATAGATAGAGTGTAAAACCTGAACCTTCTTCCTTGTACACACAATATAACAGTTGCAATTGATGTGTTCGAGTTTAAGCACCATAAAAGTGCTGCCTTTCCTGAGCAGACTCTTGACTTCTGACCCTCTGCTGGGAGTCACACAGGTCAGCACACCACCGCCTGGTTTATTTATTCAGTTCTCTAAACATCCGCTGCACATCGTACTGTGTGTGTTTGTGTGTGTGTGTGTGTGTGTGTGTGTGTGTGTGTGTGTGTGTGTGTGTGTGTGTGTGTGTGTGTGTGCCTGCGAGCATGTGTCTTGATGTTTTTGTGCATGGGTGTGACACCGTTGTCATTTATGTCTTATCATGAATGACTCTGAGATAAACTGAGCTTTTACAGGGGTTAAAACTTGTAAATACCCCACCTCTCCCCGATGTCAGCTGGGATTGGCTCCAGTTCCCCCCTGTGACCCTCAAAGGATGAGCGTTATAGATAATAGACGGATGGATGGACTTGGGAATTCTTATTGTCTGGTTCAGTAAAACTAAAACGGAAAATGTGCATTTATGAGCTGCCATTTCTGTGTTTAAAATAAACCCATTCAATCATAAGTACCCCTTTACAAACCAAATGAACAGGAGTGTATCATCTTACCATATCATCTTTCAAGTGTAATGTTTTTAGATTTTAATGACAACTGTGATTCTATTGTTGGACAAAACCAAATTTGCAGTCTGTCATCTTTTCCATGTCCCCAGCCGTACCTTTGTGAGTTGAAAATTAACTGCTTCTGCCTGAACGCTACACAAGTTGCTTCTATTGTCAGCATGCTGACATGCTCATAGTAGCAACACTTTGATGTTTAAAGTTTTATCATCTTGGTTTACGAAGTATAGATTAGGCTGAAAATTCGATTCTGACCCTATGATGGATCAGGATGGAAAAGATGCAAAAAATAAAACAACCTCTCTAACAGATGTCCTTACGATTAATCATTTCAAGACACATTTCATCTGAAACAAAAATGTTACGCTTTGCAACAGTAGAGACAAAGTTGGGGGATGCCCAAAGTCATTGTCTGTTCACGCTGAATATATGTGCAGATCAATGTAATGTTTTATTTCAAACTATATACTCAAATGTTGATTGTTTCTCAGTATAGATACATAAATTGTTACTGTTACTCATCTCCAGTATAAGTCCAGTCAGTGGACTTATGCTTTTGGGTTCCTCTGTAGTTCATTACCACAGTCTGTGACATTTATCTACAGAAACCATTTGTCACTGTGGCAAAGTGCTTCATATGTGGACACGTTGTGGAAAGGATGTGAAGGAAGAGGGCAGAGCAAGAAACGCACACAAATTGGTGAACGTTAAGAAACAATAGCATCTTAAATTCTTCTTCTTTTATCATAGAATCTAATTTCATACAGTTTACTTATACATACTCAAGCCAGACGATTCATATCACACTCCTTTAGATTTTTTGAAATTTGCATTTCATCCATGTTTTGTATAATGTATTATTGTTCCAACAAATGAACAAACAAAATGCAAAATATTATTTAATTAGCTTTATAAAACGCTGGTAGACTGATTTTGTTACAGCTGGTCTGAACTTAGGTGTTTCCCTCTTTTTCCAGTCTTTGCGTTAACTGTTTCCTTGCTGTAGTTTTGTATTTAGATGACAGATACTGTATTAGAGTGGTATCGTCTGATCTCCACAAGACAGAAAATGGTGTATTTCCCACGCAGATATCTACCCTGTCAGAACCATTCATCATATCAACTTCACATGGCATGTTTGTTGTTAAGGGACCAAAGTGCAGCGTTAAGTTTGGTGCGATGTGGAGATGCGATGTGTTCAGTACAGTCTGGTACTCAGCATTTGTCCATTACGACAACAACTGATTCTCAACCAGCATCACCACAGGCCAAGCACGCCACCCAGTCCAAACAGGCGGGTTTAGAATGGGCACTGAACTAGTTCCTTTATATTTAATACAAATTAAGTAATATGATTGAGTTAATAATGAAGCACACATAAAACCTAAGATGGACAGAAGGATCAGGCACAGTAGAATAGCTGTTTCCTGGGTGGTATATGGAGAGAGTTGAAGATTGAAGTGGACGTTAATAACCAGAATGTGACAGTAAATACTTGTCTCTCTTTCTTTTCCCTCCAGCATCTTACAATCACCTTTTAAATCAATTCTTTCTTTCATCTGTCACATTTTAGTCCAATAAATATAAGAACTTGTCACAATCGTTGTCTCATTTACTCTCTTTGGGACAATATTTCAGTGAAATTCTGGAGAGTGATGTCAGCATTGCACGATCCAAAATGCACACACACACATAGTAGTGTAATGAGAAAAAGGTGCAAGCAGCACAATGCCTTTCAGTGCTGCCAGAGGATTGGCCTGCTCCTCGTACCCGCTCCCCTCCCCCAGCGCCCCCCTTTCTTTTAGGTCCACATCTGTTTCCCAAACTTGGGAAGGGGCCTTGGAGAGAACAATATCTGGGTCAGAGTAAACTCTCTCTTTCTGTATTCATGTGTGCACCAGCATGAGAGTGTGTGTGTGTGTATGTGTGTGTGTGTGTGTGTGTGTGTGTGTGTGTGTGTGTGTGTGTGAAAGTGTGTGTCCGACATACCACAGGGATCGACTGGATGAAAACGGTCTCACACTCTCTGAACCTGCAGATGCTGTGGCCCAGATGGGTGTGTGTCCATGAACATGTCCACGGTACAGCCCTGACATGATTCAGAAATTGGTTTTAAGTGAAAGCCAGGATGACACAGTATCATCTGCGACCTGCAAAAATCCTGAATCTCTGCACAGAAAGTGAAGTTTTACCAGTAACTGACTGAATTACCAACAATGTGCACAACATTCTAATGTTCAATCATATTCTTCTGAAATTCTTAAGCACCGCTCCTGACACTCGAACGAAACTGCATTTCAAGCTTCCCTGAATGTTACTGTATCACTTTAACCCTGTCCCTGCAAATATTTCCCTTTTAATATTTTGGGTAGAAGCATTTTTACGAGTTTAATAGAGGAAAAATGTTTTACCCATCTGTGATACAGAAGTTTCACTACATAGTTTTTTTTCTCTTCCAGTTTAGAGTTTAATCCACTAAAACATTAGTATGTGCTGCCACCTTTGGGACAAAACTGTCAAGACAGTTTCAAATGGTGCCAAATACAAGTAATGATACTGACTGAGCAAATATATTTTATTCCTGACAAGATGGAAAAAAAAACATATACAGTTTGTTATTATTAGTTTACATCAGTTGTGTTTAATGGATTGTCTCATATTTAATATAACACTAAAAACGTATATGTAGAGATATATATAGAGGATATCTTAAAAAAGTTACATAAGCACAAAACCACTATTTTTACATGTCAGCTTGTTTAATGAATCCATTCTCTAAAGGACAGCTGCATTTCTGCATGTGAACAAGTGTTAGTGAAAGAGAAATACTGTGACACTGAGAATTATATACAAAGTACAAAACATTTTAATATAACCTTAAAAACCTTAAGGTGTAAATGAAAAAGTGCAACTTACCAATATGCAGTGTAAATAAATTCCAAACAACATATCAAATAGCAGATATTAATTTGCATTTAGACATAAATGCATGCAGGTATGTGTCAGATGATATATTTTTGAGCAGCATCTCTCAACATTTTAAACGTCTTTTTTTTTCTTCACCCCGTGTCGTCTTCTTTCTGTCTCTGTCTCTCAGCCTTATTGCTTGGGATATTTCTTTTTGGCCAGTCTGACAAACTCCTCAGCACTGTCCAGTGACACCAGGCAGTCCTACAGACAGATGATAAAAATGATACTAACTTTATTTATCCTGAGAAACAGATAATGAAAGTGATACCAACTTTATTCATCCTGAGAGACAGATAATACAAATTATACTAACTGTATTTATGTTGCTCCTTTCAAAACAAAGTTACAAAGTGCTTTACAATAAAATGTATTTTACAAATAATAAAATCCAAATCATAAAAAGGTAAAACACTATAAATTGTTTCAAAAGTACCGTATCATTCACAGTACATCATAAAATGACAGTGAGTCAAGAGATTTTGAAGAAGATACTGAATTTGCCTTCCTGAGATCTCCAAACAGGAAATTCCACAGCTGAGGGGCCCAAACAAACATTTAGTGAGAAGTCACGAGTCAGTAGGGCCCCCCCTGCTGGAGGATCTCAGGCAATGCTCAGGCTCATAAAAGGTTATCAGATCACAGATGTAAGCAGGAGCCTGATCATTAAGGCTTTTTAAAACAAGCAGTGAAATATTAGTGAAGGGTTGAAGTCATGTGATGGAGGCAGAATGCAGAAATGAAGGTGAGATGCAGATACAGAGTGAGGGGAGATAAAGAAGAGGAAGATTAAGGAATAAAATAAAAAGTGACAGATTAACAATTAAAGAGAGGAGGAAGTGAAGGACAATGAAGATGAGATCAGGAGAACATATACTATAGTTTTATATGAAAATGTGTGCGTGCGCATGTGTGTGTGTGTACCATGACACAGAGGTATCTGTTCTGGGGCCCCGTCCCAGGAGGGAACAGAGAGGTGTGGTCCAGCAGCTGTTTCAACAGTTCCGTGGTTCTGTTGTGATGCTCCTGATCTCGACTGAACCTCCGTTTGTCCACACACAGCAGGGCGTCCACCTCACACTGATAACCTGCAGGGATGGAGAGTCACATGAAAAGATCCGGGGCGTTTTACAAAGAGATGAGATGAGAAACGGACGAGAGTTGTACAGAGTGAACTGAATGAAGCGGAGGGGAAGATGTAGCATCTCACCTAGCTGCACCAGGATTTTCTTCCATCGAGATTGTACTTCTCGTTTTGCGTAGCGCAAAGTGTGTATGTCATAATTCAGCTTCTCCCATTCCTACAGGTAAACACATGAATACAGGGTATACTGGATACTGGATATAGTATACATTGTAAACTCATCCATGTTAGTTACTTAAAAGTCCAAATACACTTCTAATATTTTTTTCTGAAAGATGGTGTTTATCATTTTATTTAGTTCTTATCACTTAAATCTTGATGTATGTTTTAGTGCTTATGTTTCCTGATAACTTTGGTTTCAGTGAGTTATTTGTTGCTATAAGAACAGGGTGAGGTGATTGACAGTTGAGACTGACTCATGATTGGTTGAGTGTGAGCGTCAGGACAGCCTTGTTACCGTGGCTCCTCACCACCACCGCTACTGTGCAGACTCTGGCTCCGTGACATTTAAAAAAACAAGATGGTAGCACCCGTATCCGGGATATTTTACCCACATAACAGAGGAAAGCTTCTCATCTCTATTTAAAGTCAATGCACACAAGACATGTTAGCGTTTGAGGCAGTACGTTCGTATCGGTCTAAAGGTTGCTGTTGCTTTAAAGCCCACGTGAGTTTTTTCTCATCATGTCTGATTATACCTTTCCTGAGGACTCTTCTCAAACTGTGCTTCATTAACATCTCATTGACCTTAATATCAGATCAACTTCAACCTGAACACTCTGATCAGCTAGCACAAATGAAAAACAGCTGCAGTGTTATTCAGGGGTCTTTAAGACTGTGTCACAAATTGGGTCATTTTCCAAGATTTCCATAGCGTCTGAGTAGCAGCAAGCAGGACATGACGTATACATTCTGCTGCAGAAATCCTATTATTGTTTACAGCACATCAATACCAGCATCTGCCCTGATTGTCAAAGGCTCTCGGATGCTCATTGTCTTTCCAAGTTGGAATCTTCGTCGGCGTCTTCTACATGTATGACATCTCTTTTTCATCCTGAGATATTAATCTTTTTGTAAATAAGAGAGAGAGGACCCCCCTCCATGTAAATATAAAGTTTAAGATATACATTTTATATTCTATGATAAATAAAACAACAATTCTTACAATTTTGATGAAACACACCAGTGAAAACATCACTAGGATTGTTTTATATTCAATTTCTGCAAAATATTCCTTTCAACTAAACCTTACACACTGGACCTTTAAGAGACTGTCATGTCTTACTTTGTTTACTGGGCTAGTATTTTTTCCCTCAGTGCTTAATTGCTTTTTATTGCTACAGCCCCATTTGGCCTACATTAAACACAGTCCCACAACAGGCTGGAATGGTTGAATGAATATTATCCCTGAATGTCCTGCCAGGCTGTTGGCCAACATCTCTATCAAGGATCATTTATTGATACAATGTGCCCACTGTGTCCTGACGCCAGCCATTCACAACGTGGAGACTGTCACATGCTCGCCATATTCAGTCTGTCTCCTCCGAGACTGAAATCAGTCATAAAAAAATTATATTTTAATATTCCTGCTTATTCCTGCGCACAGAATTGACGCGAAACAGGCTGTCTCACAAATTGCCATTAACGACCCCAATGAAGACGTAGTCTGAATACACTGTGTACATGTCCGAATCAGAATCAGTTTACTGTCATTTCCTAACGCAGACGGAGGCCGTACCCCACAGATCAGAAATAAAAACACATGACGTATTAAAGAAGCAGAAGAGGAGACAGCATTTAAAAAATATATAAAGCAACTCAAATAACTCATGATGATAATAATAACCAAACAGAAGATGCTGTTTACATGAACCGTGTCAAAAGAGGAGGTATAGTTTGTATACAAACATAAAGAATTAGTGCAGTCCCAGAGTGCATGCTGCATGCACTCATGCCCACAGACAATGACAGGCACAGACAGGGTCAGTAAAAATCCAGACAAGGTCAGGACTTTTGTTTTTATTCATATTAACACTGAGAGACAAATCACTAACATTGTGAATATGAGGATAGAAGAATCGTCCTTATAGATTATCCAGCTCCCCTCACACACACACACACACACACATGCACGGTTTCTGTATGTCTGCACTCATTGGCTAATAAGCGACCTACAGTATGTTACTGTGTGAGAATTGCCACTGATTGACTAGTAAATAACGTAGGTTGTCTCTTTGTGTGTGTGTGTGTGTGTGTGTGTGTGTGTGTGTGTGTGTGTGTGTGTGTGTGTGTGTGTGTGTGTGTGTGTGTGTGTGTGTGTGTGTGTGTGTGTGTGTGTGTGTGTGTGTGTGTGTGTAGCCCTGTCATAGCCCAACTTTGGGAACACATTCTATATTTAGGCCGGTTAATTGGGGACAGTTTGTTCAAATTGGGGACAGACGCTGTGTCTGTAAGTAGGAAGAAGCTGTTTTTCAGGTGGTAAAGGTTATGGTTATAGGTTGGCGTAAAAGTGTGTACGTTTTTCAGAATGATGGCCGACCACGAATAGGACAAGCTCAACCACCTTTACACCAGTGGTAATAAACACCACTGCTACAGAGCTGTTCCATTGTTTTAGAGGTTTTACAGCCACATTAAAGCAAATCTCCTCTTCCATGTTTTCTATGATGACAAGGAAAAGACTTGGATCTTTGCATTGAACCTAAACACAAACAACATAGTAAATGTGTTGCCCTCTTCTAGTATCTTCTAGTAAACATGAACTAAGTTACTTTGGAATCTATCTAAGTTCATTTACTGATGTGACTTAAGGGCTTCTTTGAGAGAAACCTGCATGTCGTCTCCTCTTAACAGATAATGTCATTAGAGAGCTGTACTGGAACATATAAGGAAGAGTGAATTAGGGTTTGACTGAATTACAGTGGTACATCTCAGCACTAATAGAAATACAGTAAATCTTTGTCTTGGTATAAATGCCAGCTCTCTGATTGGTTCATTTCCCTAATTATACTGATACTTATGATTATGGAAAGTGAATCAAATGAAAGACAGCTACTGTATGTACAATAAAAGTGGAACATTTATAGATTGAATGTAACCCGGTCAACAAATGGCATAGTGACTTATGTCTGTAATAATTTTAAACTTCTGTTATAAATATCAATTTAACTGGAATATAGATAAAGTTTTAAATTACTTAAAACATGTATAGCATTGTATGATGTGGTGGAGTTGCAATAAAATCTGTAAAGTTAGATCATACATAAGTAACAAAGAAAATAACCCAAGACTTTCAGTGTTACATTTCAGTATAAAAGCATACTGTTCATATCATATATCAAACTGATAGAACAATGTTCTATCCTTTACAATAATTGTTAAACCACCATAATAGATTTAATGCATCCAGATTAGTCATAATCTAAAGTGTGTTGAGAATCTGCCTGACCATAATAGATAATGTGACATTAAAAAAAAAAAGGTGAAACAGTAAAAAGTGACAGGATTTGTCTTTTGGTAAATCATAGCTTTATCTTTCAAAGTAAAACCACAGTCAGTCGCAACATTCAGCTGCAGTGAATGTAACCAGTGTCCTGCATAGATTTAATTACATACGAAAGAGAAGAATTTCTCTTTAGGAAGACATTGTAACGGTTCGAGAAATTGTAAATGTGTTTTTTTGTCATAGGAAATGACAGATATGCTGCTTTCTTGTGTGTGTGTGTGTGTGTGTGTGTGTGTGTGTGATGATTCTCTCCTGCTGTCATTTTGTCCTCAACATCAACATAATTCATCTTACCTCTGTAGCCTTGTCAGCCTGGTCTCTCATGCTGATAAAGGCCTGTAACTCTCTGTCCGATTCTCGCCTGAGGGGAGAACCGCGGGGTCTGTTTGTGTTGGACTGTGGATCAGAGGTGCCCCTCTGGCTCTTGTTGCTCCACAGGCTCCATCTCGAAGTGTCCGGCCCAAAGAGACTCTCCTCCTCTGTGTCACTGTCACTGGACTCACTGGGCAACAGGTCCGGGGGTCTGGGGGCTGCACTGGTACGAATACTGGGGAGAGAGACAGAGGAAAAAACTGGTGTAAAAGCAGGATGTGAGAGGCAGAAGGTTTTTCTGTCATCATGTCAGGTGTTTCTCACCGCAGAATAGCATTCTTCTCCTCTCTGTTGTGTCTCAGGTAGTAGTGACAGCAGCAGATGGTGAATTTAGCCCCCATTGGTCCTTCCAAAAAGTTTTCAACAGTGGATATCTATCCTCTCTTTACTACAGTCACACCTCCTGCCACGGATTTTCTCCAGAAACCTTCGGGAAACCTTAATATTTCAGAGCTGGCGAGTCCTCATTTACAAACGTCCAAGTGCACACAAAATCCAGGCGACATCCTCACTTGTTATGTCCGTCCCCCTTTTCTCCATGCCTACCCTGGCCTGAATGAGAGCCATCTGTCAATTACATTATCCATGTGAGTCCAAACAGGGGACAACAACACGGAGGGATGAATGGCACATTCATTCAGCAAATCCTGATGGTGCAGAATGCAGGGGCAATCAGAGGTGTGGCCTTCCAGCTCGGTCACTGCACAGTTTATAAATCTGGGTTTTAGACGGTCATGTATTCCCCACTTTGAATTCTGTTAAATCTCTGTTGCAAGAGGAGACATAGTGTAGAATAAGAGTCAGGGTTTATTCCCAAATAGGTTTAAACAGAATAGGAATTCGCTGTGGTGTGTTTTTGCAAGTGCAAATATAAACTTATTCTGTGGTTGCTCCACAAACGTGTTTAAAGGTCCAGTGTGTAAGATTTAGGTAAAAAGGATCTATTGTTAGAAATTAAATGTAGAATAATCCTCATGATGTTTACACTAGTTCCTTTCATCTGAATTCTATGAGTTGTAGTTTTCTTTACCCCAGAAAAGGCCCTTTATATTTAAATACTTTATATTAACATCGAGGGGACCCTCTCTACGGAGGCTGCCATGTTTTTTACTATTGTTCAGACTGGACAAACTAAACACCTTTTGCGTTTTTATATCAACTGAAGCTGCCACAGGTTCTTTTTCATGTTTGGAACGAGAGGGTGAGGTGAAGGGCTACAACATGCAACTTCAACACTAGATATCACAGATTTCTACACACTGTACCTTTAAGTATCAATGCAATACATTTACATTTTCAGATAAAAAATGCAATAAGAAATATTTGAGCTCTACCTTCACCTATAGCTGCTTTGCTTCCTTGAAGAGGAAACATACGTTCAAAGACCACACAAGCAGTTTTATATTTATTTATATTTTAGAACCACTTTTTAATATCTCCATCATTTTCTTTTTTCCATCGCCATTTTCTTTTTTCCTGAGCAGATGCTGCAAAACCTTGACATCTATGTTACTCCTGTAATCAATTATATTATAATCGACGTATTGTCTTTCTGACAAATGACATCTGCCCAGACGTTCTCATCATTAGTGTTTATTAAGATGCTGCTGTTGTGCAAAGCATGTACAGCAGGTGGCAGCATTGCTGTATTTTACACCTTTCATCCATACTTGTGCCTGATGAAGTACATTTTAGGAAATAGTGTTTAAAAGAACTGCTCAAGCATGATTCTCTTCAGGTTGGATCAGCCGTCATAAACAACAGAAAAACACGAATAATAATAATAATACACATCGGTAAATAATTTAAAGGGATAGTTAGCCTAAAAATGAAAATTAACTCATTATCTACTCACTATGCGGATGGAGGGGTGGGAGAATTGTTTGAGTCCACAAAACCCTTTAGGAGTCTCAGGGGTAAACAGTGTAGAAGCCAAATCCAACACAATAGAAGTTACTGGTGACTCAGACGTAAAACAACAACAGAAAAAAACACAACATGCCTCCATACTGTTCATGTGGTGTTATTCAAAAGCTGAAAGCCCCGACATTCAAATTCAACGAAACAGCGTCATTTACAACATGTTTAAGCCTAAATGTCCTCTATGGCTATATTTATTTATAGAGAACATTTCAACACAAAGTTAAAAGGATTTTATATACATAGTATTATGAGGCAGACATTAGTAACGTACAAGTGTGTGTGTTTTCAGTCACACATGGGCTTATTAGGACATTACCCAGAGTTTTTACCAGCCTAGTCTTTACTGAAAGAATGATTCAATAGTGTTCAGCTGAGACTTTTTTTTAAAAAAAAGCACATTTTACTTTCTCTTTATTCCCAGCAGAAGCTCATTAAATCAAACTGGTGCAGCGATATTGTTGGGACCATAAAGAAACAATCTCCCGTACTCATTTAGTCCCCAAACAATATGGAGCCAGTTACCGAGGGACATTAACACTGACCACTGTGGCTGTGTGCAGGCCAGTGGTTTCAGTGGGAAAGAATGAGGAAAAGAAAAGAGACAATGGAGAGTTTCACAGGATTCAATATGGTTTACTGCGATAAATTTGGATTGCACATTTCCTGTAATCTTTCAACAGTGACCTTGTTGAATTGTTAATCACGGCCAGCTAAAGGGAAATGATAGTCATATAATAATATGTTTATTCAGGGTTAAATGTGTATTCATAGGGTGAGACAATACATGTAAACTCTCTGTGAATCCCCCAGGAGGCAGCCAGGGTTCAACTTCCAGGCGGTTCGGGTTAAAAGACCAGAAATCACCTTTTTTGTGCTGAGACTATTGCAGGAGCTAGCACCTCTTTATTTTACATGGACACAAAAAAAAAGGAAACCTTAGTGCTGCTCAGTTCCAAAGCAGTGTGTCCAAGATGATATCCCCAGAACACCAGTATGTTTCAACACTGGTTTTTGAAGACGTCAAGTCAATCATGGGGCTCCTCAGCTCCTTTAAAACACATGTTCACGTGTGCCGCACATTGAATGATGAATGAAAGTGTGTGAGAGAGGGCTCCAATTGAAACCAATTTTTACACAGTGTCGCTGATGATCGATGTGAATTATGCCATGCTCTTTGACCGTCTCTGGGAATCGATGAGGGTGGCGCCATCATCTGCATCTGCTGATCATTACGACCGGTGATCGATAACAAAGCTGCCGAGAGATGACACCATCAGAGCAGTTCTTTATGATTGGTAGGTGTGTGTGTGTAGGTGTGTGTGTGTGTGTGTGTGTGTGAAACATCTTCCTCCATGTAATCAGAGAAACTAAAATATCAAAATATACATCAGAAACATTTTACAAATCCAGATTAAACGTCATGACTGACAGTTGATACTGACTTGTGATTGGTTGAGCATGTGTATTCCTGCTGCATAGTCTGGCTCCAAATGCAGCATTCGGGGTATTCAAGATTCATTTCTAGATAGATCGTGCTACATGGCATTCATCTATATATATGTACACAATCTATTTTGTGTGTGTGTGTCTGTGTGCGTGTGAAGCTGATTAGCAGTCAGGCATAGGGAGGGAACTCAAAACAAAAGCAGAGCAAAGGTGGCTGGAAAGAACCTGACACCAGAGACAAAGCTCAGGAAGCAGAGCGGCCATATTTCAAATCATCATTAGGTCACTGCCGTCCAGAAATATTACAGTAGACAGTACAACTGATTTGTTTTGTTCCCCCATACAGACCTGCTGAAGCAGATTAGCTCAGGATTTGAGTGTTGAGTCTTAAAAATGAAGTGGAAACTTAAACTGAAATTTTGCTTCTGTTGCTTATTTAGTTTTAATTCTTTTATTCTGACTTAATTTTTCCTTTTCCTTCTCTATCTATGTCTCCTTGAGGGTTAATATCTCTTTTTGTACTTTTATCACTTTATTATCACAGAGTGAGTACTTTTCATCTAGATTATATAATAATGAATATTCCAGTGCAGTTACTGATATTATTTTAGAAACCGAGCCAATCCTTCTGCTGGGTGATACAATGATGTGCGGACATGTGGGTTTACTGCTCCTGTAAAAACATCGAGAATTGACTGTTCCTCTTGTCCCAGTTCTCATCAGTGACTGTGTGAGTGACTGATGTATTTTATTTACTTAAGCAGGAGGAACTTTCTAACTGAGCCCAGCTTCCTCTCAAGTTTTTCTTCTTTTTTACATGAAGTGCCCTGAAATTCTGTCTGAGAAATAACCCCTCATCTCTATCTCATTATTTATTTCATCTTTATGTCTCTCTAAATCCTGCAAACTGTTTCATTGTAGATTATAAAGTTTCACCATGTGATTTCTTCTGCCAACTGGCATCTTAAAGTTGTTATTTTAACCCTGGAGACTGACAGCTCTTTTTCATCCATGAGCAACTGCATCTTCTTGAACCTTAAAAACAAGACGAGACTCATTCCCTCTATGCCCTGCCTGGTGCACTCGCTCCAACTGTTGACCCTACATTCTCCACATGAGATAACTATGAAAATAACTCACATCCTTTCTTATTTTTCCTGTTCATGCACCGAGAGCTATAGCAACAGAGAGATAGAGAGAGAGCGTAGAAAGCCATGATGGGGAGGAAGTGGACTGCTAGAGAATGAACGAGAAGGAGGAGACAAGCTAACAGAGACCACACAGCAATCATGCCACTCACGGACCATCACCAAGAGGTGGAAGGGCCATCTGTGCCTGTGTCCGCCTGTTAAATGACTCGCCATCAAAACAGGATATAGCCAATATTGCACTAATGGTCCTGGTGGAATTTCCTTTGGCACTTTTTGTGTGTATGCATGTGTGTCGTTAGTGGATTTCTTTTTCTTTTTCTGTAGGTTTATCGATCGTCTCTCTGGACAAGTGGTGTCTAACTAAAACATGGAAAAACAACATTTATCTCTCTGACTAGATAATGATAGAAACACACAGTGTTTGATGAAGACTGATTCTGATATTAAACACAGAATAAGTTAATCTTGAAAACAGACACACTGTGTGTGTGTGTGTGTGTGTGTGTGTGTGTGTGTGTGTGTGTGTGTGTGTGTGTGTGTGTGTGTGTGTGTGTGTGAGTGTGAGAGAGCCTGTCATGTTCATGATGTATTGAATTAGTGGGTTTATGATATACATGTTGATTTATGGTACCACTGGAAAAAATAATGAATGTGTTTGCATGTGCGTGTGTGTGTGTGTGTGTGTGTATGCGTGTAGTAGATCTCTAAGATGACTGACAAAGATGTGTTCACACGCACACACACACACACACACACACACACACACACACACACACACACACACACACACACACACACACACACACACACACACACACACTGCACAATCCTCTACCTCCCCTTCCATACACACTTTCGGTGGGACAGCTTTGCAAAGTCCAGTCTTTCTCTTTGTTTCCTTCGAAGCCAGAACACAGATTCCACAGTGTGTTGATTGGTTAAACAGAGGAGAGTGAGATTTACCACAGGTTCACTGTCGTTATACTTTCCCTCACCTCTAGGTGGCAATGTTGAATAGCACAGAGACGGTGAAAACCATTAGCTGAGGCCACAGGTCCTCAACTGTCTTCAACATAGTCTGTACAACTTAACTCCACCTAATGTTCTCATATAAATGAGCTGGAGAAACAACATCCTGTCCATATGTAATATACTTTATATATTAAGGCATGCATTGCAGTGACTTCACTTTCAAACATTACAGGTGTAGACAAAATCTTTTGTACGGTAATAACAAGTAGTGTTTTATCATTATATATCAACAAAATGTGTGATTTAATCTAAAAAATTTGCTTTTTCATATTTAAATTTCTACACTGGATGTTTCCCAAATGATAAAACTAGAAATTAGCTAAATAAGACTTTTTCTTAGACTGACTTCTCCACTCGCTCTTTGTGACTTTGTTTGTGTGTAGGCGTGTGTGGGTGGTGGTTCACACAAATGAGCATCCAACTGTGAACTATAAAGCTTGATTTCTTTTAGCAGCACTTTCAGCAAGGAAAAAAAGCATCTGCTTGTTATTCATTCATTTTCATCTCTCCGTCCGGTTTTTGTCTTTCTCTCGCTCTGAACACACATCTCTCCGAACACCCAGATGCACGGCCGCAGTAGAAGATGGATAATGCTCTGGAGTAATAAGGCATGGATGTGCATGCACAGGTGCCAACCAGAGTTTGGGCCTCTTTCCAGCCGTCCTCTGAGGACAGTGAGCGAGCGCTCTTTAGCCCACATAAGAAGAATATTCCTGCATTTGTCAGAGAGTCATCATATCTCATGCTGGCTGTGTCGTGGGTCAGGGAGTCGCTGTCAGTCAGGGTCGGACTAGATGAGGAAAAGTTGCAAGTTGTTTGCTGATGTTGTGAACAACACCAGCCTTTTGTTTCGCCAGTTATTTATTTAAAATTAGAGGAAACATTAACGCTGCAGCAAACGATGTTTGAGCATTAACCTTTAATCTATAATCTTCACTGATATAATTATCATTACCCAAAACTCACAAGAACAGTCAGGGATGATGTTCCAATTTCCATTTGGGAATGTGCCCTTTTGCAAAGCTCTTTTTCTTTTTCTTATCTCTCTTCTTTTCAGTCATTCTCAAACACACACACATAAACAGGCACCGGTTTAGGGTGATACAGACGTCCTACAGGACCTGTTGCAGTTGAGGAGCTTTAGTTGGACAGTAGCCCTCGATGCTCCATTTTCACCATTACTCTGGGATTCCCTGGGATTGGCGCAGGGTTCCCTGTATGCAAACCTTAGGGGAAATCCAGCATTGACACAGATGGGGCCCCTCAACTCCTAATCCTTGCTGGAATGTCCTTTAAGTCCTCAGTGCAAACCAGGGTAGTGTCCAGTGCAGTCAGTAGAAATATTGGATTTAAACATTAGTTTCACTCCAGGCAAACATTTATACTTTCCGTGCACAAAGAAAACATTGAATGTTGTATTTATATTTAGGCCTGAGGTTTTGCATTGGGAATGCTGTGTGACCAAAACAAACTGTGGAAATGACGATTTCTAAAGTCACAAGTGGGGCTAGCTGAATTGATGTTGCTAACTAACATTTAGTAAAGGACATAAGGACAAAATAATGTGTTTCTTGAAGAAGATGTTTGGTTTACATCTGATGAAAAATCATACATTGTATCTTTTGGGATAAGAATCTGTGGGAGGAAGATACAGGATAACTCTGCCACCTCACTTTAAAAGAATGGATGGAGGTATTAGGTAGAACGGCAAGTACTGAATGTATAATCTGGGATGAAAGATCACTTTGATAAACTTGGAGTGCCCAAAATGACAGTTTGATTCTACTCAATGTGAACATAGTTTGTATTTGGACCAGGGATTTGATGTACTGTATCTGCTAATTAGGCTTCCTATTGTATTTCTACTTTACTCCTTTTCTTTTTTCTTTAAAAAAATACTTTCTATAAGAATATACTTCTCATATCTTCTTCTGTCATTACTTATACATGGATACTACTAGCTGCTCTATGGTCAAATGTCTGGGTACCTTCACTAGTATAAGGACACACACATTGTACAAGTTTACAAGGCATCGCGAATGGTTTATGTGGAAAGAAAAAGCTTTTAGACCACGAGTATGATAAACACAATGAAAAGAAAAGCCCTCAGGACACTTTTAAAGAATGTGAACTCCCTGGATAACGTGTCTCTTCAGAGGTGAGCTCATGCTGCACTAGTAGGTGGGAATAAAACGTTTGACCAACAGTCACAGATCAGAAATCTTTCAACCGTCTTTTCCATCCACCCAAACTAATAGCCCACTGGTTTACACCGAAAAAGTCCAATGTCCTGTTTCACCATGGTGTGTCCGAAGGTAATACATCACACTAAAGAAGACATGATAGCGTTTCAGGGAGCCTCAAAGTTTTTCTTGTTTATATTTATCTGTTTGCCTAGATACCGAGAATGCAAAACACACACAGGTACATAGACACAGTGAGTTTGTATTTTATTATGCGTCAAAGCACAGACACACATATGTGTTCCCATTAACCATAAACTCTGATTTAACCCCCGAGAGAAGACACCAACACCACTGAACACTCACACATTTAAATTCTGATCTGCACACACTCATCATACTGGAAGTCAGTAATGTAATAAAGAAAGCACAGCATCACATCATATACAGAGAGAGGACAGCAGAGGGTATACAGACAAACACATACATCATTAGTATAGTTTAGTGAGCCACCATGCATACAGACTACCTGTTAAAACCAATCATTACACCACGGCTGGCTCATATGTATCACTGAGCAGAGAAGAGGAGGGAGATGGCCGGGGAGCAGGAGGTAAACAGAGGAAGATGGATAGATCAGAGGCGGAGACGATTAGATTGTTGGGTTATGACTAAATCAAGCTTGAACCTGCAGTAAGAGGGGAACTATCACCGAGCTGACGCACTTAGTTTGACCGCCAGCACAGTTTTTGAGGCGAGGCCAGGATGGAGGGATGAGACAAAGAAGAAATGAGAAAATGAAGAGAGAATAGGAGGGAGGAAAGATTTAACTTCCAAACAGGATGAAATTTTTTTCAGACCATCGAGGATGAATTGATAAACTGTGAGCGTGAGATGTGGAGGAGGACAGGTCAAGGGACGATTTAAAGGAGGAGAATCGATAAAAAAAAGGGGGGGGGTTGGTGTGTAACAGAGAGGCAGGGGTGGCAGGGTGTGTCGCTGCAGAGAGTGGGGAAAGAGAGGAAGATGTAAGGGCGAGATAAAGAGGAACGATAAAAGTGAAAGAGTGGGAGGGATTGCAGCGGCCGGACGGAGGGCTGGTAGTGAGGAATAATGTGTTGTAGGGGAGGAGGAAGGGAACGTAAGTACACAGTAGGAATGAAACGGTGTCAGAGGCAGGGTGATGGATGGTGAGCGCTGTAGGCGGGAGGATGGCAAAGAAAGCTAGATGAGGAGAAGGAGGGATGAGACAAGGAAAGGAATGATGAAAGGAATAACAATGCTGGGTTGCCCTCACACCTTGGCTGTATCAGTATTCAGACATTTTTGAAGGACTGAGCTACAAACCAAACGGTTTCTCAGATGATTTAAACAATAATAGAAAAATAAAAACATATATATATTCAGTGACATTAGTGGAAATTAAGTATTTTATTGATTGGTCATTTATTGACCTTACACCCTTGTTAGTCGCATGGCTAAATATTAACTATGTATGGGAGTTAAATAAAACTAAGAAACTTTTGGAGGTGAAAATAGACTGACGAAAAGGAGGAAGGGATGATTTTTCTAAATCAATGGCCATGAAGGGGCCAATTCCTTATTCAGTAAGGTGCACATTTAAGTCATTCCTTGTTTACTGTTAGCTCTATAGCTTTTTGATCCAAAGCCACACATCACCAAATTGGAAAACTCTTCAGAATGTTCAAGCACATTGTGTTCTTTATAAAGCTTAGAAAATATTGTATTATTTATTTTTATTTACATATATAACATATTTTCGTTTGTGTTGTTAGTAAAGCCCCTTTTCCGCTGGTCATCTGGCTTTTGTCTGCATGGTTTCAATCGACATTCACTTCCAGGTTAAATGACACAGGTTTTAAGGCAGTGATAGAAACGGACTAATTTTGGCAAGAAAGTGAGGTGAGAGACAACGCCTCTGTTGTCGCTGCGCTCTTGACGTTAGACATGATGCACTGGGGACAATAACAGAAGTGTAAACTACTCTATTGGCAATTGGAAAGGAGGAAATAATCTTTGGCAATATTATCCACATTTCAAAAACCTGCGTGTACCTTATTTTGGCGTAAAAGAGCAGGGCAGGGACACTTCAGTTTTCAGCTGCCTTGGAAAGAGGGAGGGAGCGATGGATTGATAGATGGCCGATGCAGGACATGGTGTCTGACTAATGGTAAAGGAAGGTGGCAGAATGGACAAAACGAGGAGCTGAGAGGAGAGGACGGTGAGGCACAGATGGATGAGGAGAGTGTCATGCCGCTTAACTAATGTTTCCCAGGCCTGTAGTTCAATTCCTTTTCAGAATTAAAGCTCCATCTATCACCCCAATGTGCCTCGTTAGCAGTGAAGCCCTAACCAATCCCCAACACAACCATTTACATTTTAAGTAAGACGGACGACAGAGCTTTTATCTGCCTGTGTTCCTGTCTGTCTGCCTGTTTGTTTCTTCCTCTCTCCATCCATCCATCTATCATCTCTCTGCACAATCATGCACACAAACAAAAAAGGAATCAAACACATATTACGTCCAAAGACAGTGTTTGGTGCACAGACACTCGCATCTTTCATTAAAACATGAAACCAAAGAGACATTCGCTCCCAAAGAACGCCCAATATTTTTCTACTGAATCACCCCACTGTCAAACAGACTCTTGTGAAATTAGTTTGATTAAGGCGGTAATAGACGTATTATTCATTTGACACTTTATACTTGCTTAGCCATGGGTATCCTTTATTATCATGGCACATAAAATTGCGCTATCCGTTTTCTTTCTTTACTCAATTATTTGCAAAAAATACCAAAATACACACATCTTGGTGTCTGGCAGGGGCCCAGAAGCGGCTAATAATTACTGGATTGCATTTCACACAATTCAATTTCAGTGATGAACTGCGAAAGGTCTTAATTGCTTTTGGTTTTGCTTTCGATAAAGCTGAGTCATTTCCCACAGACGATATGAAGGGAATTGGAATGTTCTTTATATACAGCGTAGTTATCAGTTGGCCATAGAATCATCACTAAACCAATGTCAGTCTAATCTTAAATGTAATTTTAATAAATTTAGGTTTTGTATTCTCTAAAATAAGTGTAAACACATATTTGAAGAAAAGAGAGGGGGATAGAGGAGACTACATGAAAGAAATATATATTACATCGATTCAGAATATGGAATAAATAACATTTCTAAGTAAAGCACCAATTTAGTCAATGTTAAAAGGGAAAAAAGGCCAAGAAACAAAAAGTTGTTGCAGATGCAACTTAGTCTTATTGTGTGTGGTTGATAAGATCTGGCATCTTCACCCTTCTGTCCATCCAGGGAGAGAGGTTTTTTTTGGACCTTGTTACCCCATGAGACAAATTGTGATTTGTGAATATGGGCTTTACAAATGAAATTTGATTGATTGATTGATAAGAAATTGTTGTTTTGGATTTTCTGATTGTCCAAAGTTTTCTTGTCTTCATATCTTTTTTCTCTTTCTTTGCTATTTGAGTCTTATTTACATGGTCAACTGATGAGAACATGACAAGCAACAGATGGGAACATGGGATTGACCACTGATGCAGGAGGACAATGGAAGTTCAAGACTTACTGTAAAGAAAAAATTCTAAGAATTATTCCAGACTAGTGTGTTCACTCTCTTTCTCACTGAGTTATGCTGTAAGTTAAATTTAAATTTGATATAATGTGGGCAGAGCCTGGCCAGCTCTTGGCTTTGAGCAGTGTAGATAGTGACTGACCACCACTTTCCTCTCTGTTTGATCATTTGTTCTAATGTGACCTTTCCTCAATTACAGGAAGAAACAAAAAGTGTTGTTCTGTGTATTTGTTTACACAATGCTTGACACTCACACAAGTGTGACACTGCCAATGTGATATCTTTCTGAAAAGTGGATCTGGACGGTGGCACGGATGCAGCGGTTGGCTCACAGCAACAGGGTTCTGAGGTTGAATCTGCTCAACTTCATCCTTCCAGGTTATATCCTCACCCACCCAAAGCAAACCAGGACAGAATACAGTCTGGTCCCCATGCCATGAATAAGCGGGTACGATAATGGACAAATGGAGGGAGGGGTCCTCCATCCATCCATCCTTTACTCTGCTCCTCTACCTCTCCTTTCCCTCCTATCATCTCTTCTATATCAACAGTCCCATTTTCTGCTCCTTCTCTTTCTCCTGCTGCACTTTGCATCTCTTTCTTTCATTCTGTCTGTCTGTTCATCTGTCTGTCCCTCTGTCTCTGCTGACAGTGGCCATTATTAAAAGCTGTCCTGTCAGACATGTCGCTCATGTTATTGATGGTCCTTCATTACACATTATCGGTGAGTGCCTGCAGTGCTGACTAGCCGTAAACTGACTGTCACAAACACACACACACACACACACACTCACACAAGCATATACTGTACACACCCTGTTGCACAAACATAAATCACATGTGAAAATGCAGGTCACACACACAATGTCCAAAGTGAGGTACAGCAAAAGTGCCCTCTTGAATTTTTTCAGTCTTTACATATGATGCGATGTCTGTTTGACCACTGGGTGACAGACATTAAATAAATACTGAGTTCTATATGGCCCAGTTATCTTTGTCTGCAGATCAAAATACACTATTCTCTGTGATAGTATGAGCTGAATTGAGTATTCATTTACATTAAGTAAAGTAAAGTAATATAAAGGCACTGATCAATTCTAAATGTGACAGTTTAAGAATCATTTCTTATATGTGTGTTGATTCTGTAAGCTTTTTAAAATATTTTTTTGCTCTATATTTATATTCAACAAATGAAATGTATATTGTGAAATCCTCGCATAGTGAACCAATCATTTCCCCTGACACGATGAAGTGCTATAAAGGTTAAACATGAATGAAACATGAATTTGATTTAATCATCATTTCAGGAGAAAGCTCAGTCTTTGCAGATCATGTATGATACTGTGAAACATTATTTATCTGGGTTCATATATAGTCATTTCATGTATTCAAGTTCAATAATGTTTAGCCGACTGGGAACGCATGGACGATTACATTGGTTATTTGTTCTTGGATGAAGAGTAGAGTTGTAGAGAGGAATGTCATGAATGAACGACAGTGTTGTGGTGTGATATTTTTCTTACAGTGGTTAATCTAAATGATCCTTCACACACACACACACACACACACACACACACACACACACACACACACACACACACACACACACACACACACAGCCTTCACTCAGCCGCTACTGTTAACACAAGACTGTGTCTGATTTATAGGTCACTAGATACAGGCGCTGTTTGTACTACCGATACCTCTCGTATGAGAAAACCATGCACGGTGAAGAAAGTTATTTGACAGATGCCTGTTATGAGACTGACACTCGTTCTCCTGTTTGCAAATTGGTCAGACCTCACACGCTCGTACACACAGAGGCATATGGAAGCACTTTGCCCTGTTTGTCTATGTTCTTGTCTGTGTTGTCGTAGGGTTTGGTTACGAGCTATCGGAAGCCATTTTGGACGTCCTCTCAACGCATAAGGCTGAAAGGATCATTGAGAACCGGATTGTTAAACCCGGCCAAGAAGAGGTGATGTTGAAATTAATTTAATCAGGTCAACATTCAGTATTTGCCAAAATGTATAACACATTAAAAGTTCAGGAAATTAATTCTGGAGTCAAATATCAATTATTAGATGTGTGGAAAAGTTCCCTTCTTCCAACAATAGGTTGACATGGACACCGATATTCTAATATTAACCCAAATAATAATTATTAATTGATTGTGTAATCAGCATTTTCTGATTACCTTAACCTGAATATGGTCATACTCAGAATAAGCAATAGTGGAGTTATAACATGTGGAGTCTTAATCACATTATCACTTTATATCCTCATATTGGAGTTTCACCTCATTTTGCAACAGCAACATAAAATAGTCACCAACCGTTGGATGATTTATCAACAAGATAGAAAAATAACTAGAAAGAAAACAAACATACATTTATACAGTTGCCAAATGCATTAAACTGTTTTCCGTTGGGTTTTTTTCTATTCTGGCGCAAAGTTCGGACATATGACGTAGAGTGGACGTAATGTTGATGTGAGTCATAATCAGCCAACGTGCTGTAATGTGTAATCTGGAATATGAATTAAATATTCTACAAGCGACTATAAGCTGTTGTTAACTTTCTCCAAGTAAAAATACTCCATGAGGATTACTTTGTGTTTAATGTGCAGCAGCTTTGCATCCAGCACAATGCTGGCGGGTGGGAAACCAGTGAGGGATCATGTCCTGAAGTTGGAATTAGTAACAGTGAAGGGAAAAGTTAGAAATTCAAGCAAACAAGAAGGGAAACTGAATGTGCTTTTAAAAATATTTCCCCAGCAACAGGGATTTTTATGACGTACTGTACTTTCCTCTTATCCTGATCACTTCCACATTGTGAGTTAAGTTTGTCTTAAATCATGGACTTTTTAAACCTCAAGCTTGCCATTACAGTATCTGTATTGATTTTTTTCACAGTCACATTTCTGGCCTCTATTCAGTCTCCTTTTTTATCTTTTGTCTTAAACTCAACCAACTCCTGAGGGAAATATTAGGCTCCTGGGCTGCACACAAAAAATCATAATGTTAATTTCCCAGCTAGTTACCATTGTCTGCTGTTTGGTACTGGGCAGGTGGTGAACTGTAGACAGGGTCTATGAGAGCCTGAATCCAAATCCAAAATAATAGATTTGCAGGCCGCAAAGTCAAAACAGTTAGTTGAAGAGATCTATTAAGGGGAAATGTGGAGCGGAGAGATTTTTGGGCTGGAACTTATACTGTGGAGTTTTTCTCCCCTGTGTCTGTGTGGGTATATTCTCTGAGTACTCCGACTTCCTTCCACATTCCAAAGGATTGGGGTTAGGTTGACTGGAGATGCTAAATTGACCATAGTAAAAGTGAGGGTTAATGGTTTTTTGGCCCTACAATACACTGGTGTCCTGTCCAGGATGTAATACGGTGGCCGAGACAGCTCAACGCACTGCACATTAAGAAAACGCAAGCATATAGAAAAAACATGTGCAAACTATGAAACCTCAACACATGTAAATACAGAAAGGCTCTGCAAATGTCAAAAAACAACACAGAAAATGTTTTGAGGGACCCAAAAGCTGATGAACCTGGTTGTAGTTCCATGCTTTATGAAGTCTACTACTCGTCTGTGGTGATGGAACTTCACAAAGCATTGAGCTACAGCCAGGTTCTTCAAATTGATCAAGATGTTTTCTTAGTGACACCCTTCACATGAATAGCCCTAAAAATATTAACTTGTGCAGCTTTGAAGCATCAAAAAGAGGCGTTCTGGGGAGGGTGCAAAATAATTCATCACAGTTTTTATGTTCATGTTTAACTTTCAAGTGGTGACACTACTGTAAAAAAAAAAAAAGACCCTGCTCCTCTCCTAATGGGACACGGCCATATTGACAAACACTACAGGTGCAGTGCGTGCAGGGTGGCATCAGTAAAGTGATAAAGTGACTGCTGGGTTGCAAATTAATTGCAGCATGATGAATTTGTCTTGGAACACAAGCAGCATTTGAATGCTGCCTTGTCTCCTTGACTGATTATACCGAGCACGCTCCCTCCTTCATCCATCACACATCTTTATGGCCTCTTCAGGGAATACTTTGTGAACGTGTACTGTTCTTGTGTCCGTGTTTTTGTTGCTGAGTGTCTTTGTGCAATACATTGCTATACACACATGTTCAGGTACGTACGTGTGTCTGTGTCTGTGTGTGTGTGTGTGTGTGTGTGCGTGTGTGTGTAGTGTGTGTTAGGAAAGGAGTGGCCAGGCAATTAACCAGCTGTGCTAACGATCATCTCACTGCAGAATCACAACATTTTACAGCGCCATACAGCACTTTACTGCCTTTGTTGTCACGGTGATATAGTATTCTCCACCATAAAGTGCTGACACTGGTTGATTGTTTTGGCGTGTTCATGTTTTTTTCTTTTATGCACACTCACACACACACACACACACACACACACACACACACACACACACGTGCACCCGCACGCTCACACACACACACACACACACACACAATGCAAATTCAGCCCCCTTTGTCTTTTACACTCACAGACACATGTAGACACGTTACTATCCTTTATGGCTGGTGTATTTTTTATGTTAGTCTGCCCTGGGACCAATCTCAAGCCATAGATCTCCCTTATCATAAAATGGGTGGTGTGGCTGAGCATAGCCATGCTGGGAACCCACCACTGTGCACCTCCTTTGCACATATCTTCCTTTAACATCAACCACTACACCCCATTGTTAATTAGACTGGAGTCCAACTGTAATTATTTTACTATACAGCAATTGCAGTGGTATGTCTAAATTCAGACAACACAGAGTTGAACTTGTTTGTATTATCTTATCCATCCTTTTTGTTAAACGTGTTATTTTTGGGTCAAAATCAACACAGCTCAACCAGGAAGAATAGCTGCTGCCATGGTAACAGCATACAGCGTTCCTAATGAATCAACAATAAAGTTAAGATAGGTTCCACAAATAGATGCATTCAAAGATTAAAGTGTATTTAGCATCGCTGCATGTGTTGGAAGGGGTTTTATTTTCTGTGTAGCCCATGATATATATGGCTGTCGTTGCGTCAGCAATCCAACACTGTTGGTGGGGTTAGTAACAGTGTTTCCATACCTGATGAATGTCTTTCAGCCCGACAGCTGTACTAAATCGGCATCAAGAGAAAATTGCTGCATTAGATTGAACTAAGATGAACATGATGACATTTCTGAGTGTGGAATGTTGCAGGCGAGGACAGCAACAACACTGTTAGGTTTCTTGCAGTACATGTAAATACAAGATGACATTTTAAAGCAACACTAGGTAGATAAACCGTAAAATAACTTCAAAATCATTTTGATGGTTCACAAACTTGTGACAGAGAGAAGGGAATGTCCTTCATTGCCACAGCGCCCCCTGGAAGGCTTTAACTGTGGTGTACCAGATACCTAAAGGAGTGAATATCGGAGTATATTTCCCTCCGAAAACGGACACAGCACAGATGTGGACCAATTTTTATAGAGGTTTATTAAGCTAACCAAATATTTTGATATGATCGTGCATGGACATTGATAACTTGTGTCTGGTAACTTGCCGTGTTAGTTTGTTTGCCCAAGGCTAGCTGAGAGCGAATCTTGCATTGTGACGCTTTAATACATTGAGTTGACTGTACTGAAAAAAACTCTTCACACACACAACGCTAGCACGAGCACACCTTGGCCTCGAACGGCAACAGATGCTTCACCCTAACAAACCATTAGAGCAGCGTAAGCACCATCATAAACAAACCCTTGTGGTGACATTAAGAAAAGTTTGCTGACAATAAACTTGTTAATGTCATAACTTCTTGTTGATGGTGTTTCACTTTGCTTCACGCAGCAGGAAACTCTTCGCACATATTGTATGAAAGTTATAGGTCATTATTATGCCCCTTCCCCGATCTCTCTCTTCTGGAGTGGCTGCAGACAGTTTAACTTATTGTGAGTCTGCGCATCCATTTGTGTGCTTGAGAGGTGTGTAAATGAGTAATGGCATTTTTCCTGTGTGTGTGTGTGTGTGTGTGTGTGTGTGTGTGTGTGAGATTGTATGACCTCCTTAACCGTGTGCGTGTGCATGTGGCTTATAGATTTAACGTTATGTGTGTGCTTGCCTTACTGCCTGCCTTTGAATGTGTACTGCAAGTGTGTGTCTGTGTGGGTGAGTGTGTGTGTGCATGTGTGGTGCATGGGGTCTTAATTAATCTCTGTCATTAATAATTCAATCATGGCTTTTTGTTTAATAAACAGTTTGGCAGTGATGTATTGCGGCTGGGTCAGGTAATTTGATTGGCGGTGGAAATGAGCTGTGTATGCATATCTCTCCCTCTCTCTCTCTCTTCCTCTCTCTCTTTCTCTCTCGCGACCAGAGATTTTACTGCTGGCATTGAGGACTGGGCGGGTGTGCATGCACAACAGGGGGAGGGCAATTACACTAAGATGCCATAATGATCAGTGATGGATGTAGGGAGATGGAGGTTCTTTCAGAGCACATTTCAGCTAATGGAATAACACTATGGAGGGGGAAAAACAGCAAAGAAGATTTTTAGAATTACTTTATATTACAAAGTAGATTTCCATCAATGTGTCTTCAGCTATTATTCAGGGATTCAAAATGGGCTCATACTCTTTTCCCTCTGTGGGCTCCGTGCTCTGCTGAAGTACATTTAATGATAATAGGACTGAATTTACTCAGTGCTTCCACCTGCCAACACTAGATGGCACTATTAAACAGTCAACTTCAGACTGCAGGCCTGGTTCAGAATTTCCTGTGGTTCTTTGATCCTCAAGTCCGTCCTGTCATCATTTCTCTACACTTTACTTAGTTACTGCCACCAACATGGAATGTACTCAGCGTGATTGGACATGAATGCCTCTGCTGGTCAGCCTGCTTCACCTTACGCTTCCCGTAGAGTTAAGTACGGTTGCAGAGTGTAAGATCTCACCTTTTCCTTTCAGAGGCCCAGTCACAGAAATACAATAAAACTGTAATAATGCAATGAAGTCCAACCCTCCCCACACGACGTCTGTCATGAATTTCGCTTCAGTGTTTTACCAGATATCAGTTCCTGTAAGTTCTCCCCACAGTCATGACCCGGAAGGTTTTCACGTCTCTGTACTGTAAATACTTAAATATACTTATTAAATAATGCAAAACAGGTTTCATGTGAGCCACAGAACATACTCGTTATTTTAAGAGGCGAGGTCCACTTGCAGCTTTACATCTCTTGTCCAGCAGTCGCTGAATGCTGTATGAATATTTTATACTAGCATTAAAATGTAGCGCAATACAAAATGGCTCACTCGTTGTGATTTTGTGAAGAACGACAGAGGCTGCGCTGAAGTGAACTGAGCTCGGGTTGGGTTTTTCTTTGAGTTGCAGTGTTAGTGTGCAACAGACAATACTGTCATGTGCCACTGGTCTATTACAGTGGGTGTCTCATGGGGAGATGGGCATGCTGTGTCACTGTTTGGTCCATTTGACTTGCTAAGTTTGCAAAAGTGTCACGTGCATGAGCCACAGTGAAGTGTGCACTCTCCATATCTGTGTAAAGGCATAAATAATGAAAAACAGAATGTGTTCAAGGAATAGAAGTGATATCTAAGTTATAAAAGTGTAGTAAAAAATGTATTGTAGTGACAGCGGCGATATCTATGTGTAGTATATATGTTTGTATTTATATATCTGTATTTGCCGGTTAGCAGTATTACCATGACAATTGATGTAAAGATGCAGTATGGGTGAGGACAGAACTCATTACATTTTGGTGTGGATCTAGATTCAGGGGCTGATTTCCTTTACTTTCTTTAACATTGTGTGATTGATCCTTGATTCATGGATGTCGATGACAATAGTGGATCTAGTAATAGCGGGATCTAGTGAATAGAAATGTGGTTTCTTAAGGGAACTGTTGGGCCTTGGTGGAGTTGTTCCAAGCTTTGTTTTAGTTTAGTGCCAAAGAGCAGCAGTGATACAAAGACAGAGGAGGAAAGCAACAAGATCCTTGTTAGATATCTTCAGCCACCTGAAGGCAGCAGTCTGGCACACTCCATGTCCAAAAGCATGAGGACAGCAGAACTTGTGTGGTTGTTGAGGTGGGCTGTCGGATGCAGGTTGATGAGGCCAAACGGGCGGTGAGTTTTCCAGCTCATCCCCAGGGTGCTGGAAGGTGAGGTCACCACTCTGCAGGCCAGTCAAGTTCTTCCATATCAGGCTGTATAAAAACATTTCACACGCTCCTTTTTGTGAGCTCTTCTACCACAGGTCCCTCCACTGCTGTGGCAACATTATTACTTAGATATAGACAGACTAATACGTGCTAATACATATTCACCATTGCTTCCTCTCCACCCCTCACTCACACACTGAAAGAGATACACAACCAGCCACACATACATGCTGATGCAGTGCCTGCATTTAATATCCTCCATTACCAGTTATATTTCACAGAGGAAAAAATAAATGTACCTTCCTCCACAGAAGGAAACGATCTCTAAATATGTTATTCAGTATGAGTCCACAGTTATTGATGGGATGGCAGTTATTTTCGCTTTACACCGCGGCCAGTGAGAACTCTTTATTTTGATCGTCGACGGATGTCCATAGCTTGCTGCCAGGGGTTTTGATTAGAATTTAGATTAGATTGTGTAACCAGTACAAAGTTTAAACTATGGACTTACACAAATTTCTGAGAAGTTTTATATTTAAAAAAATCTGGACATTATATAAGATCAATGCTGGGAGTTGTAATAAAGAAGAAGAGAGGTGGAAAGTGTTGAGCGCAGGTGAGATAGCCTGTGGTTTGAAGGACAGCTTCAGGAAAAAGGTGGAAATAAGTGTGAAAATGAGCAGGTGACTAAAGTGTATCAGGCTCCTGATTAGCAGGACCTTCAGTTTCACTTCTTATTGTGCCCTAGTGGTGCACAAAAAACTAAATGAAATTTGCAATCCATCAAAAGGCCACACTCTGAACCTGCAGCTTCCAGCATGTAAATGTATACCACTCTCCATATCAGTGATATTGTGTTGCATTCATGCACCATATACTTTGTTCTTATAAATTGACCCCAATCACAATTTGAGATCAATAAGTGAAATTACTCTTCGCATGTGATGAAACCAGAGATGTTAAGATAATACTGGTCAGGAATTTTAAATCATGTGTCCTGACTTGTGAAATATACTTTCAGCAGTTTGCTGTGTGGCCACCTGTTGCCTGGCATGCATCAGTTATTCAAAGGCACTTTTCTTTATGATCCCATTTAATTAAAACATATGGTAATGAATTCTGCTGAGCTACAGTAAAGGTTGCATTATCCTGCATTGACCTTCTTGATCATCAGACGATTAGTGTGACAGTGGAAAACAGTCACCTCTCACCTTTTTTACTCCTCAGAGCAGTGTTTTGGAAAAGACAGAAAAATCGACTGTCACAACTCATCGATATTATTGTCCACAGTATTATTGTCACACCAGCAATTTCATTTTCACATGATGTGATTTCATTATTATTATGTGAGCCACGTGTTTGAATTAACTCAATAGACTTAGTTTTAGCATAATTCCATGTTTGTCTCTCGTCTGATCCATATGTTCAACTGCTAGAACAAAAACGTTCTGTTTTCTTTGGACAATACTTTCAGAATGGCCAATTCAGATCCACACACCGTATCACCATAGTCTCTAAAGGTCAGAAGGGTTGATTTCCAGTGCATGTACTAAGCTGTATTAAGTCTCTCAGGCTACCACTATCTAAAGCTGCTTTCAGACATGCACAGATACTACGATTTAGGAGGTGCATGTGTAAGCGTCAGAGGCTCTGCAGTTTCTGCAGACTTTCTCCGCCTGGCCTCCAAGTATAAAGTCCATAGGAATTCAGGAGAATTCGGTGTGTGAACACTGTGAGTGAGTGTGGGGGTTCTAATGTGCGTCAGATGCAAAAAAGAAAAACGTATGATCCATGCAGCGGAGTTAACACGTCACTTCGTGTCTCTGTCTGCTGCACCCGGCTGCTTCACCTCTCGTCTGAATAATGCAGAGGGTTTGTTGCTGTCGTGACTGGTCTTTGCAGAAAACCTCCCTCTGTGACAACGGCTTAACTAACCTAAGGAAATCAGACTATTTCTGATTCCAACAGAGCGCGCAGGTCTTTACATCACATGCATGAGCATTTGCTTCCCTCTGCAGGAAGACACCAAGGAAAGATATATGGCAAGAGTAGAAAAACAACATCCAGTGAGTGAGTGCAATGAAGGCTTCTGTTCTATCCCTTGTTTTGAGTCCAGATGAAGTTTCCATTTCTACACACAGAAGTGCATTTCAGCAGCCTGAGTGCCTGTATTTTTAGTGTGAACAGTCCTGCAGGAATTGAGCCATGCTGGGCTACACTGAACAGCTGATCTCAGTCTCGTGCTGTATGTGGTTCCTAGTAAGTTTTCACATGACCTGCAGTTGCATACACTGATCCAAAGTGTTTAACAGTAGACTCTGCAATATAAATACACCTGCATCAAATAACTTTTGTTCCTTTTTGCTTTTAAGACTCCACCCAGGGATTTAAATCTCAAACATTCTTCTACCGTAACTCTCTGACTTTCACCTTAGCTGGTGTTGAATACAAAATCATTATTTTGAGCTGCAAACACTAACTTCAGACTTGAACGTTACTGCAGCAGTAAATGATGGTTTCATCCTTCACAGAACGTAAGCGCCATGGTCAGCTTGATTTAGTGTCTTAGCATTTTAGTGTAGCAGTTTTGTATATGTACCTCGATTACCTTTACATTTCCATTAAATCCATTTCTTCAACCATGGGGACTTTCTGAGCCATTTCCAGGCCAAATGGGACATGAAATTCCTCCAGTGTGTTCTGGAACACCCCCAGCATCTCTTTCCTGTCAGACCTGCCCAGAATACGTCCACAGGGAGGCGACAGGGAGCCACTGTAATAGGATGACCTCGCCACCCTAAAAGTAACTGGTTTGATTGATTTACTATATATGAAAAAGGTGACATTATTGCCCCATAAAGTGAAGCCAGTGTGTCTCGATCACCACCTGGTGGTACGCTGCAGTATAGGTAACAAATCGTGACTCCATGTTAGTGCACTGGACATGGAAAAAGCTAAAAAGTCAAATTGATTTTTTTTCGATAAGAAATGTTTCATTTTCTTTCCATTAGTTCTTGTCAATTTTTTGGGTAAGTTTAGTTTTGATTGCCACCATCCCCTAATTACTACTGGGCAGACTCCAAATGTACAAGATGATGTTCGTATCTGGGATATTTTGTCCTTGTCTGTGGATAGTGGGAGGACGTTGCGTAGCGTCGTCCATCTTTATATCCAGTCTATGGGTCCACCACAGAAAACGCCTCTGGTGGCTCTGTCTGTCTCTATGTGGCTTGCGTATCTAGACAACTGTTCATCTCATCAGCTTCCCACTTGGCTTGTTAAACTTTTATTAAATAGGGTGTGCTCTGTAGCAACGCCGACTGGGACTCATCAACGTAAACGTAAACACCAGCGCGTTCACAACAATGGTTCACTTAATTACAGTAAAAGCATCAGAATGAAGCTACACAAATTACAACTCCATGATAACACCATCTTTTCTCATAACCCCAACTCTTTAAACTCCAACAGTCACATGAGTGAGAGCAAAACAATCTTAAGGGCAATAGTGCTTTTCTTTTCTTGCTGTGCTCGACTCAGCTGAACAGATTAAGTGACACGCTCTCTCTTCCCTTGAGCCAGTTGACTGGTTTGTTGAACATGTGAGTTATTAGACACATGTGTACTGCAGCTTTATTTTGATGGTGCTGATGATGCAGAACATGTTCTATACTGACTGATATGTGTGTTTGTTTCTCCCCGGGAATGTACGTTTTCTGAGTCCTTCAGGGGATTACACATGCATATGGTTACTCTGAAATGTATCTGTGCGTTTATAGGGCTGCATGAGTATGTGTTTGGATGTATCTGTCAGACAGGCTCATTAGCTGGTGGAATCACAGCAGTAGGTACAGAACGGGTCCACTGTCCCTCTGGAGAGAAACACAGCAGATGTCTACTGTGGAAAACTGACTGCACAATAGAACAGGACAACACACAGCTGAAAATTACACAGTCTGACACCCACGCACATCAGACACACCAACACCCCTGCACGCAGAAAAGCTCAGAGCAGAAAAACATACACGGAAACACATGCACGACAAACAAAACAGAGAGGAAACCATCAAACGGAGCAGCAGCTCTGTGCACCCAGACCAACATTAGCGTTCACACTTTTTATAATCATACACAAAGAATGCAAGAAGAAATACTGTAAATAATGGGATTCGTGTTTCTCTTTGAAAACTGTGCTCACATGTGGTTGGGAAGTTGGTCTGAGGTGATGCAAACATAGTGACCACAAGAGTGAGGCCAAGTTTTCATAGCAGGTTATGATCATGTAATTTGGTTCCAAAACATTTCTGAAAGCCAAAGTGTTGCAAACACGCTCCAGACTTTTGCAGTAAAAACAATGAAATGTGGGATCTCAGTGACCAGAAATGCATATTTAGAATCTGCAGAAACAAAATCAAGGGTAAAGCTGGAAATAGACGCCAGAATGGAGGATTTGTCCCTCACTAAACTCTACACCCATCTAAGCTTTTCATCCTCTCACAGTATAACTCGTGGTGATTTTAGGGACAATGGTTCTTTGATATAATCAGGTATCTCAGTGTCTTTTACTGCTGAGATGACTACTAAACAACTAGAGGGGTGCTTGGAAACTGTCTCTCGCTCAGCCAAGGATAATGCTCTATATTGCCATGTTAAAGAAAGTGAAAAAGAACTTCTGGATCTGCCCATATATCAAGGATCCATTCCAAATTCTTCATGCCCCACCCCTCCATAAAAAAATTGAGTTGAGCATTTATTGCATAATCCTGCAAACTACAGCTGCTTTCAGCCATGCACTGAACTCCAGACATCGTTCAGAGGGGCTGTATGTGGGAACACAAATGTCCAAGTCAGTTGTTCCCATCTTCTTTCGTAACTTTCCCACAGATGAAGTTGTCAGTTTGGAAGACAGTGAGATGTGAGAGCGTTGATAAGGGCCGACGCTGGTTCCAATGTGCTGTGGAAGTAGATTGTATGCTCTACCCAGGCTCCACCGTTGGCCTGAATGTTCCCAACAAAATTATTGATGGCACAAGATCACATTTAATTTTTGTTGATAATGATTAATCAGAGACCACAGACACATTTTAATCAACAATAAACAAATTATAACATTTAAATTCACTTTTAACACCACATATATTGTAGTCAGCTGATGTAAATGTTTGCTGTCAGGTTTTTGTTCCAAATCACCCAAATAACTGTGTTACAGCATAGAAGGAGTTAAACTTCTTCCTTTACTTCTGCTCATCTTTAGTGCTTTTAGTTTTCTGGGAAATTTGGGCTGTGCTTAGTTCTTACTCTTATCAATGTGATATTTCTTTGACCTGTGAAAAACTTGTTGGGCCAGCCGTGCCTATTTACTGTCGCAGTTGTTTGGCTTTGCTAAGATTGGATAGCACCAATAACAACTTTTCAAAATGTGTAAAGCTAAAAAAAAAACAAGAGCACAAGGCACCCATTCAAAATGTCTCGGCAGGAGAGATTTTCTAGTTTTCTCTATTGTTTTGTTCATGGTTTTTCGTCATTCTTTTTCATTTTAGAGTAAATTAAGTATTTAAGTATATAGGAATAGAGATAACTGATTTAACCATGTTGTTAAGCTTCAATGAAAGTGCAGCACTGCCGTCTAATCAAGTCTTCAAGATTTAGTACAAAACTCATGCTGGACTTTATTAAACGCATTATTAGGCCACATTACTATGAAGCACATCACATGGAGAGGACAAGAAAATTAAAACTTTTTTTTTGTTGCAATTTTAGATAATTAAAAGTCATGCATGCTGGGTCATCGAAAGACCCAGTCCTTTGTGCTCTGATTGGCTTAATTAGCTTCTGAAGTAGAAAATTACCCCTTCCATGAGATGTGTGATTTCTGAGTGTGTGAGGAGAATGACTTAATCAAATATAATCAGAAAGGAATAATTAGGACTTATCTGCTGCATGACAATACAATGGAATATTCTTTACAATGAGAAATACCAGCTTATGGGTCTGCAGATATCTAAAGCGCAATATAATAAAGCTTGAACCCGCAAATGTACAGAAATGTGTACCCTGCCTTTGTTCTTCACATGTTGAACACTTTCCTGGCAGTTTTGATTATACCTCAGTCTCTGTTGCTCTCATGTAGAGTCTTTGCAGATTCTAATTATGAAAATGGAACATGACAGGCATGGTTTTGATGGACTGGACTGACGCTGCAGCCATCGGTTCCAACCGAACAAACCTGCTGAGTCCACACAGATGCAGCCCTCCCAGCTGTGGAAGCTGCGAAACACAAGCAAGTCTCTAAAACCTATTTCACATCACACAGGCTCGTAATGACAGCGGTTTGCAGCGGAAGAGTGTATGAACAGATGAACACACCCACGCGCACACACACACACACAATCTCACAGCCAGTTGTCATGGGTACCCAACTGACTAAAATAATGTTCTTTGTTCAAACATCGGTACTATATGTCCTTCAATACTTTGTTCTATATTTTTCATTTCCACATCATTATGCTTGTTTGCCCTGACCCCATCCATCCATCCTTCTATCATCCATCCATCCATCCATCCATCATCCATCCTTCTATCATCCATCCATCCATCATCCATCCATCCATCCATCCATCCATCCTTCCATCATCCATCATTTATCTATCCATCCATCCATATATCCTTCCATCAATAATCAATCCATCCATCCTTCTATCATCCATCCTTCCATCAGTCCATCCATCCTTACATCCATCCATCCATCCATCCATTCATCCATCCATCTATCCTTCCATCCATCATCCATCATTTATCTATCCATCCATCCATCCTTCCATCCATCCTGGACACACAAACACCTTTCTCCTCCTCCATACTTCTTTTTCTTTCTAAATGCATACCTCCTAATGAGAGATCTGCACCTGTCCTGACTGTATTTATTGTATTGTATTTTTCACTCTCCACTCTTCTCTTCTGTAAATGTACCTAACTTATTGAGCTGGACTCACCTTTTACTGAACAGGCACACACACATACAGCTACAAAAGCTGCCCTCATACACACAGAAATAAGCATAGCACAGGCAGAGCACACACACACACACACACACACACACACACACACACTTACACACAATGGGGACACACAGAGCACACACAGTGCCAAATCCACTTAACCAAACCACTCTCTTCCTGAAAACGGCTGATTTGAGCTCCCGCAGCCCCTAATCATCCAATCAGGGACAGAGCAATCTCCTCCCCACTGGGCCTATCAGAGCCCTTCATACAGGTTCCTCTGTTCCTGCAGCGATGGCAAGACGGAGTCGTGTTTAGAGCGCCCTGCCACTCATTCTGGGCACGTTTAGAGAGGCTATCCCTCGCTAGGAGTTTGCAGTTCATTTATATAGCTCTCTGTTGTGTACTGGGCTGTTGTGAAAAAAAGAGACGTTTGCATTGCCAGTGCCCAGTAAAGATCACATATCTCCAATTTTGTTCCAGTTTTCGGCTGCAACAGCTGTTTACTACCACCACCCGAATATATTGAATGGATGGATGGATGGATGAATGGATAGATTCATTTCTCAGGGGCAGAGTATGAATGAATCACCTTGCAAATAAAGGGAATTAAAATGAAATTTTGTCAGCAATTTTTGGTTGTAAAATGTAGTGCACGTTGGGTCATGGCTACTGCCAGTCCTTTGTGCTCTGATTGGCTTAATTAGCTTTTGAAGTAGGAAATTACCCGTTCAATGAGATTGTGTGATTTCTGAAAGTGTGGAAAGAAAGACTTCATCAAATATAATCAGAATGGAATAATTAGGACTGTTATCTGTAGCATCAAGTTACCCTGTTTTTTAATAAGAAAAGCCGTAATTATAAGGCGACCGATGTATGGTGGCAAGATTTTGCTTCTTACTTTATTCAAGCATATAAATGAAATGGTGTCGCTCATATGCATTTGCATTTCTGATATCTCACATGTCTGATGTCTGTTCCTTTGTGCGAAGAGGTGCCCTTCTCGAGGAGCAGAATTGTGCAGCCAATTGAATTTCAAGATCTATTCAACCAACTGGAGGCTGCATAGATGCAGGATGATGAGCTTTTAGCTGCCACTGATTATGCCTGTGTGAAAAACACTCATATCTAAAGATAGAAAGAGGGGTGATAAGAGTCAGATGAATGGACAGATAGAGGTATAGACCAAAGACAGAGCTTTGTCTTTGAAAGAAAAAGATGTAAAATACATTGTGTGAGAGGTCAAGGGTTGTTGTCACGGTGATAACAACCCCAAAATGTCCCCCTTTGTTTGGATGGACAGATCAGTTCATTTCAGTGTCGTGAGCCTCTAACAGCCTCTAACACGCTTCATGTGAAAGGGGTAAAGAAAACGAGTGTAGCCTTTCAGGAAAAAAAATAAAGGGAGGTTGGAATTAGCTTCATATCTGTCTCTGTGACAGTGAAAAGGGACACGCTGTAATTAGAGAAAAGCAATCTCCCTCCCATATCTCCCACTGTGTCTCTCTACCTGTACTCTCACTCAACCCCCCATCTCAATCACGCTCCCTCGCTCTGCCCATCTCCGAGATGTTTTTGTCCATTTGATTTTCTCCTTTTCATGCTCCATAATGGCACATTGAGAAACCTCCATCCAGTCCTCATCCCCCTGTCCCCCCCTTCGCTCTTCCATTATCCACCCCCACTTTTTGTCCTCTACTCTTTCCTTTTTCACCTCCTTCCCCATCTCTCACTTTCCACCTCTCTCTATCTCATTACTCCGAGGGGGCCACCATGCTGTGATCCCGGCTATCAGTAATGGCTCATGGCCTCGGCGGATGGGAGATTGCAAATGTAGCACAGATGAAATATTAGGTGGTGACTGGGATTGTGTAAATCAATGGCTTATGAAGGCTGACCAGGCTCCTTCATCCCCTCACACACACACACACACAAACACACACGCACATTTGGCCTGCTCTTCCTATTATCTCTCGCTCCGTGGGTAACCCTCACTCTCTCTTTGTTGGTAAATCACTCCCTCTCTGTTCATCATTAACATCCCACTATTTTCCATGTTGTTCAAATAAAAGAAAAAACAAGAAGAAAACACCCCTCAGTCTGTTTCTCTCCCTCCATTAATGGAATTTGATAATGAGGGCCACGACTTGGTCCTCGTTTTTAGCCTCTTTCCCCTCTTCCTCCCCCTCCTCCTCCTCCTCTTATCTGCCTCTCTTTGCAGCAGAAGGTAGATAATGGGGATCAGAGAGTGTGTGTCTCTTCCATTAAAGCCCCTGCAGGTTCATAAACCAAATCACAAATCAAACAAAAGTGCAGAGCCGGAGCAGATAGGACTCCAGACTGTAGCAGCCAAATCTCCAAATAGGGTTTAGTAATGTTGCCATGAAATTAGTGAGGGAACCATAAAAATGACATTTTAAAAATCACTTTACGGGGCTCACACAATGACTTTAATGTGGTTGGAGTTCCAACAGTAATTTGCACGGATTCTCCATTTTCAGAATGGAGGTAAGCAAAAGTCGGCAAACAGAATGCATGAAGTGTGCACACACACTCTGCATTGCATTGCTGAATGTACTCAAGCTCATTAGCAGTTGATGACAGTGTCACGATTATTTGACTTAGGAGACGTCACAGATAAACAAGGGCTTTACTTTAGATGGAACATTGGGGGAGTTGAGGTCAACTACTCTGGATAATTCCTTAATTACTATTATTTCTTAACAGTAAATAACCACTTAATATACTTTAGAAAATAATTACTATATGTCATACCTGGCAGACAATGTCAACAAGCTTGTGGCCAGAGTAGCTTCACTCAAAACCTGAAACAAGTAATTCTTTGTTCATGCTACAAATGAAATGAAACTAAGTAAAGCAGTCATTTTATCATGTTTGTAATAAGAAAAATACTTTTTGCCATTGGCAGAAGTGAAGACTTCAACAAAGGTGTTTTGATTTTACGCTGAAGTGATTCACTCTTCATGTGTTTTAATGCAGGTTACAAAGAGGGAACTATGATTATTTTGAGATTCGCTTTGCTCAGTTGTTTGGAGGATTCAGCCAAATACACTGTAGCTGTGCACAGTAAATGTGAATAGGAGTGTTGTTTGACTTTGACTGCAGCAACCAGACAAGAGCTTTGTCTGTTTTGTTTACTTGTGGCATTGGTGCTAAACGAAGATTTAATTCACTGGTAAATGAACCTCGACACCTTGTGCAGCTGCTTCACAGTTAAAGCTCGACACCAGGAAAACACTGACAGTTTGTAAACCGGTGAATCAGCTCAAACGATAAAATGGTAAGAAGAGACGAAAGGGTTGTAAATGAGCTCATTAGAAGAATATGTGCGTGTGTGTGTGTGAACAGTCTTATTAGAATTGCATTTCAATTTCTCCTACACTTATGTTAACAAGTGTAACTTTATAATGACATTTCTGACACAAACACCTTCAAAATGCCCCCAGTCCATTATTTCTCAAATAACAATCAATATGTTTTTATTCCACAGCGGCAAATAAAAATTAACAAACTCTTTGTGTAAATAAAAATGAAATGTCATTGTAAAAAGAACTTTGAGTGCAGCATTCTCAAATGTCACCAAGTATTTGTATTACTATTGTTGTGTGTTTGAATCAAGCTAAATAGCCTCAGTGCTTTGCGTAGTTAATACGTCAGCGGTCATTCTGAGAACTTTTTACACTTTAGGCAATTCACAGAATTCCAGGCACATGTAATTATTGATTGCCTGGAAATGTCAAGAAAAGGCTATTATGATTTCATCCGGTGCTTCAGCCAAACAAAGACTGTGGCCAAGGAGGAAGTGCTGATTGGCTCATGTTTTATTTTCTATTTAGATTTTTGAGGTAAATGTCATTTTACTTCAATGTAGGTGGAAATATTTTATCAGACATTCAAAACTGTCATCGGATTGTTGATTACTGTGGATTTGAGAGATGAGTTTCATAACAGGGTACATCCCCTGTAATAGTATCCAAGTGTAGTTTGAAAGGGTTTAATCAGCCCATAGGAGGGGAAATTACATCAAGACTCAAACTCTGGGACATGTTTGTAACAAATGAGAAGTCAGACCTCCACAGGGGTCTTATATTGAATGATGCATCCCAACTGCTCTTTGTGTTGATGGGCACTTAATGTTTGTGTTTCCACATGGGATTCCAGACAGAGCTTGGAAATTATTTGAGTGGTTGTTTTATTTGCTGTGGATGATCCATGAAGCTTCCCTCTCGTCGGGCGTTACATTTCTGGCTGCTGTCTTGATACAACTAAACCAATAATATTTATCTACCATTTGTAGATACGCATTATTAGACACAACTTAAATAATTATATTCTATATTAATTTTGCCCAGATACATAGACCTGAGTTGGTGAATGCACAAAGTCACATTCAAAGGAAATATATAAAAAGAGAACATTATTTAAAAACCTCACTTGCAAATCATATGTTATATAGAATTTGTTCTTCATTAATAGATCAGTAACCATTAGCGATAATTTGTCTTTTTGGAAGGTTTTGTCAAAACATTTTTTTCAACAAACAAATGTTTGTCCATGATTAAGACATGAAGTTCATTATCATTCATCTGTAACTATATTAATATTTATGCAATATCATGAACCAAAGTAGGACAGACTAAAATATTGTTTAAAAATACAAACCTTTACAAAATCTCTGAGGAGACAAAATTTACTCCTTGCATTTTCTCAAAAAATGGCAATATGTAAATGCTCTTCCCATCCTTTCTCTTCCTGTGCACTCTATCCATGTCTGTGGTGATTCTGCACAACAGAACCTCAATCATTAGTGCTCTGACAACATGGCTGGACTGGACCAAGCTATGCACCGATATGCTGTGGCTGGAGAAGATCAGTGAACACACAGTGAAGGGAAAAGAACATGATGGGAACAAAAAGGGTCGACATTTGGACCCACTTCAGATATTAATGCAGCTGAGAGAGATAGTGAGTGCTGCTACAAAACCACAAACCTCAGGAGATCCCTTAAGGTGCACAGCACAGAACCTGAAGTAGCCTTACATCATGGTAAAAATGGAACTTCACTTGAATGCCAATGACAAAACACAATGGTGTGACATTATCTATTACAATTCACAACAACGGGACATTGTGTTGCTCACAAGTGGAGATTGGAATCGGATAAAGTCAGTAGCCCAGTTGTCTAACCTTTTGCTTAGAACAGGTTGGGTGTAGATTAGTTTGACCTCTGTGTGTCATGGTATTAATTCTCCTGAACTGGATCAGCATTTTTTTCTGAAGAACTTGACTTGAAATGTTCAACTGTAACATTAGTTTAAGCCATTTTCTCACTCTTCTAAAGCCGTTAGACGAAAAGAAACAGAAACAACGAAACGTTAGATGATGCATCGTGTGACATTATGTTGTCATAACCAGTCGTGCATAGCTTAGCATCTATTAATGATCCTAATATATCATGCTTGGCTGGGGATACAAGTTAAACAAAACAGTGCTCTCTTGCTGTTAAACAAAGTGCATCGGAATGCCTTTGTTTCAAGAGTCCGTACAAAGCCTAATTTGCTTATAGCAAAATAGCTTGGGTCTAAAATAACTTGGTTCTAAAATCCTCCCACACTTTAGATGATCCTGTGTGTTTTGTAGCTGCAGCTTTTTTTATTGATAATTCATGCTCTGGGCTCAGTGTTCTTTGAGAACTGCTGTTGTCAGTCGTCGCCCAAGCCTTGCTGTTTAAAGTTTCTCTATTATTGTCTCATAACAACCACTTATCCAAAAAGTTTCTCAGTCAACCCTGCATTTCCTCAGGTCCTCAACAATACACATGTGGTTTGAAATCGATCATATGAGGAAATTTGAGAAAATCAAGGGTGAGACAACACAGAGGTTCCTCTGTTTGTTAGATTATCTCCAGGTTGTTACTGGATTTTCCTCCCACTGACTTTATTCCACCACCAGCAGCAGCTACTGTATATTGTAGGACTCCTGCTCTGTCTATATTGATACAGGCTATGGATGAGATCTAATTACCATAGCCTTTTGCACAACAATTCATTTTGAAATTGTGTTATACACTTACAATAGATCTGTACTTGAGTCAAATTTGCTTCTCTCAAAAAAAAAAAAAACATGACAGTCAGGTCAAAAATGTTTTCACCCTGCCTACAGCTGTTTGTGTAAAATCAACATTAGTCCACAGGTCCGATGACGAATACACCTCTGGGGGTGTAGACAGTGGATCAAAACTCCAATGAGTTGAATGTTTGTCCAAACAAAACACAACATTTTAACAGCCATGATATGAATTCAGATAAATCTAAAAGCTGATAGCCAATGCATTTCAGTCAGTGTATTCTGTACACAACAAAAGCGAATGTTAAACAAGAAGCAGACACCAAAAGCTTCCAGGACCACAATCATGTCCCTCATCTGCAGGTTCCCCCATATTCATATGCGGGAAAATCTGTTGATGGAGATTAGTAATAAATTACATCAACGTTTATGATTCTATCATTAGAGTCGCTGTGATCGCAGTCAGACTAATGTAGGGATTTCACGAGACACACTTTTATTGCATGCTTGCTGCTCTGTCGCTGTGCTGTTTCAGTCCCCGAGGGATGTGGGCTCTTTGACACTGTCAGGTGATCCAGTGACATACCGTTGTTTACAGAGGAAATTAAATTCATATCAAGTGTAAATAGTTTAAGAAGTATGAGGAGAAAGTTTTTTTTACTTTTTTAAGCAATATCTCTGTTACACACTCCCCCCATCTCCTCATTTTGTTTGCATCTCCATCATTTTCCATCCTCCTCTCGCCATCTCTCCCTCTTTCTCTTTGTCTATCATTCTCTCCTTTTCTCTCTCTCCATCCCCTCCCTCTCTTCCTGTCCCCAGTGTTCATTGCCACATTGAGTTTTCACAGGAATTTGAGCATGAATCTTTAATTAGCAACAGCTGCTGTTCCTGTGTGCACGTCTTCATGTGTGCGTATATGTGAGTGAGTCGACGTGTGTGTGTGTGTGTCTGGTTGGTGCTAACTATTCTCATGGGCTCACTGTCGCCTCGATCACTGTTTCACACACCAAGCAGCCTGCCAAAGAGCACACGCACACACACACACACACACACACACACACACACACACACACACACACACTCATGCAAACTGCACACCCACATGTGAATGCACATAACATTTACATCCATCACTCATCACACACACACACACATTTTGCCCATGTATATTTTTCAGTGTCATTGGCCCCTCTTCCTCTCTGTCCTTTTCATCTCATCCCCTTGTTTTCTTTCTCTCTCTTTGTCCTCATTTGCTCAGCTGTTAGCCATGAATTATGTATCATAGCCTTATGGAGTGAGAAAAGTTAGCTCGGGGCTATCATTTCCCACTTAACGATCATTAGTTGAGTTTTTGCACCAATTAGAGCTTGATAGCAAATCAGGTCTTTTTTTTTTGCAGCCGTCCAACTCCTGCATAATGCAGCTCATTGCACCTTTTACAACCAGATTCTATTGAACCAGTACATAAAGACGAACATTGGTTTCTTAATCAGACTAAATCGCCCAGTTTGACTTTACATTGGATTCACATATCAGTTTGGTTACATTGAGCCAGACCAAGGAAACATCAAAACAGACCTATGTGAAGATGAGGGTGTGAACTTACCTGTAGATGAAGATTAACCATGATCATGGATGGAAGGAAACCCAATCAGATAATCAATAATAAGATAATAAGATAATCAAAACATGAATCGGAAACACATAAATAATTGTAATTGATTTTTGACCTGAAAGTCCACTGTGACTCTTTACCTGCCAAAAAACTGAAACATAAGGAAAAATGCAGAGATGTTTCAGAAAAAGCTGACGGAGGAGAGCACAGAGAGTGACGCCCCATCCAAACTAATGTGGATATTTTGCACAAATAACTTTTTCCTCTGTGTCTGAGGCTGATCCTCATGCAAACAGTATTTTAATTCACTAAAACTGATTTTACGAAGGCCTACCACAGTCCAGATTTTTAAAACTGTTTCTGTTTAGAGGTCTACATGTTAAAAGGAGCGCTTGGGAAACGTTGACGTCACAGCTTACTTTACATATCCACTGTTGCGTTGTGGGAATGACCATGAATCAGAAACAACAACAATGGCAGTATTTTGTTTGGTTTGCAGCTAAATTTCTCTGCACTCTTCTGTTCACCACATTACTGACACTCACAGACCACATTGTTCTTCTCTGGTATGTAAGGCTGAATAGCCATGAAATTGTGTTCAAACATTCATAATCAAACATCCCAGAACATGATTTGGTTAGAGTTTAGCACAATAACTAATTGATCAGGATTAAATCATCATCTGGGTTTAAATAAATACTTCATTAAGGTTTGAGGTTTGAATAATAAACATACAGTCCTGTGGTTGGTCAACCCAACCATCCACCTCACTTCCTCCTGGAACAGACTTTTATATACTTGCGTCACCTCACTTCCTTATAATTACACGACCATAAAAGATCCTCTAACAATAAAATCCAACTATACGGCTGCAATGACCTGCTTGCACTTACAGTCTCGACATGTAGGAGGATTCCTGCTGACAACGGACAACACTGATCCCTGGTCAGGAAGGTGGCTGTTAGGGTAATACAGTAAATAAATGCTCTGTCCAACACAGATTACAGTGCATGTGGCAGGACTCACTAACTTTTACAAGAATCTTGACACAAATAGTAACTGATTGCATATATCCCAAATTATTGTTCGGTTTCAGATACAATTCATTTTGCTATACTCACTATAGTAACTTGCCACGTGTGAAAAAATGTTGCTCCCTTTGTCTTTGAATCCTGCTGTTTTTAAATTCTTATTTCTGTCAGAGTGTCTCCTCTCCTCCCCTCTCTCCTTCACAAGACATCCACTCCTTGCCAGGACCGGGTTTTATTTTTGCTGACTTCAAGGCAATTTGTGGGAAAATGTCATATTTTCCATTATACTAACATTGCCGCCCTTCTTGCCTTACCCTGCACACACACACACACACACACACACACACACACATTCAGACACTGAGATTGAGTTCGTGTGAGCCCGCTCCCTTGCCAGATATACACCCTGGGTGTCATTACGGTGCCATGGTAACGAACCATAAACTGAGACTCGCGTCCTTTCTGTAATTCTGTCAAGGTAGTAGTCCCTGTGCTCACTGTCGGTCACACAGCAGCAGTTTCAGCATATATTAATTTTCAAACACGAATCACAGACGGAGATAACATCCTGTAATTCAACATACAATCAGAGAATAGTTGGATAAACTGCCGCAGCATCTGATATTACTTGACACACAACTGCTGGATTGTTGCAAATAGTGGGAAATCCACAAAAACTGACAAACATCCCTGTGTGGTTGAATACAATACTTTATTAGTATCCAGCTCACTGTATGTACTGTATTACCAAGTCAGCATTTCCCTGTCCTCACTTTGGCTCACAGGCTTGATGGCTTGCCTCATTTCACACCCAACTTTGCAGTCCTCCTTCCATAAGGGAGCACGAGATAATAAAATAGTGTAAGAGGCTGAATGAGATGGAGCAGTTGTTGAAGAAGGAATACGATACAGAATAACAAAGGAATGAAACCGAAATTAATTTCAAAAGGAGAAGAACGTGAGACTATTCAGGAGGAAAAGATATTATTACGATAGGATACGTTCAAAGAGATTGGTAATGGAGGAGAGGAAGGGATGCAAGGATGGATGGAGGAATAGAAGGAGGAGAGTAATGACAGAGAGAAAGGAAATGGAGGAGGAGAAGATGAAAAACAGTTTGAAAGGTCATAGTGAGGCTATGGTAACCATTCTCTCCAAAGACAAATGGAAACAAACCGTCTTCAAAGAAAAAGACTTGATACTAGAATAACACACGTCTGTTTTTTTTCTCATCTGTCAAAGCTTGGGTTTCCATCAGCCTTTCAGTTTATTATCGTTTTCCCTTCAAGGAAACTAAAGAACATCTTGTTTATCTCTTATCTTTTCACTTCTCATTTTATTCATCTGCCATGATATCCCACATCTCTCTCTTCACATTTGATCCCTTTCTCCTTTCTAAAGATTTATTCCACAAGCATTGAGCAGATTGTTATATAAGCAGTGACGCACGGAGAGGAAATTCACCTCTTAGAGGGGGAGGTGGAGGAATAATATTCCCAAAGATATAAACTAAGATTAACCGGGTAGCGAGGGTTTAGCATGAAGATAAAAGGGTGAGGAAATAGGTGAGTTGGAGAAAACACAGAGTGAGGGAGAGGTAATAATAGCAGGGTAAAATGTATCACTTGTTTCTACAACAATTATTTAGTTCTCTTGCGAGGCACGCACTGGTCATATGTCCATTGCTCTGTGTGTGTGTGTTTGTGTGTGTGTGTGTGTGTCTGTGTGTGTAAGTGCCTGTGAGGTCAGCCTATAACACTGGTGTTTTCTTACTACCTCAAGCAGCCAGGTAGCTTAGCACAAACACTGGAAAGAGAGGGAAACAGTTAGCCTCTTTCTGTCAGCTGAAACAAAAGCAGTGGTGGAGGAGGTTCTCAAACAATTTACTGAAAAAATAAATAGACATAAATGCACAGAAGTAAAAAACAGAAGTACCACATTACTTTTTCTTCTTAAGATAAGTTTAGTAAGCACTTGCTCAATTCTTAAAGGATGTCTGATCTATAGCTCCACACTCCGGCTCGTGCTCTTCTAAGTTCTTCATTTGAGATTGTTTAAGGCCAAGAGATGAGGCATCCATTGTGAAAGAGTTTATATCATTTATATTACTTATAACCATTCTGAGCCATAAAGTAGTGGAGTAAAAGTGAAGATTGCATGAAAATAAATCTACTGAAGTAAAGTAAAGATAAATGCAGTATGTACTAAGGCTCAGTAATGAAGTACATGTACTTCTATTATGTCCCACCACTGAACAAAAGCCATCTACCAACACCTCTAATGCCCACTAATAGATATAAGTGGCAATCTGCTGAATAAAAAAATCATATTTAATCTGATATTTGTTTTTAAAGAAATCCAGTAAAAGTATAAGGGAAGATGTCCATTTGATGAACCTTACAGAAAATACTGTACCTTTACTTCCTCTAGAAGGTGGAAGGGTCAAACTCCCAGAAACACTATTGATCTGACGCAGCATTAGCATTCATGATGCTGCCTTTAAAATGCAGTGGCTGTCACTGAAGTATACTGTATGTCAGGAGATCTTAAACACAGAGGTCACGCTCAAACACAGCCACAGAATTACAATAGATGAGTATAGGACATTTGCTGCTGCAGTGATCATCAGACTCTGCACGACATCTTCGATGATTTGTTTCATTTTCTTTTCGGGTTTTTTTATCCTTTTCTACTGTACTTTTAAGTGTGATTTAAGGAGAGTCATAATGACAGAGAAGAAGGAAGAAACAACAGGTGATCAAACATGTGGAAAGCTTTGAAAGGTCATTCACCCTGTGTGTGTGTGTGTGTGTGGGCGCGCAATACCACCATGATCCCTCTTTTACACACTTCTTCTTTCACACAATTTCTTTTTTCGCTCTCCCACTTTCAGCCCTGTGACCTGCTCAAATCATAGCCTGTTGAAAATTCAATTTAAGAGCACTGTGATGTCTCCCTCCACGCTTGCCCCCTTAAATAGTTCACTGACCGACCCCCTCTCTCCACACACACACACACACACACACACACACACACACATAGACACACACAAACGTACAAAAAATTGTTGCAGAAGAAGAAGAGGGCATTGTGAAACAGCAGTGTGAAGTAGAAGAAGAAGAAGACGGATATGATTTCCTGTGGTTTCAGGAGCGCCGCAGTCTCAGGCCCGTCATCTATTATTCACTTTGACGAGGCGCACAGTAATATCTCACACACTGTGGACTCAAGGCTTCCATTTCGCCAAAGTGAAACGAGGAATGGAATTTTTTATGAGGGGACTATGAAAATATTGTTCCTAATAAATAGGCCTGCTGGTGTTTTCTAAGCTATAGCTGTGGCTTTGGCTAGCAGTGTATGAGGCAGAATATACATTACACCCACCCTTACCCACCACTGAAAGAAGAGTCACTTCTCCTCACAATCGAAACGGAATATTTTAACTTTCTCTCCCCTTTTTAAACACTAATTATTTCCCTTCTTTTTTCATCTTTTTCTCTCCATTTGTGTTTCTTTTCCCCCTCCATCGTTTTTTTCTGCATAGGTCAGACATTTTCTCACCACAGGAGATGCAGAAACAACAATATAACCTTAAATCTGCAATGGCAGACCGGAAACTTATTTTCACATTTAAAGATGGCAAATCTCAAAGGCACATACACACTTAAGAAGACGTTATATCTTACTATGTGGCTGCTTTTCTTGAAAACCTTTGTTTGAACTGGATGAAGGGAAAGAGAAGCAAAGAGAACAGCATGTTCTGACTGACATTAAAGCCAATCACCTCCTGCCAGATATAAAAAGTCTGCTAATGCATTTTTTTTTTTTTTTTACAGAAATACAGTACTACTCTACCTCATCTGTGAAACCTGTGGTAAAGGTTTGGAGAGCTGAAATTTATGGCAGCAGACTCTAGGGGGAGCACTTACCACAAAGCACAGGATTCCACTGACAGGTTTTTCACAATATTGAGATGTCTGGTTAAACATTTGAACTCCATAAATTTGATTTCTGTTTTTTTTTCATTTTTTTTTTTCGACAACCTTTCACTCTTGAAGAGGGAAGTGTATAAATATATAATTACAACAGGTATCATGATGCATTTCCCCTCTACTGGTTTGTAGTTCTATTACTATTCTATTCCTTTGTTGCCACGGTTCTGGACATGCGTACACACACACACACACACACACACACACACACACACACACACACATTGATTTGGAGACTTATTCTTAACTGTAGTCACCACTTCCCCCTCACTTCCCCCAACCTTAACCTTAACATAACCTTAGCCAAACCCATAAGCCATGTCTTCACCTAAAAATCTAATGATCTGGACCACACACACTTCATGCAATGATGCTCAGTGAAGCCTCCTAAGTCACATGCACAGTTCCCGCTATCTCTAAGCTCCACTAGTTTGTTCTCTCTTCCAATCACAACCTGATGTGTTCGACTTGAGCCAATCACCAGTAAACTGTCCAAGTTTGAAATGTTCTCTCTCCCTCCTGTCATTCACACTGAGTGACCCAGCTCCACCCAAGCATCAAGACTGGATACCGGATCGTCTCCTTCCAACAATTTAACTTCAAGCCCCTTGACATCCCAACTTTGTGCTCCAACACTCATTCACACAGATTTTTTTCAACATCAATGTCTCATTACCATCAGCATAATCTGTAAGAAATCATTTTTAGCATGTTTGGTAAAATCCAGGTACAAAGCAGCACTATGTGGCACAAACACCGAACTGTTAAGACCTCAATACCTTCTGTTTTTGCTGTGAGAGCAAAGAGCAGCTAAGTCGCTCCTGTGATCAAAGATTTAAACCTGTAACTGAATCCATGATAAACAACAGTCACACATTGGACACTGGTTGTGCAGCAAATAATTATCTGACTCCAACAACAACAATAAGATATTTACCTTTGTCATATTTAAGTGATTGAAAACTGTTGAATACATAAAATAAGATGTATTTAACTTCTGATCCTTCCTTATATACAACATGACAGCAACTTTTTAGTAGATTTGTAATTTTTAGATTGCAGCAGGACAGACTGTAAATACAGGATTGTCACGCTACTACCATCTACTGTCATGTCCAGAGTTGTAACTGTGCTTATATCAATATTTAGCTCTTTGGGTTGTCCACCAGCTTATAAAGGAATATCTTGCTCTTTATCTGCTGAGCAGCCGACATTACTATTGTCACTATTTCCATCAACTGCTGGGGAGGATGAATTCACTGGGTTTATGATGCGATAACTCTCCGTGGGTTTTTCCCTAAGTGAAGCTTTTCACATTAGACTATATGTCATCATGAACCAATGTGAGGGTGGATCATTGTCTCTGTATGTTGACCCTGTGATGGAGCAGAGACCTGTCCAGGGTGCACCTCACCTCTGGCCCGATGTCAGCTCTGGCTCCAAATGTAACGTGTTCATTTGTGACTATTAGAGGTTCATCTCTGAATAGTGGCTCATTTTTATCTAGAGTCTATGATTGATTGTGATTGCAAAGTTTAGCAAAATAAATCTTGATTACTGTATTTAAAACGCAAGCTGGGGCGAAGATGTTTTACTGAACTTCTTCAAGCACTTGTGTCTACAGCAACTCACTATATATATCGGAACTCATTCTTGTCGAGGACACATGACTTGCTTTTTAATGATACTCAGCAGTGCACAGCCTGTGTACAGCTGGATGGGAGTGTACTATTTGCATACAGGAAGCCCACAATGAATGACTCTTTACAACTGTAACCGGTTTTAAGTCAGCTTAAGAGTTTGCACATATACAGTAGGTGGATATCGAGAAGTGCATATAAATATCATTCTCCAGCTTAAGGGCAACAGCACATTGCATTCTGTGCAAAAAAATTCTTTGAACTGCTCCAGGATTAATCCAAAGCAAGAGTCTGTGTCAATCTCCTCCATTATTCGTGATGACAATGTTCGGATGAATAAAGCAGGCCAAGACATTTCCAATGAGATGGCGTGTTTAACATAACAAAAGGGTGTTTTTCCCTGCATCTCATTCTGTTTTCTGAAAAACCTTGATTTCATTCAGGCAGTCAGTCAGTCTGCTATCACATCTCCTTTTCATAGCCTTGTTGTTTAAGCCCCACATAGGCCCCCATCTTTTTTTTTTTTTACACCAGTCAAAACATTTCCTTTCTGTTTTTCTCATCTCTTGGTTTCTCTTTGAGGATTTGCCCCAGACATTGAACGCATTCAATAATTTATTTATTTGTTTTTCATTTGCACGGGCCAAAAGGTGTTTTAAGTGTGTGTAAAAGAGGTCGTAGCATGAGAATGATGCAGTTATGGCTTTGCAATTAATGAATTTACATACAGTAATGGGGAATGTTTGGCAGGCAGAATGTTGGTCTCAGACGGGAGCGAGTGTGACCTCTGACAAACGAGCAGGAAAATAGATGGAGACTGACCTTAGAGGAAACAGAACGATCTCCCACTTAATTTCTCAGACACTCATTTACAGACATTTTCATGAGGGAGAGAGCGAGATGTAGAGGGATGGGAGAGAGATTAAATTGCTTCATGCATTGATAATATCTTATATTTTGTATTAGAGGGAGACAGGATGGAGCCAAAGAAAGAGAGAGGGGAGAGAGAGATCGACACACTGACCAATCTGCAGGCAATCTCCTTAATTTCACAGACGCTCATTTACGGTGCGTTTTCATAGAAGAGAGGAGGATTAAATTGCTTCATGCATTGAAAATGTCATACTTTTTGTCAAAAGAGAGAGGAGGGAGATAGAGGGCGTGAACCCGCTGGCCTTTTTGGTCTGCAATTCCTCACACTGCTTCCCATTCTATCGACCCATTCATCTGCTCACATCAAGTCTCTTGTTGCAGGAAAACAGCAAAAGTAACCAAATGTACTGCTCTCAAGGTTCAGGCTGGTGATATTCGTTTTTCTCACAGTCAATAAAACCAATAAATGAAAACCAACAATGAACTGAGCCCAATAACAAATGTGTAATGTGTATCCAAAGCCTGATATATCTTATTCCTCTGGGCCATAGGCCTCCAATAATGTTCAAAAACTATTTTAAAAAATGAGCCACACTGAAGAGGCACTTTATTTCAGATTGCTTGCACTGTCTCTTGAATATTTTAAGTTATGATATCCATTAAAATAGGTCAAATTAAACTTCAAGACTATACAATATTATCTATTAATTATACATGTGTGAAGACAGTGTGAATAGGACTGGGAAAAATGATATCATACCATTTCATATCAGTCAATATCGATCATTTTCATGATAAATGAAACTTTTGTTTAATTGCAAGGGATAAAAATTATATTGTGATAGTTATTGATGTTTTTTCGCCCAAATGAAAACATCTGATTGTGATACACAGATTGATTTTTTCTCGGTTTCCCACTTTTCTTTTACCATAGCTGTAAACTCATATCTTGTTATACTTGATCCCTTTTTTAGATGCATATATGCATTCACTTAGCCTCCAAACATGGCTTAAAGCAACACACTGCAAAAATCACTCTTGGCTGTTCTTGGGCTCCTCCTAAAGGTGGGACCTGCAACTCACTGTTGTAAATGCTAGAAGAAACTGGCGACCTCAGAAGCCAAAGAACCATGTGGACAGACAAGGTACAAAGACTGACCAAACATTTCGGTATGAGATAAATAAACTTAATTATATTTATGGTGGCCTCAGATGGGACTGAGGTAGATTAGTTTTTACAAATGTCCGTAAACCAGAGAACCAGCACTGATGAGGTCACATCCTATGTTTGATTCTTTCATTGATTTTGCTGGCTGGGATGTTTCCTCTATTGGATTGACAACATCTGGACAGGTGAAGCACAGCACATCAGGACCGTCTAACAGTTTGCAAACCAGCATTTGTTTGCTCTTACTACTAGCTCTGGCTCTGGTTGTTTGTGTGTGTTAACCTATAAAGCAGGTTGTAATGTTCCAGCACAGTACACCACAGTAACATAGAACAGTTCCAGGCATCAAGGGAGCGCTGTGACAATGAAACACAAGGTATTCAACCTGTTATAGGTTTGAGTACCATCGAAATGGTTTTAAAGCTGATTTTCTCTTCCACTTCAAGGCATAAAAACTAAATAGTGTTGCTTTAGAAATCACATGGATTCAAATATGATCCACTTTTCTCCATGACTGTATATGTAGATGTAGATTACATGGTGCAAAGCACACATTAATGACGTGCAGATGACTTTCTGACTTGTATGCACCCAGTTGAGTCACAGTCTGCCTTGATGCATTACAAGTTTGCTCTGTGACATCACTTGTGAATGGAGTGATCGCAGCACGGTCACATGATGAAATGCACACATGGCTACTCACTTATACTACACACACACACACACACACACACACACACACACACACACACACACACACACACACACACACCTCCCAGTCACTGCAACTGTTTTCAGGAGCTGTCGGAATAATTCTCTGCTTGTTATTCACACATAATTAGTTTTCAAAGTAGCTTTCCATGAATATAGTATCAATTACTTCCTTTCCCTTCGCCTCGCTCCTCAGAGACAGGTGGATTTACTGGGCTCACATTCTCTGATGTGACAGTGTGTTAATTAAGCTATTAGCCAGAGGTGTGTGTGTATGTGTGTGTGTGTGTGTGTATTTTTACCTCTATCTTGGTCAGGACCACTTTCAGTTTTAGTCTAGGATTGAGGACATTTTTGCTGGACCTCACAGTTTCAAAGAGTTGTTTCTTGGTAACGACTTGGTTTTAAAGAGATAGCTGAAAAAAATGAAAATTTGCTTATTATCTGTTCACCTCACCACTAGGTGACATTCAGATTCGACTTGAAACAGAGCATTCACACCTTGTTTTTAGACTAAATGTCCACTGATATCCTCTTTTTCTCTGACTGTTTCTTTCTCTGATGAGAAAATGTCATTTTTATTTTGACACATGTTCACTTATTGTTCTACGTGTTGAAATGAGATATCAAAAGTATAGAAAACCTTAAAATTCAGTTGTACATTTACAGTAACAGTTTGTCATTTTCTTGAAATGTTTTGCCCACAAAACCGCTAAATTAGCTGTGGAGAAACGGATGTTTTTGTCTTTCTCCGTCTGGTTTTTCCCTGCATGCCTTGATCTTGCGTATCCTGTGTGTCTCTCTGTTTTATCCACATAAAACAATTTTGTCCAAATGTTTGGCAGCCTGGAGAAAATGGACAAAAATCAACAATCTTCATGGGAAGTTTTTCCTCACGGACATGTGTACGTCAGTCTGCCTGTAATGTAAGCAAAAGTGAAATGTAAGATGCTGTTTTGTTTTCAGGGTTTTTGAGTCATCGCTGCTGAGGAGCCTTTTCATTTTCCTCCCTTCACCTCTCTGATACAAGACTTTTATTTTCTCAAACTCTCTGTGGTCTCCACACCAAATACTGCTATTTTTTTCAGCGTTTTCTTTTTCTTTTGCAATATTTGACTGTTCTCCACTCTGAAACTTGAGACATTGTTTTGTTTTCTGCAAGTTCTTGAAGTATCCATGCCAAATTTTTTTTCATGTGTCGTTTTTTGTCCATGCAACATCTCTTGTACTTTCTAATTAAGTCGGTAAGTAGTAATGATATTCTCTTCAAATGAAAGTACACTTTTAAAGCTTCAATGGGCTCTGAACAGGCCTCTGCTCAGCAGAAAAAGAAAAACTTAAAAAGACTAAAATACATCAACCAGTCCAATCAGTAGCATTGGCATGTACAAAACCATTCTATGTGTGAAATAAAGAAAAATACACCTTCTGCTCAGTCACTTCTCTGTTAATAGAGTAACAAAGTGCCTCAGGCCGGGATGCACAACATAAATGCTGCTAATCAGCAACAGGGGGCGCTAGCACTCCTGAGCAGGACAAAGGAAGGAAGAAGAGAAGAGGGCAGATGGGGGAAAGGGGCAGAAGGAGGGAGTGACAGTAAAACTGGCATGGATACAATAATGGTTGGTGCCAATGTAAGGATTACCAGAGGGAAGAGGAGGAGCAGTCTACATTTCAATCACCACCAGACTGTGAGTTTTGAATGGGACTGATGACAGACTGGAAGTGCATGGAAGGAATGCTCTTGCATACGTTGCAGCATAGTACGGGGGGGGGGGGGGGGGGGGGGGGGCAAGGAACCCCTATACAGACTATGTGTGTGTGATGTGATGTTTGTAGCTAGGAGAGTTGTGCGTATGGTCATCTGCAGCACATCCTCTCTTCATATTAGCTTTGCAAAAGCAGCAGTAGCAACTGTGTGCAACATGAAGACCTAACATCATACATAACACAGTGTCGGAGTTTTAGAACCCTAAAACTGAAGCAGTTAAGTACTTACTTTAACCTAAATCACTTGGCTCAGTTACAATTTACTGCCCAATACTTTGTTAGACAACCCATTACTCAACAATACTTTGTTAGATAACCCATTACTCAACAATACTTTGGGAGAGGTTATCCATCCATCCATCTGCCCGTCTGTCCTTCTGTCTGAGGAGCTGGAGTCATCACACCCTGGACAGGTTGCCAGACTATTGCAGGGCCTACACTTAGAGACAAACAACCATTCACAGTCTCACCTACAGGCAAGTTTTAGAGTTATCAGTTCACCTAAGCTGGATGTCTTTGGACTGTGGGAGGAGGCCAGAGTACCCAAAGAAAACCTGACACAGCGAGAACATGCAAGCTGCACACAGTTAGACCTGAATGCTGGTTCATAACTAGAACCCTTTTGCTATGAGGCATCAGTGCTAACCACTGCACCACCATGCCGGGGAGGGGTTATTTAAAATGAAACGCTATACCTACCAGAACGTATTGCAATGTGAAAAATTAACACATAAGGCAAATATGTATAGGTATATTGCACCTTAACCAATATGTGTATACTGGGGCAGCTTTCCATACAGTCGTTTCCTATTTTCATTCAAACATTCAGTATAATCCAGGACTCCCAGTGGAGCTGTAAATGGTTTTTATTTTACCCAGGCTAAGACATACTATATGTGACACATTGAATATCTCTGCAGGGACCAGGGATGGTCAAAAATATACGATTACTAGTGTGTGTGTGTGTGTGTGTGTGTATATATATATAAGGGTCTATTGACCGTCTGCTATTCTTTTAGTAGGATATGGGGTGTGACCATGGGGGACATGGGGTTTGGGGGAATGGACTGAGTGTGGCTGATCGAAATCTCCCTGTTGACAAGTCCAAGTATCGATCTGCCTGCATCTGAGGCTGACACATGCCCCCTTCATCTCACCCTCCCACCTTCTATCACACACACTCACACACACATAGTCTGCAGGGTGTAGGAAAAATCCTTCAGTAACATATAACATGTTGAGTACCAGGCCACGGAATTGTGTTCAGGCTGGATTCATTTGGTGAATAAAATTTATTGATGAGGTTTGGACATTTATAATTAAGTACAGAGCAAAGTAATGTGAGAAGACAATAGCAAAATGGAAGCAAGAGAAAAAGCACCCACAAAGAGAAGCTTTAAAAATAAGAAACTGAATTTGATGTGGCATTCTGCATTGCACAAAAAGCCATATACAACGTTTATTCATTCAATGTTTATTCAGTGTTATTCACTGCATCCTGTTCACATAATGGATCTTAGTGCTCACACTGAAAAAGTGTAAGAGGTGATATAGGTTTGATAACACATTATAGGAAAGGTTGAATTCAATGAAATGCTGTCTGAGGGGATGCTATCCTTTATTGTAATCTTTATGGGGGTGTCGCAGAGCAATGGTACAAAACGAGAGGTCGGGACCCCCATTGTGTCATGACACAGAAGAAAGTCACAAGATGATTTTTCAGAAATCAAATGCAGTAATACCAAGTGAAATATAATATTTTGGCCAGGGTTAGTTAGTTTTAATTACCAGCACCACATAAAACGTTGCAACATGTGCAGGCAGGGGAATTCTTTACTTAAATCCCAATATTTGGGATAATTTGGGTCACAGGACTATGGCACGGTTATTTTGGGGGGCTGAGAAGTTTGGGAGCCTCATTCCAAGCAGAGCAGTGGTTGGTGCTGTAACTATAAACATCCTGGGTTGGAATCTGTCCTGGTTCACTTCTGTTATCAATTTCTCCTGGTTTACTGTTGCACACTGTCCATGTACCAATCTATGTCAGATTCCACATTTCAAATTGTCTTGCTGTACAAACTACATGGACATATAATTGGGTATGGTGGATGTTCAAATTCAGTTTTGCTCATTTAGATGTCCAGCAGACATGGAGCGACATTCATTAGGAGTCCAACTGTTGAACCTTTTTTTTTTTTAACTCTGTCTTGGTCTCTGGTAACTCCTGTGGGAACTGTCTGACTCTTAAACTGTTAATACTCCCAATTCCCCATAGAGTTGTTTTTCTTTAATTTTGTTCATTTGTTTTCTTTGGTCAGACTGTAATGGCTTCATTAGCTTTTTGGCTGAAAAGGGTGAGTGACTGCAACTATTGGCAGAGCAAATAAGGGTGATTAAACCAAAACTAGAGCTAAAAGACACAAAAACACTTCATGGAGCTGAGAGAAACAGCAGTTTGGTGACACACAGGCATTTGAGTCAGAGTAATGCAGCTTTATCAGATCAGTTGTAAAAACAAACCTAAAAATGTCAACATAACTGAAATTAAAATGTGATTCAGATGATTGCATAGCTCCACCAAGGCTCAATAGTCCCTTAAATTCAATCAAACTGCACCATATCCACACACTCATTGATATGAGTCTTCTAAATTGATCCATGAATCTCTCCATTGGAAATCATTGAAAATGTCAAAAAACACCAATGTTAAAGACAGTGAAAGAAAACAATCCTGGATCTGGCCCCTGATGCAGATCCACACCAAAACTTAAAGGTTTCTTGGGTGATCCATACTGCATCCTTCCACCAACTTTCAAAGTAATCCATCCTGTAGTTTTTGCGTTATCTTGCTTCCTTAGCTGAGGTAAAAAAAAAAATGGTTTTGGAAGTATTCTCAGAGGCCAGAGAAAAGATGTCCCTTCACAGAAATCAAGATTTGCCTTCACAGTCTCTGCTGAAAGGGATTATTTCATTGGGAAAATACAGATATTTAAAAACTGTGAAGTCTGACTTCACAGAAAATATTCAAGTGTCTGTACATAAAATACAGTCAATCATATCAGTGGGTTGTCAGGCAGAAGCAAAACAGTTGAATGTATTTTCTTTGGAGTTATGTCATACAGCAGGAGCAGGTTTTTGCATTTATTGTGTGCAGTGTTATAAATGAATATTTTGAATATACTATGGTTGTGCATACATGTCTTCCTCGTCCAAATGTTTGTCTGTGTCTCATTCTCAAGCAAACTGTAACTGCAGATTCAGATAAACCTGTTTGGTCCAGAACCAACCCCAAAGAAAGGAGGACATTACATCAACATCAAGCTGGAATCATGGCTGGAGACTGTTCTTGGGTGTTAATGTATACTGTGTGTGTATCCTATGTGTGTGTGTGTGCCAGCATCATTTAATGCTGTCATTTCTCCAACTGCACTTCCATTTTCTTTTGTTTTTTCTTTCTGAAGCAGAACATGGCCCACCACACATATTGATTTGTTTGCCGGGGTCTGGGTGCACCTGGCTCGACAGCAGGGGAGCATTCACATCATAGCATGTTCGCCGCGGTTCATCATGGTTGATGATGGAGGAGGCACGACATAGAACACTGCTGAGGTTAGGAGTTTACCATATGGGGTGAGAAGAGGGAATGAGCAACCATATGGATCCTCTGCCTGGGTGAGGTCTGAATACAAGTGTATGTATCTCTTAGAGTTTAAAAAACAAAGCCAAAGCAGGAGCCTTTATTTTGTAGGTGGGTTTGGATTGGGTGAACATGAATTGGCGAAAGGAAGTCAAATAAAAGCTGTGTTCCAATTGATGAAGGTACATTTGAAGAAGGAGTCACCAGTTACTTTAACTGTATTTGATTGGCTGCAAGCTGTTTACCCCTGAAACTCCATAAGGGGTTTTTGGACTCAAACACTTCACCCACCCATCCATCAGCATAGCGGTGTGTAATTTTCATTTTTAATGCCCCTTAATGTGTAGCTTGATATTAGAGACACTTTAAGAAGATCGAGCAATTTAGATCATGAGACATGTTTTTTTGTTTTCACTCCGTCAAATAAGGAAAGAGTAACACAAAAAATAAATCATTGAGGACATCTGTATGAAGCTTGGCTATTATTGCATCGGACCACTGCTTTTTTAAAGATATTGTTATTGCTTCAATGTGCAGCCAAAACCAGTCATATTTTAGTTTTTCTTGTTCTGCAACCGGTCTGTATACTTTTGTCATTATGAGCTGCCTCCTCTCCATCAGTGTTACTGACATATGCATGCATGTACCTTGGTGTGCAATGGGAAAAAGAATCGACCGGCTGCTGGCCCCTTCCTGATATTAGAGCACTACATAAGAAGCTGTACTCGCCTCACTTCTTCCAGCCTCAACAACACTTGTTTGTATCATAACTGTGAAATTGAAGGCATATCTCTGCTGGAGTTTGTAGATTTTGTTCATAGTTTTTTTTTGTAATGTCCACCCTGATGTATATATTATCATACTGTAAATAAAACAATGTTATATCTGTTTACTTTGACTCTTTCTGAGACTGTATGATGAGTCTATCTTTGCTGCAGTTAGACATGACATATCACCAGTAGCATATATCATAGGCCTCATTCAAAGCAGATTGGACTTGTCATAGCAGTAAAGGCAAATATGTAACTAACATTAACAAAGGCTCTGTTCTATTCTAATGCCCTCGTAGGTCATGACGGTGTGATAGTGAGCCAGGACTTTGTAATATAATATGTAATATATCATCTGTTGTCAATGTTAGCAAAATTTTAAAAAGAAAGAATCAAGTAAAAAGCAATTAAACCGACAGACTCAGTTAGTCACTCATTTACGGTGCATTGTCTTTGCCTCTTATTCTCCAACTTCTCCATTGATTTAAACATTTTGAAATTATAAATACTAAATGATTATTCAAGTACACTTTTTACTTTCAAACTTCCACAAAAGAAAAGAAGAAAGAAAGAAAATGCATGCTTGCACAGTGTTCCGCCTCTCCTGGGGTTCATTAGTAGCAATGGAATTCAGTGACCCAGAAACTAAACCTAGCCCAAATCAATTAGCAGACATACACATGCATACGGTTGAGCTGCTAATTACAAAGCCAAACTCCTCCTGAAGGGAGGGGTTTCCTCTTTGAAGATGAACCAGGCTGTGAAGAGCCTAAATGTTTTTTGTAGGTACAATCTTCTTGTTGCCTTCAACGTTATAATGTTGAACTAGAGCCAGCCAGAAGATGTTCAAGGGTGTTGATTTGTTTTCAAGGTTTGCACACATGCAAGACTGTTGTGTAAATGTGGAAAGATGTAATATTTTAGCTCTGATACCATATAAAAAGTTTGTCTCACTGCATGCTTGCCAACCTTTGGTTTTATAATCATTTATTACTACTGATGATATATCTAGATAACATATTAGAAAAAATAGGCCAGACCTACAGCCGTTTATTTTTTTATTTGCACATCACTGGATGATTTGATGGGACCAAATCCAAGCTAAAATAGAGGGTATACTGAACTCACACTTATCTGGTGGCCAGATATATTTTTTCAAATAAAATGCTAATGTTGCTATAGTCTACTATAAATATGTTGTTCCCCACCTCAAGTCTAATGTTTCTTTTCTTTTAATTTGTTTTTATCCTCTAGTATTTAACTTGGCTTTGATTTTACTGATTGTTGTTATGTTCTGATTATTCAGAATAATAATAAAATGAACAACAATAATAACGGTTTCCTCAAGCAAGGTTTCGTTTCATTTTTAATAACGATTACCTACTATATATTGATTGTTCTCCTTTACTTTACTAAAATATATCTTGTCTTATTGGTTTTGATTCTTATTTTGTTGAGTGTCTTGAAAGGTGCCTACACGTAAATTATAATTATAACAATACATTATTATTATTATTATTGTTAGTAGTATTATTAACAACAACGACAACAGCAAAAATAATGGTCATAATAATAATCATCATCATCATCATCATCATCATCATTTTCACTTATTTATTCACTTTTTTCTTGTGTTTTGTGGTTTAGTGGCTGCATTATCCTTTTAGTTCATATATTTGTATCTAATCTAATTCCATGCTGAGTCATTTAATCATGTACTGCATCTTTTCCTCTTGAAGCGCACAAAGTCTCCGTCACATGAAACGTGCTTTATAAACAAGGGTGGAAGTGTGACACTGCCACTGTTCTTTAGAAGACGTAATAACCTCTGGATGAATTCACATCTCGTGTGTCCCCCCTCTTTACGTTGCTGTGGGACAGATAGAGGACCGACTGAGCGGATCCAGGACCTGAGCTCCATGTTGTTGTGGCAGCAGCAGCTGGGTCGGTTCTCCTTTAAGAAAGTGACAGCAGCCAGCGGTGGAGGAGCTGCTCAGGAGCTGCCAGGAGCAGGACGGGGCAGTGAAGGCATCTCCAAACTTTCCCAACACACACTGAAGTGCTCCCTTTGACTGTTTCCTGCCGTCTGTGGCTTGGATGTGTCAACAGTCCCACGCGCGAGCTTGTCGGTGATGAAGCGGATGCCACTGACGAGGACGTGACGGGGAACATGCGAGAGGAAAAAGTTGTGGAATGATGCCCGAGCGACTGCATCCCTCCCTCCAAAGTTCAGCTAAGGTGGCTAACGTTAGCTAGCGCAGGACTCTGCTCGCTTGTGTGAAACTTGACACAAATGTTTACTCCATTGTTGTGTAAACAGGTTGCAACACGTCCCCCGGTGTAACGGAGGGCGGGCGTGGTGTGGAAGTGAAAGTTTTCATCCTTAGCTTCGCTGTGTCCCACACAGTCCCAGGGCCAGGTTACACAGGATCGAGCTAATCACTAGCTAGCTTAACAGAGAGCTAGCTTCTGTCCAGTTAACCAGGGGGTTGTTCGCTCTCACCGAGAAGTGAGATAACACACTCTTCTCCATTACCTGCTCAGCTCCGATGTGAGGAGACTCCACAGCTTTAAACGCGTCAGGAAACTTATTTACACACTGCAGAGGATCAGGACTTGTTGCATGCTACATGAGGAGATGTGGGAAGACGAGTGAGGAAGAGACAACAGCAGATAGATGATCATATGAGAAAGTAATGCACGCCTGTCAGTATGATCACACTGCTGTCATTTGTTTTTTGTTTCTTCCATGTGCCTTTATTTGTGTCTCTGCATGTGGTCTGTTTCCATGTAGGTCACATGTATGCATGTTAATTAATGTGCAATAACATAAAACATTAAACACATTTGACTACTCTAGATCTGATCACTTAGACCGGCGGTGGGACTTTTAGATAAATTACAGAGTGATTTATATTTCATTCGAATGCAGGTGTTTGTCAGTGTCTGACCCCAGGCCACTCACTGTCCCTCCTGCTTTTCTCCCACCTGTCTCCTCTCCTGGTTGCTCACATCCGTGCCTCCTCCATCAAGACCTTCTGGTGGCCGTTCGATCCCAATTTGGAGCCGTCTTGCATTATTATCATCTCCACTGTTCATCACCCATAACCACGAGGGCCCTGCATCTTGGATGAAGAGGCGACTGCCGGGATGAAGGTGACGGTGACGTTTGGGCAGACAGGGGTGGTGGTGCCCTGCAAGGAGGGCTGGACTGTGAGGGAACTCATCCAGCAAGCCACGCAGAGATACAGAAAACTGCTGGAACAGGTACCATTCACAGGTTTCACCGTGACACCACCAATAATCTGACTGACCTTACTCTGAAGAAGACATACTCTTTTGACTCGATTATGATGTTTATATGAGTTACATAGAATATTGAATGTATTGATAATGCTTTGTTGCCCAGCCCAAAGTCTCATCTCAACATCACGTCCACCACATCATATTCCGCATGTCTTAATTTGATAATTGCTTGTTCAGAGTATGACCTTTTTCAGGTTAAGGTAATCAGACAATGCTGTTTACGTGGTTTAATCAGGTTAGTATCAGAATATTGCAGAATACTAATATATGTCCAACAGGTACATCTCAGAATAACTTCAAAATTGTGGGCCACTGTACATGGCAGTCTTTTTTAAAATTTCATTACTGCTCCTTTGTTAAACTTTATGAGTGGCAGCAATTGTAGTAGTATAATAATATTTCATTGTTATTGATGCAAGATAGTCGAGTGTCTGCTCAAAAACACTACAAATGAAACTCCATCTCCCTTCGAGTCTGTCTGACCTTTGAGCCACAAGTTAGCAACAGCATTAATTGTGAGAAGTAGTTTTGTAATAATGTGTGAAGATTTTCATGAACTCCTGAAAGGCGAGATAACTTTTTTATGAAACAGCGCTTTCATAATATGTGCGGTTTTCCCTGAAGTCGTAAAAAGAATAATCGAAAGCTCTGTCAATTTTATATCATGAAAGGAGCGTATGATTTTCACAAGCCAAAGTCTTGGGAAATCAGACAAAGCCAGGAGGTCCAGTTCTCCATAATTGCTGTATAAAAAATTAAAAGCACATCTGATATGAATTATGAGGGTCCAGACAGGGGTAGGCATGAGTCGTTTCCACTTTGGTTGTGAGTGTAAAATGCAAATGTCTCCCTCTTGTGATTTCTTTATGTCTGCTGTTGATTCCCAGTGCTGCTCTTAGGCTGGGAACCCTGTGACCCCCATCAGACGACCAAATCTTCTCAGAGACTCGCTTCATATTGGCTCATTATTCAAAGAGCACAGCAGTCGTATAGATGGATGGCCTCAGTTGTGATTGAGGGAGAGCTGTCGAAGCTGTGTGTATGTTTGTGTTTGTGTGAGACTGTCGCTGAGGCAGTACTTGGAGATGCACTCATTTTTTCCACTCTCCGCTTATTCTTGCAATTTCTACCTTTTTGCCTTCTTAATCTCCTTTCATCGACCTGTACCCATCTCGACTCAGAGCTCCTGTGTGTTTTCCCTCCTTCATCTTATTTATCTGTCTTTTCTTCTCACTGGCATCTCCTCTTCACCTCCCTATAGGTAAAGCAGAACAGTGATAACTCTCCACAAAGCAGGAACCAATGCTTCTCTGTCATTTTTGTCACCTTCCTCTTTGAACGCTTCCTTCTTCACCTCCTGTTCCTTCTTTGTGAGACTCTGTTTTGCCAATGTTCCCTTCTAGACTAACAGCAGTGACAGCTGGGCAAAAGCAATGTATACTCCTTTAGGTCCATGTTTAAGTGTTTCACTGTAAAATACAATTGATCTCTTTGAGATGGGCTGATACCATTTTTCCCTTCCCAATTCCAATAACCTGACTTAGCCAGTTTGTTAAGTCCAGTTATTGGAATGCCAAGTAAATCCGATACCAGTGCATTTAAAAAAATAACAAGGTATTTACATATTTTAACAGCTATATTTTACAGACCATGTGTGGAAGTCAAACAACAATGATGGGAATCACCATTGTTGTTTGACTTGGCTCAGCTTAAATCCTTTGAAAACAGACAATGAACCTATTTTGTTATCTAGTTTGAGTCATAACTGAAAAAGTACACAAATAAATACACAACAATGAACTCGACAAGTATACCGCTTATCTTTCCTGCTTTGAGGCTGTCTTAGTCAAATTTATGGCATCATTTTTCACGTGGCTTTTGAAAGTTTCTTGTAATTTGTGCTTTTATCCCTTCAGCTTGGTGAACCTGAGCTCTTTCGTCTGATGGTTCAAAGTCCTTATGATATTTCTAGTGTTACAGTGTTCTACACTATTTTGCCACCCCTTGAAACTGATGTCTTGCATACAACACACATAGTTTGTTTTAATTGTGGGCGTAACCAAATGAAATATTGCGAAATTGCTAACATTTTAGCTAGCTGTAACACTACAATATTGGAAATCACTTCTTCTTCTCTGCCCTAAAAACAATACTTGCCAGTGCAGACCAACTGCTGTTTTGAAGCGGTGAAGAGTGAATTTCAGGGAAAGAAACTAAGATACTTTGAAGAGATTTGCGTACTTGCTGGTGAATCTCTTTTTGTGCAAGGAAATATAAACTGTTGTGATACTGGAGCTTTTTTAGCATTATTCAAAAAAAGACAAAATAGTGTGGGAACATTTGTGGATAACAGTGTTGAAGCTTTTGGCCTTAGACTGTTGACTGACACCTGAAGGCCAGCGTAGACCTTTTTACCACCGACAGTTTGGTATTTCACAGCAACAAGAGCACAAGTCGAATTGATAACATTGACAACAGCTGCATTCCTTTCAGCTGTACTCACTTGGCATGCATGGCCGACGGTGACCCTGGGTGCAGCGGAGCCATCACTGAGGAAATTTGTTTCAACAGTGCTTTTACATGAAATGTCTAAATGTCAGCTGTGAAATAGGTCTGTTGCTAGGAGATGCATTGTTAACTTCTATGCTGAGCCGCTGATGACATTAGACCCAAAATTGCCTTCTGAAATGAGTGATATTACAAACTATTTTTAGTTCCTTACAATAAAATTACTCTTATACAGACATCATCAGTGTGAACCAAAGACTCGTGAAACACAAATTTAGAGGAGGCTGTCACTGCATAAAAAATAACACTCATACATATCCTCCTTCTGTTTTAAAATCAAGGACATGTACACTTCTTAGCAATGAGAAGTGATTTTCAGGGTGTAAAACCAAAGGTTTATACACACTGTGGTGTTAAAGAAGCAGCAACATTTTAGTCGTTTTTAATATTCACTGAAAGACAGAGATCTAATCAATAGAGCAGGGAAGTGCATCATTACACACTGCAGCGGCAGGAAAACACTTGGAGCTTTCTCTCTGAGTGTTTAAATACTTTGTTTCCTGCTTGAGTGAATGAAATGACACGCACTATGTGTGTATGTGTGTTTGGGCCTCCTCTCCCATGTTTATTTTTCTCCTCTCTGTTTTCTTTCTCTCCTCCCACACCTTGGTCAGCATTCCAAAACCTCACAATGTTGATGACTGCCCATTTCTTTCATTTTGTTGTTCTGTACAGATGAAAATTGGTTTGTTTGATCAGTGTATGTGTGTGCTAAAAGAATGTATGAACTTAAATGTACATTTTTATTTGCACAATTTGCACTAAACCATGTAATATTTAAACCAGGAGTAGTATTTTCCTCTCTGAGCCAAAGTGGGTCAAAACCTGTCCTCTTTTGCATGTCAGGGGTGCAGCTGGAACTGCAGGAGAGCTTCTATTCATCTGGCAAGGAGTAGGTTCCCTGGTGAGGGTGGTGGGGGGTTCAAGCCGAAGAGGGTTGATTATTGTGACTGCTCCGTGAACACGCATGCATTATGCTCTCATGTGCATCCAAATGGCAGGTACACAGAGAGGTCAGGTTTTATGCCAAAGTCTGGGTGTCTGCTGAGGACAATAAAAACGGGATGTTTTCTGGCCTGCCGATCATTATGAAACCGTGGCAGGACAAATTAGAAGATGGCAGGGCGCCACAGTCTTGGTAATTAAGGGGAAACACTGGGGAGGACAAACACATGGTGAAACGGAAAGAAGAAGAGAGGAGAGAAGTTGACTGTAAATGACAGAAAAACAGTATTACTGAGCTGAAATGAAACAAATGCAAGTAAATAAACATTATAATTAGTCAGAAATTTTTTTTCTTTGGTCTGTTGAGGGTGGCAGAGGTCCCAGTTGGGATGTTTGTGTTCACTTACTCTGTGTTTATTCCTCCTCTCTCTGATGGTGAATGAGGAAAACTTTTAGTGCTTCATCTCACCCCATCACTTTCCTTAAATTTGTTTCTTGATATATATTTCTCACTTTCTTCCCATCACTAAGTCATGTTACTGCAACACTAATCTCTTGGTGTGGCTGTGTAATTATAGTGGTTAGTGTGTCTAGGACTAGAAATCCAGGATATGAGTGAATTATTTAGCTGCCTAGTCACTAATCCTTCTTCCCAGTGCTACAACTCATATTTTTAAATCGTCACTGAGACAGGTCACTTTCTGTCAGTCTCTCTTCAGCCTCTCTATCAGCTTCATCCTACTTAGAGAGCTTGCTGCTCATAAACATTTTATTATCTTGCATGTTCCAGCCTACGACTACTGTAGCTAACTAACACTGGTTTTCCTATTTATCAGCTGCTTTGTTAGCGTTTCCCACTGAGGTGCTTAAGAGGAGCTAACACTTAGAATAGGCATTAAAGCTACATTTTAGTGATCTTGAAAGCAGTTGGAAATCTTTGAGGTTCAGTCTTACGTTGAGTTTCTGAGAGGATTTATTTTGTATTATAGCTGCATTGATTTTTTTTTTTTTTCAGTTTCACATTGATTACAGCCTTATTATTAGAATTTCTATACCCCTTTGTGTTACCCAGTATGGAACCAAAGGGGGAGAGAGGAGAGACAAGTGGGATTCGAAATTGAATGGAAGTGAAGGAGCGGTAATGTTTTAGCATGGAGGATGCCAAGCCTTTGTTATAGTAATACATTGAAAAGTACATTTTAAGTATTCTGTCGACTCTCAGCTCACTCAGTGAAAACTCAAGTCACTCATTTCATTTAAACACTGTAATAGTAATCATGAGTTCAGCTTATTTGTATTTTGGCTGTGCAGTCATAGCTCAGTGACTCATGTCAGGCTAGATGTAGATAGTTCATGGAAAAATGTCTTAACGGGTCAATTTAGGCAAGTATGTGTACAGTGATTAGCATTAAAAATGTATTGTTTTATTTCACAAAGTGAGACGGCAACAAAATATATAATTATCCTAGATTCCCTCACAGATAGCACAGGAATAAAAGCAAAACAAAGACAAAAATAGTCAATCAGAAAGGGGTTCTATTTTATAAGCTACCATCTAAGTATTTGGTCCAGGATATCAGACCAAACTGATTTTTAGCCTGTCTACCTGCCTGTGTATACAGATGACAATTTTGGTTTGTGTGTTTGTGTTTCGACATGAGATTGAAGGAGAAAGAGAGGGAGCAGAGTCAGGAGGCACAGAATTAATGATCTAAAAATTGTAATCACATGGTGGTCAGTGTTGATATTGCAGCAGGGGCCACAAACAAATGTATGCGTACTGTAGCAGGTCAGACACGTCAGCTGAGTAGGCATTCCTTCATATGTAGTCCAGGGTGCATTTGCGTTCACACTGCAAAAAAAATTTAATCACATGTGTCCCAGAACACCTCAGTTAGATCAGTTAGTGGCAGTCAGCTAGCAAGTGTGACGGTATAAGTTTAATTGTCATTCACCTCACTTAACACTAAAAAATGCTCCACAATCTGTAATTACTTGTTGTAATACCAAGAAATTGAACCGATTACTGGTAGCTATATTATAGAGGCATCATTCTTATTGGATGAACATAGAGACAAAGCACAAATGGTGCTGGAACTGGAGAATAGAAGTGGTGATAAAATAAAATAAAACACAGTGCATGTGGATTATGTAAAGGTGAGGTGGGTTGTGGGGGGTAAATAAATAAGCCATTGATCAGAACAAAGATGATGAATATAAAAAGGGAGTTCACGTAAAGAGCCAGGCCAAGAGGAGGAGTGGAACAGAGCAAGAGGAGGGAGGAAGGAAAGAGGTTGTTTTTGTGGGGAGTCCTCAGGAAGTTATCAGATTGTTGACACACTTCTTAATTACCTTTGGCCAAACATGCAAGAGTGTGGTTGTGTGTTTATGTGGCTTCAAGTTAAGTCTCTGCTATGAAGTAAGCTACAGTCAACCTGCACTATCATGAGAATATTAACATATAGTATATTATTGTTGTTTATGCTCATGTGTAGAATACAGAATGTTGGTGTTAAATGTGTGTGTGGTCCAGATATGATGAAAATAATAGCAACAAAGTTGAAACCAGTTGTGTTTGGAGGCTGATGGTGTGTGCACAGTATGCTCATGTATCCTCGCACATTTAAATTGTAAGGTGGATATGAATGAAAGGGTTCCTGCCCATGTCAGTGAATGCTGCAGTTTCATTAGCCAAGGGAGGAATGCTGATGAGGCGTGGCCTCACAAGCTGATAAAATCGTAAAAGCATTCTGGCTCGAATCCAGAGAACAGGCAATTATTTCTGAGAGGGAGGGAGGGGCAGGGAGACACGGGACGTTTTCTCTGCAGACAAACCCCCCAAGACTATGTTGATCCAGTCTTAAGCCTATCCTCTTCTGTTCTGTTTCTTTCCTTATTCTGTTCAGATCTGTTCTCGTCTTGTCTTATTCTCCTGTCCTATTCTATTTGATTTGATTCTAATCTATTCTCAAACATGCTTTTCCTGTCCTATGGTCAGACCGTTCAAATATAAGAACACATGTCCTAATATGCAGAGTTGCTATAGATTCACAACAGGTCATATGAATGAACATTTTAAATGGTGATTTGAATTAACACGCCCATATTCATTCATGTGTTTAGGTAAGATGCTTGTGAAATCTGATTTCGAACCAAGATTCAAGATGATCGAGGAATCAGCTTGTGCCAATGTGGAAAGCTGAAAGGTGAATGGTTACCATGGCATTGCAGCTGGCAATTTTCCTGTCACAGAAGACAAGCTTTGTTTCTGCTGGGTCACAAGATGGGTCACAAGACAATGTAACTCAGATTTGGTTATTTTTCCAGAGAATTGGGTGCTGCATCAGTATTCACTGTTTCTACAAAATGTTATTCGTAGAGACAGCTCAGAGGGACTTTAGAGGCTTTGTAATACAGCTATAACAGAATTGATGGATGGAATAGTATTTATTTCAAACCTCTCAGTTTTGGCGTACGGACTAAATGCCATTTATATCTTGTGGAATTGATCTAAACTACCTCATATTTAAACCTTTAGCAGTATTCAGCTGGAAGTATGTGGAACAAACTCCTTTCACATGAAGCATGATCTCTGGAGTGTGCTTCAAGTCTACCCTGGATCACTGTCCACGTCTTCGCACTGCCTCTATGTTTGACTGCAGCATACCTAACTCATATGTAAACCGGTAGGCTCTATAAGGATGATTGTTCCAGAGAGTGAAGATTGGAGAAGAGGCAGGGGTTAAACACCTAACAACACTGAATAATCTATATAATATATTAACTGTGGTGGGATTTTACTCCAAACTAATAATCATTTTGAGATCATATCTTGAAAGTCAAATACTTTCATTGCCTAAGATTATCTGTATTAGCATCAAGCAAAATGCTGTATTAAGTGCTAATCCCCTTGATTTTCAGATTACATCAGCGTGTTTACAGCTCTTATCTTTACTCCTACAATATTTTAGTGTCCCTCTAGGATTTTAATCTGCCAGACTTGGAGGCACAGGGTTCCTGCATTTTCTCCAAAATTTGTAGCACATTATTCATGCACTTTCCCCTGAATATCGGATTTGATATCATAGTGCTCACTGCGCTTATCTCTCCACCTCTCCATCTCTTGTCTTCTTAGCTGCTTGGCTCGCCTACTCTAACATAATATCATAGGGTGTTGTTGACCCAAAAACCAACCGTGGGTCGCCAGAGGAATGAGGCTGTTGGAATCTGGTGTTCTGGCAAAACCTTTTATTTGATGGAGGTAAAATATACAAAACTGACTTACTTTATCAAATTATCTGATATTTCTTTTCTAATCTGTTGCTCTTCAAAATGTCAGGAGTAAAGTGAACAATACCTGTCACAGTTTCCTAAAAAGGATCAAACTAGACTGTGGTTGGCGTCTACGGTTTTGGTAATAAATGGACACTGGACCGTACAGAGTGCTAAATTATCAACATTGCTAAGTGGGAAAAGCCAGCAAACTACCCTGAGGCCCATGTCTGTTGGTTTGTTTGGGACCATGCAACAAAGTATTTATATAAATTAAAATGCCTTTTATATCTGTGTGTGAGGCTTCAATACAGACATGACAACTTTGCTCTGCTTTGTTGATATTCAAGACCTTTTTCTAACTTTTGAATGCACTTAATAAATCATTAGCTTGAACGTAGTAGTTGACCCCAAGCAAGCCATTGTAAATACATCTTGTATAAGACGTGAGAGAGTTTATCTGATCTTTTTGTCAATGTTTGTAACGATGCTTGTGTAGTGAGTCACAGTTTGCATGAGGATGATGGATTTAAATGTTGCCAGTTAACCAGTATCGACACTATTTTGTACTATTGGAACACTTCTGGCATGGAACTGTCATTTGCTGAGATGTTTTTTGCAAAGCCGAGAGCAGAAAAAATACAAAAAAATAGTTACATGAACTTTTGACATAGAAATGTTCCATAGTAATTATAGGACACATTGATGTGTTGTCCCAGACTTGCCTCTTAACCCTGATTGATGGTGCTCAGGGAAGATAAACACTGTGCAAAAGAGAAAATAAAACAATGTAAATGCAATGTTTCTCCTACATCTGGCCTGGGGGTCAGCCAAGTCAGTGTTGCAGTAAAGTTAGACAATGAATTCCAGCATGAAGGGAGGGAGGAAGCGGGAGAGACAATTAAACATGATAATCAGCCACAGTGTCATGTGCTGTAGTGATAGTTGAAAAGCAATGGAAATGTCTTGTTTTGTAACATAATAGAAAAAATGCGATTTTGCATGGACCTAGGCTACGGTATATTTAACAAGGCATAAAGGCTTTATCTCAAGTAAGCAAACACAACCTTACATGTATCAGCTGGCGCCAGATGGCTGTGAAGACTAAACTCAGGATGGCTGTATTGTAAGTTGAGGTATATTTACTTTTGCCAAGGAGGTAAATACGTATACTTCTTTCTTATCCGCTTGTTTGTTGGTTTGTCAGCAGGATTAGGCAAAAACTACTAAATGGATTTTCATGAAACTTAATGAAAGGATGAGGAATTGGCCTAGGAAGAACCTGGGCTTTTCCTGACAAAGGGGCACATCTAGCCATTTTTTTTCACTTTCTTTAATATTGCAAGGTGGTTTGTTTTTTGAAACATTTTTTTTTAAATTTAATTTGTTCTGTTAGCAAGTTGGATAGATAACTGAGATTGACATACTGAATATGCAAAGCCAAACTTTTACAAATGAACTATTACACAATGTACATTTTGAACAAATCTTTTCTTAAAGCATCCAGCAATGAAAGAACTGAATATTTCTAAACATTTTCTTTACCTGGCAATAACGTATAAAAGTTAAGGTGCAGATCCAGAAATCCTGTAAAACACCCAATATATATAATCAAACAGCTTGAACTAGTCAGACTTGTTTATTCCTCCTGCTGGTTTGTTGATTGTTTGAAAATAGATCGGAAATCAATTATATTAGCATACAAAGAAACTAATACACAATTTAAAGTTATTTAAAAACTGTCAGCAAGTAATGTATTGAAGAGAATTTTGCTGCAGAGGTGAGTTTAGTATTGACATTGAGACTTTCAGGGATATCCAGGGACAAAGAGTGCCTTACTCCATCTTACACTCTCCCTGATGGGAGTTTTTGAAAAGCACTGACAAGCTCCTGACCCTGAAAGAGTGATTTAATGGAGCACCACCCTGAAATCTTTTGACTTATACCTTTCCTCAGGCTGTGTATGGTTTTTGTGTGCGTGTGCGTGTGTGTTTGTCTGTGCGCGTGCGCATATTCGTGTGTTGTCTCAATATGTTGTTCAACAACCAGCTCTATGTAGTCAGCTGTCCAGTGCACTGCTGATGTCATTAATCACAGACCCAACACGGCGGAGAAAAGGAGTGAGGAGGGAGAGAGAGAAAGGGCCAGGCTGGAGTTGTAATCTGTGAAAGGTACCTGAGGGAAAGCTGTGAAAGATGCATGGAGGAAAGAAATAAAAGAGATCAGAGGTGGGAGGAGAGAGGAAGGGGAGGTGGGATACGTAAATGAGAAGCAGACAGAAGTTGGTGGCCTGGCCAGTACAGAAGACCTTTACGGCTGCTCTTGGTTAGGTCTCTGTCAAATAACAATGTACTTTTTCATTGTTGGTCTCCATATCCATATGGATATAATCATATATGCTGTTAAGTCTCAAGACATAAGTTCACCAATAAATTGAATTAAATCAAATTAAAAGTTATTAATACAAAACATTACATTATTTAATTAAATATTTAAAAGATCAGAGACCTGCTGTGAGACGAATTTGCCTTTTCTCTTGTTCAGTTAATTATTTTATAAAAAATGTATACAAATGTATACAAATGACCAAGTAAAAAGTTCTACTGTTTGACCAGGATTTCATTTTTTCATTTTCAGATTGATTTTTGTGTGACGACCCTCTCAGAGCAGGCCTCTCCTTGCAGAAGCCTGAGGGAGGAGTTTGTTCCTCAGGGAGATGGTCTTGCCATAGTGATAGTCAGCCAGTCTCCCATTCTCCCCCATGGCTCCACAGCATTTGGTTTTGGTTGAAATTTGATTTCTACTAATACATTTATTTTGCTTGTCTTTAAATAAACTTATTTTTAGTTAAACTCATGTGTGGTCTGCCCTACTTTGTCCAGCTTTGAGCCGGCTTCTGACAAAAGTAAATAGCCCAGACCAACGTCCTTATTGCTGTAGGAGAAAATTTGACAGTAAATTACAATAAATGTGTAGTTACAACAAATGCCACCATAAACCACTTAACTTCATGTACCACCTTCATTTTACTAATAGTACTTTTGAGGCCCAAGTATTTCTGCCTTGATTTATCCAGAGGATCATGAATTGTGGTAGTGACATTAACAGATAAATTAGGTTCATAATTCATCATCTGCTAATAGACCAGTTCACATACTAACTTATTGACCTACCATGGTTGTGCCCTGTATTATAGGAAGGAGATTTCATGGTTCGGACTCACCATGTTGAATACTGTGATGGGGGGATTCTGGACCCTGATGATATTCTCAGCGATCTGGTGGAAGACAAAGACAAGGTAAGAGCCAAAAGACTGTTGAAATAGTTGTATGTCCTTTTGATTCCACCCTCTATAACATAAGTTGTTTTCAGACATGTCCTGTGTACGATCTCTGCTCAGATGTGTTTACAACAGCAACAGCTTCTCCGCAGGAGAATCAGCTCTTTACATCTTCGTCAGTGTCTTCTACATATGTGACACTGCTTTTTCATCCTGAGATACTTGTTTTCTTTATTTTCCACTTTTGAGTCTGTCATATGTTCAAAGTGCCACCAACCCCGCCCCACTGGCTCGTGGTGAATCTAGCGTGGTATCTGGCTGTGTTCTCACCACGACTTCTGCATAGAAAGTCTGCAGGCTCTCACGCTGACATTTAAGTTCGAACATACACCACCTCCGGAGAAACTGCGGAGGAACAGGAGGTTCAGTGCATGTCTGAAAGCAGCTACAGAAAGACTGACAACAAGGAATTCAGTGTTTTTTTATTTGACCTTATGCTGACTACAAATAGCCATGTAACATTTATCTTCTTAATTAATACCCGCAAACTGGAACTAAAATGTGTGAGGTTGGACTTTAATAGCCATTCATTAAAATGGCTCATTACCTGTATGATTAACGGTTAGCAGAGTACACAGACATGAATGTAGTGAAATTCCCAGCCAAGCAGTCTGTTAAGAAGAGAAACAAATGTCAGGCAGCTCTTATTCTCCACACAGACCTGCAAAAATAACTGTCTTTAAGTCAGCCACTTTAAATCTCTCGTATCATGCAAATAATAATTTTGATTTATACTTATTAATTAGTTACATAACAGTGTGTGTGTAGAGGTATATGTGCTTCTACAAATGTTAGAGTGGGTATTTTGTGTGAGTGTGTGTACCAGAGTATTGAGCTGCAGTGCCCCATAAGTCACTCCCTTTGATAGAATATTGCCTCACAAGCAAAAATTCAAAGGGAGTGGTTTTAACTTGCCTGTAGCGTTAGCCAGTGTCATTAGCTATTCACTTTTGGAGCCTTTGGAAACTCAATCCATATATTCTCTGTTTTTCTTATTTCCCCCCTGAGGAATGGGTCATTTTTCATTTTCCCCTTTGGAAAGTCTTGTACATTTTAATACCCTCTCATAGAGCCTGACATTATTAGAATGTGATAAATGGCCCAGATTATAAGGCCTTTCTGAACCAAGACCTTATATGAATATCAAGCCCTCTCTCAGTGGCTCTGCACATTAAAACAGTATCAATATGTTTTAATGAGCCTGTGTTCTAAAACCGAATTTTTAATTTTGCTCACAGCTAGTAGAAGTTGAAGAACCTACCGGCTAGGAAATGTAAAGTATGGTATATTTCTCTCCTCTGCTCATACTATATACCTTAAAGGATGTTTAAATACTGCAGCAGTTGTGGAGATTCTCTGAACTAATTAAGAACAAAGTTCCATTTGCTGGCTTTTTTTTCAGGGCTGTAAGAGCCTTTGAAAAGAAATGGAGTGTTCACTCTCTCCCTCTGTTATCCCACAGCAACATTAATTGGAACATGCATGTTTTTAAAATGTAAACCTGCAAAAAAGGTAATTTACTCCTTTTCCATTGCTAGTAGAGGAGTTTGCCTTTCTGATTTTGAGAGACAGACATCACAAACGCTCCGGAAACTTAGAAGCTCTCGCATGACTGTGTTGCATGTGACAGCATCTTACCTGCAAGAAAAAAGAAGAGGAGGAAATTAGCTTGTTCACCCTGGTGTCATGTTTGTTTTTGACATAACTCTTTTCGTATGTAAAGGAAGCATAATTGAGCCTTGTTTTTTCCATGACACAGTTAACACAGACATGCTGTAGAACAGTGACGAGTTAGGAGTATCTTTGCAGTGGACAAATTCCCACATGACATTTTACAAGATGAGTTTGTCTGATGAGCTCTCATGTCTTGAATTTGGGGGGGGGGGGTACATGACACACTAAGCCTCAGCCCAGGGGCCATATGATTCAGTGACAGGAGCAATAACAGAGTCAGTGGACCAGCACCTGATTTAGGAGATTGCTATTATGAGAGCCTGTTGCCATGGTTTTGTAGAGATTCAGAGTGCAGCATGCACTGGTCTAACAGCTGGCTAGTTGCCACTCGCCCTGCGCTACTGTGAACTTGTTTGTAGCATTTTTTTTTTTTTATGTGGAGGTGTTGCAGTCTGAAATCCCACTCATGATCAGACACTGTGGCATGGGGAGGGTACAGCACTGGTTCTCTGGTTTGAAAAAAAGATTGCAGAGAATTGATCAGATAGGACAAGACCGAGATTTTACCCCAAATCAATCCCTATTGCAAAATAGTGTGATACATTTTCCCCTTTGCCATTTTCAGTGTACAAATTCTGAGTGTGATTTTTATCCACAGTGTAGTGATATCATTTTTTTAATGCAAGTAGGAAAAAAAAGTGCCTATAGCCTGTGCACTACTTTGTGCTAACAATCCCACAATGTTATCTGGTATATTATAACTCTAACCCAGCAAATGTAGCATTCATTTCAATTGGTGTTTCTGATAAACGAAGGTCAAAGTCAAAACTCTACGCTCATGTCTGGTTTGGTGTTTATCACCCATCGATGAAAATATCTTTCTGAAAGATGCTGAGCGGAACTGAGCGATCCTGCCAAATGACAAAAATGTGGTCAGCCCATTGTGAACAGGATTGAGGAAGTATTTATTAATTAGGTGGGAAAAAAAAAGAGAAGTATATCAGTCTAGGTAGAAGTGAAATAGTGAAGAGAGCTCTGAATCATTAGATGAGATGTGCACTTAAAGCTTGTTTTACAGGATTCAATGCTGGAGGTATAATGACTGTTAAATAGTTTTTGTAAAGATACATACTTCATTTGTTGATGGGTATTTCTCATATATGTCCCAAACACTTATATTATTTTAAAAAAAAGTAGTATTCTTCCTTTATTTTTGTTAACGTCCTAAGAATTCAGTGAAACTGTACGTGACCAATCTTTGGAGCAGAAAAAAACAAAACAAACAGCACAGGCATACAAAATACACATTTTCATCCTGGGATCAAATACAATGCGATAAAGTAATTCCCCAAAACACACACATATGGTGAGACACACATATAGAGAAATAAACCCTACAGAATGATATCTAGCAATACACACTTCTGAGCAGCAGAGATTGCATATGAAATGAGAGTTGAAATATTCATTGGATTCTGAGGCAAGGCTCTCATAGTATTACTGAGCGGAATAAATGGCTTCTAATCCCAGATGAGTGTTTTACTGCAGGCAGACTTAGTCTGCCTGGCTTTAGGTTTATAACCACAAAGAAAACAGAGAAGATTTTTTCAGGCCTCCCCAAGACGGAGGTCAAAAATACATTTTCAGAAATCCATGGCTGAAATATTCTCAAGTGATGTATTTGGAGAGACTGCTCAAATATATGAACTAGCATTGGTCGCAAACAACTTTAAGTGCTGTGGCAGCAAACACAAGCACAGCAAGTTTAACTATCACTGGCAGTACAGACTGTGGTCACTTCCATACAGCTACGTTTTGAATTTCAAACTGCATTTTGGTAATAATCTTCATCCATACTAATACACCTGAAAACACATTAGATGAAACCATTCACTTACACTGGGCATGTGTGTGACAATGGAAACAGGAGGCCGATTGTCTACTCTGCATTTAATTGCTTAGTCACAGAAAATACAAAAAAGAAAATAGATTGGCTGGACCTCAGAGCAACACTGCACTTGGAATCAAAGATGAACTGATTAGATTTTGGCGCCTGGAAGTCACAGTGACCTCACATTCCTGTGAATGTGATATCAGGACTTACATTTCATCGGACACAATTCACTTTGACTCATGGACCTGATTAGAATATAGATGGTCAAAAGTCACTGTGACCTCTCTAACACATGTTTAGCTTTGTTTAGCTTTGAGATAATTCTTTTAAATTTGGCGCACATGTTCACCTGCAATCACTGATAAACTGATAAGACTCCACTGGTCAAAGGTCAAGGTTAGGGTGGCTTCATGAAACATGCTGTATGGCCTCTTGAGTGTGATATCTCAAGAATGCTTGAGGAAATCTCTTCAATTTTGGATTAGTGGTCACTTGGTCTCAAAGATTAAGTGATTACATTTTAGAGGTCAAAGGTCATAGTGACTTTATATGAATCTAGAAGTAGAAATAAGTACCAGTTATCGCACTGGTTTGCTGAGGCATACAACCGCAGTGCGGTAATTCTAGTTTTTACTTACAGCAAAGGAAACGTCATGTTTGAACAAATCACTACTGTTGACTTTGAGTGTAGGGGATAGTTTGGCTGCATCCCCCAGATCTATAAATCTGCCCTTGCTCTGAGCGACCTGAGACTGAAACTAAATTTCTGAACGGCAATTTAGATTGAATTTATGGAGGAACCCATTACAATCAGTTAGCTAATGGCTATTTTAATCATTTACTCATGTTTGTATAATTTAGTTAGATCTGTGTGTGGGCTTTTATGCAGCTACGATAAATAGGAAATCTATTTTCTTAATTTTTTCAGTACCGAGAGCAGGACCAATAATGTTGGAGCTCATCAATAATAGGTTTAATCATTTATCCCTGGGCCGCATTTATTACTGTTGTTTTTTACTGAGAGCTGACACTTAAATGTTGCATCTGTTATTTCAAATGTTATGTCTTGAAGCAAAGAGCAAAAACATTCTGGACTGAACATTTTGGGAAGCAAACTAACGATCATGTTTCCCTTTTTAATGAAACGTTTCACATACATTTTGTCTGCCGATTTTTAGACACCTTATGTGTGGGACAATGATAACTTGGCCTGGATTTATTCAGCTTGGCTTAACTTGGAAGCATATAAGAACTGTTAGCCTTTAGACAGCCACCCACACACCCTCACCCCACCCTCACCCTTTTGTCCATTACCCTAATGTCTCTCTTGCACGTTGCTTTTCAAGCCCTCTCACAGCTTTGTGCCATAGAAACTGAAAAGTAAGCATGAAATATAGATTGCCATCAGCATTTTGTGTGTAGCTGGAAGTGTAATTCCTGATGTGTTGTCCCTGTGTTGTACTGCAGGTATTGCCTTGGGTTCGTGAAAAAGGTTAAGTGGTAATGAAGAGAGGGACGACGCACTCATGCCTTGTATGATATGGATGTCTGGACTTGGACATTAATATCACAAACACACATAGACACACAGCATGATTCCCTTCACACACATTAGTGATAAACATAATATTTTTCATCAAGCATGCACAGACATGATCACAGCAAGCATCCATTTACAGTATCTAACAGTTACACCCAGCACATTCTCCGACTTCATTAGTATGAGCGTTGTGTATAATATTATTGATCAATGTGGAGGAGACTAATTAGAAATCTACAATCAGTCAAACAATGGAACTGCTGTCGTTTTTCTTTTCAACACACACACACACACACACACACACACACACACACACTCAATAAGACTTTTTTTCAGATATTGTATCTGATTGGAAATACAGACACACTATGATTAGATATCATTCCCATAAGATAGTTTAACCATAATAGAAACTGATATTTTCAAAGCCTCTATGGAAATACTAATGGAACACAGGCTGGTTTGGAAGTAGGATGGCTCTCGATGAGCTGTGCTTTGATCATGGGTGATTGTGCCAATCTTAATTAGGCCATTGATAGCTGGACACATACGCCTACAGAACCTTGCTTGTGGTTTGATTATATTGCATCCTTTTTCAGGAAATAAATACTTTGCACTAGCCTTCACCAGAACATCCTATTGGCTCCTCTTTTTTTGTATTGACCCTTTTCCATGTAATTATTTTGATGTATAATATTAATATGTACAACAGAAGATATACAAGGGATTAAGATGGATCGCCACAGAAAAAGTCCTTTTCTGAAACCCAGAGTTTAGGTATCAGAGTCCGTGTGTACTGCTGTGACAGTGCAGCGCTCTGTATGTTCAGTCTTGGAAACCTTCTTGTATCCTTTCCCTGAGCTGCTTTTAAATAACAGTACAACCGTACAAGCTTTATTAGGTAAGAAACATAAAAGTGCTGTTGTGAACATCAGAAGAAAGAATGGCTTGTAAGATCCTTAGTGTTCTGGAGGTTCTCCAGTGGGCACCTCCTCAGAGAAAATTTATTTCATTTAGGTAATTTGCTAGAGAACTGTTTGTAAGTTGCCTTGTAAATCCTGTTAAAATACGCCTTGAATTGATCAAACGTGAAGCATGTCTGGCGATTATACTGTCTGTCTGGTTGATTAGATGAAACAACCTTAAATAGCCTGACTTGGAGACATTAAAATGGACAGTTGGTGGACACAAGCCAACATGATTGTTATTTCCCCCCATGTGTTAGGTACTGAGTCAGCCAAAACAAATTGCCGGAGAAGACAGTCAGGCCAACAGTTCTTCTCTCTGTATTTGAAGAACTGTTGTGTTAATATTTATAAAACAATTTGTTTTTCTCCCTTTCGTTTTCTCAACCCACGTTGCCATTGCATGCTGTGGTGGCCGGTTGGTGTCAGAAACAGGGTAGGGATAGACAAACAGGTCGACTGGCAATTATACTGACAGTTGTGTGTGAATAGTGACAAGTGTAGGATAGATTAAGTATATAAATGTTTATCAAAGAGCAGACTATAGATTTAAGAATCTAGATAAGAGGAGGTGATGAAGAAACTGAACATGCATAAGGCCTTAGTGTGATGATGTCAAACTAGATTATCAAACTGAACTCAATCTTTTAGATAGTGTCTTTGACTGTGTCTGAGAAAATGAAATGTGACCTGAAGCTTAGTCTGACTCTAAATCCCTGTCCACACTAATGCGGATATTTAAAAAACAAACTTTTCTCTCTGTGTTTCAGCCTCTTGTCCACACCTAAAAGTTGTAAATCACTAAAACAGATTTTTACAAACGTCTTCCGAAGTGTACATTTTCAAAAACCCTGGTTTTTCTGTATCTGTGTTTCCATGTAAAGTGAAGCGATGTCAATGATGACATGACAGCTTCATGCATACCCACTTTTGCTTTATGTCATGAGCATCTGCCAGAAACAATAACAATGGTGGCTAGCTATGTACTGGTTGTGTTCTCGTCCGAACAGAGATATTTTGTAAAGACTGAACAGAGAGGGAAATGTCAAGTTAAGCTCTTTCTTGTGTTTTTTTCCTCCTTTGAATGTTAACATCTAGCTCTTATTTTAATTATTGGTTGGAGATGAGCCAAGCATTTGTATTGGCCATGTCTGAAAATCTTTTTATTAGTTTAGATATTTATTTTTTAGATAAACATCTCCTCTCGCAAATCAAATCTGCAAAAATGATTTATGTGCTGGTTAAACCTGAATAATTACAGTAATTAAAGGTCACAACAATACCACAATCATTAAGAAAATACCCAAACCTCTGATAATGAGAGAATTATTCCGAGCAGGTTTCATGTTATCAGCAGGCCCTTCCTTCCCGTCTGTGCTCTCTCACTCCACAGTTGTGTTTGGTCATGATCGTGAATGCTGATCAGTTGTAAATAACACAAGCTGCTGCTGTTAACAGATACAGCTCTGTCACACTTGATCACTCATGTCTGTCTTTCTTTGAAGTTCTGTGTAACTTATAGCATGTGAGCACATTATGAAGACATTCGTGATCATTCTTGATACAGATTAATCAATGAAGGGCTTTTAAAAACTTTCATTTAGAAGGTACGAGTGAGAAATGATTATGTGCAGTTGCTGCATCATTTGTTCAGACACACACATGCAAAAGTAATTTGGCCAAATTAATGTATGTGCTGCATCATTTACTGATTCATTGCCATCATCACTGATTGTGTAATCTTGTAATAGCATTTACAATGGAGCTGGTAAGTAACGGTCCAGCAATTCATCCTTACTGATTGTTTTTGAATTCAACTTTTTGAATGAAGTTGAAATGACGATCAAACACATTTTGATTGAAATATGTTGAGTTAATAGAGTTGATTTGACTGAGTAAAGTGACTAATTTAAGAAGTTCTTTCCATAAAAACTGATCAAACCATCTTTGTAAAATGTATTTCAAATTAACCATCGTAAATTTCAGTATCGTTTTGGTAAGTATGGTTTATATATCGCTGAATTGTCTGTGCAGGCTTAACCTGTAGTACCCTACAGCACATTGAATGTTACATGGAAAAAAAAGAAAGTAGGATACATGAAGGAGAGGGATAATATCGGAAATCATGTGAACCCGACAACTAAGCAAGGGTTGACATAAGGTGATGGGTCATTTGGACAAGCAAGATAAAGTGTGATTTTAGTGTTTCTTTTGGCTCTTTTGTACTTCAGAAATTGATATTAGCTCTCTGTTATGTGTCTGGATTGTGAGGGAAACAAATTGCGGCCACCATGATTAAACCTGCTATTACTGCACCGATGTGAAAGAAAAAAATGATCTAAACCAAACTGCAGATTAAATGCCGTGTATAGGATGAAACCAAGTCAATAACATGTTTTCAGGATCTCGAGCATCAGAGTTTACTATTCCACTCAATAATGTGCATAGCTCTTAAAAGGCCCAGCTGTCCACCTATGAAACCATTTTAAATTCAATCCAGATTTTTATTTGGATCTGCACCACGTTGCAAGTCTCGCAACATCAAAGAAAGTGAAAAGATTTCCTGATTACCTCCCTGATCTGTATCTGCCCCAAATTTAAATAGATTCTTCCTTCCTTTGTTGTGTCATGTCCCACCCCTCCACAAAATTTCATGGAAATTGGTTGAGTTGTTTTTGCGTTATCCTGCAAACAAACAAATGCAGATAAAAACATAACCTACTAGAAAAACAAACGAAAACGATGATCATTCTGGTGTCTGGCTTCCTGATTCTTTATGTCATGTATGAGATGAGTTACTGGGAAGAACTAATCACTGACACTGTTGGTGTGCCAACACTGTAGTTGGAACAGACTGGATAAATTAAGCACAGTAAACAACACTCACCCCAAAGACTGCAGATTCTTACTGCAAGCTACTTTGTATCTTCACTATGAACACACAGTTTCTTGCCTTGAGTAAACATGGCAGAGAGATGTCCAAATGATTTTACAAATTTGATTGAACTTGTCGTTGAAATAAAAACACATGCATATGTGGCCATGCATGGGCAAAGGCGCAGGTAGAGGTAGAGGTGGGTGTAATGACAGAACAAAGTTTCTACTCTCATCATTGTGATTGAAATGTAATTCACAGATGACATTGGTTTGAAGATCTCATCCTCAACTTCGCATTCAGCTTTCCCACCGCTGTACATGTCTGCACTCTTTTACTCTCTCCTCCCCCATCTCCCTTTCTCTTTTCCCATTCCATTCCTTTTTCCTCTCACCAGCTTAGCTCTGTCGTTTGTAGGAAGAAAACACCAGCCAGTCAGAATGAGGCAATTATGACCCTGCTGGAAGGGTTATTATGCATAATGCCCCATAATCCTCCTTAACAGTTTTCATCATAAATGACATGTACATTAAGTCAGTGCAGTATATACATGCTGACAGAAACCTCACTTGCTTACAGTACACACACACACACACACACACACACACACACACACACACACACACACACACACACACACACACACACACACACAAAGCCGCATTAAAGTATTGATTCATAAAGATGATGCAGTTGCAATGTGATTATTCATAGCTGGCTATTCTGGTGTGACAAGATAATGACGACAATAGACTCCAGACAGACGGGCAGTATTTGAAGTATTTGATTGGATTTTTATGCACGCCATGCTGTGTAAGTTACATGCTTGTGCATTAAGGTAGTTGATGATAAGGCTGTCTTTGCATTTCTTTTGTGTGTCTGTGTGTGCACGGGTTGTTGGTTAATGTGTCAACATTAATTGAACCATGACCCAGATCAAAACAATGAGCCTTGAAAGGGATTAGAAAAAGACATGCAGAGATATCGAGAAGCTGCAATTTGTGTGGGTGGCCCCTGACACAGTCCATGTTTAATCACAGCGTTTTAATCCCAGGCAATTAACAAAAAAACCTCACTCTTAAATGAAGAAGACAGGCATCCAGCAAATCTCATTGTTCACCTTGAACCTATGTGGTAAGCTTAATAATCATATTAATGTTGTGTTAAGTTTTAATAGATTGTGATTATTTTTTTGTAGCTATGCCAGCATCATTAAGTCTTGGTAGCTTTGTTTTCCTGCACAGCAGTGGCTGAGCAGCTTTTAATTCAAGTTGTATTAAAGAATAAATTCTGCATTTCCATTTCCCAGTGCAAGAACAGTCATATTATTATGTATTTATTGAGACTTGACCACATACTCAGTCCATCGAATGAATGCTTAGCTATTCAAGCTCCACTGTAGCTTTCTGTTGATATGTTGCTCGACCTGCACATTTTCTGTGCCACATTATAGGTTAGATTTTCTCAACCATGGAAAAAACACATCAGTCACTTAGATGTTCCAAGGTGTCTGGTGTAATGGTGCTTGTGTTTGTACTCGACCTTGTGTCTAACCACAAGCTTTAAACTGAATGCAGCTATAAAAAGTCAGCTGGGGTGAAAAGAATATTATTGTCTCACTTGCATGCTGCATTTAACAAATTGTATTTTTTGTCTCAAAAGTTTAAGATTAGTAAAGATACTGTGCGTTGTCAAAACATATAATAATTTTTTTCAGCTGCCCTGCTTTTTTTTTTACCCTTTCATAATCACTTTATCGATGTATCTTTAAGGTCAACTGAGTTCAGACATGTCTACGTTTTCAAGTGTGATGTCAGTTTGCATGGTTTAAGTGAATGAACAGAAGAGACAATTATTCACACTGATGTGTTTCACACACACACACACACACACACACACACACACACACACACACAACATGGTCACATAATACTAACACCCTTTTAATCACCTTTGACCCCTCAGCCCTCCATATGAAGTGGCCAAGTGGTGAGAATAATATTTACCTTCCACTAACGAAAGCAGTGCAGCTTATTGCTTTCACACATGGCACTGGTTTCCTTTGCTGGATATCTTGGTGTGTGTGTAAGTATATAAACACATGCACAAATGTTATATAGGTGGGATATATACTAGAGAAGTGTGTTGTTATTTGGGGTGTACCTTTGGGGACAATGGAACAGGTGTGAAGTGTTTGGCTATTTACATATTATATCCTATCTTTTTTGCACCAAACCATCTTGTATCCACAAGCTAAATTATCTCATTAGGTGTAATGAAACACAGAGTAAGTGACTGGAGAGAATGGCAAGTGAGGGTTAGCCTGAAAAAATGTAGAATAACCACAGTCTGTGTGTTTGGCTCACGTTTTTCTGAAATGATCTAAAAGTGCCATTGTGCTAGTGAGAAGCCAAGTAAACAGCCCATTCCAAACAAGTAGACAGAACTAAATGTTAGATTATGTGTACGTGTGTATGAAGTGAATGTGTGCATGTTGTTATAGTTGCCAGTTGTTTAACACACAACATCACATCTTACTTATCTTTAGTACTTGCTCTTGCTAGTCCTTCAAAAGGGTACAAGAGCCATAAAATCTGCCTACCCATTTCAGGTGTGACTCATATCATTTCTTTGCCATGTTCCTTATGTAGCCTGACATTTTTCATTATATATAATTAGCATATGTGTTAGTCCTCACTGATGGGTTGTCTTGTGTGTGTGAGCAGGTGTATCTGGTAGTCCTTGAGAAGGGTAGAGGGACCATAAACCTTCTCTTTAGGAGCTGAGATCTCAGCTATTAGCCGAATTGTGAATTATATTTGATGAGGCTATGGCCTCATTGTTAAATTGCGGTACACTGGCACATATATCAGTCTACATTGACAGTCAACATTAACAGAGTTCCCTGTACTATATGTGCATACTGTATGTACGTGTGGCTGTACTATCAGCTTTTAGTGATATGACTGACTGACCACGTTATATCTCCTGCAGTGATTTACAGTGTCATTGAGCCTTTATGATGAAGAGTCTCCTTTCTGTTTTTGATTGGGTATAAGGGTATATGTTCATGATTAGGGTTTTTGATCTTAAATCTTATTTATCCATAAAACTTAATGGAGACTGTACTTTGTGTCTGTGAGTGTTCTGAGGAGCTTTTATGTGTGTGTACTTTCAGTGACTCATCTGTCAAAATGCTGCTGACACTCACCACCTCCATCGTTACATTTCCTTTACCTACACACACACATCAAACCACATAACTCATCAAGAACACGATGACTTTAAACATAACCCTTAATGCTGCCTTGCCTCATATGTTGCACTTGATCACACACACAGATGGGTTATACAATATTACTCGTGTGGCACATTTCGAATAGGTCTGTAATGTTCCATTAGTTTGATTGCTTACAGCCCGTTCTGACGGGTAGAAACAATAAAATCAGGATACACAAAACTCAATTAGATGGCTGTTTTTATGTGCTAATTTAATGGTTTAATTTTAATATTGCTCATTTACAACAAGCGTTGTGAGTGGATGGTTTCACTTAGACAATACACAGAGATGAAACTACACACAAAAATACACTTGTGCTTACACACGTACATTTATGCTTGTCAAAAGCAGTGGAGTGGAATAATGGACAAGGCAATGGAGTAGTGGGCAGATTTTATCATTCACACTCTCTTAACCACCAGCCATCTGCTAAATGCACGCTTTCTTGTCTTTGTGTCTGTGGGAGTGTGTGTATACATGTGTGCAGACACACACGTACGCATTTGAATGGATCAGTGAAGAACTTTGAAGGCTTGGACAATCACTCATTTTGTTAAACTGGCTGATTTATCTCATCCGTGAGGATTAATTCAAACAGAACTGTGTATTTTGCTAAATAATACACAGACTAAGACACACAGATGCACATGGTGTGTACCTGAAACATGTTTATAACAGTGACCCAGTGTGTGTAGCTGTATAGTTAGTATATTGATGTGAGAAATTGATGTAGTGGTATATCTTTACTTCTCTACTTTTGGAATAAATGTGCTTATATCTCAAAATGTAGAAAACTCTACAGATTGATGAAAATACAATGTGAATGTAGAAATATCAAAATAACCTAAAGATCGCAGTGTGCTATGATGGCCTTAAACATTACAGTGAACTGATTTTTTAAGATACATGGGGCTTGAGTTTTTCCAATTAAAGGCATTTTTTTTGCAAAAGGTCAGCCAGGCTCAGCTCATGTATCATTATCTGTGTGTGACGTGGAGAGGGTTCTCATTAGGCCAGGATAAAGAGGAGACAACAGGGAGATCTCAGACATAATGAACCTAAATGCTCTCCCTCACCTTCACCCCATCCCTCTGTTCTACCCATCTGCCAGCTCAACTCTTCCCCTTATAATAGTTATCCTCTGTGCATTCACTCCCTCTGTCCTACCTTCATACTGTCTGTGTGCTGCTTTTCAGTCTGTCAACTATACACTGTGCCTGTGTCTCAAGCCGTTTTCAGACTAATCAGATGTGAACATTTTCCACATTTTTGCCTTTCACATTATGCAGAACCAGGCTGGAGAAGATCTGGATCTGAAGCTTCACAGCATAGGGAATATATCCAAGTGGTGCAAGTGTGGAAAGCACAGTTCTTTTTTGTTTATACTCCGTAGCCAGACATGGACATTTGATGAGGGTGATAGTGATATTTGCATTCTCACATATAGCCCCTCCAGAAAATTGCTGTAAAATAATCTGGACTTCTGCGCATGTTTAAAACTATTATATTCACAACGTACCCACATGCACTCTATTCCTCATATTGTCCCAGCTAACATCAATCCTTTTTTCTGTCCACTCTTTGTTTTTTATCTTCCTAATCATTGCTTCTCTCATTCTTTACATTGAACACCATTCGTCAGTAATGCTTTGGCCTCCTCCTCATTCCTCTCACCCCATGTCCTCACCTTCACCACTTACCTCTTTCTTTCACACTTTCCTGTAATGAATCTGATAATTTTGGAGTCACACTTTAGCGTGCAAGCATGTGTGCGTGTCTGAGCCCTTCATTTGTCAAAGGCGCATACAAATTTGATCCTGACCCGATACATATGTTGACCCTTACCCAGCAACCAATGGGGGTTAATTGAGTGATGGCAATTGCGAGAGAGGGAGGATGAGACTGAGAGCCAGAGAGAGAACATTAAGAGAGGGAGGACCTGACGGATATGTGCAATTTGCAAGAGCATATGAGGGGAAGAGAAATGGGAGGGTGCAGGAAAGAAAAGGGGTTAATTGCAAGAGTGAATAAAATGAAAGTCAGAGGGAGGCTGGCAATTAAAGAACTGTGGAAGAGGAGGGTGAAATAAAGACAAATGTTGTGTTAATGGTGACGTGTGTGGGATGGGCACGAGGTGACAGCATGAGGCAGCCAAGCAGCGGGATATAGAAGATTGATTTGAAGCGAGAGAGAAGAGGTTAACAGAGTGATTGAAATGAAACGGAGAGATGGGGGCAGGATGGGTGAAAGCGAAAGGGTTAATTATGAATATAATAAACGATGAAGCCTGTGGTCTTCATGGAGCTCGGCTCTTAATTAAGGAAACACAGCTGCACCTGGGACCCACCAAGAATAGATGGATACATGATACCGCATGAAATTGTGAGTGTGTGTGTGTGTGTGTGTTACTAATTGTTATTGTTATGAAGTCCACGTTGGCTGATGAATTATCTTAATGAAGTGCCTGAATGTGGAGTTTGCTGGGGATGAACCAGATAAATGACCAGACGACTGAGAATCGGTCCGTCATTATGTCTCTGTGTTTGTCTGACTGTGCAGACAGACGAATGTTAAGGGTGTTTAGGTTTCACAGAAGTAAAGCAGCTGCTCACATGTTGAGCCCCTATTTGTGTCTCTTTTTTTCTTTCCTCTCTACAACAGCCGTCAGTTTGTAAGACGTGCGATAAGACGGACAGATTTGTGTTTGGATTGCTGGTATAGCATTTCTACTCATTCCTATAGGATTTGATACAATCTGTGTCTCTAGCTGCTACATTGTCGTGTTGTTGTACCCACCGATGAAGCTTAATTATTGTGATTGACCAGCAAACGTGCACCCAGCACGCTCTCTTGCACACTCGAGTGAAAGGTACACTGAGAGTGCAGAGTTCTGCCTGCCTCCTGAGGACAGTTTGTGATGGTCTACCGGGCCACTGATGCCACGGGACTTCTTGCCAATGGCCAGTTTGACCATGACAGACGAGTCAATGTGTGTGAGAGTAAGAGAAAAGAGCATCGCACACAGCTTTACAATGACACACGTTAGACATCTTCTAATGATATGTGAGGTGTTCATTTGTTTTTGATCATTATAAAACAGTAGCAGGACAAAGTGGACTGCCTTAGTCTAGGTAATTAGTGGAAAACTGGATTTCTGATGCTGTATTAGACATATTAGAGGGTTTCCTTTTGGACCTTGGTCACTTGGTCAATCTCTGCTACAACTTTGATTGGGAAAAAGTATGGTACCTAAACATAAACAAAAATGTACACAAGTACATAAATATATCTTTCAATGAACAAATGGTCAGTGCATGAGGACGTGCATGTAAGACCAGTTCTTAATTTGTAACATAAAACTGGATTTTGTTTTCATTTACAACTTCAGCACATCAAGGTTAACAAAAGATTCTAGTCAAATTCCAAATTATGTCCAAATTTCCTGGTAAAGATGAACCTATTTTACTACCTGCTGTGACCCAGAGAAGAGAGCTGATTGCTCCTCAAATGTGAGTTCACAAGAACAATTTTTTCTCTCTTAGAAAAGTCAGCCACACTGAGATTATGACAGTGTGCAGGTTTGCTGGGATGAATAATGGCTAGTAGCTAGAAAATCCCTAAAATTGAACCTCTGAAGAGCTGCCAGTCTCATTCTTTAGTTCATTATGATTACACTGAGGCGGCTTAATTTGCTGCTTGATCTAATGAATTTAAAGGCTCAAGTCATAGCCTTCTAAATCTTTGAAGGTATTACGCATTTTCCTGTAGCAAGCCTCAGGCTGTTACAAGAAAATTGTAGTAGTCTGACTCTGAAACTTCATCTGGAGACGTTTGCAACTGTTCTAATGGCAGTGTGTAATCTGTATTGAGGTGGATTGTCCCTTTAAGTATAACATTTAGTGTTGATTTGATTCATGGTCCTGTGAATAGATAATGTGATCTGTTGGGAAGACCTAATGTAATCACTCTGTGTTGGCTATGAGCTTTACTCTTCACCTCAATCAAAGAGATGTTAGAAGGACTCAGGCTCATGCCAACCTTTAAAAACGCTGGCTGTGATGTGTGTGTTCTCTATATAGGTACTGTGTGTGTGTGTGTGTGTGTGTGTGTGTGTGTGTGTGTGTGTTTCAAGAGAGCGATTTATCATTTGTGCACACACACAAGCACCGACACACACAGTTAGGAGAGAGATTTACATACATTGACAGAGTAATGTGCTGGGCGGTGAAAGCTTTATAAAGAGTGAACCTGTCCCTGAATGTGTGAGTGATGATAACAGGCTCATTTAATTGCCTAACCCCTGCACACACTCTCTATCTCACACACACACACACACACACACACACACACACACTGAGATCATCAGTTCCCTGAGTAGAGTAGGTGTCACATTCTGTCATTCACCTTGAGGACATGAAGGTAAGACGGCGCATGAAGCAGTGGGTAAAAGGAAGTAAAAGACACGGCAATTTTCATTACCCAACGTACATTTTGGGAGATCTGATCACTCGTGGACAGCTCTGTGTTTGACAGTTGGTTGACACCATTGATTAAAATGCATTCTGAATGTGTCTGTGGTTACTGGAATTCTTACTTTCCTGCTCTATATACAAATAGACAAACCATTTATTTTTGTAAAGACCAAACAAGTGTTACTGGCTGGATCAGTAGGATATGATGTCTTTTATCCTGGCTGTCTTAACAGGAATTTGACTGTAGCAAGACAGAGAAATGCAACCAAAGGTAATAAAATGGTTGGTGGCATTTGCAGTGATGTATCCAAGTGTTCACTTTAGTCTGAACTTCACTTAAACCTAAATAAACCAAGTTCAGTGTTTGTTGGCTGCAACTTAGTAACGAACATTGTTCAGATTTTGCAAAATAGTAACCTAATACAACATTGATAGTTTTCATTTTGAATTCCACTTCTGTCTTCAAGAAAGTTCAATACATTCATCCATTCTCATTTTGTCCCTAAACCTCTTGCAGACATGCAGTAAAGCTTAGCTTTACAAGACTGAATATTTAACAATATCATACTGAATAGTTTAAAAAGTAGAATCATAAACATGGATCATCTTTATTTTTGACTCTTATCACTGAGGTGCTCAGAGAAGTGGTCTTTCTTGTTGGTATGAAACTGTTGAATACTGTCTAGAAGAGCAGGTTTCAAAGTCCACATATGTTTTATAACCTGGCAGTTGCTACTAAAACAATGTTTCACCATGTTGTCAGATACTGTACAGACAGCAGCTAGATATTTTTTTGCAGAAATTATGAGATATGTTTTAAAAAAAAGTTTAATAGGATGGTGTTTTCTGGCAAATACAGTTCTTCAGCGTTATTTCAAATGTATTTATCTGTGCAAGTTGTTTTATGCCAGGGCTTTCCTGTTTGATTTGGTATATAAACATGTCATCGGGGTATAAACCCCATACATTCAATTGGATAATCATTTGATCATCCAATGTAGTATTCAATCGTGACATTAGACAAAGACAAAATGCCCTTATAAATATGCAGTAGATTGTGCTGTTCCACCAGTCTGTCTGTGCAGTTACAATTGTACACATGACAAAATGAGCATCTGTAAAATATGGCCTCTCCTGCAGCATCATTGTGGTAAATACTGCCTTAGAGAAGTACTCAATATGATATTTAGCTTTGCAAGTAGCTCCTGTTTAGAAGACAGTGACTGAACAAAGCATTACTCATTTGAGGTCGCACGAGGGTGATGGATGAAGTCATCTTTTTTCTGTTTGTGAATGGATAAAAATTGTTTATTTAAAATGGCGAGAGCGATTTCTACTTGGGTAGAAATGGTAAATGGTGTTGAAAGAGACATGGTGAGATTGATTGTTCTCCTTCAGCTCTGAAGCAGATAAGCTGTCTGAGGGTCAGGAGACAACCTTTCAACAATTAACCCCATAATCCCCAAAGTAGTTGCAGATTATAGACATGTGAATGACTAAAACGGCCATTCTCTGTTGTGTAGAACAGGACATCGACCCTCCACCAAACATGTTTAAAGTTTGATGTTTGAAACCACGAAGGTCCAGGGGGATAAAGGAATTAGTCTACTTATTACTTACCATTGGGGAAAAAAGATAATTAAAGTTTAAAATAACATTCTCTCGTTTTATCAGTTCCTCTCATGAGGCAAAAGAAGATGTGTACTATTATGCGTGAATGTGCTTGTATTACATGTGTACTGCACTGATCCATGTGTAGAAGTGTCAGCCACTAATTCTCAGTGTTTTGACATGTTAATCCTGCACTGACGACCATCAACACATTGCGTGTGTATCTGTATGTCAGAGACAGACAGCATGCTGTCTGTAGGCGTGTGTAGCTAATCAGTCACATCTGACAGACAGCAAATCCTACTTCAAAAGCCACTCAGACTTCAATTGTTATGTGGAGAGGCAATTGAATGAGATAAGATGTAGGAAGGAAGGAAGAGGATGAAGGAAAGGAAGGCTGGATAGATGAGCTATTAGTGGATGTAAGAGCTGGAGACTGAGGGTTAGTTTATGGTCTCCAAGAACTAGTTCTAAAGATGTGTTGTCTGACAATGTTGGAATTCACATGCATTTATGGTTGTTCTGAATGGTTGGACTGAAAGACGGAGGGAAATGCCAGCTCTTATAGTTAGAGGGGAGACAATATATTTTGAACAGTCTCACTGGGAAGATATTCGAAAAGAGAAGTCACCCAGTCACACTATCACCTCTGCACAGTGGACCAGTCACACCATTAAGTGGGTGTGAGTGATTTGGATTGTCAGGTTTGCAAAGATGCCGTGGAACCTAAAGGGTGGGGTAGGGGTCACCTTTCTGACCAAAGAACATGTAGTTCCAAAGCTGAATAAGAACATGATCAACAAGGGATTTTTTGGGGGGGCATTACTGATATAGGGAGTAAAAAACCCTGATGCCAAAATATATGTATGTGGAAAATGTCGTCATCAGACCCTTATGATAAAGAAATGAAAAAAGAACATTATCATTAATAACTATAAATAAAAAGAAAATAAATGCAACCAAATATAGAGAACTTGAATTAAGAACGTTTGAATTGGTGCATATCTGCAAACATAAATGCTGGTAGAATTAAGTCTGTGAAAGGCTCATATTGGCCAACCAATAAATTGGTCTGGCTCATGTTTAAATGCCAGTTAAAACCTCAACAAATTGTATAAATTGCACTTTATCATCTAAAAAATCAAGGCGGATGCATCAGCAACAATGCTATTTGCATCTGGAGACTCTTATAAAACCAAGTTCTATTGTTTTTAATTTGCTAAAACTTTGGGAGAGAGTCTTTACTTTGCATTACAGTTGAATTGTTTTTACATTAAATAAATATTTTCAGCTGATTCTAAGAGCCAGTAGTGGGGCTGATTCAGACATTATGATTTGTATTACATTTGTACAGGCTTAAATAAACATGGATCTGTATTGACTAAAATAAACCCAATTAAATGTGGCAGATCAACTTTTAAGCTTGTCCTCCAAAAATGTTGAATTAAGAAGTTTGTTTAAGTAGGATGTGCCAATTTAATAGTTTTCAACTGTTGAACAATAGGTAAATGCCAGAGTGCACATTAGATTAGCACATCCCTAGTTTGTAGTATTTTCTCAGGTTTGAATTTGCAAACACTCTTTGATGCCCACAGTAAAGTTCCATTGAAGGTAAAGTGCTTTATCTGACAAAGCCACTCCTAATAATGGCATATATCCTCTTTGAATTCTGAATTTACTTTCCTTCTGGAGGTCGGAGCCTCTGCATGTTCCCCTGGTTAATATGCTCTTTTTCGTTTTATGAGTGCTGGTGTCGTTTAGTCCGCTACTGGTGGATCATTGGGAATATGGCCTGCACAGAATGTGTCCATCTGTGCTATGTCTCCATAATGCTCTTCCATATGGCCAAGTGTGGTCTACACACAGCCTCAGGGATGCAGTTGGAGATAGTTAACACACACACACACACACACACACACACACACACACACACACACACACACCAAACACACACACACACACCAAACAAACACAGATATCTTTTGCATATATGCAAACACACATGCACATTTTAGTGAAGACACATGCAAAGACCATTAGCATGACCGAGGAAACAGAAGTTGTTATTGTATTTTGGCCGTGTTGCAGACACTAAAATTCTGTCAGTTTGAAGTTTACAAAGTCACTGAACAGTTGAACTGCCGGTATAGATGGAAACTGTTTGTTCTTCTTCTATCTCTAAATTCTATTTCACTGTATTTCTAGGCTTGGGTAAACAGTTAGCAGTTTAAAGTATACTTGAGAAAATGTGCAGAACTCACATAAATACCAAAATAATAATACATTAAACGTTACCCAACTACAGTAATTTAACTCAAAATATCAGTTTCAGTGCTGAAGACAATAAATCTATAGTGTCTGCCCTGCCGGGGTCAGGGACTCCAACACTGCCGGCTGGTGTACTTCACAAGCAGTCAAACACAGAGCCTTCCTCTGCTTTCAAGTGTATCCTTTAAATTTGTTGTGTTCCTCCCTTAACAAAGAATTGTTTAAGAAATTTGCTGCATGTCCCTGTGTCAGAATACTTTCAGGTGTTTATGTTGCCTGTAACCAGGGTAAATATTTCAGTACAGAGCTCAGGCACTGAGATGAGGCACCAGAATCTGCTTTGTGATTTGGCCTGGTAGGTACTGGCCGTGTAGGAACACTTGGTACCCAACCCTATGCTTCTGTCTTTATGCATTTTTGTCTCGCTGTTTCCTGTCTGTGTCTAACGGCCCCCGCCCCTCATTCTTCATGTTATAGCTGTCGCCCATTCATCTTTTTCTTCCTGTCTGTTTCGCCTGGATTTCTCATTCTCTATTGAGAGGTAAGGTGACTGGAGATCAATAGGGGGTCAGCTCACACACACACAGATACACACAAACCGACGCACACACACACAGGCAAACTTGGAACTGCTGAGCAAGTGAATTTCATTCATCCATATTCTCCATACGGAGACAACACCATCCTGTTTATTGATTACCGCGGCGATGGATCGATTTCAGTGGAGAGGTCAGAGATGTGTGTGACTCTTTTTGTTGCTGTCCTTTTGTGCAATGTACATGTGAGTGCTTTTGTATACAGTCTATACATCCCTCTCTGCTAAATGTGCTTTTTAATCCACACATAAATTTGTTGTTGATGTGAGACTCGTTCTCTCCCCCACTCTCTTTAGATAAGAAATGTTGACATTACAAAAGAAATAAAACAAGAGACAAAGAGAAAACTAGAAGGTATAAAATTGTGAGATAAAGAGTACTGAGGTGGAGAGAGTGAACATGGGTGCATCAGATTCATGTGTTAATCGATAAGCTCTTTGTTGCTTTGCGGGTGTAGCCGATAGAGAAAAGTGCTGGAACATGATGATTTACATCAGATGATTTGCAGGGAACCACTAGAGCTCAGCGGGAAGAGGTGGACAGAAGAGAGAGGGAAGCAGAGGAGAAGATTACAGGAGACAAAGCCAAGGCAGAGAACAAGAGCAAGAGTGTAAAAGAAGCAAGAGGAGGCAGTGTAAATGAGAGGAGGCAAAATGGTAAAGGAAAGAGGAAGCCAGAGGGGGAAACAGTGCTAAGCAGGAATAGTTGCTGATGAAGATGAAAAGACCAGTCTGTACATAGCCTAGCATAGGAGAGCTGACCTGCCTCAGGGTTCATTCAAATTCTCTTTTGTTATCTGCACAATTACTTTTATGGGCATCACACAGAAATGTGCAAGGCTTTTAAAGAATTACCTGTCATGCTAGCGCCACAGAGAGCCCGTATGCCCACTCCAGTGACCTTATCTTGCCACATTAGTGGCCCGGCACTGACTTCTTTTATGCACGCAGCACAAAGAGCATCAAAATTATGTCATGAGACATAAAACTGTCTCTGGTATTACATCAAAAGGGCAAAGTGGGGGGATGACGACATGCTGATGGCAAGCGGCTGACTGGGCTTGTAAAGTGCAACAGCATAGTTCAAAAACATTTAAAATGAACTGGGTGTGCATTCATCACAAGGTATGGAAACATTGCTTTCCATGTGACGTTCCACATTAGAATGACAGAGATGGGCAGTAAAGCAGTTGTACTTTGCCTTCCTCTCTTTTTACTTCTCATAGTCAGAGAACAGTTCTTTTGCTCCAGATAAGATCACATGGATGACACATTAACAGACAGTGATGGCTAGGAGTGGGGGGGTGAGGGTTGGTGGGTGTGTTTCAGTGGCTTTAAGATGCACTTAGGATGCAGTTTCTGTTGTATAGGGCTAGGTGGTGCTGTCAGTCTATCCACTGTCACTGTGTGTGTGTGTGTGTGTGTACACTATGTATTCATAAGCTCTTCAGCCCCTTTCACCCTTTTCACATTTGCAGCTTTATGCTAATTTTTCAAATGTGAAATATTACTAAGAATTTTCTCATCTGAAGAATGTGACCCCAGTGTGACCGTTCCTCTCAAACCAATACAGAGACACTTTTATCACCTGTATGCTTGTGTAATGCTCTGCTTTCTAGTCTTCCTAAGAAATATACATCTCACTTAGGACTGTTTCAAAACTCTGCCGTGCTGAGAGATACTAGAAAGAGAGCACTCTCTACACCAAGCTACCTGTCTGCCTCAGAATTGATTTTAAAATCATTTTTATCTATGGCTGATAAAGCTCTTTATGGTTCTTCCTATACATCAGATTTGCTTTTACCCTGTGAACCCTGTAGAAGCCTCTGGTCATCTGGTAGTGACCCTTTAATTAAACTCAAAGTGAGAACAAAAACCCCCATTGAGGCATCTTTGTATTACTATGATGTATGTCTCTGGAACAGCCTCTGTGTGTGAAGGCAAACCTTTTTAGTCTGGCTCTTAGTTGAATTATATTTATATAATTTATTCATTGGCCTTTATTTATACATTGTAGACTGTTATACTGCTATATGCTTTTATTCTGTTTTATTTTCTGCTGTATTTTCCTTTTACTACTCTGCATATCATGTCAGATTTTCATTACTTCCACACATTTTTCTGTTTTCTTTGTTTTCCTCTTAATTCACTACCTTTTTTTCTGGTTTTACTCAATTAAATATATCTTATCTCCTTATTTTTTTGTTTCTCTGACATTTGGGGTTTCCTCATTGCAAAGCTTTATGATATGTAATAGTCTTTCCTCTGTTTCTTGGTTCTTGAAGTTATTATTTTGTGCATTATTGCTCTGAGTCTTAGTGGGGGTGCAGTGGGGCAGTATTATTGATTTTATTTCCTCTACTTTATGGGGTTAAATTCAGACCATGTGCCATGACGGTTGAGATTTAGCTCATGTGGCTCCCATTTCTCTTGGTACTTGTTGAGATGTTTCGACGTCTTGATTGGAGTCCACATGTGGTTTACGTCAATTGATTGGAGGTGTTTTGCAAAGGCGTACAGTTGTGTATATAAGGTCTCAAAGCTGACAATACATACCAGTTCAAAAACCAAGCCAAGGCATTCAAGGATCTGCCTGCAGAACTCAGAGTTGCATCACAGATTTGGGGAAAGCTACAAAAAATCTGCTACATTGAAGGTTCTCTTGAGCATAGCGGCCTCCATAATTCTTAAATGAAAGACATTTGGCACAACCAGGCCTCTTCTTAGAGCTGGTCACTCAGCCAAACTAAGCAACTGGGGGAGAAGGGCCTTGGCAACAGAGCTGATGGTCACAATGGCTGAGCTCCAGGGATCCATGAGTGGACATGGAAGAAACTTCCAGGAGACAACCATCACTGCAGCATTCCACAGATTTGGTCTTTATGGCAGAGTGGCCAGATGAATGACTCTCCTCCGTGACAGACATATGAAAGCAACTAAAAGACTCTAATGCTGTTAGAAACCAGATTATGTGGTCTGATGAAACAAGACTGAACTGTTTGGACTTAACTTTAAGGATCATGTGTGGAGGAAACATGGCACAGATCATCACCTACTATCCCAACAGTGAAGCATGGTGGTGGCAGGGACTTGAGATTGGGTTGAGGGAGAGCTGAATAGAGCAGAGATAACCCGAGCCAGGACTTCAGAGTAGTGGCTCAGGGGTAAAATACCCCAGAGAACAAAAAATGGTCTATTTCCTTTTTAATAAAGTTGCTAACTTTTCTAAAATTCTGGTTTTGGCTTTGTCACTCTGGGATATTGAGTCCAAATTAGGATAAAAGTGAAAAACATTTTAGTATTAGGCTGCAAAATTAAATGTGGAAAAAAATGAAAGGGTTCAGAAAACTTTCTGAATTCACTTTGTTTTATAGCACAACCATTTTAGTGCTTGGCCGATGAAATCAACTGATCATGGATCAGTATTGGTGTGTATGTTCACCAGTATACAGTGATATATGGTCGTAAATTACCATATTTGCTGGGAGAAAATTTTTATTCTTGTCCCTTTTCTTACTCAAGTCAATCCTCGAATGTGTTCCACCCAGAACTAATTGTGATGTAACCTTTAAAATAATTGTACTGTGCATCATAACTATACACAGACCTGAGCACACAAACGTGTGTATCATCCACATCAACCTAATTGAATGGTTGAGGTGGCCACACATGATGGCACTTGTCCATCATGTGTGGCCACCACAACCATTCAATTTGTGGCTCAGGCTATGGTGATTGAGTGGTCATTGCTGAACATTTAGCTGACTGCACAAGATGTCAAACACACACACACACACACACACACACACACACAGAATGGGACATCATAGATTTTTTTTTTATGGTAAGTGGTTCTGAGTGGAAATCAAAGTTCAGCAGTGTACAGATAGCTGAAGCATATTTAAAGATTGTTTTGTGTGCTCTGTCTGTGAGCCATGTATATGCTCAAGCATTTGGCTGACTGTAGCATTTTATTGATCGGTGCTATACTAATCAATTAGGCCCTAATCGACCTGATTAAAAAGGGTTTTGATGTGAAAAAATGGTAATATAGTGTGTGAGAGAAAGAGAGACAGCGTCTTCTGTAGCCATGTTAGGCACTTAAATCCTGAACTATTAATCTACGTATCTCAAATTCATGTGCTCTTTTAATTTCAATAAAAGGGTAGGAGCCAACTCTGCACTTTTTCCATCGCCTCTCCTACACTTGCACACACACAGTTTAAAAGATGCTGGAAAGTGCACGGCGTAGCTCACTGAAATATCACTACTGGTTGGCATTTGAACAAAGAATTTTTATATTTTATTAGAATCATGACTTCTCTGCCCTTATCAAATTAAGGCCAGATTTTTGCTGTTTGATTTAAAATTATATTATCTGCGAGTTAGCTTATCTTCTATGGAACATTGGGATCTTTTCTCTAGAAAATTGTGTTGATACTTGCAAAGACAAATCCGTCCATACAGGTGCTTTTATTTACAGTGTCTCATCAGACAACTTCCTCTAGCCAGAATGTTCAGGCAGCTCCCTCACTCTCCTGTCAGCTTTGTAGCACCTGTGAGGGTGGAACACATCAGACCATTAGCGCCACCCAACTGCAACCTGTCTAGAGGTCTCATCAGCCAGAATGACTGAAAACAGCTGTGTGGGCGTGTAGGTCCTAAACACATTACAACAATCTTTTAAGATTATCATCATCATCATCTTTATATATCAGCTTCTCCCTTCTGTAACCAATGCTAACATTATCTCAGCTGCTGAAGTGTATCTTAGGCAAATGGTTCAGTGTTTTCTCTCACTACTGATTCATGTTTATAAAAAGTTCACTTTTTTAGTGGAGGAGAACGTGATTCAGCTGCACATGGAAGAATTGCAGTGACCCTCCTTTGACCTGGAGACACTGCATATTTGCTTAATATAGGTTTAATATGTCGAATTGTGTGTATAAGTAGTAAAGGCCTTTTTGCCTCCCTCTGACAGCCCCAGTAACCATGTTACCTCTTGCTCACATCCCCTTGTTCTTGGTAACCTGTGTAAACCTTGTATTGACCTGAAAGCACTTATAAATAAACAGTGTGAAGAAAAGATGGATGGAGCAGTGCTGTACACATAATGACACACTTTCTGAATTTGGAATTGCTCAGGGTATCTGAAACAAATTTGCTCATTTAGCTATTTTGACATTATACATGAAAAATAATATGTAGTCTTCAGGGAACTATAACATTTTTATCTAATTAAATGATGTGCTATGTGGGCATTTTTGAAGGCTGTGGTAAACCCCAATGCCTCCATCTCATATTCAAGTGTCTGTCCATTATCTCTAAACTCTTCTGGCTATAGCTTTCAAAATGTTCAGTGATTGGAGCTACCTTTGACCCACCCCTGAGATAAGGATCAGAACTTCAGCAAAATAGCAATAAACCATACTTTCATATGGTTTATGTTATAGTCCCCCTGTGTGCAATCTACCTAAACCCAAATTCAGTAATTTAAGCCTTATTTTCTCCTTAGCAGCCTTTTCTAGCTCAAGTATTCAAGCTCACATGCTGATAAAGGCATTTCTACATGAGGTTGTCAGCAACATGATTAAAGTAAAATGTGTTTTGACAGTAAGCTGAAACTGAAATGGAGGGAAAAAACAGAAGTTTACTTCCATCCTCATCCTCAAGTGTCAGGTTTGATGACAGGATAACTGATGAGAAGATTCTATGGTACATGTAATAGCTTGATGGAGACAAGCACTGGTAGCAGGGCACAAATTCACAAAGGACCAATTAACTTCTCACTCAAAGGCTGGAAAACATGAAGGGTCTACTTATAATTTTACAATATAGAAATATCTCTTAAGCCTATAATAAAGCTCTAGACTAGTCAATGGTGCAAGAGAAATAGAAGCAGGAATAGCAGAATGTGAGTCTTTTTTGAAAATGGACATCATTGCACTAAAACTTCACACAATCTTATGTTGCTGGTCTTACTCCCTGACATCCCAAAGGTTATTAGAGTACAGAACATCTTTCAGTCCTTCTCATTATTATCGTTACATTTCTTTTTAAGGTACTGTCTTTCATATTCTCCATGGCCATTTCACTCAGTGGTTTCAATCTGTGCCGTCTCACCTTCCTCTCTCTCTCCCCCTCTCATGCTCAGGCTGCACTGTCATTTTGTTTGGCAGGTCTTTGAGTCCCCTGTCGTAGAGAACAGAGACAAAGTCCGCCCCTGTCTCATCTTGCTGTCTTTCCTTTCTTTCCAACTCTGCTTTTTAAGAGACTCTGTAAGGCTGTGTAGAATTTGTCTACCTGTTTTTCTCCCTGTCGCTCTTTCAGATGTTCTTTTTGAAGAATCTCTTCCACCCCTGTGTGTGTGTGTGTGCATGCGCGTATGTGTGCGTGAGCTAAGCTATTGCTCTTGTTCTGACTCTCTCTCAACATCTCAAGACAGATTTACTGAAACTGGATCAAGAGGCAAGCTGTTTTTCTCAAACTTGTAGTAACACAACTATACTAAGATTTTATTCAACAAGCATGGGTGTGACTGAGAGGTCTGTATATGAAGTAATGGTCCAGAAGAGATGGTTGGAAGGAGGAAAGAGGAAAGGATGGGGATGCACAAGAAAGTAAAAATGAGGGCAAAAATTAGAAAAGGAAAGATGGAGCAAGACAATGAGAGAGATGTGTGTTAGGCAGATGGAAGTGGGGAGTGTGACAGAACATGAATGTGTGAGAGACTGAGAGGTGTCAGTCTTGCTGAATAGTTGGTGAGATATAGATGGGAAGATGGTGCGAAAGGTGCAATATTGTATAACAGCACTGTTCTGCTCTCTGCCAGGCGACGTTATGCTGGAAAGAGAAAGTGCACATATACATCCACACACATACAAAAAAAAGAAGCTTTTGTACTTTGAAAATAAGTTTTTAAAAAAGAACATTCAACTGGATTTAATGAAGTTCAAAGTAAATCCAACAAGTAATGGAAGAATGACAAGATTATGTTGAAAATACTGTATTTATGTAATCTTAGTCATGTACAGCTGAAATACACAAAACAACTATTTTGTACAGATTTTTGCATAGCATGCTGGACTGTATGCATTGCGTTTACGTTTTGCAATTGGCCCAACACTTGGCGCTCAATCACAATCACAGTCTCATGTTTGGGACACACAACATGGTTTTTGTTTTCCAACTTGCAGATATCCAATCAAGAAGCTTCTAGTGAAATTCCTCTTGAATTATCAGGTTGGCTTTGAAAATGACACCAGGACTGGACTAGCAACTGAGCTTTTAGTCTAGATTGTTGACATAGCTTTTTGTTTTAGAATTGCATTTTCGTTATGTCGGCTTAATTGTTTTTTTCCCTACTGCAATGACGTCCAACTGTGTATTAGTGTGAAGATTAGTTTGTTGTCTGTATGTGTATTTGTAAATGACAGAGTGCTTCACCCACTTGTGGGTTCCAGTGTAGCAGGAAGCCTCTGGCTTTACTGGTAAAGTCCCCTTTCTTTACTCTTGACCACTATAGACATGACACACACATGTACACACAGGTCTATTCAGCTTTTGCATGGAGGCCCCTAGAACACTGTGTTGACAAGCCGTGTGCCATGTTAGGTTAAACGCAGACTCAGTGCTATACTCAATAGGGAGGGATTCCACTATATAACAGTTAGAGCTAGTAGGGAGTCGCACACATGCAGAGGGGAGACACGAATGGATTCAGTCGTTGATCAGTAGACACACACTGTAACAGGAATGCTGGGCTCCTTGGACGTCCTCTATAGCGTCCTCATCCACAAGGTATTGCAATGTATATACAAACAACCACTCAAAAAGTTGTGGCCTTTGTTTTTGCTTTATATAAAGAAGGTGGCCAGAGGGACTTTGATGTAAATTTTTGGACTGTAGTCTTACACCTGCTTATAACTGCAAATTCATGTCTATTTTATTTTACTTAAGCTGAGATGACATGTCAGTGCCTGGTTGTGCTGCTTTGTGTGGATCTGAATCTAGTGTCCTCCGTCATCATTTTGCCCTTGACTTAAATGCATTCATGCAACCTTCAAATGTTTAATAATAATAATGATAATGGCTTGAATTTATATAATGCCTTTCGCGGGACCCAAGGACGCTTTAAAAATGTCTGTGAGTGTTAATGCAAGTAAAGGGCAGCAATTTGCACAGCGATTATGAAGCAAACAAGAATGGAGAGTAAGTAGAAAACCTGGAGAGACTGTGAGTGGAGTTATATAAGAAGCTTAGAACAGAATTCCTGCTGCTCTGCTCTCTAACCCAAATACTGGGTTCATAATGAATGGAAGGAATAGAGGTTAAAGGAAGATTGAAAAATGACCAGCTGCATTGTGTTTGTGTTCCTTTTTCTAGCTGATGGCGGTGTATGAGGAACAGGAAGCCCAGCAGAGGGGCGTGGCTAACACGAGCCTAGCCCCCAGCCCTGAACTCTACCAGTCGGAGCTCTCGGCCTTCCAGCCAATTGCAGGAGGAGAGATAGAAGTCAATTCTTCAGTGCTCAAGTCCAGTAAGAAAATTTCCATTAATTTTGGTAGTGCCTGCTCCAGTCCTGACACTGGGCATGTTCATAGACAAGTCGAGTCCCCAACAATCAAATCTTCATGTTTGGAGAGCTACATAGCATAGAGGTGAAATTAAAATATACAGCTATATTTTAAAACTATTTTTCAACTCTTTTTCATTGCTACATCATAAGCACATATATGAACAATTATTTAATATAGTTCAATAACCATAATTTCAGTCTTTTCTAACACGATGTGTAAATAACCTCAAAAGTTGAAATGCACTCACTGAGCACTTTTGAGGAACACCTGTACACCTGCCTAATCATGCAGTTATCCAATCAATTCTTGCAGATACAGTTCAGTAGCTTCAGCTTATGCTCACATCAAACATCGGAATGAGGAAAACATGTGATCTCAGTGACTTGGACCGTGGCAGTGATTGTAGGTACCAGACGTGCTGGTATGAGTGTTTCCTGGCTGACCTCCTCAGAAGCAGCAGGTCTGTGGACATAAATGCCTTGATTAGAGGAGAATGGCCAGGACAGGTTTGAAACGCTGAAGCTTGAAGAGGATGTGCCACAACCGGAGAAGATGATTCCATTCCCTGCAACCAAGAAAAGAAATCTGAGGCTGCAGTGGTCACAGGCTCAACAACACATTTGACGACTGGGGAAATTTAGCCTGGTCTGATGAATCTCCATTTCTGCTGAGGCACACAAATTGTCAGAATCAATCTTTATTTGAATGCCACAGCCTGTCTGGGTATTATACATCCCTTTACAACCACATTTTTTAATCTCTGAATGGCAACTGTCAGCATGATAAGGTTTCATGTCACTAAGACGTCGTCTCAAACTGGTTTCATGAACACGACAGTGAGTTCAGTGAACTTTAGGGGCCTCCGCAGTCAATGTCAACATGGGGCAGAATCTCACAGGAAAGTTTCCAACATGTTGTGGAATCCATGCCATAAAAAACTGAGGCAGTTTTAAGAGCAAAGGGAGGAGCTGAGCAGTATTTGTATGGTGTTCCTATTAAACCTCTCACTAAATGTAGTACCGCTGTGCTCTTCCTAGGAAAAACAATGACCTTAGAATCAGTTACAATCTGGCATTTGTCATCAAATCACAGAATTTCATCCAAAGTCTGCCTGTGAAGACAAACCAGGACGACAGTCAAGCCAAGTGCTCTGTCTCTCATCCTGCCGCCTCTCAGAGACAAAATGCTCTTAGTATTTTCATGAGTTCTCCCACTGCTGACTTTCACTGGGACGTTTTGATGGATGCCAAGGTTTATTTTTACGTGGCATAACTGCTTTCAAATAACTTAAGGAAAAAATCCTTTGGGAACCCTTTTAGTTTTTAGGTGTAACCTGTGGGTCAGTGCATAAACGGGTCAGTGCCATGACTGATGTTTAACAAGAAACAGGTTCAGTGGGGCTCAGATTTGATGGGGATCTTGGCTGCCAGACCAAGTCAGTGAAGGATCGAAGTCAAGTCACCATTTTGGAGTGATTGATAGAATGAATAATATGTAAACATAAAACAATGAGAAAATACAATAACAAAAAGGAAAATACATACTTGACATTTTGATACTGGTTTTATTCATGTCTAATTCGATGTAGTCTATTCCTACTTCCAGATTCATATATTGTATGTTTTGTAGATATTATTAGAATGATGTATATTTGATACTTACTGAATTGTATTACTGACAAAGGTCAGGTAGTGATGGCTATTTTTTGGGACACTGAAAATGAGAAAATAAGATAGAACTAAAATATTGGCAGCACGTTCTTTGAGATGCAGACTGAGATGAGGATAAAAGCGAGTGAGACGAGGAGAGGTAGAAGAAAGAGAAGACAGGAAGTGTATGTGTTCTGTCAGTCTGCAGAGTAAAAACTGATGTCTGTGTCTGGTTACTGTTACTTGGACCAGACCTATCTGCATGACCTTTACTTTCTCTCATAGTCCCCCTCTTTGCCTCTCTTTTTGTGTCCCTCTTTTTCTTTCTTGCTTTCTTCATCCCTCGCTTCATCTCTGTCATTTTCTGTGTCAGTGCAGGTATTGTAGATGTGAGAGGGCACAGTAACTTGTCCAAATTAAATTTTGCCTCATGAATCAAGCAGGTGATGGATGGATTGTCTGTTCCTACAATTAACAGAAAACTATTAATTCCAGTTGCCTCCTAATCACTTTATTTTGAATTGTATATTCTATATCTGCTTAGTTCCAGACATTCTATCATCTATCTTGTTGGGCAATTGACATTTAAATATAATCTGTCAAGGTTGTTTTCAAAATGTCGCTAATATATCAAATCCAGTGAGATAAGGCGCATGCATCTTTTCTAAACTTCATTATATCAGAATGTTTCATTATTTCCCATCCTTGTTGTATTTGTGGAAGCCAGTGAAATTTCTTATTCAGCTTCAAGGATGTCAAGCAGTATAATACGCCTAAGAACGCCCAAGCTGAATCAAAAATCATAAGCACAATTTTATACAGTAGATAAAAGCAGGAAAAGTCAATTCTTCTGGGTCCCCTTGGCTTAAATCTAATTTCACATGCAGTGCATTCAGAAAGTATTCACATCCAGTCTCTTTTGTAACAACTTGTTATGTTGCAGTCTTCTGTTAATATCATTTTAATTAATTTTTTTTCTTTCAGCAATTGACACGCAATAGCCTATGATGACAGGGACAACTTGACTGTGAAATATCACACTGACAAACATATTCAGACTGTTTACCTAGTACTTAGTTGAAGTACATTTGGAAATTATTACATGCTCAAGTCTTCGCACAGCTGTATTTTGGGCTTTTCTTCCATTATTCAGATCCTTTCAAGCTCTTTCAGGTTGGATGAGGACGGTCAGTGGACAGACATTTTCACTTAAGGACATCAAGAGTTGTCACTTGGCTGTGAGTTTAGGAACACCTCTCCTGAGGACCCTTTGCCCAAGCTGTGGTCCTGATCCCTCAAAGTCAGCCAGTGACCATTGCGTTCTCTGCCACTGCTGTTCCCAAGTCCATTTTGTCATGATTGCTTAGTTTGACCAGGTGAACAGCTCTAGGAAGAAATGGTAGTTCCAAACCTCTACCATTTAAGAATTATGGATTACAACATGGTTTTTGGGAACCTCCAGTGCCGAAGAGTTCCTTTTGACGCCAAAGTCGTGTCTCTGAGCTGTGGACACATTTTGTTGACCTGATGGCTTGTGTTTTACTCTGATATGCATTGTCAGCTGTGCGACCTGACAGACAGATGTGGGCCTTTCCAAATCATGTCCAGTCAATTGAATTTACAAAAGGCAGACTCCAATCAAGATGTGGAAACATTTCAGGCTGTAATCGTTGCCAAAGATGCTTCAAGTACTGAGTTAAGCAGTCTGAATACTGTTGATATGTGTCAATATGTTTTTGCCTTTCAATACATAAGCACAATTTAAGTTTTTTATTTATAATATGTATGAGGGAAACAATTCATTTAAACAGTTTTAGCTTAAAGGTGCAAAATCACAAAATGTGAAAAAGGTGAAGAGGTCTAAATACTTTCCGAAAAAATAACAGGAGAAAGCTTGTTCACATCTATACTACTAGCTTTAGTTCTGGCAGTAATAACAGATATGACATTTCAGTTTTTGTGACCTTTCTGAGTTGTGAAGGGGCCTTAGCTGTATGATCCAGACACTGTTAAGGCAGGAAGTTTAGTCTGTTTTAGTATGGTCGCCTGTCAGCAGAGATTAGTAGTAATGTGTGGCTGTCATGGGAGATTAGAGGTAACTGAGCTCTGGAGACCATCACTGTCAATATGGGAAGGTCAGACTTGGGTCTCTTTTTACTGTCTAATGTGTCTCTCACTCTAACCATGTGTCTCTCTCTCTTTAACTGTCTTCATGCCATCCTAGTTTGTTCAAATCGTTTTTTTCCTCATCTTTTTTTCTTTCTGTCATGTCTCTCACTTCCATTTTTATTGTTAACAGATTTCCTTCCCTTTTTCTTCTTTTTATTGCCCCTTTGATTGAACTTATCTTCAGTTGTGTCCCCCGTCTCTGTACTGACATGTTCTTCTGCACTCATCAGGTAGTATGAGATATAACATAGTTATGTGATGTTTTACACTTCAGTCTCGATTTGGAATTTAAGAAACAGACAAATATCAAGATTCAAAGCGAACATGGTAACTTTGGAAGAATAGGTAATAAGCAGCTGTTATACAAAGGAAACTTTAAAGTGATAAGTCGATTTATTTGATTATTTGAGGAACAGAAACAGGTTTAACTGTTTTGATTGATTAACTGTTTATTATTTGCATGCAAAATAGTGAGTTCTCTGTTTTCAGGCTTTGCTGGTGCCATATCTCATTGTAATTGAATTATCTATGTGTTTTGGACTTTTTGCTGAACTAGTCATTCTGTATAGTAGCATTTCTTTTAGCTTAATAGACTGTAGCTGTGGTTACTAGATGATCTACTGTATAACTGACTTTAAATTGTAGAAGACCTGTGTGGTAAGACAATTATTGATCTTGGAATGGTTACTGGCATATAGAAAGAATTATAACACGGTTAGAGAATGGCACTTATCTGAGTATGTCAGTACATAGCATATACATTTATTCATTTATTTGTCCATCTCAGACCTCTGTCTCTTGTCTTTGCTTCTTTTGTCCCCAGTCCATTTATCCCCCCTTCATTGCCTTTCCTTAAAGAGATGAATTGATTGACTTTGATGTAATCCATATCCCCCCGCCAGTCTTAAGAGCACCAAGGGTCCATTTTGTGACAATCAATATTTGACCCTACAAATATCATTTGGCATGTGTGCTGAGAAGTCCTCTCACTTAGAGTTCCCTTCACCCTTACCACCACCTTTTTCATTTTATCCCCAGTGGAACCATAGAAGCTAACATGACAACGTTCTTAATGTACATATGGATTGATGGGCCCTATGAAATGGAATGCATGGTAGATTTGAGGATTAGGAGTGCACCACACAGCTCATAATAATACATCTAGTTATAAATGTTTTTTATTTGCATAGCTTTCTGCAGTGTTGACTTTTCCCTCCATTTCTCTATCCCTCCAAGCTCCAGTGGCAGCGTTAGCAATACTGTGGTGTGGTCCATCCATCAGCTTCTCTTAAATGATGATTTTATGCAGTGGGCTGATGAGATGTGAAGAGGAAAGAGACACTATCATATGTTACCTATATGTACACAGAGATCTACAAATCAGCCACTTATTGGCCATTTGGATGCATGAACACCAGTGTGTTCACTGAAGGGATGTGAAAAGAAAGGATCATTCATTAACTTCTTACACATTCTGGCTTTCAGAATCCTTATAGATATAATAAACACAATAAGCACATCTTCCAGAACAACATTCAGGAATGAGCTGTATAACGATACCGCTGTAACACAGCAGATATGAACATGTGCTGATGAATATGGATGATTTACAGATTTACGGTATTGTGTGAAGCCCTAAGGATATTACCATAGTTAATATTTTAGATTTACGCTCTCTTTGACTACTCGCTATTTTAACTGGCACAGCTTCATCTCATATTTTGTATTATAGTTTTATATAAAATCCATCCTTTTCAATGGGAAAACTAACAATACATATTGTTAAAATATTATTTCATTATAGTTTATTTGATTTGATAGTTGTCGAGGACTCAAAGATGCAAATACATACAATGTTTCAATATTTATTCCACGGAATTAAACAATAGTTAGACATTATGATTCTCTGGACCTTTGCTTGAGGAAAGATTCTCAATCTGGACCTCTCTGAATTCTTGTTGAATGCTTAATGCACATGAACCACCAGTCATAAAACATCTGCTTTTTATTTCAATAAAGAAAAATATAAAACAATGTGAATGTGGCAATTTTTTTGCTCATTCTGCCTCGTCATCAGTGGCATTTGATGCAATTTTTTAAAAACTACATTGGTTTAAATTTAGCTCTGGATATGATTGATGTGAAACTTTTTAAAACACACTCATCTTAACAACCTATTAGTTCATTACACTGAGTAATGGAAGTGTCTGACAGCACACTCTGACGTGTCTCAGACTGATGTCACATGCACATTCCAGTGACGGGGTGAAAATGTATTTTGTGAACGCAACAACAAAAAATGATCTCTCCTCTCGTCTGTCTTATTTCCTCATCTTTCTTTGACACACACAAAGAATTGCAAACTCGTGTCTGAAGTGTGGCATGATTAGCTTAAGGTCTGTATCTTGTCATCTAAAAGATTATTATTAGACCTGATTTTTGCTGAACTGTGACTTCATCAAAATAGCATTAGCAGTTTTAAGACAGTTTCTGTGTGTGTGTGTATACACACATGTATCATTGAGCTTTGCTTTAGTTTTAGAAGCAAAGCTCAATGAACACTGTAGACACTATTCTTGCAGTTTTTCTTGTTTTTTTCTCTCTCTCTGTCTCATATCTCTGACTTCATCAACCGTCTGATAAGAGGTTTTCACACTGAGACATTTTGACAGAGAGATGTTTCTCTGGTTTTAACCAGAGGACACTGAATGGAAGAAGTGAAACATTGGGCAAATACAGAATAACTAATTTGAAAGATAAAAGGAAAAACATTAATAAAATGCTATCTTAGGGGTGTTATAAAAGAAACAGACTTTTGAGGGCAGATGCTAATTCCGATATTATAAAACAAATTTGATTATTTCCAATTCCAAATTTATGGCATTGTATATTTTAAATAACATTTCTAAGACGTTGTTTTAATTCATTTTAGGCTTTGTAAAATACAGTTTACCCATAAACTTATACAACCAACTATGTAGAGCATTATACATGATATAAAATGTACCGATCAATCATTGGTGCTCTACTTTTGAACCTTTTAATCATGTATCAAATCATTTTTCTGCAGCTTAAACTGTTTGTGTTTGATACTAAGTCACCAAATTCCTCACACACATCCTATAAACAAAGAACTGGGGGAAAAGTGGTTGATTTACAGATCGTTTAACATCTATCTAAACACGTTCTGTTGTTGTCCAGTCTATGCAGGCATGTTGTATAAACACACTCATGTCTTTGCTTCTGCTTATCTTTTTTCACCTCGTTAGTTTGATGCTGTGTGAAAAGCTAATGTCCCTAAGGCAAGACAAGAAGTAACAATGACTGGTTCCAAGTTTGTATCATGTTGTGGTTATATATCTGTGTCTCTTCTACTGATGGATATGTAAAGAGTACACAGTATCACCCTGCAATTGCTGTTTAGGTGTCACCCAAATCTTTTAAGAGTTGGCTTTATTGGGAAAATATTTCCTGAACGATGTCATCATATGTCATCTGTTTGTTTTCTACAGACACCCCCCTGCTGGTGAGAAGTAGCAGTGAGTCAGCCCTCAGCCCCCAGCTGACAGAGACAGAACCCTCCCTCAATGAAGACTCCTCTGAGATGGTAAGACCCGAAGACAACTGAATGTAAAGACACAATCAGTTTGAAACACACATTGTTATCACAACACATAACAGCATTGTTTCTCTGTCACTAAGGCCAAAGCCTAATGGACACACAAATCCCTTTAACCAAGTGGTGACAACATGTAGGATAGATTTTCACACACAAACACGTGCGCACACACTCGATGTCTCAGGTCCCTTTTATCCTCTGACTGTACTATAAAGTAATCTACCTCTATCACACAGCCATATGCACCCAGACCACTTGTCAGGCAGTGGGCAGGTCAGATCACGCTTGGGTGTTTGAATAATGCATATTTTTGTGGATTGACTCATGGGATGGGAAAGTGTGGATATTAAAATAACCCTGACCTGCAAAGACTGCTCCATCTCTGGAATCCAGTAAGACAAGCATTGATGATGAAAGCAAAAGTAGGGAGAGAATGACTGAGCCAGTAAAGACCAACAATTACTTCTCCACCTACCTGTGCCAGGGGGGCAGCAAAATAGCCCTTGCACAAATGTGACCACACTCAAGAAACACTTTACAGCCCCTTCAGAAATGGATATTGGATTATTTCATTAAGACCCCACATACTGCACTTTTTCTAGCATTACTTTTATAAGGGGTGAAGCCTACAAGACAAACATTTTTTTCTTCGCTACAGTCTTCTGTCAGCTTCCATGTGCTTGTGTAGGTTCATCAGGTTTTGTAAGATATTGATATAGTATGATGCATCAGTGCTGTTGTAATCTAATTGGCAGATTTCCATTAAATATGCTGAGCACATTAAGACTCCCAAGGGGGTAAACACTTTGATTTTAATGACCCCATGGCCTTACTTCAAACAGCATTCCCAGGACAAACTTCATTTTCACATCATTGCTGAAGCTCAGCAAATGATCAATATAAATTAGTATACTCATTGTTTCACTACTTACTTGTCTATGTCTTTGCAGCTAGCTAGATCAGATTTTACCACAAGGAGTAATACAATTCCGTGCTTTTGTTCAGTTGGAATTATTGTGAAAACCCTACATACAAAACAACAAAAATGTCAAATTGGTTTAGAAAATGTCTGAAATTCTTCTCTGTTTGCACAGCTGTCAGTGCAAAGAAAGATTTATTGAGATATGCTGAGTAATTGTATAGATCCATTGAACATGCAGTACCTCAAAATGTATCAATGTGTTTACACGTCATCTCACACAGATAATTTTAATTGAACACAGATATCAGCATATTAAGAAACACTCACCATACAGACGCATAAACACATGCAAATTAAAAGCTTTGCATTATTTCACAAAATACGATAAAAAAATCAAACACCCTATCTTTCATTGCTAGAGAAAGTGAAAAAACAAATCCTGTATCTGCCGTCTTAATCAGATCCGCTCCAAAGGTAAATAGGTTCTTGGCCTTCCACCAATTTTCAGTTAAATCTGATCAGTAGTTTTCATGTAATCCTGCCAACAGACAGACAAACACCAATAAAAACCTAACCTCTTGTGGAACAGATGAGGAGTAACTTACTTGGTCAGCAATGTGTGTTTGTGTGTGTGCTGGCTGCATGTTTAAGTGTTGGGGGTGAGGTATCTTATCTTCTGTCTGAGTAAGTCACACTTTGTCACATCAGACTCAACTAACAAAGACAAATGAGTCTTCAGATTTCTTTCACTCTTCATCCTTTCTCTGTCTTTCCCGAAAGGGCAGAGGGCAAACACTTGTTCCTTTCTCCTTTTAGCCTTTGCTTCCACACCCCCTTTCTCTTTCCTCCTTCCTTATGACTGTTGGCCAAACTTTTTCAACTTTTATTTAATTGATCTATACCATCTTTCTATGACATCTGGAATTTTGTACATTCTTCTTTTATACTTTAAGTCAGATTATGTACCTCTCTGTACCCAGTTCCAACTGTTTTTGTGTGTGAGTGCGTGCATTTTACTAATTAAAGAAAAGTATTCATCATTATATGGTGATCAGTGCTGATATTATGGCATAATTTCTCTGGCCTGAACAAACATGATCACTGTGAGCGGTTTCCACTGTTCTGAATTGTGGCTGCTTCGCAATTCTCGATGCAGGAAAAAGCCAGGCTTTGCCACTTTGACCTTTTGACCTGGCCTCATGTTCAAACTGCTGCTCCATCTCTTCTGAAGCTAATAAATGTTTTTTGCTGCATCTCTTATTTCCTCTTTGTGGAAATAAGATATCTGTGGAACTAATCACTGAAATCCACATTTATCCATGTTTATTTCCATTGCTGGAACATCCCTCTGTCCAACTTTTCAGTTTGCTTCCTGTGTTCTGTGCTAAATACAAAAACTCCCCAAAGGTAAAACGCATGCAGAGCATTTAAATTACCCTTATTTGTTGTTTTAATCCAGTGTATTGTAAAGGTCTCATCTTTTAGAAGCCCTCTTTAAATGTACAGAAGGTGTAGGTGGTATACGAATACTGTTAACTTTTCAAAAAGGCATCTATGGAGAAAATGCTCACAGACCATATTTGGAAACTGTGCTTTATAAAGAGACATTGAGACTGTTATTGTGTGATGTCACAACTATACATGGACCTCCCTCAGCCAAACTCAAGTACAGCCCATCTGCAGCCTGTGTCTAGAGAAGCATAAGAGATGAAATGTAAAACTATATTGACAGGGTTTTTGGTATCTATCATCTTCCAATTTCAAACTTCAAATGAAAAACTGGAAAAGTGGAGGGATTAAAAACAACAGACACCCTCAGACTGTACTGAGAAGAAGCTGCACCATCTGTCGAATGTGGTCTGTAAACTTCAAATTTTGCTTAGGGATCATTGGTAATCCTAAATTTCCTCTTTCACATTTCATAAGACCTGGGAGAAGCTGGTTATAAATCAGGCTAAAATAGTGTTTCAGTTGGATTGTATTCTTTATTACTTGTTATGGTAGAGCTGCAGTTTAATATTCCCTTTAGACGGCTGGACTCAGCAAATCCCTCAAGTTCACTGGTTAAATGAACGCCACGCCTGATTGGCCTCTTGAGTAGTGAGCGCTGTACCCTTGAGATTCCTCACTGGACAAACATCTTTTTTTACCCCTGCTGTATTCCTCATAGACGTGCCTGTTTGCAAGGTTCAGTTCTTTTGGGGAATGTGATTGGTTCTCAGAGGTGGCCACTCTACCTGCTTAATGTTGCTGAGGGTAACCTAACATGTTAATGACAACATGCAACGTTAGAAGTCCAAAGTCCTGCCCACACCTCATGTTATGATAACATATGCTGTGTCCCAATTCAGGGGCTGCATCCCTCTGAGGCTCCATTGATGACCGGTTGCGTAACGGTGGCACAACTAGGCTGTCCCATTTTGAAGGCTCCTTCAAATGCAGCCAACAGATTTGTCCTTTTATGCACAAGCAACTAAAACTCCTATGGTTTGATCCTTCTCTGGCCAACCTATCCCAGGATTCAATACAATTTGGTGGCAAACTATTTTTCCAATTGAAAATGGTGGTGGCAATAGTTTAAACCAAAATGTAAGATATTTATATAAGTATAGTACTCAAGGGAGTATAAGTAAGGATTTAAGTATAGACTGAATAGTACACATTAAAAAATCAATGAGAATTAAACATTTCTGGTCGTATCCACCTGCAGCTGTGTTGACAGGACAACCCGGTGACGCTAATCATGGAAATCTTCCATAGACCAGACCGTCTGATTTTGGTTCGGACTTCACACTCTACAAAGCCCACGAAGGAAGCGGCCCCTAAATTGGGATATAGCTATAATTTAATCTGTGGCTCATGTTGCTTATATTCTAACATTGACATTGTTGTTAAGGCAACGTTAATTGCTGGAGAGAATCGTTTTTGTGTTGATACTGCAGAATTTACTATCAGTGGACGTTTGATTTCTGGTGTTAAGTTCAGAGGTCACATGGGCATGTGCAAAAAAACAGCACATTCAGTTTGACAACCGTATATCATGCCATAACAGTTTGACCAGAAAACATTAGGGTCAGTGTCTCACAATCACACATTCTTTGCTTACAGATTCAACTGATTGCAGGCAAATAATGCAATTTCCCCACTGGGCATGAATGTGTTTACATTTGTCATCATCTTCAACTTGAATGTTTGCTTGAAACTTAAATAAAAGTTAATGCATTGAATGTTCCGATCCCGAATCAATTGCAGACTGTTACTTTAAGTAATAACTTCCAAACCCCTGGTTTAGCAGCAATGAAACCTAGTTGGACTAATAAATAAAAACTGCTAACACTAATCCACTAATCCACTTTTTGGTCGAATGTAAGTGGAAGCTCAGGAATGTAGATCATGTTGTTCTGAGCTCACCCTCCACTCCTCACATCTTAGCTCTGTTTTTATTGCACACTATCGCTTATGTGGCTGTCAATATGAAATATTGCTGGGTGTCAGTTACACAGTAGGCCTATCCAGACTTTGTGCGTCTGGGTGTTTATGTGTTGCTGTGCCTACACGTTAGCATGCATATATGTAATTTCAACTACCCCAGCTGTGCTTCTGTGTCTCTTTACAGTTAATGCTCGGACCTCAGGTTTCTGTACTCACCCAGTTCACGGATAAAGTGTGAGAGCTTTGATCAGAATAGTTTTGCCTTGAATAAGAATTGAAGTCATATGATTTCTGCTGCTTAAAAATATACGCAATATTGTTTTTAATGGCTATCAACAGACTGAAACTCACACGTTATAGCTCAGTCTTTTGGAAACTTGGACAAATACATTTTAGCTATTGACCTACTTGCAAACTATCTTGACAAAGCTAACCTTTGAAGGATTAGATTAAAGCCATGTTAACAGACGTATATATGTCACACCAACAGTTATTTACAATTTTCAAGAACAAAAGATGTGTCGATGTCCAAATACTTGTTTTTAATGCAGGTTTAAAATAAGTTGTAATATCATAGTTGATAATCAATCTACTGGTTTTTTAAACGATCAATTAATCAAACTTTATTTGTATAGCACCTTTCATACAGTTCAAAGTGCTTTTGACAACTGACCGACTTGCTCAGAATATGTCAAAACAAATACAAGCTCTGACAATGAAATATCATGAAATACATTTCAAAAGCTTTGATATTGATAAAGTAATTAAAAGGAGATACACGTTTATACTAATAATATTATAGATAGTATCATGCATTATGTTACAAATAGTTTAGTATGTTCAATACCAATTATACCTCTATATTTTTACACATGTTAACTTGAAGCAATGGAAAAAGAAAAAATATTAATATATAAACTGTCATGTTGATGGAGTTTGGGATTCCAATATTCATATAATTCCATTTTATAAATTCAATGCATCATAAGTATGAAAATAACCACTGATCTACTAATTCTCTTCTATCTTTCTGTCCTCAGTGCTTCACATCTTCCCTCTGTCCAAGCTTCTTTGTTCCAGACCTGCTCTCCTGCAATAACCAACTGTTACCGATATATATAAAGAAAGTCTCTTTCAGTTTTCCCCTCTCTTCGTCCTCATATATCATTTGTTTTCTCTTCCTCACTTTCCCTCGCTCTGTCACTCACATCCTCTGTCAAGCACGCACGCACACACACACTCAGTCACTTGCTCATAGGTCTGTCTCCTCTCAACCAACCAAGTTCAGATAGAGGTAATGGCGCTAGGTAATTGTTCAAATTGTCACTTGGCCTTTTGAGAGAGCGATGAGGGGAAGAAAGTACTCCTCTTGCAGTAATTCTCTGTCTCTCTCTCTCTCTGTCTTTTCTCTTACTCTCTGCCCTCTTTCTTTATTTAATTTCAATCCAGAAAGATTTACTGGTGCAGCTCTTCCTTTTTAAATGCCAGGCTCAAATGAGTAGAGTGAGGCACGAAACTGCTCACCCTATTCTTTTCCTTTCACACTTCCTCTCTTGCTTACCACACATGCACGTACGTACAACTTTGCAGGTTAGCCTAGAATACTATTGGGGCTAATAAGGCAGTGCAGCAGTGCAGCAGTGCAGCATCATGCTACACTAGGGTTTGTGTAAATGTGTGCATCTGCATGTGTGTTTCATGGCCTTTGTGCAGGCTCCCTTCCTTTATGTATATGCAGTAGGTGTGGAACAATCCTCCAAGTTAATTATTTAATTTTAAAATGGAAATAAGTTTGTAACATTTGCAAAGTAGAGAGATCATTGGCAGATGTGCTAGCAGGGTTAGGGTTGTACCCTGGTTTTATGTGAATGTGTCTGCTCTTTTGTGTTTATACCTTTCCTACTTCCCTTTGTGCTTTCCCAAATGTCTATGAGTCATCGTCATAGATTCTGCCAAATATCTGACTCTATATCTGACACTAAACAGTACACTGACGGAACCTCACTGTTTTTAGCAGATACTCGAGGGGGGCTGGGTATCGTTAAAAACAGTTTGAAGCCGATGCCTTGATTTTGATAGCAGTTTCTGAATGATACTTTTTGTGGTGTACTGTGAATTCTGTAAGCATACATGTACTAAAAATTAATAGCTAAATCTCCGTCATTGCACTTTCTCAATAATCGTCAATTAAGGATCCCTGGTTGTAGACTCTAATGCTGAGAGAAAGACGGCTGTGGTCAGTTCTTTTTTGCTGTCACATACATAGCAACTTTCTACTCTTAATTTAATCCATGCACATTTAAGTGTTTCATCAAATTAGTCAAGTATCTGGTCCTGGCAGCAATGTCCATTTTGTACGAATTGTCTTGCACATTTTTATAAAATGAAGTGGCACTTTCGATCTCTTAGACAAGTTCTACTCTGCAACTCACAGTTGAGTCAAACCTCTCAAAACACACACATGTTCCTCCTCTCTGGGTGTAACATTATACATTAATTTTTTCACTGTAAATCCATCAGCAACATGACAGAAAACACACACATTACCATTTTTGTCATTTGTCCTTAAGTTGATAAACTGTACAAAGGACTAGGTTCTTAAAACAAGTTTTAGGCATTAATACACTAGATGATATGTTATATGATAATAGGGATATAGTTTAATAAAAAAAAATGTGTAGTGCTTTATTTTGAATATTTTTTGTTTGCTTACCTGTGCTGCCCTCTTGGCCTTTGACAGGGTATTTATCCAAACACATATTTATTTTGATTCATCATCCACATCAACAAAGAGATAAATCAAGTTAAATTACGTATGTTTATTGCTGAAACACACACACCTACACACACCCACACACACACACACACACACACACACACTCTCTCTCTCTCACAAATATTGCTCAAACTGTCCAGCATTCATTAGTATTAATTTATCTTACTCACTCTGAGTGTTTTAGGGGAACACTCAGCCTGATTGGTTATTCACTAATTAGTAATATCACTAATAGATCACTGTTTTTATCCGCTTTTAGCAATTATTAGATTGGACTAAAAAGACTAAATGCTTGCAGCCCATTTATTACAAGCGCAGTTATTAAAGGTAGGATTATCCGTCATTGAGTTAAAATGGAAATGTGTACTTCTCTATTCTCCAGTTTTTGGATGGCCACTAATGCTCACAAGTATTGATTGAGCTGTCCAAGGTCGGCACACTAATGTATTAATTTTCCCTGCCGTTGTCCTCAATATATCTCTCATGAATCTTTTCATAAGTATTCCCATTCTTCTTCTAAAATAAAGCATCAGGTCTTCATTAATCATTATTATTAGTTTCAATTTCAGAAGAGTTCAGTGTTCAGGTGACCTGTAGAACTTTTACTTTCCAAGTTCTTAGTCCCTCTGGATTGTACAATAATAAAATATGAAATGGGGAGAGAATGGTGGAGACACGCAGCAAACGGCAGGGTCAGAACCAAACCTGCATCCGCTGCCGGAAGGGCAAGCCTTAGTTTGCTTTCATGCCTGCACAGAAAGAGCATTGCGAGCTCACCTAGTAGACTGGGCATCCCAGCAGCACACTTTCTGTGCAAATGTCTTCCAGAAAATAAGAGAAAAAACACATTTGTTTATTCCTTTGTCCTTTTCAGGAAAACCAAATCGCCCGCACTGGAAATATATTTATGACCACTATATCAAATGTGCCATAAATGTGTCTTGGGTATGTTCACACCTGTACTCAGAGCATGTCCACGTGGGATTGGATCACCCAAGATGCATGTTGATACCATGTATGAACAGGGCCCAAGACATGTGAAGTTAATATGAATAATGAGACGCATTTATTCATTCAGATTCATTTACTTGTTCTAAATTACCCTTTGATAAGTGATGTACGATGCTGGCCTTGGTTAATTAATATGCCACTCTTCCAAAGAGAGAGAGAAATATAGTGAGAGAGAGAATGAGAGAGAGGCTGCTTCTACATGCAGTTATTAAATAAGACATACAATTAAGCACCAAAGACTTTCCAATTAATGTGTGAGTGGCTATTGTTATGACAAAGAGGTGAGGGTAATTAATATTACCTGTCATCCTGTCAGTGAGTAAGCTCACATGACAGCATGTGCAGCTACACCAGACTAATTGAATTCCAGGCTGCCCAACCCCAAACATATGTTTATTGTATCAGCAGTCAGTCATTCTCACCTTCTCCAACCTTTTCACTTCAGCTGTTGGCTCTGATGTTTTTTCATCCTCTTTTTTTAGTCTTACATCTTTCTCATGTTTTCTCTGTTCATTATTCATCTCAGTTTGTCTTCTCCCTCTCTCTTCATCCCTTTTTCCTCTGACAGGTGGTGCAGGTCATGTGGCAGCAGGGTGAGAGGTCAAAGGCTAAAGGCCATGTAAAGAGTGCATTAGTGGCTACCACTAACATTGAGCCTTATTGACCTGTTTGTCTGCATATGCTCCCACAAACACATGTGCTCAGCAGGCGCTGCCAATCCACGTGCACATATGAACATGCAGACAGATATACAGATTCATTTTCTAGACAAACATTCCTTGATATTGTTTACATCAAAGCTAATTTATGTCTTTATTCTTAAGGCCTTTTAAGTGTTTTACATACATTTAAACTAGCTTTAATTTAGAAAGAAAATAAATCAAAATCTTTCTCAAGTCAGGGTTAATGTCTAGTTTCCTCTTTTCAAATGTAGCACACATTCTTTTTAAAACTGTGCTGTAGACTAAAATAGATGCATGTATATAGTCATATTTTTGCAATCATAATGCATATTGCTTTGGGGTGAATAGCAATTATGGACATCTAAACTCAACTTTAACTTAAGGGTGTGTTGATGTATTCTTGTAACTGTAGATTGTTGTCTTCATGTACTTAATATCTTCCTATTAGAAGCACCTGGGCTCATGAAAGGCTCAGAAATCATGATTGAGATCGAGAGTGAAACCATAACTAATGGATTTTGTTCCACAAATAAGAAAACCTCATTCTGAATCACGTTTGAAATTTGATATTGATAATAAAAATAGACATTGAACACTGTTCTGCTGTTCACTCCATATGTGTACATACACATGTCATCGAGAAGGCACGTCATATTTGTGGACCTTGAAGTTCTGTTTTTTTTAATCTTTCAATAATCACAATTTTCCACGAGCCTATGATTGTATGTCACCGGCATGAGAGAAGGGGAAAGTTGAGCAGCTCTGGTTAATTCTTACACGGTAACAGTAGAAGGACAGAGGAGGCCAAAAGGTATAGAAACGCAATTACAGCCAAAAAGTTTGTAAGATGATATTAGAGGAGGATGTTGGTGGATATATAATGTAATGTATATAATGGACACAGGAGAAATCAACATCTTAGTAACAACTGGTGTGAGTTTATCTTGGAGCATGGATATTAAACCCAGAAGAACATTTTTACAGAATGATAAAAGCATCAGAGGAGATGTAACTTGGTCTCTATTGACAAAATAAATCACTGCTTACAACATGTTATGAAATAACCCCCTCCAAAAAATACAAGACATTGCATAATGTCCAAAAAATAATATGAGCTTAACAAATATATGTGTCTGCTCTGTGAACTCACACATGGTGTATGTGGCAGATATTGGATGAATACAAAGTCGATATGGATATTAATGAGTAGAGCATTTTCAATACAGAAACCTTGACCTATATATATATATATATATATATATGTATGTCCTTGAGGCTTGACAAATTATTATGAATTACTAAAAATACAAAGAAAACACAAATTGAGATTAAGAATAATATAAAATACATTTTCTCTAACATAAAATGTTAACTTGAATCTTTTCTGCATTCATTATTCTGTAAAATTAACTACTGGGAAATTCACCATCAAAAAGCCGAAAAACAGAAGTGCCAAAACCGTTTTGTCTGTAAAAGGCTCATATCAGCCGATTTTAATCTTCAAAACGATAAATCAGTCGGGCTCTAGTATCCGTGTGATGTCATATACATAAGAATGTGTGACACTGTCATTTATTGAATATTAGATTATTCAACTCTCTGTCACAGTTGGACAGTGACATGTCATGAAACCTCGTCCCTGTGGAGCTCACCTCTCTGTGTCGAGCCCCATGTCATTGTATAAAGTAATTATTACAGCTCCCCTGACTCACATTTACACTCCTCTTTCTCACACCCACCCGCTCTGTCTCTCGCTTGCCATATCCATTGACAGTGTTATTGATTACTGCTTGACAACATTGTCTTCTTGCCTTCAAATAATAATTGCTATTTGTACATCATCCATCCATCACTTTAGGAGCTCCTTCATTCATCACTTCCTTTATGCTTGCATTCCCGTGTCTTTCAAATTGCACAGACTAATTTGTTGAGCTCAGGATTTCTTGTTGGTTGTAGTCCATTTAAACCCAAAGTCAAAAAAGGGCCAGTCCCTTACTTTCTCGACTTGAGCCCTTTTTCCATTGCTCAAAAAAACCCACTAACATCCACTAATATCTGGCTTTTGTCTTCAATTGGAATGGATAGGATCATTTCCTCCTGGGTCACATGAGTCTGTTTAGACACTGTTTTTTGAACAGCTCTTGCTTCGGTCGGCAGTGATAGAAATGTGACACCTGGGTAAATGCGCTAGTTTCTTTATCTATGTCTTTATTTTGGCAATCTAGAGGTTGGGGCTGCACTCTTTCTGGTGCATTGTTGTGACATAAATTTGAGGGCGTACTTGCATTTTACATCTTGAGAACAACATGCATTCATCTGGTTTACCCGTGTCTAAAAATACTCGCCCATACCTGCTAAATTTGGAGTAAAAGAGGTATTAGTCACTAATTTCATAACTTTTTGGTTATTTTATTCCATCAATTAGTAAATCCATCTGCTCATGTTCCATATCCATGATATTTGCAATGTTTCTTTCAACCATTATTCCTCCATTTTTATCTTTCACTTCATTAGTTGAACGTGCTGTTGGAGCTGTTTTTTCTGTCATTGTACTGTCACTTTTCCAAATGCCAATTACCGACTAAGCTGAAAGGTGTTCTGCGTTCTCTCCGCAGGCAGCTGGTCCCGCCGTGGAGAGGCCTGTAGGGATGGACCGAGCCCAAGGCAAACACGCCTTCAGTAGCAGGTCAGTTTGTGTGTTGCTCTTCTACTCAAATCCACTGTGATGTGGATTTTTGTTTCTGCTCATCGTGCTGAATCAGTATGTTTGCAAACTTCAGAAATGGGTTTGATTAAATAATCTCAAAAAGCGGCCATCTGTCCCTGTCCTTCGCACTCTGTGTGTTGCACAATTTTTCATATGCATGTTTGTCTACATTCATGTTTATTGATGTTTATTTGTGTGTTTCTGCCCTACTTTCCCTTCATTAAAGCTCTATTCCAATGCGGATCAAGGCCCTTACAGATATAGTTAGTGTTAAAAAGCTCCATCATTAGCCCACTACAAAAGACTTTCAAAACAGGGTCAGGGTCACACACACACGCGCACACACGCACGCACACAGTCTGAGGGATAAACAGCTACAAACACACTTTCATCTCCTGTTTTTTTATACGGAGATACAAGTTATAACACACATGCATAAACTAATGACTGCTGCTTAATTAAGTGTTGAGGATGCAGAACGCTCAGTGTCTCCCGTGAGCCTTTTCATCGGACATGTTTGTGAGTGTGTTTTCTTATTTTAGCAGTGTGTTTTTCAGAAGGATGTGGGGCCTCTAACACAGAGCAAGGACAGTTGCCATAAATGTAAGAAACATGTAGATAAATTCACGAGTAATCTTTATAAGGAATTTCTCAGGTTAAGATGGTTGTGTGTGCTGCTAAATCCATTAATATTCTTGTTTCCATGTAAGCACAGCATCTTAGCTTTAAGATCCCCTCTACACATTTCTGTTCAGCATCCACATCCTAACCATGACCAATGTCTACATTAACATGACTAATACAAAAGCAAGCCAGTAAATGGGCCTGCAGTGAATCAAAGTGGCTGTTACATCATTGACCGATGTGCTGCTCTGTCTGACAACACTCACCTCTGCTAATGGAGAGTATATCTGTCTGTGTTTGAGAAATATCAGGTCAGTGTGGTCAGTAATTAATTTACTGTTAATTCATAAATACCAAGAGAAAATAATATGTAGTTAACTTGCAATGAAAAGAGAGTTACAGCTTTGTGAAAAGAATAATATTGACCTGTTTTAACCTCTCTCTGCGTAGCAACCACAAAGCACACAAAGCATAGTCTGAGAGAAGGTCATTCACTCATACACACTCATGCTCCTTGTATAATGCAAAGAGGTGCACTCTCCATGCAAGGTGTAGGTTAAAACTGAATTTCTATATTGAAATCGTGACTATTCAGACGTGGTATTAACTTCCATCCTGAGTGATCCTAGCTCAAGTAGTGAGATGTGATCATTCAGATCACGTTTGCAGGTGGTCTGTTTAGCTTATGGCCACATTCTTTTAGCTGTATGAACTTAAATGCTTCCTGGGCCATATGTGAAGGACCGTCTAAACAGCTGATGTCGACTGAACTATTAAAGTTTAAACTACACAGAGCCCTATCCCATACCCTGATGTGCACCTGCCCAAAAATGTATGTACACGTCAAGGTGGCACAGAATGCAAAAGCTGTGACTGGTCCACTTGTTAGCATCGCTTTTCCGGCAGACTCTTTAACATCTATCAGCTCCAACTCCTACGATCAGCTAAGTAAAACTTGCAATTGTTCTGAAGTAAACATAGATGCCAGAGAATTTGTAGATATGTGGACCGACCCTGTCACCTGAAATAATGATGAGAAGCCAATTGTAATTCAAATAACTGAAGTAGAACATGTGGACGGAAGTGAATCACAGAATAGTGTTTGACAGTTTTACTGTTATCATGCATTACGATAGCTCACACTTTAATGCAATGAGTATAAAGGTCATTATTTTAGACACACGCCCTCACAGTTGTTTTCCACAATAACTTTTTTTACTACACGTCCTCTCATGTACACACACTCAGGCACACACAAACCATGTCAGCTGTGAGTAATGTAAAAGTGATGTAATGGTTTTTGTGGTCGCCAGGGAAACGATCCTTGAAATTGCAAAAAAGTCCAAAATGAGCTGTGGAATGCAGCTATAAATATTGGAACAGTAAAGCATACGTTAAGTAAATGTGTGTGTGTGTGTGTGTGTGTGTGTGTGTGTGTGTGTGTGTTTCTGTGCACAGAGTGGTCTTCTGTGTACTGAATGTGTGTCTTCTAGTGCGGGTGCATGCACCTTTGAGTGTGAAGGTACACCTATGAATACAGTAATGGCTCATCATAATTTTAACCACACAGCACGCTCACCACAAAAACTCATTACCTTTGAATCGAAATGTCCTTTTTATACAGGGAAAGCGATTTACTGAAAATTGGTTAAATGAAATAGCATTGCCAGTGTATTATATTTCTTTGTGAAATGAGGCACTGTATCGGAGGTGTTTTCAAAGCTCGGAGGTGAAAAGGTAAATAGGTTTCACTGGATGCACATAGACAAACTGAAAGTGAAAGGGGTTTCATACGGTTAACAGAGTTTATTTGTGTGTCATTTTGGGACACAGCTTTCAGATTCAGAATTCATGTTGTGAAGATAATGTGATCCTGTTTGTTAATCAGACAGACCTCTCTCTGTTAACCTGTCCTCCTTTTTGTATCTTTCTTTTTGTCCTGAATGTTTCACCACAGTAAAACATTCTCATGGTTAAAAAACCTCCAACAATTTCCACGATCAGAATAAATCCTGTCTTTGTCAGGACTTTTAATTTATCATATAGGGGAGTTCACTTGTATCAGTCGAGCCACGCAACCAAGCTTCTACTGTAGTTGTAGTTACGTTAGCTATGATTGCTGTTGTTTTAGACAGTGGGCAGATGAGTATCTGGTTCTAGTGGCTCCTAAGAGCCAAATGTAAGTGTGCTGTAAGTGTTCATCACTATCAATTTTAGCTTTTTCATAATTAACATCCACCAAGAAATACTCTCATCCCAACTTCCTGCAGTGTAGAAAATGAGATGTGGGTTTTGGTGAGACCAATTCAAAAGTACTCAAATAAATCCTACTGCATTTATTTATCATGATATTAACATGTGAAATAAACACATCACTAAAGAGTGCCTGAAAGACAAGAGATCCTTTTAGTTACACATGCCATGCATTCACGCAGGGTTTTCAGTACCGTATAGGACATGCATGCAGCGCCTGAGCCAAAGCATCCTGGGTGGACTGCTGAGTCAGTGTTGGTGTCGGTCAGCAACTTCTCCCCATTTGTGAACTACACACAGTGGATGGCCCGAAGTCGGCAGAGGAGACCTGTGTGAAGTGAACATTTTGATCTTGAAGAGTATCAGGAAAGAACTGGATAAAATCAATATATTTGATGGATACACCACGATGAGAGAAAACATTGCATACAAACATTTGACCTATCACATGAAGCCCTGGATGCACAGACCACAGAATCAGATGAAGCCCCTGTTAGCCTTAAACTAGCATGTTGGCATATTGTCATCGCAATATTTGACATTGATGTTCTGGATGTGATATAACATTCTCCTGGCTTTCAAGTCTACAGTAAAAGTCTTTTTTAAAGCTTGAATAAATCAAGATGCTCATGGTGTAAAGTCATTTATCATATATTGGCACTATTTTTATAATTCCAACATAATTAAACAACTATTGTTATTACTTATTTTTGTATCATACCCATATTCATTAGTCACTACTTTAAGGTGTTTACTTGCTACAACTTTCTAAAATGATAAGTTGTAATGTAGTGAGTGAGGCCACTGACATTAAGCTGTGTGCTTATTATCAACCAACTACTGTGTTTTAATTTCTCTTGTGAATGTCTGTATTTCTGTGTTTGCATGTATTCATCTTTAGCTGTATTGTGCACTTATACTGGTTTGGTTTCCCCTCTCTCCCCTTTGAAGACGAGCTTAGAGAGAAATAAAGAGAGAGAAAGGGAGATGATAAATAAAAAGAAGGATGAGAGGGTGAGATGTACTGAGAGGAAAGGTAATGCATATCCTGCTCTTTTGTTATTTCTCCTCTCTTTCTGTCCTTCATGGTGAGGATCAGTGAAGTGGCAGGTGGATAAAAAGAACACCTGCTCTCTTCATCCCCCCCCCCAACCTCTCTGTGTGTTTGGCCTTTTCTCTCTCTCTCTCTCACACATCACACTCCCTCACTTGTTTCTCAAGTCTCACCCATTTTGCCTCTCTCTCCCCCCCACTTAATTTTTTGCATTGATGCAGCCTGTCAAACATCTTGCACAAAAAAAATCAAAAAAGGGAAATGCAAATGGGTCTCAAGTGCTCGTGTACTCGTGTGTGTGTTCTAGTGGGAGTGTTCGAGATCAGAGCCTTAGACTTAGGAAGGGATAGAGGGAGGGGTTGCTGTTATTTTTCCTCTCATATTAATGCTATTCATTTATTAGCCCAGTGTAATTAATTCTCTGCCTTCTCCTCCCTTCATTTCACAAGATGTTGCCTCCAGTTCTCTCTTGCCTCCTAGCTTTCCCCCCCGCCCTGCTTTTTTCTTCAGTTTTCTACCCTTCTCTGGTTTTTTGCCCCTTTTCTCTTTTCAGCCAGCAGTGTTGAGGTGTGTAATCATTATGTCAGAGGCTTCAGTTATATCAAGTAGATATGCTGCTAGTATACATAAGAAGATATACCGGATTTAGCGCAAATTCTGCTAACGATATTCAGAAAAAAATAAAATCTCTAATGTTTTTTTCACAATAATTGTGTAAAGCTAAATACATGAGCCTCATTAGTACAGCAAATGTCAGCATCTGTTAGACTTAGATAGTTAGGGTTATAAATTATACCTGCTGAGCGTGTTTAATGTAGTTGTGAGCCTGTTATGCTGACGTGGACAGTTTAAGTTCATCCATGATTAAAAGTCATTCAAGCAATGAATAATTAAACAAATTTGAACACAAAGAAATATGAAAATGCTCATGTAAAAATTAAAATGATTGCTTTAGTATGAACAGGATAGTATATACAGGTTATTGTTATAATCAGAGGATGAGTAGTTCAACATCATCACTTAGAGGATGTATAGTGCATTTCCTTGATGTGAGCCCCCCCATTAAAGAAATTCCCATACCGGGAGTTGAACCCGGGCTGCCTGGGTGAAAACCAGGAATCCTAACCACTAGACCATATGGGACACACTTTACAGGTTTTGAGTCTGTGGAGTTGACCGCCATACTATTTTTCCTATCTTTATTCAAGAGCATGATATTTCTGTTGGAGTGCATGACTTGTGGAATTTATGTTCAAATTGTGTATTACTTCAAAACCCTGCCCTTGCACTCAAATAGCCCCTGTTTGCACTTAAATTTGCTCTGCTTCTGCTCAAACTGTGTGCTTACAGTTCATCGGTGAGGGTTTCCTCCACAATTGCTTGAACCCCAAAAAAGTCATTGTTTTCCTCACATTTATATATTTGGAGGGTTGGTGTCTCTTTATACCATTGTCTGGTTTACTAATCACAGATCTATGATTATAGAAATGAGCTGTACCTATCTTTATCTGTCCTTCGGCCGCTCATCTGCAGCTCCAAATCTACTCATCAAACACACAAACATCTGCTTGTTTTTTGTTTGGCTAGCTACTGTATGCTAGACAATGGCAAGTGAAAAAACATGGGAGTAATTCAGGCATATATGCTGCCAACTCCTAAATGAAGAAAAATACATTATTCTCCAATCTTCAGAGGTTTGGCAACCGCTGTTCTGAGGTTAGATTTATTTAAGCTTATTGAAGCTCAACTTGAGGTTGAAACTTGACTTAGCGACTATTGACCCCAGTCACGGTCTACCAGCCCATCGATGCAGCAACCTACCAGGATTTGTCCCAAATTGTCAGTCTGGCTAAGGTACAGACAGGTGGCTAATTCACACCCCTTAAACTCCTTTATCTTTTTGTCTCCCCAATGATTTCATTCTTTTCTATCTTTTTCCCTTCCTCTCTATTAATATCCTTTCCTGCCTACCTTTCACTCTCCCTCTTCCATCCCTCTGTCCTAGATTAACTCAAATGTGCTCAATGCAGACGAGGGAGCAGCAGCTTTTTATGTGTGTGTGTGCGCATGATGGGAAAAGAGCGACAGTGACAAAGAGAGAGGGAGGAGTTGTTTTTGCACTTTGCATCTCTCCCCTGTTACCACCCACCATCATCAACCACCCTCTCCGGAGTTTATCAGCATCTCCACTGCTATCAGTTCATGGATGTTCAGGGATAGATGGTCTGCAGAGAGCGGAGCGGAGACAAAACAGCAGACAGAGCGAGAGAGAGACAGAAAGAGAGAGAGGGAGTAGGGTAGAACTAAAGAGCACAAAACTAAGTTCAGACAAACTCACTTAGAAAACACACACACACACACAGAGGGAGCAGAGAGAAGGTCAGGAGAGGATTAATGGCTGTGCTCTGATAGATAAACTAATCAAACAAACAAAGACACACATTAAAACACAGACAGAATGCAAAGCAGACTCTCACTTTGAGAGATTCAAAGAGAAGAAGAAACCCATAGAGATGAATGGCACAAAAAAGTTTTGACAAACACACACTTATACACACACACACAGAGCAGTCTGTAGTGGTGTGGACTCTGAATAGTGTTTGCAATCCCATCTCTAAGGGCTGGGTTCACAGACATGGATTAAATCCTTTACAAAATCTATTTTTAGCACAATGAATGTGTCCATGGAAACAATACTTCAATTAACGATAGTAGTTTTCAATATTAACCTCAGGAGACACTTTTTGAATAAGGTTTTTTGTCACGTTTTTCTGTGAAATCTTTCCTACACTCTGTGATCAGACCTTTTTGTCTCAACCTTTTATTCTTCCCCTATTTTTCCTCTCTCATGTTTTGTATTGTGTGCATATGTGAACTATGAAGTATCAATCAGCTGGTTTTTATGTCACAAGCGTGCTTTTATTCTGTTTACTCCGGGATAATATGTCACAGATTTGTCCCTGAATAGTTGATCATTCTACTGAGTATCTCTAAAAGCACATATTATTATTGACAGTGGTTGGATGGTTCCTGTAGGACATTTAAAGGGTTAATAAAATAAAGGTTCACTCATTTAGATAAAAACAGGGAAATTGTGAAAGAAGAAGAGAGAGTGTGTAACACATGCAGCAAAGGGGGTCAAGCTTCCATGTATGGACTCACTTTTTCTTGCCTGTCTCTTTGAATGTCTGAAACCTGTATTAGACATTTTACACATTGTATAAAAGTGTATACTGAATATAATTCTGTAATCACTTCACACGTCCAACATTTACAGCAATTTTATTTAACCGGTTATTCTATGTCTGTAGTGTGACAGACATTTGATTATACTTATATAAGAGCTGACATTGTTTTGTTTCCCACTGATTTGATTTGTCTGGTGTGTATGTGTGTTTGTGTAGCCTGACCAGAACAGTGGAGATCCTGGGAGAGGACAGTCCCCTGGGCATCCATGTGGTTCCTTACTGCTCATCACTCAGTGGACGGTGAGTTATGTACACAGAAATGCATCACACAAGGTTGTACTATTCTAACAATATTATAAATAATATGAATGTTGTTATAAACATAATTAAGACATATCATGGGATTAGAACATGTTTAGGTTATTCATACTCTATCCAAACAATGGCCCCTGTGAATGTAAATATAGTAAGAAATATTCTCAAAGTTATCTAAAAAATAGTCACCAATTAATTGTATGTGTGCAACAGCAGCCAGACCAATCCTGTCTGTACCTGTGTGTGTCTGTGTGTGTGTCTGTGTGTGTCTGCCTTTGTAAATCAGTGGTTACCAAATGAACAGACAGGATCTTTGATGTGGAAAGTATTTCGATAGTGCGCTTTATGGTTTTACGGTTGATAAACATTTAAGCAGTCACACAAGTGTTCCATCCTGTGGCAGTTACTCTACTTCCACTTATCCTGCAGACTGAATATGACAACTCCGGGTTTATATTATATGGGATATGCAAAGTGAGTTTACATTGCTGATTTCAGTTTCCTTTTGAGGGTTTGAGATTATGAATGCCACTTCTCTCTGCCATTTTCTCTGTGTTGTTCCAGTTGACACAATGTGGAGGAAAACAGATGCGCACATGTTTTGTGCTGGTGAGATTCTCCGCTCACTTTCTTTCAGTACTGCTATAAGCAAATGTGCATGGTGGGAAAACCATACATTTTCATACCATGCAATACTGTGAAACACAAATACTGCTGCAACCTTCATTCACACACTCAGTCACATAGGTTATACATACAAACTAAACATATGCTGATCTACGTAAGTCAACCTTAGAAAACCTTGTCTGTTTACTGTTTAAGAATGTGAGTTCTATTCCCATAATCCTATTCTGCAATAGTAAAGGCATTCTGGTTTCTGCACTGCATCACATATAAACATATAAATGGCAACCGCTCATCCACTCTCGCTTGCATGCACATACACACAATGGGAAAAAAATGAAAAAGAATTCCACAGCTATGCAGGGCTTTTATTTGGGTGTGTTACCGTCAAACAGTGGATGGGGGATTTCCTAAAGGAAAGCAGGATGAATTTTTATGTCTGTTCTCATGACTCACCTGACCCCGCCAATCTCCTCCTTAAATTCCTCTCTCTCTCTCGTTCTCTTTTCCCATCTTGCTCTCTCTCTTCTCCTCTCTTTTTCCTCTCTTTTCCAATTTTTTTCTGTGTCCTGTCCTCCCTCTTTCCTGAACCCCTCCTACATCTCTTTCCACTATTTACCATAATCTCTTTCACCTTTTCACCTACATTCATCCTTGTGGAGCTGGACTCTTTTGTGTGTCACTGTCATCATTTCTGCTTTGGCGAGGAAACGGTGGACGTTATGGACTGAGGATACTGAACTTGTTTTTCAGGCTATCCTCCTCCCACACCTACCTGTCCATCACATTTAACATGTCTGATTGCCTTTTTATCTTGTCACTGTGTTTGTGTTTTCTGAGACCGACCTGTCTAAATGCAACTGTAGCCACTCTGCTCACACACTGTGTTTTATCTGTAACTGTGGATCATATGAGCACCAATAAGAATCTACAACAGGCAGCGACTGACAGGAGTTGTATCTGGCATTGCTCTGCCTAAATAAACCATATGGATAATAAGTCTTTTGGCGCACACACAGTCAGAACAGAAGTCATTTTAAGAAAGCATGTACGCATGCTTTCAGGGATGAATAAACAGCTGGGGAACCAATGGGAACATGCTCAACATTTGATACAGCTTGTAAGCTCATTTTCTCTCCTTGTTTGCTTTCAGGTCTCTGGGTCTGTTCATCCGTGGAGTGGAGGAGGAGAGCCGGTCCAGAAAGGAGGGCTTGTTTCAAGTCGACGAGTGCATCGTCAAGATCAACAACACCAACCTCATGGACAAGACATTTAGCCAGTGAGTGCAACAGCTTGTCTGTGCTCTGCCAAGGAGCTCAACATACTCCTCTGTGATGAGTTCAGTAGCTGCAAAACCACATCCCAAGGATATTAGAGAATAAAATGAATATGGCTGTCTAAACAGTGTTTCTAATGTTTCATATTACAACTACTGGAAGTCTCACACGTCTTGATCGCCACCTAATGGTTGGCTGCAGTGTTGGTCATAGATGCTGCCTCCTCCATGTTAGCGATTGGTGCATGAGACAGAGTACATGTCAAGTGTCTGTCCTTGTAAGTATTTCTTAGCACAGTGATGTGTGTTCAACTGCTCTATTTTCCAGTAAGTTTGGTTTTAATCAGTTAACCAATATGATAAAAATGAGGTGAAATGACATGATTGACAGCTGAGACTGACTCGTGATTGGTGGAGCGTGTATCGGCAAATCTTCCTACCACAGCTCTGTCCTCCCTATTGCTACTGCACAGAGTATGGCTGCAGATGTGCAAGATGGCAGCGTTCATTTGCAGAATTGAGAATGCGGCGTCCATCTTTGAAATACACTCAACAGATCAGGACTATAGAATGATTTTAATTGTCAGATTTAGTAGATGATTTTTTTTTCTCTTCCCTGCTTTTGTGTCATTTTCTGTGTTGTTGTTGTAGCTTTCCATTGTCAGAGGGTTCACATCACAGTTGTATTGCCATCAAAGAGAATGGCGGAAAACACACTTGGCAGATGTTTGGAGAGCAACACTCCCAAGTTGAGTGTTTGTCTGTTAGAGCTGGTCTTTGTGCATCTGTGCGTTAAATCTCATTCCTCAAAGGAAAGATGTGTTGAAGATTTGTTGGAGACCATATGTTTCTCACTGCAGTTTGCTTACTGTTGCATTGAAGCACCTGAAACAACGTTTAATAAAATGAGATTTGGTGTTGGATTATGATTACGGAGCATTAAAATGACAAAAGACACACTTGTGAAAATAATTGCTGCAAATAATAAGGACTGATGTGGATGTTATAATGATTACAACACATTACAAATTCTATATAGTCCCCACAACAGTCCTTGTCCAGTATTCAATGTGGTAATGAGATTATATGTGAGGTGTTTTATGTTCTACTGTAGGTAAAGGGATTATCACTGGAGGGGTTTGCACCCATTGTTCAGTAAATGGTGTATCTTCACGCTTTTACAAACAGCAGCACACACACACACACACACACACACACACACACACACACACACACACAAACACACTCTCAAGCATGTCAAGAACATTGATACATTACAATAACACAAAGACTCTTTAATTATCCAGCCCATTTCCTACCTTTCAAACACACACACGCACACACACGCACACACACGCACACACACGCACGCACACACACGCACGCACACACACACACACACACACACACACACACACACACACACACACACACACACACTCTTGCCAGTATTGTTCTGTTGTGACTGGTATATTGAGATGTGCATAAGATCCAGTGCAATATGTGTAAGTAGGTGCATTGACCCCAGTGAGTAATGTGCACACACACACACACGTGCCCACACACACACACACACACACACACACACACCTTTTGCCATTGTCCCACTTGGCAGCTGTATTGACGAAGCATACTTGATTAGAATATCTTTTTTTACTCAAATGAGCTTGCACGTGTCGTCCAGCCAGAAACAATAATGATATCATTGGTGCACAATGTTCCCAGTGCACATGCATCAACACACTCAGCTTTCAGATCCAGTTTCATTGTGCTGTATTGTGGTCTCAATACAATTAAAATCACTTCCAGTGTCATTCTGCAAGGAGGGACACAAGTTTTTGCCTAGACTGCTTAGTTTGTTAAACAGTTTCAATATGCAAATCCTGTCAGAGAAGAATGAACACCCCTCCTCAAACACAAAGTTACACTTTCTGAGAAATCATGCTTACTTAGTGCTACTGCTGTCACGATATCTTGGAAAAAAAGCAGGACAATTCGAAAAATGTTTAAATTAATTATTGATATAATGTTTATATAATTCATATAAAATGATAATTTTTATATAGTATATCCAGCGCCTTTTAAATAATTTCTGTTTCTTTTTATCATGATAACTATCTGGTTCACAAACCCCCAAAACTGAAAAATTCAGTTTATAATTATTGTTATTCATACCTTTGGTCACAATAATTGTTAAATGAAAATCTTATATTATGGCATCCCTACTTTGTTTGGAAATTGGCTCTTGTATGTATCCATGTTTATACATATTACAAACAAATATCAGTGTATGATCAGTACTGAAGTACAGTACAGAAGTATGAAGGCTGGCATTTTTTATACTTGAACACTGAATATATGTATAATATATGCACTTTGTGCAAAGTGGATTTCCTCTGAAGATTCAGACAGAAACTTTCCCACAATGTCATTTTATTCGATTTATATCCATGGGTAGTCTTCTTAGATTAATGTCAAACTTAGTCATGTATTATTATTGCATATCTAATCTATTAAAACAAATCTGTCCTTCATACACGACTTTCCAAACATAGTCTCTAGTTACGGAAACATTATGATCATTACATGTAATAATAAGCTAGGCGGGAAACAATAGGGGTGTAATCCAATAGAATTTAAACAAACTGGATTTTCTCTCTCGGTTATCTGGGGTGAATGATGGTTTGTGCCCATCCCTTCTGACACAATGGTCCCTCTAACTTACTTAGCATAATCTTATATAAACTAATTGTCTGTGAAATTATCTTTTTTATAGATCACAGGACTAAAATGGCCGGCTGCACAGGTGTCATACTTCTGTGTAGTATTTCTTGTTCTGTCATCTCCAGAACTCAGTGAAGATAAAACAGATACAAAAGCAGAGAGCCATCAAAATCACTGACAACTGGAAAATGAAATATAAGCAAAAAGGAAGAAAGTAACGATACGCAATATAATCCAGTTAGATAACCATGAAGTTGAGTTCATGTAATACAACTTGATCAATGTTTCATTTTAAGATTTATTTTTAATGGAAACTTGGAAAAACTTCATTTTTAAACCTGGAAAGTTGATTTGATTGAAATGTCTCACAAAGTTTACACATCACAATCTTTCACCGGGAGAAAGCCCTGACTTGTATATCTGCTCTTTAAACTACATTTGGTCGTGAAAACACACACATGATGAGTATGAATGATTCTCCTGCTACCAGAGCCTGATGCAGTGGATATAAGCTGCACAGAGTTTGTGTTACTCTAAGTGTTTGGCAACTGCTGATGAAACGCCTCTTTGACTCCAATCTGGGGCTTTTGTCAGTGACTTCCAAAACTTGACGGCGACTGGAAAATGGGGCCAAAAATCAAGTAGTGCAGACTACAGCTTAGCAAAACTCATCAAGTAGCAGTTTTAGTATGAGCTGAACGTGGGTCAGATGGAGTAGTGGCTTCTTCCCTTCCTCTTTCATATAATTGTTAATGGGATTATAACTTCTTTATAACCTGTAACATAAAAACGCACATTTGAGTCAGCACCATCAGTCCTGATAACTTCTGATGATCATTTTTCATCGCTTTTGTCATTAGAGACTAGAAAATCAGTTGATTTATTGAAAACAATTAACTTCCAATAAAAACACAATTGTTAGTCATACCCATCTGTCTTAGAAATGATAATCATTTAGAATCAGTTCAGTAAAGATAAAAAACATGAACCTCAAATATGCTGTGGTCTTATGCAATTTTGGAAAATTGATCAGCCCATTTATAATCATTAGCAATTAACTGGAACTCTTTTAATTTGTCATCTGCAATCTGACGTATACCATTATCTTTAATTTATTTTTTTTCCTAATAGAGATATAGATCCAATGATAATGATTCTGCTTGTCAGAAATTGATAACTATGTACTGTGTGTGCATAGTTTGTGAACGTGATTAATGCCATGATTAGTATTAGTGGTAAATGTGTATGGACTACACACAACTTAAACCTACACCAACTTGTTTCTATCCTTTTTCTCTATCTGTCTTTCTTTTTCTCTTTATCCCTCTAACGCCTCACCCTCCCAGAGCCCAGGAAGTCTTTCGTCAGGCGATGCGTTCCCCAGTCGTCCGCCTGGAAGTAGTTCCCTCCTCCAACAAAGAGCGTTATGAAAAAAGTCTGATTGGTCAGCTGTTTGGCAACAGCACCGGTCCTGATCACAGCCCCAGAATTGCCAAGACCAAAGAGCCACCACCGCCCATCAAAGCCAAACCTGTGTTTAAGCTCCCTGAGAATCCAGCCATGCGACTGGCAGAGGAAGCTGCTACTCTGGACACTGCTGTCTCTGTAAGTTTCTCTACAGATGTGAAATCTTCTGTATGTATTTGGAACAAGTAACTTTATTTTAGGTTCTACTTTTCTGTCTTCTGCACTTTTGTTAATTACTGTTCAATCATCAAGCCTTCCTCCTTCCAAAATTTTAAGATTGTTCATCGTAAATATGAAGCAATTTGAAGATCAAATGTCATAATTTTTTATTTTGCGGCCAGAAAATCTCCCCTCCACTTTTTATACACACATGTATATAAGAGTGTACGTATTTGTACTTGATTTATGACATCTGTATTCTATTACGATGTTAAATTTGTGGAAACACTATGAATCCCTCCTCATCTTTTCTTCCTTCGCTTGATTCAAATCTTTTTACTTGAATCATAAAGTCTCTCTCATTCAAACACATGCAATTGTGGCGTCAGCATCACCATGGTGACGCGGCTGACATTTGAGAAACAGCTGGCATAGAGGCGACAGTTACTTAGCAACAGTTAATTATCCTCTTGTTTTATTTGAAAGAAAGACGTTTTTTTTCTGATGCAGATGTTGGAGCTTTGTTTCTTAAACATATATCTGGGCTCTACATTATCTGTTAGTGTGCTTCCATATATACTAATGTGCAGTTGGCACACTACATTTAATTTATGTAATACTTCCTATTCCCTTTTAATCATTCTATTTGGATCACAGTCTTCCAGCTCAATATTAATACATTTTAATTATCAATCTCCCATGATACCTACAATGACAAAGCAAAACCATGTTCTAGAGAACTCTGCAAGAAAAAAGAAAAAACACTGTACATACGTTTGTTTTTTCTGTGTGTGTTAGTGCATTTTAATTTTGTAAAATTGACTTGAATGCTGTACTTTTTCAACCCAGACCCCCAAAGGGAGGAGCGAGAGCCCCCTTCTTAAGAAAAGTCCTGCTCTCTCCAGCTTGGTGGCCAATAAGAGAGGAGGACGAAGACTGAGGATCGATTTAAAGAAAGGTGAGAAAGACCTGGATTAACAGCCTCCCTCCTGCTCTGTGTGGGTCTCAATCTGCATTGTTCTGTTAATGTTTATTCTTGAATAATTAGTGGAGTGCCCAGTCTAAACCTGCCTGTTTGGAATAGGCTGTTAGCTTGGCCTGTGGTGATGCTGCCTGCAGCTCTCTTCTGAAGCTGTTAAAGTGATATGAAGTATTTGAGCCACTGCTGCTGCACAAAGAGCTGTTCATCTGCTTATTCAAAGCTTGTGAAGCTTGACTCCCAAACCCAAAGTGTTGTTGTTGCCGTTGTGAGGGCACACTTACGTTGATGAGTCCCTGCTACCGCTGCTACAGAGCACTGGTCACCTGTTTATTCAAAGCTTATTTATATTGAATGTATAAGTGTTCAAAACACACCAAATTTGACACTGCAGTTGCCTGGGAATTGAAAAGTCCTTCCTTTTTTATATTTGATCTTTTAAATTTGTTCTCTTAGTAAATTTCTCTAAATTTAATACACTTACTCATCCTAGAGAACGAAAGACTGAAGCCCTCTTCAATGTCTATTTCCCACACTTCAGTAATAATGTGTGGACATTTGAGACGAAGAGCTGTGCAAGAACTTTTCTTTGTTATAAATCCTGAAACATCTACAAAAGTTTGCTTACTTTCAAAAGACACATATTTTAGTATCCGTGCAAATGCTGACTTTTTCTAGCCCTTTCAGTCTAGAATAGGATTTCAATGAATAAAATGTGTGCACTTTAGTTTTACAGCTTCAGGTTGAGCCAGAAAAGTTAATATAGGCACATCTGTTCTCATCTCTATGTACTCTATTTGTTCCAATTAAATCGTTTTTTTCCCCTTTCACATTAATTCTGTCATTTTCTGAATTTCCATTATTCCCTCTCTTTGTTTCCTTTCATTATACACTGACTGTGTATAATAGACCCGCTTTATGTCTCTCGCTGTTCAGCCCAGCATTGTGCTTATTTCTATAAATCTTCCTCTCCCTGTTCTCTGGCTGACTCTCCTTCCTCTCATCCTCCCTCTCTCCATCTTCCTGATTCCCTCTCTTCAGGGTCTATTAAGTCTTTATTGATCTGTTCATTTCTGCTGATATGAATTCATACTGGACCAAACTGCTGACTTGGCTCTGCTAAAGAGACCAGATTAAATGAGGTCTATAAAACACACAACCGGTCTCTCGCTGTCTGTGTGTGGCCTTTTTGTACACGTGTGCATGTCTGTGAATGCCTCCACACACATTATGTGGACCTGTTTTTCACTGATTACTATTTTAATCTTCATCGCTTCTCTTTCCACAACATTCACTCCTCGTTTCCACTGTGTTGCACTCATTCCTCTTTTACCTTTTCCTCGTCGCTCCCTCGTTTCTTGTCCTCCTCTCTGCCCCGCACTTGAACCCGTTTTTAAAACCTTCACACCTGCAGATATTGGAGCAGCAGCTATAGCTAAAGGGTTTAAAAACCACACACACACACACACACACACACACATGCATGCATGCATGCATGCAGACACACACACACACACACACTGAAAAACACATATCACAGAGAGAGAGAGTGATTGAGAGTGGATAGATTTCTGCTCTCAAAGTAGCTGAAAGATAAATAGTGGCAGGGAGTGAGCAGCTATACACATATTTTGTGTTTTGATATTGACCTTGGAGTGTTGCCTGCACATTGTACATCATCTCTCAATTTACCTTCCCTCATCTCTGTGTGTGTGTGTGTGTGTGTGTGTGTGTGTGTCTAGGTTCAGAAGGTCTCGGTTTTACCGTCGTAACCAGAGACTCTTCAGTTCATGGTCCTGGTCCGATTCTTGTTAAGAACATTTTGCCACGTGGAGCCGCCGTCAAAGACGGACGCCTGCAGTCTGGAGACCGCATACTTGAGGTACCGGTTTGGATGACTTCTTTTTTCAGCATCACTCAAATCCAGAATATTACAGTTGGGACATAAAAAAGATGCAAAGCAATAAATGGAACATTACAAATGCTACAAGTGCTGAAATGTGTGTGTGCAGGTCAACGGTGTAGATATTGCAGGCGTGGGCCAGGAGGAGTTGGTGTGTATGCTACGCAGCACTCGGCAGGGAGAGAGTGTGTGCCTGGTGGTCCTGCGGCAGGAGGATATGTTCCTGCCCAGAGAGATGGTAAGAACCAATCACAATGTTGTATTGGCAGCCAATGAAATGAGACCTTCTGGTTTAGTGGTGAGTCCGTTACCTTTTATATGGAAAACTGAGAAAGAGGATCAGCCACCATCGACTTTCAGCTGGATATTTCACCTCCCTCTAATTTTACAATTTCTGGTCCAATCAACAGGCTTGCCTTGATGATGCTCAGCTCAGCAGCCTATAGGAAGGTCATAGACATTTACCTCAAACTTCATTGAGGGCTTTTCTGAATTATATGAAAGATCATACACTTTCCTGTATAATAATGTTCTCACTTTAAAACAAACATTCATGTACTACAGTGTTTAAAAAGACTCCATTGAATCAAGACATATACTGTAAAGCTGTTGATATGATAATATTCTTTCTGCTGAATTTCAACACTGTTTTAATTCAATAAACACTTCTTCTATTCACCCTTGTTCTATCTTTTCCATGCTTTTTCCTTTAACCTTAATGTCTGATCAACTTGTGTGCATGCACCGATGTTAATTACAGCTCTGTAGACGTAAATATATGTTTTCCTTTTCTCCTGACAGTCTCATAACCTGCTGCTGTTTGCTCTTAATACAGTAGCTGACTTTCCTTATTGTATTTTCTTTCACTCTATTTGTATCTCTGTAGACACCCCTTTTCCTAAGAGTGTTTCTTCTCTGAGGTAATTTTCTATCATATCAGCTCTTTTAGTGATGACTTTCAATTTTACCTACAACTTTGAGGTGTCACTTGCAAACACATTCACACGAGCATAAAGGGAATAACAATAGGTTTAGATTACACGACTTGTCATTTTTCATTTGATCCATCTCCACAGCTCACTCATGTCTTTGGTTGATATTTTCCATCTCTCACTGTATCTTATTTTCCTTTAATGCTGCCTTTTGTGCCTCTTTTCCTTCTGTATCTCTGCGTCTCGCTCTTATCGACTGATGTTTCCTCAACGGATGCCAGGAAGTTCTAGACACACACACACACACACACACACATGCATGCGACCTTGAGCCCCATAGGAAATTCTGTTTCTGCGGACAGGAAAGGGAGCAATATGCCGGATTTTGTACATATGTTAACAATTATGATCATTTGGATTGTCGTATCTTGTCCAGAGTTTCTCAATGCACGCATGTCTGAACTCCATGGCACCCATCATGCTGTAATGACCGGGGCTGTTACGTGTGTCCCATCAAAACCACTTCAGCAGTACTTGTTCCACTGTTCTTTTACACAGCAAACTATTCTAGAAAGCTTTCTTGGTCGGCGATTCATCATGATATTTTCTGGCTCTCAGATGAACTGTTGGTGTAAACTGGGCAAAACAACAGCAGATTGTTATGCAGAGTAAAAGGTAACTCACTGATGACAGGCCTGTCACTGTGATCCCCTATCACCAAGACACGTGTGGGGAAAACAAACTCCAGCCAAAAATCCTTGCTGAAGGGAATATGGATTAGCGTTGTTTACAAATGATTATAATATTGCCAATATTACTTCCTAAGTGTTCAGAGTCAGCAAACGATTGTTAGTTGGCTAGCTTTTTCGTATCATCATATTTGAAAGATTGCAGGATTTGAAAGATTTCCATCGTCAAAAAAATACTTTGTTTGGCCCATTTGCTTTCAGACAGTGAACAGATCTCTCAAGAGTCTGTTGGCAGCTCCCAAACGATATTCATTTAACATGATGACTTATCTTAGTTGCACAGTAATTTGCTGTGATTTTATAGCTTTAATACAGCTGGTAAACCTTAAGCTGGTTGGCATAAAACATGGACACATATTAAACCAAATCTTCACTGTCAGGAAACTGACCTCTCATTGTTCCCGTATGTTTCGCACACATACTTACTCCGTCGCACTCACTTGTTCATAACAAGAATAGAACTGTTAAATCACTTTTGCTTGAACTGGATATCCCAAGTGACCCTGTTGTGTTTCACCGAGTGTGTGTCTGTGCAGGAGAGAAAATACTCTTGTTTCTTTTCTGTTCTTTCTGTACAGTCAACAAACTTTTCCTGCCTCTCCTCTCTCTGAGTGTCTGTCTCTCGCCCTCACCCTCTCTTCCTGGCTGACAGTTCTCCCCACGAGAACTCACCTCTGTCTAATTAACAGCTGATGGTGTTTGCTCAACAGCCACAACAGTTTTCTGCACAGTGAAACTGTGAAATTTAACACGGGGTGTGATATAGTAAGAGAGAGAGAGATGGGTGGGGTTGGGGGTGAGAGGGGTATTTCAGTGCAGTGGTAGTCATCATTACCATCTGTTTTAATGGTGAGAGTAGAAACAAATTATGTTATTCCCTTCTTTCTTCAACCCGTCTCTTTTCTTTCTTCGGGCGTATAGTTGCATATTAGAGCGTAAGATACTTTTGTTTGTTTTGTGACATATATATTAATCAAATGTGAAAGAAGGGGAAACAGAAGAGGTCAGGAATGTGTTGGCAGTAAACATGTTCCCAACAGTTTATTTAGAGTCATGGTGTTTTTTATTTATTGAGACATCTTTTCTCAAATTATAAAATTAAGAACACATGCAAATATGTATCCAACAGCATTACATACACGACCAATACACAAATACTGGCTGCTCACTCACACTCTGCCACTCATACCCCTAGACCTCAGCTACTGGACAACAACAAATAAAGACTTCAATGAATAAGCTATAGAAAAAAGGACATTGATAGTAAATTAAAAGCACAGACAGGGTGTTTTAACATGAGAAAATAAAGATCACATGATGACAATGATTAGGAGAAAAAAATGCATGATTATTCCAACCAGAGGGAGCTTTGAATGTGAATGATCTACATCTCATTTCATTGGAAATTGTGTGGGACAAATGGGAAATAGGAATTATTGGAAAAGTATAGCACATTTACAGCACATTTAGCATTTTGTTCTCTCGGCAACTGCCGTCTTGTCGTCCTCTCTCACAATGGAAGAAATGGATTTCATTATAAAAGCCACAAGCTCGTAGGCAGGAGGTCGGCATGTGAGATTAGACACACAGTATTTTGTCTGACTTTGACCAACAGTTATTGTAGTTTTCTAACCTCCAGCACTATCTTCTCCTAACTTGAAACATTTTGTGTTTGTTGTAAAAACTGCTTTATTTTACTGCTGGGGACAGCCAGTGGCCAGAGAGTTTTTAGGTTCTTTGTCCGTCCATCCTTCCCATTCTTATGAACACAAACTCAAGAACACAGCAAGAGAATTGAATCAGATTTAGTAAAACTGTTCAGAGATGATGAACTGATTCGATTTTGGTGTCAAAAGTCAAAGGTAAATGTCATTGTGACCTCATAAAACGATTTTTCCCTCATGAACGCGTCATCTTTAGAACACATTGAGAGTATTCTTTAGAGTAAGAGAATACATGTTCACTTAGGTTCACCGATTAACTGAACATTATATTTGGGTGGTCAAAGGTCACAGTGGCCTCACAAAACATGTTTCTGGCCTCTTGAAGATAATATTTAAGTCAGCAAATTAACATTTTTGACCATTTTTCACATTCACTCAAAGATGAGTTGATACGAGTGGTCACAGTATGTGGAGTGAAGTTGGACTGGTTTGCGGAGGCATATGACGGCAGTGCAGTATTTCAAGGTAAAGAGACTGACAGCGTTGTGTTTCACCTTTAAACTCAACTTCTATGTTGAAGTTGACATTTTTAGCTGTTTTGATTATTTTTTTCCATCCTCTGTGGTTGAACATCATACAACGTTTGTTGCAAGTCACACTCGCATTATTGACAGTACAACAAAAGTCTCATGAAACAGAGTGCATTTTCACGCCTCAAATTCAAGCATCAGTCTTGTCGTGTCCTCACACCTCAGTAGGTGGAATGTTTTACAGGTTTTACAGTTTCAGTTTCATAACATTCACACAAACCCTCCAAACAACTCTGCCAATTTTGTTGCAGACCTTTTGCTGCTGCAGAGGTCAGCCATGTGCAGACCGTTTTTTTTTTTTTTTTTTAATAACTGACTGTCACCTTCTTTCGTAAAATGACCCCCACATACACAAAGTTCATCACTTGAAGCAGAAACTTGGTCACAATCAAAAGGAGGAAATGTCTCAGGATTGTTTCTTACCCTTATCGAAAGTGTTTTCATGTTTGGCAGCAAACCAACTCAGTCGTGGTGGAGGTTTGTTTATGGTTTATAACATCACTCATGTTGCTTTTATTGTTGTGTTTAAAGTACATTGACCTCCCTCATGACATCTGTAAAAAAATGAATTCGAAAAGAGCCAGAATTCACTATAACATGCATAAAGATGTAACATTGACATTCAAATCTTTATATGGAAATCACTTGAAGACGTTTTAAAGCATTTTCACTTGGCGTGGTCATGAACATTTTTCAAACATTTTGTCATGCTGCCCTGTACAGTCTGTCTTTGTCAGTCTGTGCTAAGGATACGTTTTCCCATCATTATTGAAAAACTAAAAGAGGTGTCTTAACTTTTTACGACCTCCAAAAGTAGAAAAGGTGTTTTTCTGATAAGTACTGTCAAGAGGCAGATTGGAAAGATTGATGAATTTATCATCATTTCTTAAGATGTTTTAATGAGTTTAATATTGTTGATTTATACAAACCTTATTCCCAATATTTTTAAACCACCTTTTATCAGACTTGAAACAGTGATATGACCACGTTTTTAAAGGTTTGATGTGAGGGCTCATGCTAGCTTGTTTGTGTTTACGGAGAGGAAACAGAAGAAGGTTGATGATGAAATGATGGAAGGATCTTGTCAGTCTCCTCCTCCCCCTCTTCCGTTGTCTCATTTTAGTCCACCATCTGGTGTTGTCTGCTAAGTGTGCCCTCGCTTTAGAACAAAGACATTACACCATCTCTATACACACACACACACACACACACACACACACACACACACATACACACTGACATACAATCATGTTCATAGACGTTCCCCAATTGTGTAAGAGTATACATCCACCTGCTGTGTTGGCATTTTGAACACACACACACACACTCATACAGTCATACAGTTTTTTTCTCTCGTAATTTCTTCACACATGAACAAGCATACGTCTGCTCTGTTGGCCAAAGCCCTGAATCTGGTGAATACAATAACACAAAAGAAATATTGTGTCACAAAATGTAACTCAACAAATTTGAGCATGTTAAAATAACAGTGACAAATATTTCTAGAGAAGTAAAAAGCTTCATATAAAGATCTCTCCAGATATGTTTTTAGACATTTAAAGTGTTATGAGTGATATGGCTGAATTTTCGGCAACCGCTAATTCGCAGAGGCTCATTTGCTTCTTGTGCCTTATTGATGGGACCAGAATATATGCATATGCAAAAACCTTTAAGATTTAAAACTTTAACTGATGTAGTGAAAAGTCAGTGGTTATTTTGAGCACTGGAAACACTCTACGTCTAGTTTTTGTAAGTTGCATTTTGAATCAAGATCAACTTCCACAAACTAACATACTGTATCCAATCACCTTGAACTTGGATATAAGGTATAAACAGACAAACCTTCCTCTTAACTGCAGCTGAATGTGAAAACAGCTGAACTGTTGAACTCTGCACATAAATGCACATAAATCCTGCATGAACCATTCACCAACACACTTTGGCTACCACTGCAGACGACTGAATGAAAGCTTCAAGTGTGATTCCATCAGGATATTTGTGCAGCTCTGCTTTTGGCATCCAGGATGTGATGAGCTGCAAAATGATCCTCTCTCTATCCTCTTCCTGTTGTTTTTTTTATTTCTTATTTTTGTTCCACTACATGGAGGAAACATTCTCCTTCGTGCCAGATGCTCCTCTCACACGCGCATTGACAAATCAGTGAACTGTTGTCAGCTTGTGACAGAGCACATTCAAAACACAGCAACTTTATTGAGCAGTCTCTTCATTCTGATTGTCCCCCATCCATCACCGCTGCAGCTACAGTGTGTGTATGTTTGTGTGTGTCTGTGTATCTGTGCAGTCTGTTGTCTTTCTCTCTCTCTCTCTCTCTCCCCTCCCCTCCCTCCCTCCCTCCCTCTCTTCTGTGTGTGTGTGTGTGTGTGTGTGTGTGTGTGTGTGTGTGTGTGTGTGTGTGTGTGTGTGTGTGTGTGTGTGTGTGTGTGTGCATGTGTGTGTGTGTGTGCATGTGTGTGTGCATGCAAACACAGGTCTCTGAGGGTGTAACAGATGGGGGATCTACTGTAGTGATTCTGTGAGGTCACATTGGTGACGATATCAGTGAGATGTAACACACACACACACACACACACACACACACACACACACACACACACACACACACAAACTCCCTGGCAGCTTGGTGTCTCTGCTGGAGCTGCCATCATCCCAGTGGAGAGCAGCAGGAAGGGGTATCACGTCTCTCCTCTCCCTCTTCTCTCTCTCTGTGGCTCAATGTCTCATCTCGCATCTCTCTGCTGTTTATTGAAGGTTTATCAGCTCCTTCATTATCCTATCATCTACAGTCGCTGCTGTGTCTCAAGGCCACAGTGCAGGAGTATCACACACACTTGCATGTATCAATCGTTGGTTCAAATCACTGGGAATCAGGTCACTGAGAAACAGCATGGGCACCACTCTTACTCTAAACTAGCATAATCTCTGTTTTGTCAAAAGCAAAAGAAAATCTCTTCTTGAGAAGAACAAAAATTGGATTGTAAAGAAAAGTCTATTAAACTGTTCAATCAAACTGAAAGTCTTTTTAGCCATTTAACCAAGGGACAGAAGAGATGATTGATGCCATCAGCTGGTTCATTTAGCTCACAGGATGTAAACAGTCAGGAACAGCTGGCCAGGCTCAGTCTGAAGGTAACAGAATCCACCCACAACAACTCTGAAGCTCATTAATTAACACATCACATCTCTTTTGTTTAATCCCAACGAAAAAACTAGGTGTAAAAATGTATTTTACTTTTTTAAAACCTGTTAACATCAGCAGTGACAAAGTAGATGGAGAAAAGTCTGCATTATCTCAGCAGCAATATATGATTAAAAACAATTATATGTCAGTTACTTGATATTACTGTGGACACGTGAGAGAAATAATATAGATGTTCACGCGTCAGGGATTCAGGGCAAGTGGTTCACATTACAACACCTCCCAACACCTCAATATCACACATGTCCAAGTAGAGGTCTGTACAAGCCCTGGTTTCATGAGACTGTCTCTATTGATTTTTGTGACACAACCACACACCCTGTATATCTGCTGGTGCTGCTCCTTCATGCACCGACTCACCAGTTACAGTCAAATTTCAAATCATGTCTGAGTCTACACCAACATTAGCTGTGAATGATTTATTTCATTGTTTCTATGTGTGGAAGACGAGAGCTAAAGTTTGCAAACTGTTGCCAAGAAGCAGTTTGGTGGCCATGTGGGGGGCTTCGGCACATGAACAGACGGCGGCCCAGCCCACACCACGGTCCCATCGTGACCGCCCATGACCACTTGTAGCCTTAGAAGACGAACCCTGTGCCGCAAACATCTGCTATAAGTTTTACAGGGCCCGCAGGCTGGCGCTCTATTCTTACACTGACCTACCAAATTTCCAATTTGGACAATGATGGCCCAAATACTGTATTCGTTTGACAATAAAGGTCAACATCAGAATTTGGAGAATATGGAATTATAGAACTGTATTTCTCTGCACAGCTACCTCACAGACATTTTATCCATATTGTGAGAAAATATGTCACTGCAGTAAACCAGTTCCTTCTGTCAGGAAAAAAAACCCACTGGTCTACCGAAAAACATGTTGACCTTTAAAACCACTGTGGTTTGTACTTCTCTCCCTCTGTCTTTTCATTTAGTCTGCTCATCTTGTTTTTTTCTCTGTAGGATGCAAATGCTCTTTAGTCACTCTTTGATTGTAGTCTGATTGTAGTCTGTGTGTCACCAACCACAGGCATTCCATTGACCATTAGCGCAGGGTGGGGGATTGGACAACGGGCCCATTGTAAGAGGCCAGTGATGGGACAGTTATTTTCATAATTCAAAAGCATAGCCCATAATTTCAGCTTTTTATTCCTGAGTGTACTTACCTGTGTGTCTTACATCTACTGCTGCATTTAAGCACAGCGGCTACTGCTGTTTGCCTTTGTATAATGAATCCTTGGGCACTCACTCCCACAGCATGGGACTTTCTACACACACACACACACACACAGTGCTGAAAGCAGGTGTCCTGACATGCAAATACATAATGACTGTAGAATTAATAACAACTAAGTATATGCCCCGATTACTCACATATATACATTTATGATCACCATTTTTCTTTTCACTTCTTTCATTTTGTCTTTTTTATCTCTATTCCTTTATCTATATTCTCTGGCTTGATCTAGTCGTTAATGTTGAGTCAAGGCTGTGTCATTTTCTTTTATGTTTTTATGTCTGTATGTGTGAGAGAGAGAGAGAGAGAGAGAGAGAGCATTTCTCCATCTTTTTCTCATACAAAGCATTTGCCTCTGTTTAGTTTAACAATATATTCTCATTTACACAACAACACATTCTCATTCACACACAGCGACAGAAACTGACCTGCCTCTCTGCTGAGGCATTATTGTGGCAGCCTATTGAAATGTTAACGACCAGTGTGAAGAGGTTCACCTATGCAAAGTGTTTCTCTATAACCTTTGATAGAGTTTATGTAAATATACAAACACCTTTATAGCAACAAATAGAAGATAAACAGACATGGAAGCAGGTCACTGATCATTATTTGATATTTATAGTGATGACACTGTACCATAAATGTGGGAGTCAGTTTCAATACCGCAAGAAACACTACACAACAATAGAGGCTCCTACACACACACAATGTTTTAGTACACATCCATGTTGTTAAGGTACAAATAGTAGTTCAAATAGTCTAACAAGGCAATGGACCACAGTGTGAAAATATTCATTTTAAAAGTCAGCTTAATGTTTTGATTACTTTATATTTTAAATATAAATAATTAATAACTTATGCGTCTTGATGGTCACCTGTTGGCTGGCTGCAGTACAGGTCATAAATCTTGCCTCCTCCACATTAGGAGATGGGACATGGACCAAAACTATAGAGTCAAAATACATGTCGAATAATTTTGTTACTACTACGGCACCACACCATGATCCCTATTGCGCTGACTCAGGCTCCAAATGGTCAAGATGGTAGCGTTTGTATTCTGGATATTTTAGCTTCATTTCTTTAATGTGGGAGGATGTGTAGAACCAATGTCCATCTTTGTATAAAGTCTATGATTTAGAGATGTTATTGTTTCTTTCTATCGTTTGGAATACACTGGCACCATTTGCATACTGGCTTTGCAATAATACATGTCAAATGCAACATATCTCCATTCACCAGTTTAGACCAGTTTCTTTTTTTGTCTTTTCCCCACAAGTCGTTGTGCTGGTGCATGTTGTTATCGTTGACCTCTTTTTTTTTTTTCCCCTTGAGTTTATCATCTGAATAGAACGCAGGTTTATTATGCTGCTTTCATGAGTCCCAGAACAACGACCTTTGGTACATCAGTACTGTGGAAATTTCAGAATGTTGGCATCAAATTGGTACTGATGTATTGTTTCTCGTGACATAGCTATTTTAGTGTTACTGACAGATATAACCCCATTATAGCTATGATCCTGAAATAATAGAAGCGTTCCATAAAATCGCAGCATGCTTTTTCAGGACAAAGTGTCTAGTCCTTATTCTCTTCTGTGTCTGTGTATGTGTTTGTTTTAGAGTGTTGTCTTGTTTGTAAAAATCCACAGAACAGTAAGGTTTGACACCAGATGATAATGTTGTTTTACTGCCTCACATGCTGATTATTTATCTGCTGAAGTATCAGAGGAAACCTGAAAGCTGCGCTCATTCATTGTTTTACTGGCAAATTGAATTCAACACCCAGAAAAACAACTTAACATACATTTGCATATTTTCTTTCAGATTTCATAAAACATTTCACAGCCTGAATGGGTGGTCCTGACCCCAAAGCTGAGTACTGCTGTTTTGAACTTTTCTGCAGCAAAACAGCACCCACCCTCTACTCTAAATTCATTCTGGCATTGGTTCCGTCCCAGAAAAAGAAATGAATTAACATGAGTTATCAAAGCAGGGAGGTTAAATCAGATAAATCAAGAATGTAGCAGCAGCATAAAAACTGAAAAGTTGCCAAATCATGACATTACTTTGGACAGAATCTCGGAGTAATACATTCTCGCTGTAATTATGCACAGAAAGTAGCCAACATTTCTCTTCTGGGGGTTTTGAAGTTCTTTCCAAGGTCGTAGAGCTTCCTATCAGGTCTGGACAGTCAGTCAGATGGGGGGAGTTTTTTCCATTGGGGGAAAACAGCTTTCTGCAGAGTAGAGGACTTTGTGTCAGCTTAACGCTGTTAAACCTACAATCCCCACAGACAAACAGTGTCTAAACCTGACACTGCTGACCCACGCAAACACACGCAGGCAGGCTGAACTCACACATTGCACATAGACAGCCACACATACGCACACACACTTTTTATTGCAAGTACACACAATCATTAATGAATTTCTGGCCACACAACACACATACGCACATTATTTGACATAAACAATATAATTGTATAGCAAGGACTGACACTAAACTGCCTCCACTGACATTTTTGATGTGAATACACAGGAAATACAGTAACACTAAATGTTATAAACACACCTCATCTTTTGATTTTCTCAGTATATAAACTGTTTTCATCTGTCTGTATACAATCTTTGTATGGCCTCAAATGCAGCATTTATTTGTCATTTAGTATTTGTATTGTTTCATCACATTGAGGTATTTTTAATATATAAATAATAATATATATTATGTTGATATGGCAATAAAGTATACATTTAAAGGTACATACTCACATGCCTTTGGTATAAAACAACTTTGTATCATGGACAAATATGGAGCACACAGTTCAGCTCAATACCTAAGTGCATTACCTGTCTTTAAATCATGACCACACTCTGGAAATTGATAGATTTTTTTTGCAGATCATCTACTTGCAAGGATTAATGTGATAAAACATTGATGTTATATTTTTAGATTAAATTATTTATCATGGAAAGATGGCTGTCTGATCAACTGATACGTTTCCTTTTCTATTACGAAGACTGGATCATTTTTTAGAGAATATATTTTATTCTAGGGTCAAAATCTAAGCTTCTACAAGTTTATCTGAGTTTGTTGCGTGTTTGGAATGGAAATGTATATTTAAAAAAAATTATATTGAACTTGTCATTAGGCTTTGAGTATAATCTACATGCAGTGAGCCATCACAAGCTTCAAACACACATTTTTATCTTGTGGAAACTATGTTCTCCCTTTGTTGCTGGTGTTTTTCTCTCTAACTACGTCTCAAACTTGGTCATTACTGCCATACCTCCTCTCTGATTGGTGCTTCTCCACCATCTTTCTGGTTTTATTACAGTCATTTTTTATCCATAAAGCCAGACTTTCTTTCTTGTTTCTCTGTCTGTTGCACAATCTTTCTCTCCTCTCTGTATTACCTCTTGCTCAGTACTTTTGTCCTTCTGGCTCTCTGCGTTTGCTCTATTCTCCAATTACCTCTTGAAAATGCACGGGTCACTTTATTGATATTGCAGAGCTGAGAAAGGGAAAAAAAAGATATATAAAAGCAGCCAAGCCCAAATGGCTTTTTCCTTTTTCTTTAGTTCAGAAAAAAACACTCATGGAGAAATTTAGCTGGAAAGCTCCTTGTGATAGTTTCTCTCAAATTAAAAAGCTTTTAGTTTAGCTTTTGGACTCTACTCAAGGACAATGAGCTGACCTGCATCTCTTCACCCTCACACTGTTCACCCATCTCCCCTCCTCACCCTTCTCCGTCTCCACCGCTCTCTCTAGGAGGTGTCCCGTGTGCCAGGCTCTGTTTCGGAGAGTGGAAAGGAGCAGCTCATGTTCGAGGTTCCTCTAAATGACACTGGCTCGGCAGGGCTCGGCATCAGCCTCAAAGGAAACAAGTCCAGGGATACGGGAGAGGATCTGGGAATCTTCATTAAATCCATCATACATGGAGGGGCTGCATACAAGGTGACATAATATTCTACATCTCACCCGAATGAGCAAAGTGTGTCTGTGTGGTTTTCTCTGGGTACTCTGGCTTCCTCCCACAGTCCAGAAACATGCAGCGTAGGTTAATTGGAGACTTTAAATTTCCCGTAGGTGTGAATATGAGTATGGATGGTTGTTTATCTCTGTATTTTGGCCCTGTGGTAAACTGGCAACCCGTCCATGTAGGTCTCTAATCCAATGGGATTGGCTCCTGCCCCCCTACGACCCTTAAAGGATAAGCAGTATAGATAATGGATGGATGGAGGATGGATGGATGAACAGATAGGAACAGATCTTTGGATATGAGATGACCTGTTGTGTGCTTTTAACCTTTGACCCCTACACACCAGGACCAACTTGACATGTCCTGGACAGCAGAGAGAGACAGAAAAGCAGGCATGCAATCAGACAAGCACACATCCACGCCCACGCACCTGTGTAGCGTTTAGCATCTGTGCGGAGACAGACAAAAAAAGGATGTCACATCTATTCCTGTCCAGATCTGCTGTAGAGGCATTACAGATTAAATAACACAGCAGGGACGTCACAGACAGAGCTGACTGTTGTCTTTGTTTTTGTGGTTGGAGCTGAGTGGAGTCAGAAAGTCATGGAAAGATGTGTGGATGTGTTTGTGTCTGTGTGTTTGCAATTTTGTCAGTCACATTGTTGCTGTTCTTGCTGTACTTTCATGCAGTAGCTCTCCGTCAATTGCACTGTGCTTCCTCCCATTGTTATAAAGGACACATACATGATGCTCGTGTGCTCTGTGCACACAAGTTTTCATTTTCAATTCAACTTTATTTAAATAACAGGATTACGACATATTAGAGCAAATGTTTGGTCACCTAAATAATCCTACAGACACTGCACCCATTGCAATACATGTCAGTTCATAGAACGATAGCTCAGTAATCAACAAGGTTTACAAAGACATTATTCCCAGTATTTCCAGAATTTCTTGTCAGTACATTTCGCAAAATGTTAATTTTCTCCATAGTCACATTTCTCAGGTCAGTCTTTCATTTTACAGCTTTCCTACTGGCTGCTAAAAGTCTTAAATAGATATTTGTCTTGTGCAATTAAATGAATATTGCAATACTGCCTTGGTAAATTGTAAAAAAGAGCAATTAACCCCATCAACAAAGATGTTCCTCTCAGTATGACCGAATGACTTGACAACTATTTCCTCCGACATAAGCCCCTTCCCATCTCAAGTTCTCGTGTTTTGTTTTTATTAATACAGGTCATCACTAATCCAGTACTACTATAATGAATACATGTATGAATTAAACTGGTGTGTGTTTGTGGTGTGTGTACAGGATGGCCGTCTGCATATCAATGACCAGCTGGTAGCTGTGAATGGAGAGACGCTGGTAGGACGCTCCAATCATGTGGCCATGGAGACTCTCCGCCGGTCTATGTCCCAGGAGGGAAACGTCAGAGGGACCATCCAGCTGGTGGTGCTGAGGACTTTGAAGGTAAACACACTCTCTCTGTTTTATGAGTGGTACTTGTGGGGCCGGAATTTGGACAAAATGAACTGGCTGATATTTCTGAGATGACATTAGCTTTGCAACGATTTGTTGATTGGCAACAACCTTGATAATCTTTTAATTTTATTTTAAAGCAAACATAACAAAATGATCATGTTTATATCCGTGAATGTTTTCTGATTTCTTTTTCTGATTTGAATTGAGCATCTCACATTTTGGGACTGTTGATTGGACACGTCACCTGGGGCTCTTGGAACCCTTGATGGTTTCTTTTCAATAATTGTCATAGAAAACCAGAATCTAGGTTAGGACACCTGCTGTGTGAATGAGAGCACACGTGCGCTTGTGTCACTTGACACTTGAAAAAACATGCACGCCTCCTTTATCCTTACTCTGTATCTGCTACCTCATCTTCTGGATCTCAATGACTTGTACTTTTTTTTTCCTGCAGTCCATTGCCTACTACATCTACATATACTTGACACAAGTCCCACTGCTCTTTTCACTGCTCTTATACTGGCAGCACCAAAAGAGTATTTACACTTCAGGTCTCTATTCAGATGTGTGTCTTTTTGTGTGTGCATGCTTCTCTGAGTGTGTGTTCTTCACTCAGCTGTATCTCTTTTCTTCAATAGTAAGAAAAACATGTTTTTCCTCTCTGCTGTTGATGCCTTTAACATGCTGCTTGAATGTTTGTTGGCTCAAGTATGAATGGCCCGTTGCATGGTTTGCTGTTTTTAAAAGAGCTACTAATACACCCTGCACTATATGTACACTCACAACATGTAACATAACACACACACAGACAGATAAATGGAATAACACTATAGAGAAACAAAGACCAAAGTGTTGAGATGTATGTGAGTTCCCTGCAGTGTTTTCCATGAAATTCATTCAATATATGGCGGTAGCATGAGTGTTCGTACACACACACACACACACACACACACACACACACACACACAAACGTAGCTCGTGGTGCAACAGATTCAGAGTGACATGTGCACAGAAACAAAAGTGAAAGACAATAAATGGCCTGCGTGGAAAGTAAAAACTTTATGGACAATAACACAAGCCAGCACACAACGAATAGCACTGCACAGAGCTACACATTGCAGCACCAGAACAAAACACCAAGTTAGTGAACTCTTCTGTTATTATTGGACAAATTAGAGCCGCCACATTCTAAATAATTAATGGGAAACACTACTTTGATAAGGCATTTCCCTTGGCAGAGGTATGCACTCTCAGAACTCTCTCCTAGTATTAAACTACATTAGGTTTAGGTAAGTACATACAGAGCTCAGGGCTTCCCCCACCGATACCTTGATGGTTAAAGCTCTTGCCAACATCAAAGTTGCATCCATGTTCCCCTCTTTGTCTTACGAGTGGAGGATAGGATTAAAAAAGAGGGAGATAAAGGCAGAGAGATGAGAGACTGGACCTTAAAAGCCTTTTGGGTGCTTCAGTATTGATGCTTTTAACATTTCAGAAGTGGACCACTCTGCTTTTTTTCCCCTTCGTCTGATCTTTTTTCCTTCCTTTTCTTGTATTTGTCCTTTACTCCCTTTCTGTCTCACCTCTGACTGTATTTATCTGCAGCCAGCTCTCATTCAGTCTTTCACTTTATCCAGCTGCTCTTTTCATTCAGTAACGCCCCCCCTTGTCGCCAAGCTCAGTAAGTGTGGCTCTTATTCAGCAGGTTTCATGGTTTTATTCTGATGCTGCTCTTGAACATCAGCAACGCTGCTAACACAGTATCTGAGTTTCCAACTTTGGTAGAGGATGTTGTGGATAATTCCTCTTTTTATCATTACTGTTGATACTAATCACATAAGTTACCAGTTTCGTTAGTTTTCTAACTTCCAATTCTTTTGGTTGTGTGTTCAGGAGCTGCTTTCACTGGGCTTTGCAACATCTGTCACCTGTATAGGCAGCACCTTATTGAGAACAGGAAGGCAGGGGGAGTCTGGCTGATAAAGCATGCTGTTGCTAGTGTGGTATATCGTGATATAACCCTTCAGTGTGTATAACCTTAAAGTGCTACCAAGCAGTAATCCTGCTGCCAATCATAACCTTTTAACTTGTTAGCATCCTGATAGGAACCACAAACTCTTATCATCTAGAGTTATGTGAGCTGAACAAACACCTCTGTAAATGACACGCTGCAGTGTTTGATGTGGAAAGTGGCACGTATGGTGCTGCTGACGCACAGAAACTAGCTCCTTGAATTTGCCAGTTATCCAAACCACATTCCCCCAAAACTGCTTTGTCAAAAAGTACTGAATCTATTGAATAATTAAAAACAAACAAACGACGGCTGTTTTTCTACCTCAGCAGCCTTTTTTTTTAGTTTCTGAAAATGTGTGTGTTTTCTAGAGTATTCTGATGGCACTGTGACACTGGTTAATGGGATGTGTGTTGGTGGAGAGCCAGCGAGGGAAGGGGAGAGTGATCTGTCCTGGGTTGAAATTTGAGAGAGGCTGCTGGGTGGGGAGGAGGGGGGATTTTTCAAGAGGAAAATGACAAGGAGGATTTATCACACACACAGCGCTGTTATGTCTTCTTTGTTGTGTGAGTGCAGGGCTTATTCTGTACACAAACACACAAGTACCCTGAACCACGCCACCGAAACGACATACATATGCATACATGTTAATGAAAACGAACTGTTTTCTACACACTCAAATGACAAATACATGCAAATGAAATTCCTAAAGAAGTACACACAATACGAGACACTGGAACTGATGCTTTGTTTGAATATTACAGGGCCCTAAGAGAGCCATCCCTCCAGGACTCGGTGTCAGTGTGACTGTCATTGCCACACACTCAGACACACAAACACACACATACACAAAGAAAAGTGATCAGAGTAGAAGATGGCCACAACTCTTCGGGCCATGGGAAATGAGGTCCCCTTTTCCAGCTTGACCCTCCACTGTCTTTTGAGAGTCTCTCCCTTATTCAAGGTCTTGACATCTATTTGTGTTTGAATAGTCGACTACACAGCCCCCACTTAGTCCACTGCTCATCACTCAGTTTAAAGTAATCCACATACCACACATTTACATAAAATACAAGATTTTTTTCAAATGTTGAACAGAAACATCGGTTTTCCCAAACTATCAAACATTTTGAGCAAATTTTCAAGTTATTGCTTTTTCATAAGTGTATTGATTCTAGGCTGCCAAAACATAATCTGTCTGTTTGAACCAGTGTCATAAACTCTTGTTGTTTTTGTCCCCCTCTATGATTTAGGATCAACACGGTGTGTCACCCAATCGCTCCTTTGACGGCTCCTCTGGTCTGTCGGGAGTGATGAGACCATTGAACGGTCACACAGGATTGGTCAATCATTCCAACGGCCCCATCCACCCTCCCCACACTCTCTATGGGTCTAACGGTGAGTGGAGTGTTTTCAGACACTCACAGTCATGACATTTGAACTGCGTTCAGACATTTCTGGAAAATAGTATGTGAGATTCTGAGTCAGATTCTCCAGATATTTGCTATTTTTCTAACTTCTCCTGTCAGCTCTCCAGTAAAATATCTGTAAAATGCAAAAGTCATTGTAAGTATTAATGTATCCATTGTACTAAGTTCCCAAAAAACTACATGCCAAAGCCCTAGCAATCGAAAGCCTGGTCAGATTCTCAACCTTTTTTACAGCATAAAGTTTTATTTTTACACACTACATATAGAATCTTTATCCAAAGATTTATATAGAATTTGCTTATTTTTTGACTCAACCCTGACTTCTATCATCTTGTTTTTCTGCTGTATTATTTACCATTAAAGCAGCATTGGAGGTGGGCATGTCCTTTGCAGTAGGTTAAGTAAAGCACTGCACACGTATAATCAGGAACAGTGTCTCCGAGATGAAACAAAGTGAAAAGAAACATAAACAAAACAGATAGTACCATCTACACTCTTTAGTTACTCACGATTCTGCTCCTGTTGTTCTTCCTTTCATTCTCTCCTTTGCTCTCTCTCTGCTTTATTTGTTTAATGTGTTTCTCAAGGTTATTGTGTTTGTGTATTATTCCTGGGTTAAGCCTGTTATTAAGAGTTATTTTAGTTACGTGTGCTTCATGCCGCTCTGCTACACAAACTCTATCCACTCCCACCCTTATATCATCTGTTTGTGCTTGTGTGTGCGTGTGTGTGTGTGTGTATATGTGCTTGTGTGTGTGTGTGTGTGTGTGTGTGTCTGCGTAATCTGTGTGCTGTTTGTGTTACCTAATTGTGTTATCCCCAGTGTTGATATCTGCCTCTATGCGTCCCTGTTAAAAAGCTGGTTTGTGTATGTTTTATTCTGAATGATACTTCTGCTTATTTGGAAATGTGTTAATAGCTATTGTGTGTGTGTGTGTGTGCGTGTGCGTTTGTGTGCGTGTGTTGATTCAGGTTTATTTGGCCACTATCAAACAGTGTTGCTTTCTGTGTGTTTACATTGAATCTGGTAAACAGCTTTGACCTTGAATACACTTTGCTGTTCAAATTCAGCAACGGTGTAATTTGCATCCACACATCAGTGTGTGTTACCCAGGTTAAGTGTGTGCCTGTATACAGTAAGAACATTCCGTGGACTCTGCGAGTCGTTGCCAGTATTTTACTCGCCTAATGAACTATTTCACATGCTGAATCCATTTTATTTGGCATTGAAGTCCAAATTAAAATGAAGAGATCTTTTTCTGTGCTTCTGCAGAAGAATAAATTGATTTTAATTATTCTCTACATATGTATTTATGCAGATGTTTTATTTTTGCATTTTAGATCATCCTCTTTATCTCTTATCCGTCGCTGCATGTCAGTATGTTTGCAACCACAACTCGTGCTCTCGCTGACTTTATGGTTTCTTGCTGTGCACTTGGCTTGTTTGAATTCTCTCTCCAAAGAATTACTCAATGTGGAGGCATGACATGAAATGATATTATTAGGTGTATTCTAGCTGAAGTTATTATGCAATTCTCCCCATTGTTTTTTTTAAAGTTTATTTAGATTGGATTTTGGGATTCGAATCTTAAAAGTCTAGATTGTTATACTCACTAAAGGAGCACTGGTTTTACACAAGAAGATCTGTTCACTCATTATTTCTAGTCAGCCTCTGAAAACAGCTGTAGAATATTGTTTAAAGTCTTCTGTGGCTCAAAAGCCCTTTTACGACATGAAATGTAAAATGTCGGCTCGATTGGGTCGGGACTTCCTCTGGAGTTTGCCTTTCACACAGAAGATTCTCCACTCAGACACGTTCACATCAACAGGACAGTGTTCACGCGATGGGGGGTGCAGCAGGCAGTGGCAGGACATAACATATCAATTCCACTGCGGAGATCATGTGTTTTTGGTTACAGCACATCAACACCAGCGTTGGCGCTTATCACCATAACATCTCAAATCAAGTGGACATGTGTGTATGTCATTCTCCTGAAGTTACCCATAGTTCAGTTCATGTCTGAAAGCAGATCAGTACTCTTGATAAGAAAGCTTAAGTTATTAAGATTTTATTAAAAAAAATGTCTCACAGGGTGCAGAATTTATGTATGTTCAAATTCTTGTCTGGTGTTTTACCTTGAGAGAGAAAGGTTGGAGGCACATTGCAGACAAATACAGACAACAGGGAGACAGCAGGAAGGAAAAGTTGAGTGCAATAGAAGAAGATTCATGTATCTGCTAGTGGAGCAAACTGCTATTGATCTATCATCCACACCACAAATGCCTTTTTCACTTCAAATACTGGGAGTCAGGGAGCGCAGTGTGTGTGTGTGTGTGTGTGTGTGTGTGTGTGTGTGTGTGTGTGAGGTGAAAGAAGAATGTGTTTTTGACAGTTCAGCTGATTAAGGTGCTTGGCAGTGAGGAGGAGGGAGGAAGTTTAGAAAAAAGAGAAGTGGCTGAAAACTGAGTGGGGGATAAAATGATTTATGGGAGATCTGAAAGGAGAGATAAATGACAGCCCAAATATCAGAAGATTGCAAGAATGGGAGCAGAAGAAAAATAAAGCAGGTGATTAGTGAAGAGGGAGCGTGAGAGGGAGGGAGGGATGGAGATGAGAGGACACGATATCTTCAGATGCTGCCGTTTTTCCCCTCGCCTGTTCCAGACATCTCAGCTTTCACTCACACATGTGCGGATGCAAGCACACAGAGGACACACAGTGAGGTTTGTGCAGCCAGTGTGTGTCGTGCGGCAGCTCTGAGAAGTGATGACTGTATGTAAATTGTGCCCGGGTTTATTGTGATTCTTTGTATGAAGTTGTCATAAACTCGTTTATCAAGCAGACGCAGCCCTATCACTGCTCTGCATCTGTAGCCATCTCTGCACATGTAGAGCAGCTGCATTCACTGTGTGCTTTTCATCCTCTTTAGGTTTCTCCTATACATCTCCTCATCCAGCTGCTTATCTCTCTCTCTGTTGAAGTCTTTCTCTCATCTTTCACTCCCTCTAGTTTTCATTCTGCAGACCCTTTGTCACTGAAGCTCTCAAATGAGTTTGGATTTCTACTCTCAAGTGCTTCTAGTACTCTCCTTATTGCTGGTGGCTGGTTTTGTTTATAGAGGTATACTTTAACAGAAGAACATTGTTGAGTAAAAATGGCCAAGAAACATGTATTGTTCTCTTCTTCTCAAGCAATGGATTGACAGAAGTTCCACTGGATAACGAATGTGGCTAATTTTCACTTGTCGTTCTATAGAAATATCAGAAGTTTCAAAACAAATATCTGGTTTATGTTTACACCTTCCATTCACACAAGTCCAGAGTGTTTGAGAACCTAAAATGGAAACATTTCTAACCCTTCTAACACTGTTTTAGTTTCAAATCTCGAGGATGGAGTTATAATCTGGTTAAAAGAGAAAAACATCATCAGCGTCTTGTGAATGGTCATGTGATATGCATTTTCAAGTGTGTTAGTATTGAATAGATTATTTCTAAAACATAAAACGCCTGTTTGGTCAGAGATTGTTTTATTTTTTAAATATTTTAAAACATTTTAGATGCTCATCAGGCTCACAGTATAATCCATAAGCGGGTAATTGTGTCAGTTTGTGTATTAAAGAGTTCCGATCTACAGTTTCAGGATAGAATGGCTGTGGTGCTTTTCTTCATTCAAATTATAGTTACCATCGGTCTGTTTCCTGTCGTATCACTCTGCTACTTTCTCTTTAAACTTATCACAAGGAAGACACTTCTCTTCACCTTTGCTAAATTGTGATGCAGTAAACTTACGTATAACTTTTCGGCTGTGTTGTGTTCTGTCCACAGAAAGCCCAGGGTTATTCAGGCCAGACAATGAGAGAGCTAGAACAGAGCAGTTCTCCAGAACAGGGCAACAGTCTCTATAATGCTCATCAGTGTCTCACTAGATTGAGACGGAAGTGCATTGTGCTGAATGATTGTGTGCTAATGAATGTTCAGAACATGTGTAGCATATTGATGAGCAGTGGGACAGGTTTCTCAGGATGTTTACATGCCAATTATTGTTATTTGCTGTAAACAATAAGGATTTAATATGACCTGTTTTTCTTTTCAGTGCCCAATGGGAGTTATTCTCACATGGACGAGGAAGACGAGGGCGAACTCTACGGACACGAGGAGTTCATGAGCTCTACACAACACCCGTCATACCTACAGGAATGGTTTGTGTTAGTGTATGTTTTGTTGAGTAAAATTGGCAGAGAGAGTACTTTAGAAATCAATGATATGCAGGGATGAATTATACACAAAACAAACGATGACTTATCTTCTTCGCCAAATTGTTGTTGTTGTCCTTGGGAAGATACAGGAAAATATAAGCAGTGTACTCTATTTATTTTGAAACTTTATGTTTTAATGAATGTGTTTAATCGATTGTATGAATACATTTAGAGTTAAGTTCTACTATATTACTCAAGGACTGGAAAGTAAATAAACAACTGGGAATAAGCTGAGTGTTCTTTTAGTCAAGACTCTACCAACAACAAATGGATGTAATGACTCTATCATCCATTTGTTCCAGGGGAGACTCTCACATCTCAAGCCAGGCTCAGCCCCAGTCTCCTGGCCAGAACCAGAACCAGAGCCAGCGACAGTTCCAGCATGTTAAGGCCTCCAAGAGCATGGACCTGGGTACGACTCAGAACCAGCAGCACACTGGTGGGGTGATATTTCCTTTTTATCTGCTCTGCATGGTGGCTGCACGCATCTTATCCTCACAATGATTTAAGTAAACTGATGCTGATGCATGGCTGCTGCACCACTGGCATGCTCCTCAAAGCCACATGCAGACTGACACCTCCGCACACGTGATACTGTGCAACCACAGGTACAGCTACGCAAGTAGGTCGGAAACAATTATCCCTGTTGCATGAGCTTTACAAATTCTTTTCTTATTGTTCCACTGTTTATGTGAAATAATTCACATCACACATTGAAGTCTGAATTGTGTTAATATTTTAACCATATGCCAGAAATTCAACCCTTTTGCTTAATCAAAAAATACCTTTGCATTGCAGAGTAAGAATGATGTAAATGACAGATGACACAGAGGACGTATAAGTTAGGAGGGAGTGAGAGTCTGTGGGAGAAAGATTCAGTTTGCCTCAACCCGTTCTTCTGTTTCCCATTAATGTTTGCTAATTTCTGACAGAAAATGCAAAACAAATGGTCACAGGGTTTCTCTGGGCTCTGAAAAAGTCTAAATAGTAATAAAACCCCTAACAACACAGACTGATAACTAACAGTTACAAATGATCTCAGTATACTCCTGTAGGAAAGACGAAGGAGAGAATAAGGTTTATTCTCTACTAGAATACTTCACCTTATCTTCAATTATGAGGAAGTGTAAGTAAATCTGTGACTCAGATGTTCCTTCATCTGTCGTACTTGACATAGGTCTGGAATTTAATTCATTATGGTCTTAACAATTTAACTTGTTGAAACCTGCAGGAAACCTTTGTCACCATTTGTGTCACAAGATTTGAAATTAGATCCATTATGGCCTTTGATTATGCAAAAAGCAGTTCAGAGAGGTGACTTTCTGCAGCCGCCACAGTCCCGCTTTCCCCCGTCATCTTTCTCACCTGTGGCTCTTTGATAACTGATATTTGGACGCGAGGGTTTGGTGACATTTCGGTGATTGTTCAGAAGTCAGCTTTAGAAATATGTGCATGTGCGATGGTTGTGCTCATGTGTAATGTGACAGTGGATTCAGAAGCACAACAAAAGCTTATTGTTTCAAATGTCACTTTCCTCGGTCCTCCTTCTTAAGCTGGCTCAACTGCCAGCTCTCTCTGTGTGTGTGTGTGTGTGTGTTTGTGTGTGTGTGTGTGTGTGTGTGTGTGTGTGTGTGTGTGTGTGTGTGTGTGTGTGTGTGTGAGAGAGAGACAGAGAGAATGAGACAAAAGAGCACAAGATGATTTGAATAACATATACATCCAATTCCACTGTACAGCTGTACATCACCTCCTTTGTATTTGTACATACTTGATGAACACCAAATATGTGACAAAGTCATGTGCATTTAATTCATGTTAGCTTGAATGTCAGGGCGTGATTTCATTGCCAAAACGTCAAGCAGCCGTAATAACAGCTTATTAAAATATGTTGTTTATTTCCACACTGACTGAAGGGGACCATGATTAAAGTGAAATTACGAAGTATCCAGAATAGTTTAGAGAGGAGAACCTCCATCTTTGAGGATACGTTTTTATCCAGTCTGAGCTCCTGATAGATCCCTGTGCTGTTTTGCTTATGGTTGGTAAGATAGTTTGTTACTTGTGACCAAGTGCTGTCTGGTTGGAGCCAGAAACTCTGCCTGCTCCCTGGCGATGGTTGTCAGACTAATAAACAGACTTACTTGGCAAACACCTGCTTTCATCAACACAAACTATGAACCCTAACCAGGTTCTTTTATGAGGTAATAAAGTAACTTAAATATATAATATGCAACAATTCTTCATTAGGTTTTCTAAAAACAACTAGACCCATGCTGGTCACCTTTTCATTGCATCATATCCACTTTACCTGTGGCTTTACCCATCTCTGCTGTCACGTCCAACATAAACAACATATAAGGCGGAACTTAGCCAGTTAGGCAGTCGGATTTCTTCTGTTTACACTCGTAATGATGACGATTATTGATGCTGTTAACTCCGCCATCTTCTGCCAAAATTCCCATAAACATTTTATGATGTCATCAAACTAGTTTTTTTGTTTTTTACTTGATTGAGATACCCCTAGTGGTGGTAGTGCATTGTACATTCAACTTGAGCATCATTAGCAAATCACTTTTTCATCAGCATGCTTGCTTTTGCATTACCAAAGGGAATTCAGATTTGGCTCAATAGTACGATATGCTTGCAATTAGTCTTTAGAAATCATTTTGGTTCTATAGTTGGGGACGTGGTGAGTTTCTGTCCACTGTAGTTCTGACTTAGAGGGTTTATGACGTCCGTTTAGTGTGTGTGAACACAAACAATTAAAATACGTAAGAAGTATTTTCTGAGTGGAAGTGTATAGGGTACTCCAAACTTTACTATGTACCCACAAAACTTTTACTTCTATTTCTAGGTTATCACTTCCTTTCTAGTACTGTTTGGGTAAAGATCCACAACATGTATTTTAACCGCTGTGTTTGTGGAAAAAAAAAAAAAACAGAGACTGCATTCTCAGCATTTCCTTTGTGGGTCAGTTACATAATATTTTTTTTATTTAATATGTCCTGATTTCATTTTCCACCACAGCCCAATTAAACAATACAAATAATTAAAGTAAGATTATAGGATCGGTTCCAAAGGATGAACTCTCTGCCCTGGTTCTCACTGGTTCTCCCTCATGGTCATCTTATGATCAGTATGCATTTAGAAGAACTTCATGGGTTTTACTCATACAGTCTATGGTTTTACTACATCAAATACACATCTTGCTGTTTATTTTAATGACATCCCTGTATGTCTACATGTTCTTTCTGAGATGACTCTGTGTGCATCACACATGCTGCTTCGACAGATCTGCTGAAGTAGGCACACGTGCACACAAACTATTGGGCTGCTGAAGCAGTTATATTGATTCACCACAGACTCATGCCATCAGACACACACACACACACATGACTAGAATTACACTGTAGGCTTGGTTTTCATTAGAGAAAGTATTGGCGTGGAGCCATGTTACTGCTTGGTTTTTGTGGTCTGTGACTGTGTGTGTGTGTGTGTGTGTGTGTGTGTGTGTGTGTGTGTGTGTGTGTGTGTGTGTATTTGGCAAAGTGCTACTAGTCAATGTGTTCCTTGTTGGCACTGAGTGTCTTAGTGGCTTTAGGAGTGAGTGAAAACAAAAGAAGGAATGAGGAGACTAACAAGGAGTAAAGGAGGTAAAGAGGGAGAAGAATGCATCTGGATGGGATGAGTGTAACTAAAGTAAAACTGAAAATGTGGAAGGACAGACAGGAGTGTAAAGGGCGAGGGGTAAAAGGGACATATTGAAGAGTACAAGAGAAATGGGACGAGTCAGGGAGAGGAGGGAGGGTGAATGACAAATGAAGTGAGGGAGAAGGGAGGAAGGGAAATGACTTCAGTAGCAGTGAAGCTGACTTTACCGTCACGGGGAAAAAGAGCAGCTCCCGCGGCATCTTGTAAAGTGAGACAGAAAGAATGATAGTGTGATAGAGAATGAGAGAAAGATGGAGACAGAGGGAGGTCGGAGAGAGAATTGCAATGAGATTAAAAAAGTTTTTTAGGGGGGGTAAACACTTTGTACACTTGCACAGCTGGCAAGAAATGGAAAATTTAGAAGTCAAGAAGGGAGTATTTCAAGCAGGAATGGATAGTGTCTGCATGTTAATATATATATTTAAATTATTGTGTTTCTTTTGTTTCAGTGGCTGATGAGAGCAACGTAGGATCACTGGTCGTAAACACTGCAGGTGAGTCAAACAGTTGACACACTGGAAACACAGTCACACGAGTTTTAATGAATTGCTGCTTGATTATCAAGAAAACAGAGCAAAGAATTGCGAAAAGAAAATTTAGGGCCCCTTCACCCCTACTTTGTTTGGTCCTGAACCGAGTCTGACCAAAAGAGGTGGTCTAGGTCCAGATCAAACGTAACCATGGCTTTGGTTTGTTTGCAAAGTGACATATCTTTCTTTGGCTAATTCAGACCAATCGTGACTGCATTAATAATAAGAGAAGAAAAAGAAGAGGAAATGGAACAGATGCAAAAAGGAGCCGTGTTTCCACATTGTGGGAAGGAGGAGATATTTAATTGTAATTTGGTCTGAAGACATGCAAACACAACTTGCATAGAAAAAATGCATAGAAATGCAGAGATGTACATTGAAACGCAAAAACTTCTACATGTCAAATTGATAAAATGCCTACGACAGAGGCAGGCCCGATCAAGGTCAAGTATAGGTGTAGGTGATGCTAACAGTCAAACAGTGCTCTCTGAATCGCAAACCAATACTTACTGGATCAAAAATATAAAATGAGACCTTGGTCCAGACTTTTGAGTTCCAAAAACTGAGCTGAACAAAGTGGTTGAACCTGAAGATGACAAGAGATGACGTGTATATTAAACATGTTTATGTGTTGTCACAATTTCAAATCAGAATGCACCAATGATGAGTGGCTCTACTGATTTTCCATTACAATAAAACAAGACAAATGTGTAAACAAAGAAAGAGCGGATGCAGCATATACAGATGCACATTATTCTAGTTTATTATAGATACAAAGAGTTCTCTGTCTTCTTTTCCAACTCCTTAATTATTTGTGTTACGTAATCAAAACAACTGCTGCTCTTTCTATCACTCCACAAGTTCATCAGAGTCTGAAGTGACTCTATGCCATGTTCCCCTCCTTCTCTCATCCCTCTCTCCAGTACCATTTGCATACCTCTTGACTTTTTCCTCTTGCATCCTGCCTCTTCTGCCTCCTATGTACACTCAGCTCCTCTGCCTCAATAGAAACCTCCCCTCTATTTGTCTGAAGTGCAGATGAAAGTGAGATTCGTGGAGAGAAATGAGAAGGGCCAGACTATGACCACTTCTTACAGATATGCAAGAGAGAAAAGATCAAATATGAGTGGACACACTCATCTAAAAGGAAACACACTAGTGCAAGGAAAAGTGGGAAAAGTTTTATACCAAACTTCATTTCCACTTTTCCTTGAAGTCTCCTCCGTTTCATTTATAGTTGCTTGAATGTAAGAGCACTTTACGTCAGTCCACTCTATGTCTGTCCTTCTGCCTGACAATTTATTCTTGTCATTTAGTTCAGCCTTGTTCCACATTCTTCGCTGCCTTTTATGCATGGTGGTGGAGTTGACTTTTATGTATTAGATCCATAAACCTTTTTAAGGAAGCAAGCAAGACAATATAAAGTTTAAAAAACAAATGTCAAAAGAAAGGAATAGACCTAACTTTGAGTAATAGTGAAGAGGGAGAACTAATTCAATTCTGGGATATATTCTTTTAAAAATCCTCTTTCAATTGCTCAGTAAATAATGCATGTCTTTATGTTCCTTCCTGAAAGTGAAAAATTGGAACCATCAGTACATAACCCCTTGAATATTCAAGTCAAGCAATTGTTAGTCAGTGTGCAGAGTTCACACTTCTCACTTTCATGCTGCTCTCAGAAGTAAAATATCATTTTTGGTGAAGATGTCTGCAGGCAGTTATGGACTAGTATGAATGAAATGGAGGCAGCTTTCCTATAAGGCTCTGAGTTCATGTTTTCTTCTCCCCTCTACTATGAAGAGGTTAATGTACAAAACAGGTATTGCATAAACTCCAGTTTATACAGAACACTGCAGAATATAAAGTAAAACCAAAAGGTCTGAACACATCACCCCTATTTTATCCTCTCTTCACTGGCTCCCTGTTTGACAACTTACTGGTTTTAAAATACTTCTGGTTTTTAAATCTGTTGATGGCTGAGCTCCCCCCTAAGGTCTGCTGCAACTGGGTCCTCTTCTAAATCCACACTGAAAACACTTATTTATATCACTATTGTTTTCTTATATTATTATGATTATTATTCATAATTTTATTTTTACACTTGTTGTACGAAAAGTGCTGTATAAATATCTTGACTTGACTTCTGCTATGAAGTGGTGAATTTACAGCTAAAAGCAACTTAATATGAAGTTGTGTCCTGCTTTTGTTTGATGTCTACAGTAATGTCAGCAAAAAAATACATCTTCCGATCTGCCCTTACCATAGTTAGCACGCATTAGCTCAGATGAAAAGTCGTTTGGTATGTTATGAGAATGTTGCTGTCATCCTCAACTTCCTGCTGTTCCTGCTCCAAAATCTGGCAGTTCAATAACACGTTGCTTGGTAGTCTTTTTGAAAAAAAATCCAAAAAGGAATTAGTTAAATACAATTTTGGAATAATTTTCTTGGATAACCACATCTCATTGGACTGACTGATCTCTTTCTTGTGTGCAACCTCAGTGTGAATCAGTAATGATGATGCAATATCAGTGTGGTGCTGAGATCTATTCATTTGTGCAATTTGCTGCACATCCAGATAATAATCTGGATCTGATAGACCTGTGTGGGATTGTCTCTCCTTAGCAAAAAGTATGCACAGACAGAGGATTATTATGGAAAGAGGATCTGTATGTTGACTTCTTGAATTTCATTATTCTGGATGTCTATACACATATTTACAGTGTGTTGATCCTAAGAGAACCAGCATCCTCTGAGCCAGAACCTCCATGTCTGGGAAGTTCTCCTCTTTAACAGATGATTGAAATGTCAGCAATGGCAATGACATGAAGTGCTGTACCTGCAGTGCATCAGACCACAAGTCTATGAGCTGCACATCAAGTTGTACATCACCGGGGACACTGTCGACATTGCATGTGAAAGGAGAGGAGATTGTGAGCTTTTTCGATTCCTCTGCTTCAAAGTCTTCAAATCGTCTGGAAAACTCATCACGCGACGGCTTCAACACGGGAGCATTTCTGTTAAGTTGATCAGCAGATGGAGTCTTTTCCTTTGGAGTGGAAAGGTGTATGTGTTCCACTCGTCAAGAGAGAAGCAGCTGCTGCCTCTTCATGAAGGCCTTGACTCGAATGTGTATCTCATGTACAAAGAGACTCTTTCCTCGCTGCTCTGTATTCAGTTCATTCATGAGAGCAGTTACAACGGTGGCTTATGCCAAAACACCCAACCAGTCTGCACTGCTTGGTTCAGGGATGTTCTTTCCTCTCATCTAACACAACTCCTGATTCTCTGATTTCAGGTCACACACTGTTTAAGCCCAGTCTGAGACATATGACAGCTGTGTAGTGGCTCACATCAGCTGGTTCAGTCTCCTCCAACAAACTGCCTGTGATTTAACGCTGCTGTCCTCATGAAGTTTACAACTTTAGTAACAACATCAACCACATGGTTTATTTTTTTAATACCCACTGTCTTTGCACCTCTCGATGAACAATGCAGAATAAATAGTTTCTGTTCTGTGTTAATCTCAGTCACTTGAAAAGGCTTTTTCAGCCGTGAGTCATAACACCAACCATCTCTTTCCCACTGCAATCCAAACTTCTGGAGGCATGTATTTACTTCCACAAATAAATTGTTACCAGTTGTTGGCCCTTTGATTGATTTCAAGGAAGCCAGTTTGTCCATATTTTCAAAGACTTTGGTTTTTCCTTTTATTAAATCAGTAGCTGGGCTGTGTCACGCACATCGTAGCTCCTACCCAGAGCCAAGGGGAAGACACTGAATTAGTAGTTCTTGTTGTACAGAGTCTTCTCCTGCCTGGCTATTGTCAGAGTCCACCAGGCACTCTTTGATAGTTTCTCCATCTGACAACATATTGCTGCTTTTGCCAGTTTATTGAGCTAATTCCTAACTCCTGTTATATTTCCTTCCCTCATTGTGTGAAGCTTTGTAAAAAAAAAAAGACATTGTTACTTTTACAACAGGCTGCCCCTTCCTTTTCATCTTATTATGTCGCCTGTATGTTTGTTGAAAACTAAGCACACAGCTTGAACACCACCCTCGCTGAAGAAGCAGTCCCGACTTATAACACTCTACATTCAACCTCTTTAGTGCTCATTTTGAGAAGCAGGTAAGCGTCAGTGTGAAGCTAGCATTTCTAGCATCTTTGACATTTGGAACATACTCTTTGGGTTTCCTGAAAATACCTCTGATTGTCAGGTTTTATTAGCATTGTCAAAATGTGTGTGGTCTTTTTTTTTTTGTCTGGAGCCTGTAAAACAGACAGATCTTGAATATTTATCAGTGGCCTTTCAGGTGTCAAATGAATTGACTTCCTTTTGGATTCCAGCCCCTGCAGAGCATGAAGTTTATTGAATCTCATAAAGTAAGTTTTGCGAAACTCAGCTTGTAATGTGGGACGTCTATAGGGCCTCTAGTTTAGATAATGATTAACCCATTTTGTTCTTCAGTGGTGACAATTATATAACAAAAATGTAAATTACCATCAGCCAAGTGATACACGTAAACCTTGGTTATTTCTCAGGACCTTGGGCTCTTGGGTATTTTTCTGTTTGTTTGGTTCCTTCATATTAGCCCTAATATGGAGGAATATGAGCCAGACTTGGTAAATGGTTGTTTTCTTCAATGTGCTCTCTTTGATTGTGCTGCAATGAATACAGCTAGGTGTTTTGTCACCTCTGCTAAAGAGCTTTTTGTCATCTGCGTTTGTTTGCAGTCAGGAGAGACGCAATTCAATTTTGGTGCAGATCTGCATTAGAGTGCAGATCCACTTTCTTTAGGATTTCTAAGTAGAGCATTTATTAACATGCTGGATAATTTCTCAGAGAATAATTCTTGGATCTTGAATTAAAAATCAGGCATGTTTGAGGGACTGCCATCTATGAGTGTGTGGAATTTGGTGTCGATCCAAACAAATCTTGGGAATTTTAAAATGTGGTTTTCATAAGCAGACTGTTCAGCTGGTTGTTTTAATAACCCCTCTCTTGGACATTTGCTGCAGAATAGTTTATATTTTTGAACCTGTCCTGTAATTCTTTTCTTTTATTGACTCAAATTAAAGTAGACAAAGGCAATTGGAGTGAGTTCTAGTATTTGGTTTCATTAAGTGTTCTGTTATCACTGAATCTAAACTGACCTGGATTAAAATGATATGTGAAAGTCTTCTTAATCTGGTTTCGAACCTTGTAGCAATATGCCTGTTAAATGTCCAGCAAAGCCTTTAAGGGCTCCTCTCTTTTACCTCGGTTGATTTCCAGTCTTTTTTTTGGTTTGTTTTATCATTAAAGCCTGTTTATACATTCCCTGTACCTGTTGCTTGACAATGTGTCTCCTGTTTTATAATGCCACGTAGTCCAGAGAGTTGTTAAAGAGAGTGTGTGCCTGGCAAGAATGACCTTTTTGCTGCCAACCCATTTTCCTTTGCTCTAATGTATTTTTTATAACCAAAATGCTTCCAACAACCCTGCGCTGGGACGTCAGACAGCTGCATGGATTTTTGTGAGAGGGAGAGTAGCGAGTGCAGGGCTGGGTCTTGGGAAGTGAGCAGTTTTAAAGACAATGACTTCTGGGAAGGCTGTTTTTCCCTTCCAGCAATGGTCTTTCTCTCCACACCCCAAGAAACCACTGGGCAACTATACCACAGCTACACACATGCAAAACTATTACCGTTAGGATAATGTTATGGTAATGGAAAGTCTCCATCATCTTGTGGAAAATGTGAGCCTTACAAGATGTCATATTGTATTATACATTTTCAGAATCTTGAGATGCAAAGTGATGGAAATAGGAGATCAAATAAACACGACTTGATTGTGTGTGTCTGTGGTCAGAAGAACCTCACGTTTCTGTGGTGGTGCAGAGAAATAGGAGCCCGATCGTTCCAATAATAAATCAAATCATCTGTGAAAAGGGAAACGTGAAAGGCTGTGACAGAAAGGGTTGCTTCAAATTAAATTCCTGGTAAAATCATCCATGTCACAACGAAATGCTCGCTGCATGAACAGCGTCATGGGGAAAGAAATAAAGAAGGAACAGAATACATCAGTGTGGGTCTTTCTCAAGTGTAGACTCGTGTGAAATAGGACAGTACAGTCAAACACACACACACGTTCATAAACTGCTGACAGGACGTAAAATGAATGGTTGCAGCTGTGTTTCTTTCACCATGATTTCCTTTGGTGATGGGGACAGCCTGGATATCTCATCGTGTGTGTGTGTGTGTGTGTGTGTGTGTGTGTGTGTGTGTGTGTGTTTCTAAGGAGTACTATCAATGCCCTCAGTTTTGCGCTTTTTAAAAAAAGTGTGTGAGAGTTTAATAGTCACACGAGTCCCAACACACATGCTTTTTTACAGACGTGACGACTGACAGGGTCTTTTTTTGTGGAATTATTTCCATGTGTCTATGCTTGTGAGGACACACTTCAAACACATCCAAGTAGAATACTCAATCGTCAAATTGCTTTTATTCTCTTATTATAGCTGAATGTCTCTTTATTGCCTAATTTTTGTCCATCTACCTCCAACCAGCTCTCGCCCGCTGTCTCTGTCTCTCTTTCACTCTCTGTCTTGCCAATGCCATTCAGGCTTAGAGACAAACAGGCAGAGGAGCTTAGAACATGAATGTGTGTCAGTGTGTGTGTGTACCAGGGGGCCAGTGTGATGCTGAGGGAGACTGGTGCAGTCCATTGTCTGAATCTCTCCCTGGTGGAACTTTGACTTTGACAACAGTCACACACTGACAAGCTCTGCCAAAATCATGTCTTTAGAGGGCCACATCTCTCTATATCCCCTTCTGTCTCTTCTGTGTGATTGCCTCCTCATTTCTCTCTTCATCTCCCTCTTTCTCTCATTATAATTTTCTTTTTCTGGGATTTTATTTTTATTTTTTTTCTCCCTTTTTCATTGTTTCCTCATCTCTCTAACTCTTGCAGACTTTGCTGTGGAATTAACCTGAGAGCCACCTTGTTAGGCTGATGTGGATTGATGGATTAATTTGTCACAAGGAGAGCAGCACATCTTTGAGTGTGCGTGTGTGTGTGTGTGTGTGTTTGAACACTCCCAAATGCCACCACGCATTAGCTCTTTACAACCATTCTGAGATGCAGAATTCAAACAGCTGAACTAAGCAATCTCTGCCTTGTGTGTGAGCAGGTGCACGATCTTAAACACCTTTTCCGTGTGTGTGTGTTGGTGTGCGTGTGGTTTTCTGCCCCTGTCATCTGTGTTTAGCACACACTGGCTGTCACTGTCTTTGTGTGCATCCTCTTGTCTGCCTCGCTGTATATCGAATGGCCTTTGACCCCCTCCATCTCCTCCAGTAAGCCAATAAAGGTGAGCAGTAATCAGGAGATGGTCAGCGCTGTCGTTTCTTTCTGGTACAGCTCTTCATCTCAATCAGCCTCTACACTGATCACTGACATTTGCTGCACTGTACATCGTATACTGCAGCTCAAAGAAAGGGGGACCATTTGTCTTGTGTCCTTGGTTGTATACAAGAGAGATACAGCTTATTGATTTAATCTTGATCTGGGCTTACATGTTGCTCTTCTCTGTGATGCAGTACATCAGACATGAATGCTACATTACTGACCCCGAAATAACAACAAGTTGATGTGTTTTTCCAGTTCATTTTGTTTTTAAGCGCCAGATTTGTACGTTTGTGCAATGATTGTGTAATTGCTGTTAACCACTGAGTTTGAAAAGCAGCATATCATTGATCCTCAGTTTGCAGATAAACAGACACTTGCAAGGCAGCAGTATTGATTGTTCAGTCATTGAGTCTGATTTGAGATTTCACAGATACTGTACTTCTGAACTTGTGTTTTCACAAACCTTATTTAAAGAAACCTAAGGTAAATGTAACATGGTTTAACAAAAACGATGAATTGTAGTCATGTGGTTTTGTGTGTCTGCAGGTGTTGGAAGTTAAAGTAAAACCTTTGCCATTATGCAATTCATAAATGGGTATAGCAAATTAAGAGAAAGAAAGAAAGAATAGGCATTGAAATGCAGTGAGTCAGTTCTGGTCCATTAAACTTAAATGTGGTGGTTTCTGTAAAGACCAGTCCATCATACTACATTGGCGTTATCATCTCTCAGTATTTCCTTTTTAAATTGTAGCTGTTTAGTGCTGCAGCTGCTGCATCAAGCAAAGAACCAGTAAATACTGACCTGAGACATAAGATTGAGTATGATGTCACATGTTTTTACTGTTTTTATGATGCCCATTCAATTAATATGAAGCCCTGTGGGATAGCAAAACCTCATTCCACCGTCTGGGAGATTGACTCATATAACACACACATAATATAAAAGAAAATGTTGCCTGCTTGAGTGAGCTTTCCTCTGCAACCTCCTCACAGCACATTCACACATGCACAAAACAAGTACACATGTTGTGCACGCATCTACCAGTTACGAGCGTTCACAGTTTGAGGAAAACATATTTAAACATACATGCTTACACTAAAGAGCCATGGCATTGTGGTTAGAATCTGTCTAATACAATGGTGTAGTAAAGAAATAATAATAGCTGAGTTGGGTAGTGAAGTATTTGTGTTTTGATAAACTGCTTCTCGTCAACTCTGGTTCGAAAGTCTGGGAACGCCCGCTTATGGGAAAGTGAGTGTTAAGGAATGTGTGACTTAATACGTCTTCTGGCATCTTTCATATTGTCTATGACGTATAATAAGCCTGACCAAAGGTCGATCTCACTTGTGGTTGAGAGAATTGGAATATTTTATGTTTTGTGTTGGGAGGTGTCATCCATTATACACATCAGCCAAGGCACAACAGTCCCCTTGTAAAACCACATTTAAATTCACCTGATCTGGATTTTTATTTGGATCTACTCCAGATTGCACGCACTCATAAATATTGTTCCCTTGAGTATAATAAGATTTTTTTTCATTAAGATCCATGTATTATCCCTCGAAATCGATGGAAATAAAAAATGCCTTGTTTTGCTGTTGTAGAAAGTAATAGAATATGCCTGGATCCAAGGCAACATTTAATGGGTTCTTTCTTGGCCCATGTCCCATCCTTCCACCGAGTATTTTTTGTGTAATCCTGTTGACAAGCGAACCAACAAACAAACAAATGGACAAGGGCAAAAACATCTTCTTTGGCAGAAGTAATAATGACGATCCTGACATGACTTATGACTTGTTATCTGCTCCCTGTAATGTGGCAGTTTCATTTGTACTTGAAGCTTTGTTTCCTCTGACAGCAGATCTGTGTTATAAAAAAGCCATATATTCAAGTAAGAACAAATGAGGCTCATTAATTTGATCCGTGTATCCACCACTATGAGTGCCAACAAAAAGATCAGCCATTTTTATCAAACAAACACATGTTTTCTTCATCAGTGAGAGAAGCTGAATATTCATCTTACTGAAAAACCTGTTTCTCGGGGCACGATGATGCAAAAATAGACCACAGAGATGAAGTCGCATCTCCTTATTGGTGCTCTTGCTGACTGTGCCGGCTGTGTCGCCGCATTCTGCTGCTAAGCCACTGCTGGGTGACTTTGAAAGTAGCCCATTGCCTTCTTGCCAACAAAATAGCCTTGGGATAGCTTGGCACGCTCTCTAGTCGTGTTTTGCTTTTTTTATTTCTCTCTGTCTCTCTCTTGTTGTCCCTGCTATCCTCTTTCGTTCAGCATACTCACTCTCCTTTGTTTCTCTTTCTGTATGATTCTTTCCCAATGTCTGATTTCCTCTGTCTGCCACCCGCCACCCCCCCACCCCCCCACACTCTTGTATCCTTTCGCTCAAACCACTTTGTTACTGTTGTCTAGCTTGTCATCTCTCTCTCTCTCTCTCTCTCCCCCCCCCCCCCGCCTACCTCTCTCTCTCGCACACTCTCTCCCTCCCTCTCTCTCTAAAAGCAGCTTAATTCTATCATCTTACACTTGGACAGCAGTAATTACATTTATGACACAAATCCTGCTACTCACAGCAAAATGCTTTGTGTGTAAGAGACCCAAGTGTGTGTTTGTGTTTATGTTTTGGTATGTGGATGCATGCTCATCACCCAGTGTGTGTGTGTGCCTGATAACCCAGCCAAACAGCACTAAGCTATTTTAACACTGTTTATATCGTAAATATTATAAACTGATTGTAGTTGACCTCAAACTTTGCACCTTGCATTGTGTTTGAAAGAAAAACAACTCACTCATGGTTAATATGGAATGCATTATTCCACACTGGCATGTACAAATCTGGGCGTGTCTTTTGCTGGATGATGAATTTATTGTCAGATGCCTTTTTAACTTTGATGCTGCTTGTGTTTTGAGAATGTTGTTGGCAACTGCAGCCATGTTGGGGTGAAGAGTTTCGGGAGTGTGAATAAAAGGAATAATATATCAAAAATCCTGGACGATTCATGTAGAGTTTATTCATGCTTTTGGTGGCCTTTGTTCAAAAGTTACTGGCAACTCTAATCCCCGATCCTTTGAGTTTTCAAGCAGTGGATTAGCTATTGAAATGGACCTACATAACTTTATTTTTTTACTTTACTCACCACACTCAGCCTGAGAAGTGATTTTACTCCGGACTCGTCACAAACTGTTTTTAATCATGGGCAACATTACGACTCCCAAGAGTGAAGCCAAAGCGTCTCAATCTTCCCCTGGTGGCTGGCAGCAGTTTAGGTCATAAACCTTGCCACCTCCATGTTAGTGTATCGGACGAGGACCAAACTAACAAGTCAGAATACTCCACAAATACTTTTGCCTTAAACATGGTTTTTATACTTTCAGGTTATTCTTATTACACATGTATATCTTCAAGAGATAATTTGGTTTTAACTAGTTTTTGGTTCTATAAACATGGGGTTGAACGTTTTGATTGACAGCTGAGGTTGCATGCTTCAAGGGATTTTACTGTGGTGAAAGATGGTAGCTATCATGTCCGAGATGGACAGAAATATGGACAAAAGTGAAGTTCTTTTTTGTATGTTAAGGTGTCATGACAAATATTATTTTGATTTGAGTTGATAGATCTATCACTGCAACACTGCCAATGTACATGGTTTCTCAAGCCCATTGGTCTTAAATATCTACTAATGTCTAAATACTCACTTAACCCAAACACATACTTATTTTGTTTTGGAAAGTACATGTTAACAGTAAATGTCTAAGATATATAAATCCATAAGAAAACTTAAAGTAATATTCTGTTGACTTGTATCTATCTAGTCTATCAAACTTATTCTACAGCATCGATCCAGGGTTGATCCAGAACAGTTGATTCGCATAGCATCTGATAATGTTTACTTCGTCAGTGTGCATCTGCATGCCATGTGTACTGTGTTTATAGATGGGAGTGTTATGGCCCTTGTCCATCTCCTCCCCCAGCAGCCGCCTTAAATTATGCATGTGCATACATTCAGTATGTGTTATTACTCTTTATGTGTTTGTGTGTGTTTGGTTAATGGTTTTTTAAATAGATGTGGAAGCCACATCAGCCCTCTCATATCCTCACACACACACAAACACACACAAAGAGCAGGCATGTGTGTACGGGGAATCATTAGCTAAAGTGATGCAGGTTTGGCTATCATGAATCACAGTGGCATCATATCGACAAGGCAGAGCCAGCAAGGAATCCAAAGTGTGTGTGTGTGTGTGTGTGTGTGTATGTGTGTGTGTGTGTGTGTGTGTGTGTGTGTGTGTGTGTGTGTGTGTGTGTGTAAGGATTACCAGTATTTTCAGTTGGCAGTCAGCCCAGCCTTCCTCCCTCCTTCCCATTTTTCTCTGTCTCCCTCTCTGACACCGCGGAATTCCTTGGAGGGAACTTAATTTGCTGTCTCCCTGTCGTCGTTCCTCCTGTCCCTTTTCTTCCCCATCTTGCCTCCCATCAGTGTCCTCCCTGTTCCGGGTAGCACACGGTGACAGACCGAACAGAAAACATACATTACCTCCTTGCTGCTCTTTTGTTTTACAGTCAGCAGCCCTCACATGCGGCTGGGGACATTACAATAAACTTGCTCCATCTTAAGCAGTCAGCCTGTCATTAACTTTAGAGTTTGAGCAGCAGGGTACCAAGATTTTAAGGTAGCACAAGACATGGCTTAATTTTTTCCACAAATTATTAAGCTTCACAACTTATCTCCGCCGCATCTCTGATCTCCCTTTCCGCCGTTGCTCTGTCTTCTCACACGTTGCTCTCCCCTTCATCATCCTCTTTGCCGCGTCCCTCCCTCCCTCAGTAATATCTCTCGCAGTATACTTGAGATGATGGATGGAGAACCAGTAACAGTGAAGCAGACTTCACATCCATCACAAACTCAACAACAGCACAGTTAACTGCATCACTGTATTTTTTTTGTCCTTGGCTCCGCTCTCCAGAGCTCAGACATGTCGTGGTCTTTCCGGCTCCACAGGCTTTTTAACCCAATCAGACCCGGGGACCGCAGGAATTAACCTATTTAATGGCCTCATCAGACTTTTGGCCATTTCCTTCCATATACTGTACATGCCTTTCAGGTCCCTTGTTCATTTTAATTGTATTTCCATCATATCCGTTTTAGTATGATGAGACTAATGCATCTGCCTTTCTGTGTCCCCCTTTGCATCCGCAGCTCCATCGAGTCCCATAGAACTTGGACCCACCCTTGGCCTGAAGAAATCCAGTTCATTGGAGAGTCTCCAGACGGCCATGTCAGAGGTGAACAGGAAAAACGAACTCCTCCCGTTCCACCGTCCTCGCCCAAATATGGTCAGGGGAAGAGGCTGCAACGAGAGCTTCAGGGCAGCTATCGATAAATCCTACGATGGGCCACCTGAAGATGACGACGGTAAGGCAGATGAAAAGCATGTTGGCATGCATGTATGAAGGTGTGCTGTTTTGGTCCAGACATTGCTACAAAAGAAGTATAAGGAAAAAAAGACAGTTTACTCTGGATGTTGCTTTTTTTGCTCTGTTGCAATGTCTTAATATTCAATTTAAAGGAAGCTACCAGCTCAGCCTGCTGTATTTCCTCAGACACGGTGTTCCAGAGCCTCTAGGCTCTTATAGCAAAAGCTCTGTCTTCAGCTGAGGATCTGGAAGAGTTAAAAGGCCCCTGCCAGAGGGTCTCAAATATCTGTTATATACTGGGGAGCCAGAGCATTAAGTGCCTTGTAAGTAGTTAAAAGAACCTTAAAATCTCTTCTACAACATAACAGAAACCAGTGTAAAAAGGCCTAAACAGGGGTGATGTGTTCCAGCTTATTTATTCTGGTTAAAAGCCAGGCAGCTGAGATCTGTACTGAAGCTAGTCTAAAATAAGGGATATCCCAAAATGCTTTGACATCACTGATTGGAGTGTTTAGTATGAAGAGACAAGCCCAAAGTGACCTTTTATCATTTTCCAAAAAGACATGACTGACTTCCATATGCAGCATGTTTCCCAAATACTCTCTCCAGCAAATCAAGCCTCAAATTATCAACACACATGGTGCAGAGCAGCAGTGTTTCAACACAGTAGGTGATTCCATGTTGAGTTAGGCTTTCACTTTAAATATTTATCCGGGAGTTAAATGGCCATTGCTTAGTGTGTTTCATTGGGAGTGGGTTGCGGTTAAATTCCCAGCTGTATTATTAGCAGCAAACTCTTATCAGTCACCACCAGAGTAATGAGTGGGGCTGTTTCAGATCACGACTCTCACACAGGATAGGACTAATAGGGCACGTCAACACCACGCACACGCAGCGGCCACATCTGTCACCATCTTTCTAAATGTTCAACACTTTGAGAGCTGCTGTTAATTGATAGATAGCAAGACTGTGAAAAGCACACTGAAGATCTCTCCCTTTTTGTGTTTTTCTCCTTCTCCACATTTAAATTACATCTTCACTTCTGTGTCAAATATCAAAGCACATCAGTCACCATCTGTCAGGTTTCCAGAGGTGGGTTGGCTGTTGTACCTTCACACCACTGGTGATTTGGAGGGAACACGCTGCAAAGATTTTGACACTTTAAGTGAATGTTTAATCTGGGTTAATGTTTGGCTGGTTCATTGTATGGGATCCTGAGTGAATCCAGCTAAAACTACAGTGCGTCACAGTTTCCAGTGAATTCAGCTGTCAAGAGGAGCGTTCACTCGAGGCTTTTGTGTCTTGTGTCAGCCGGGGTGGATTAGAGTGGTGAAAGTTGTTCTTCTCTCTTTTACCTCTTCTGTCTTTCCTCACATGTTGTGTTAGCTTACTTCTGTTTAATCTGTGCCTCCTTCAGTTTTTTTTTCAACCTCCACCAAGGAGGATATGTTTTCATCTGTGATTATTTATCAGTTATTTAGCACGATTCTGCAAAAAACTGCTAGATTGATTAAGACTCTTGATGGGGGGATGTCAGGAAAGAACCCATTCAATTTTGTTTGGTTTTTTTAAGGTATAGGACTTTTTTTTTTTACATTTTCGTTGATTTCTCCGAGAATAATTGCTTGTGTAATTTGGTGGTGATCCAAATAAAATCTGGAACGAGTGAATTTAATTGTGGTTTCATAAGGGAACTTTTGGGTCTTGGAAGAGATATGTCTAATTTCCCTGTTTTGCTACTTCTAATGTCGGTCATAAACAGCAGAATGTTATAGTGGTTTGCGGTGAGTTCTATCCCATGACATAGCTATTAAAACACAGCACATTGTAATGTACTTCAAACAAATACGTACTTCCAATGTTTTACACTGTTGTAGTTTGGTATAATAAAGAAAATAGCCCTGTGATTGATTTTATATGATGAATCATGACAGTGGTATGTTTTTGGTACAATATTGGCACTTTTAATTTAAATCAGATACATTTTAATGTGGCTTAGAACAAAGTTTTCTAAATTTGCGTTTCAAATATTACAAGCAAACCTCAGTAGTTTCTAAAGAACTGTTTAAAACCCTCTCAGAAAATACACATGCAACGCTATAATGGGAATTTTAGAGGTCACAGCTGTGGCCATGGTCATGTTCAGTTTTTAGCTGCTTATTAGCAAGGACCAATACAAGCACGATGTACACACAGAAACACACACACACACACACAGTCACACTCACACAATTACATTACATTTCTATCCTGTCAGAAGACAGTCTTTGTAATTAAGGGTGAAGTGAATATCCACACAAAGTTAAATCTCAATTGAAGTAACTAATTTGGTTTGGTTATCTTATAAAATCTGACAAGTGGTGTGTGCGCGCCTGTGTATGCGTGACATCATTGTTATTCAAAGCCAGAGCTCCAGTCTGTCGAAGAACTAATGAGGCGTTGCAGTTTACGCTTTGAACATTTTTGCTTTCTTATTATTGAAGAGTTAATTCATTCTCTGTCAAGTTAATAAATCTGATGTGGAAATGAGGAGTGGAGAAAGTTGGATAGGTGCACATCATTTTCAATCTCTGGTTTTATTTTGGTGTAACAAAACAACAGCAGTGGAGACAACTGATGTTCTTGTCTTCCACTGATACTACTCTGTAAAACACCATTCTTATTTTAATCCTCATCGTTCTTGTCTTTTTCTTCTTTCGGCCCCTCCACAGATGATGGTTCGGACCCGAGCTCAGGCCGTGACACCCCTGCAAGCAGTTCATCTCGCCAGGGACTGGGGGATCAGATAGAAGAGAAGGGCAAAAAAGACAAGAAAAAGAAGGCCAAGACAAAGAAGAAAGAGAAGAACAAGGGAAAAGGAAAAGAGAAAAAGAAAGCGGAGGAGCCCGAAGAGACGGAGAAGAAGAGCAAGAAAATAGGATTTGGGCTTCTGAGGTGAGTAACAGTGTGTGAGGCAGAGAGAGATAAGGAAGCGAGAGATGATTATTTTAATAATATTAATTAAACATGCATTCATTTTCATATGCCTCTTTCTATGTAAACTGTACGTGTGCGCGAGATTTTATGACCAATGCTATCTGGTAAAGTCATGTAATGTCTCGTTAGCACTACATGATTATTTTTTTGCCCCGACCAGCGACACAGACGAAATACCCCCTGATCAGTGTGGTATACGCAGGCGTACTGGGGTAGTGGTGAGGAGCCCCTGGACTTTTACACTTCACATGTCTGTAATCAGGGATATCAAGTAATAACAATGTGTGTGAGGGACAAGGTAACACAAACTCACTGCAGCTTAATTGCATCGGGCTCGATTAGTTTACTTATTACCTCTATTCTTTTATATCCTACACAGAAGCGTCTCAGCTCTCCTCCAGCTTCATGTGTCATTCTTTGAGCAGGACGATCAGACATATTCACCGTGTCCCTTCTCACAGGTGTTTCCTCTGCTGTGTCTGTCCTGGTGAAAGATCGTGTACTGTCTGACGCCCTTTCACCATTCAGTCGTGTAGTATGAACTAACGAGACCCCTGATCAAAAGACAGCAAGTTGTGTAGTGTAAACTCGGCTTACTGTGTCAGTTTGTGAAACTGATGAACAAAAATGTGTTGTGTATTAAGCATTCTGTGGTCATGTTCTTTTTATGTTTTCACACAAAAAAATTATATTTACTATAAACCTCACATATTTTTTAATTTAATTGATGATATCAAACTGATAACTACAGCAGCACATCTTCAAACTGGCTGATAATCAGGTTAACCCACTGGATGGATGATCTGACCTCAAAGTGAGGTCGTGCCTTGGGTGCACATAAGTAACAGGACTGTTATACATGAACACTGGGGTCCTTTTTCCCCTCAGGAAACCCTATCACATTCTCATATGAAGGCACACAAAGTCCACTGTAAGAGCGCTGCCCCAATTTCCGTAAGAGCTCCTGAAAATGATCCGTCAGAACTATTTCATGTGATTAACTCTAATGCTGTATCGCAGTGTGAATGGGGCATATAGGTACACACTAGGCGTGAATAGGGCAAAGTGTTCCAATGAACAATTTGTACTTTTTCCCTTAATGACTACCTAATATGCTTCTATTTCGTTTTGCTGTGGTTGTTTCTGAAATGGGATTTCACACGACCATTACATAGATGCAGATCTGAAGAATAACACTTACTCGCAGCAAATTGAAAAACAAAATAAAGCCACAGTCTTTCAAAATACACTCACAAAAGGAGTCTGTGAACCCGAACACAGAAAAACACTTCCAGATTCCACACTTTATCGCAGTGATTATATCTCAGGAGTGCATGTTATTTAAAGTGAAATGTTTGGCAATAAGACTAATATGCTTTAACGTTACCTAACTGAATAGATTCAGTGTCCTCTTTGAAAGTGTCCAACTTTTCCTTCACCTTCTCCTCACCTTGTTTTTCTCACTCTCAACGTTGTGCTCTCTCTTGTCCATTGATGAGAAATGACTATTTGCACTTAAGCCTGTTTATAATTATGTCCCCACAAAGAGAAGCTGATATAAGAGAATGTAAGAGACACGGGATGGACACTCAAATCTATGTGACGTACACTCTGTAGTACAGTTCATTCCTTTTCTTTGTGATTTTAGTTGATTGTCAAATAGTCAGAGTGTTTTTGTTGCATTAGCAGCAGATACCTTAATTAAGATCATCTGCACAGCAACAGCACCTAATCATTAAATATTTGTTTTTTTGAAGTGAAGAACTGAATTCAGACTGTTGTGAATCGACATTTACAAGTCTAACACATTTGCTTTAGCCGTAGTTCAACCATATCTCCCATTATCCCATTATTTGGACCACTGTACTTGATGATTAGAGTGTTAGTGATATATTGGATAGATATATGGTTGGCCAGTAAGTACACAAATGAATGACTGTTAGTGTGCCCACAACAGAATTGTAGCTGATAATCACGAGCCAATACAAATATACACTGGATTCTCTTTCATGAATTATCATTTCTAGATGATGAACTAGAATGGTTCTCAGTAGAGCACATACCTCCACCAAGGCCCAACAACATTCATAGATATCAGTCCTCTAGATTTGTTGGAGGTAATAAGAATATGAAACAAAAGGACTAAGAAATCAGTTGTAAAGCCACTGCTGCCCGATGTACGTCTCTCAGAATAGCAGAGAACGGTGATGAGAGAGGTGCTGTTTATTTCAGTAATAACAGTTGTGCACCTTGTTGCTACTAGAGAGAGAGAGAGAGAGAGAGACCATTCCACTAATACACCCCCCTCTGTGGAATAAGTGCACCGACCTTTGTATTCCTGAGTGCTATGGATCATACATTAGTTAACTCTTTTATTTTTTATTTTTTTAAGGTGAGGAGGAAAACCAAGTTGCTTGAGTATGCCACGCACACACACACACACACACACACATACACACACACACACACACACACACACACACACACACACACACACACATACAATATCCCATGTGATAGATATGCAAATCTGTATCACTTTATAAATGGACATAGTATATGTTTTGGTCTGGTTTGACATTGACAGAAGTTGCTCATCATATCAGAGGATGACAAGCTTTGTGTAGGAGCTATGGTCATCGGGAAGAGTGCACGCGTGTGTGTGAGTGTCATTAAGTGAAAGGTGAACTAATCCAGAGTCTCTAACAAGAAGTTTCTGAAAGTTCTTTGTAACTTGGTCACATCTGCTGCTTTGTCACTTTTACACCCAACTTTCCCAAACCTGTGAGATTTTTCTAGTAAGTTTACATGAACCTGCCTACCTGTGGGTCGACTAGTACATAACTAATGTGCATGCATCAGACTAGGAACGCCACTGAAAAACCCTGAGGGGATTTTTGCCTCCCTGCTTTATTCTGCTCTGCTCTGTGTTGCTTGTTTGTCTGTTTGCAGGAGGGCAAGGCTGAGGTCCACACACACACACACACACACACACACACACACACACACACACACACACACACACACACACACACACACACACACACACACACACACACACACACACACACACACACACACACACACAGTGGTTTAACAGGCAAAAACCAAACTCACAGAATTCCCCCTCGCTCTTCTGTCCTCTCCTCACTCGCAACAACGGATTATTTCACAGAGACTCGCGCAGCCTGTTATGGTAATAGTTAAGTTGAAGATTTGTTACCATTAGTTAGTCCCAGAGTATGTCAAATTTATCTTAAAGGTTTTATATTCTATACATGTTTATCAAAAAAAAGTTTAAAAAATGCACTCATAACAAACAAGTTTACAATATTTTAATGTCATCTTAATTCTAGGGATGGTGAAGGCTCTTTAAAGAGCAAGACATTTTTTTTGTCAGTATTAAAATATATATTTGTTCCACTCTTTGCTTACTTTTTTTTATAAATATTACTGGTAATGTGATTCTCAGTTTGTGTTTGAGGAGTGACAGAGACAAGCAGACACACATACAGGCTGCGGACAGGAAAGGATTTCTCCCACAGATCATCACACAATGCAGTGTTTTACCTTCATTGCCTGCCCCCACTGCTAAAAAACTCTAGAGCAAACATCATAAATATCATCGAAATTATTTCTGTATTAATAATTGCTAAACAACATTACAAGGAAATGAATAATAATAAATATGCAATACATCATGTGAATCCCTCACATATTCCACGCCTCAGGTTCTCCACCATTCTCCGCTTCCAATTTTCCTTTACATCCCCGAGGCACATCATAACCCCCCCTTAAGATACAGACTACATATACATTTTCTCACCTCCTTCACTCCCTCACTCAGTCTTACTGGCTTAGCACTGCTTTAAGAGTGTCAGGGTTCAGGTGAGGTCACACGAACCCCTTCTGTTTATGTACATCCATTTCTCTTCTGCTTATGTACCACTCTGTTTGATTATGGTCTGGACAGCTCATATGGCACACCCAAGAATTCTCCAGTTTAATCGACCCACTCCTTTCCTCTACGCCCCCATCTCGCCATCCATCCTTTCATCTAACCGCCAATTCCCCGATCACTTATTGCCTTAAGTGCCTTAAGAAACCATATAAGACACCCAAGGATATATTTAGACCTTTTCTCTGCACCCCATCTCTCATCTCCATAAAGAGTCTTGATTAGAGCCCAGTGATAATCTCAACCTTCCCTCCTTCGTGCCTTTCTCGTCATATTCCTGTAACCTCCCTCCCTCCCCCACTATCTTTTCATCATTTCAATTTTTCCTCTGTCTGCTCCCTTCAGCTCCAGCTCCCTATCTGCATTTGATTGCATGTAATGGTGGGAGACTGAAAAGGCAAATTGGTGCTATTCAGTACAGTTCAATCTAAGCCGAGCTACTGATTTGTCACATTCATCGGAGGCCAGCTTGGATTGGCCTAATGCTCGGGAGGAGAGGACGGTACGGGTACTCAGCCGTCCTAAGGCCTCTGGTTTTACTGGACCAAATGTTAATTTTGTTTCATCTGTTGGTTCACACAAAAAATTCTCTTCAATCTACTATTGTATTATGTTTTTGCTGTTAGTGATGTAATGTTTCTATTATAAATGTCTACCTATTCGCTGGTTTTTCCAAATCTAAGTGTGACTAAGGCTTGATTCAAATGTAGGTTTGACTTTAATGAAGAGATGCTGTAGAAGAGTAGAAAAGTTGAATGTAATTTACTGTAATGTTTCATTCACACTGTTATAACCCAGATATTAAAGACAGACTGTGGATGTTTGTTGTAAATGCCCTTTAAAGTGGACAGCTGGCTGTGTCATGTGAACTGCTGCCACCTGCCAGTCAGTTATGCCAATCATGTTGTGTGTGTGTGTGTGTGTGTGTGTGTGTGTGTGTGTGTGTGTGTGTGTGTGTGTGTGTGTGTGTGTGTGTGTGTGTGTGTGTGTGTGTAGGGTGGTAGTCATTCTATGTTATGAATATTCATGAAGTGATAAAACATGATTGGTCACACAGTCAGATGGTTGTCATCTATTTGGCAATTGGTTTCTGTGAATTTTCCTCAGACGTGTGTGTGTGTGTGTGTGTGTGTGTGTGTATTCTCTGCAAATTGATGGCAGTTGTGTGACCCTTTGTTCCTCTCTGATCTATATATCCTTTCTCTTTCTTGTTTATACAGATATGCTTGATATTCAAACAAATCTGGCAACCCCTTTGCCTCTGAACATTCATATTGCACACATACACACACGCACACACACACCTACAACCATAACTTATTGGTTGGTCGACAAACATAATTATCATCGGAGTGTTTGGTTCTCAAGTGGAAATGTCGTGTGTGTGTGTGTCTCTGAAAGCAAGAGTCTGTTCAAATGAAAATATGGAAATCTATTAGGTGAGATCGGGGAGGACAAGGTCTTCCAGACCCAGAGAGGGACAGACGCTGCTGTTGCCACTGCATCATGTCTATGTGACTGGTGCTGGATGTATATGCATGTGTGCATGCTGTTCATTTGCAGATTTAAAGTGGCGTGAATTTATGAGAATCTATGATAATAAATGCACGGTTGCGTGCTTGGACGTTATCATGCACTGCTATACTCACCTTCATCTTGTCCTGCTCCTTATGCGCGTGTGTGTTTGCCCACTGTCGACTGAATAATCTACTTTCCTTAGAAACCTTTATGTAGAATGTATGTTTACCCAAGCAAAAATTTAAAATCAAAGCAACATAAATGGATGCAGCCACAAAACAAAAACAAAGAACAGTAAAAAAGAACAGTTACAATTAAAGCACCATCCTTCTCTTTGAACGTTAAGTCTGTTCTCTTTTGTTTTTACCTCTTATTGATGTCTATAAACAATCTTTCCCCCATATTTGCCCCCTTTTTCCCTTCCGTCCCCTCTCCCTCTCTCCATCTGGTCATAATGCACTGCCTCTGTTAGACTTAAAGTGCTCCATCAGTGGGACTATTAGCCCATCTGACGGTGGGGCCCATTAGGGCTGACTAGCTCCACTGTGGGGTCTATTATGGTTGAGTTCCATGCTAGGCCTATTAGCCCAGGTCTGTTCAAACTGTAGACTGTACCTGTGTGTGTGTATTAGTGTGTCTGTGCATGTGCGTGTGTGTAGCTGAGAGGGCTGATGGTAGAAAATGGACTTGTTGCTGCAGTCCCTGTGATTTGCTGGAGACTTTCTGTTTGGTGGAGCTCTCCATTAAATCAGAAATCATCCGCAAATAGAACGAGTGTGTTTTAGGATCATGAAAGTGGATGGAAATTTTCTATGTGGGCTTGTGTCTGTTCACACCAAAGACTTTATATAACAATGGACGAAATGAGTCTCCCCTTAAGTAAAGCCAAAGGGTCTTGATCGCCCCCTAATGGCTGGCTGCAGTACAGGTCATACACCACGTACACGTCAAATAATTTCTACTCAAAGATGGTTTCTGCCATTTTATGTATTTTGTCATTTTCCCAGCATGTTTAGTTTTAATTTTCCTATTTGATGCTTTAGAAACGGTGGTGAAAAACAGCGTGAGATATCGTTATTGACAGCTGAGACTGACTTGCGATTGTGCAGACTCCAGCTGAAAATGCACAAGGTGGCTGCGTTTGTATCCGGCTGGATTGTGTTGAAATGATTTCTCGATAGTGGTCACAGTGCGCCATCTTTAATTACAGTCTATGGTTGTCACAAGTTCTCTGTAGGATAATTACATGTATTGTATTGTAGCGTTTTAATGTAATTTTTCCTGGACATGACTTCTGCTTCATTTGACATTTAAATTACATTTTTTTGTTGCAATGTGAGGATTTATCTAGACTTGAGAGCTCTTTTGAGTATCTAACATTTTATTCTACTCAGTCACATATTCAGTTGCATGGTATCAAACAACACAGTTAGGTTTAGGAATTGGGCTTTGGGTTAGGCAATGCAAAATTTCCTCAAATTCTTGTTTCAAGTTCTTTATACATGACAAAACCATGTGTTCTGACCAGACATCGCCTGCCATTGTTTCATAATTAGCACATGCTTGAAAGGGGTATGTGTGTTGGTTGGGGGGGTGGCACGACACACCAGCTTCCAATCAAACATCATGACAGGAAGTCATTGGTGTGTCACTGACTATTGTCATGCCTGCCAGTCATCTGTGTGTTTGTGTGTGTGTGTATGCACGCGCCAGTGAACCCTGTTAATGTGTGTGTCCCCATACAGTGTCCATCTTCTGGTATATTTCTGTGTGTATGTGTGTGCACGAGTGCTCCTTATCGTCGCTCACCTGTCAATCACCCATTCCCTCTGGGATCCGTTTGCCAATGACAGCAAAAGGAGGCGTGTGTAAGGAGTGGCAGAGGGGCGGAGTGAGAGAAAAGCAGAAGAATAGGAAGAATAGGTGAAGTGAGAGTCACAGATGTTTGCGCTCGTTTTCTCCTCATTTGTCAGTTGGTTCTACCTCATGGACTATTCAGAGGCACAAGTGTGAAACAGCCCCCTGCTCACTGCAATCAGACAGCCTGTCTGTGTAAATATTAATGCACTCTGTGTGTGGGGGGGGGTTGTAGTTGTTTATTGTTACAAATAGTTTATGAACAGGAAATAGACCTACTGTTGATAATCCAGGTAATGTCATGCTGGTCAGTGTCAGGTCAGAAGGCATAGCAGCAAAGAGACTTGCCGATAATTTTACTCAGAATTGCTTCTGATACTTGATATCTTGTCGTATGCAAATCTGCAGATCCGATACCATGTCTTAGAAACTGCAAATTCCGTTCTCTGAAAAATAACTTCTTCAATGCTCCAAACAAGCAGTTGTGCTGTACTGCCGCTGACAAGTACTGTTTTTAGAGCACCAAAGAAGAAGTGTTTTCCAGTAGTGCAGCGTTAGCCAGTGCTAGCTCATATATTAGGTAATATTTCACAGTGGGAAGTCCCTACATGCACTGTATAGCTGCTTTCAGACATGCACTGGACTCCGCAGTTCGTCTGTATTTTCTCCGGAGGAGGTTAATGTGTAAGAAAATGTCAGAGGGAGACGCTCCACAGTTTCTACAGACTTTATCGCCCGGCCTAAAGTCCGTAGAAATCCAGGAGAAGTCGATGTGTGAACACAGCAGGGGGTCTGCTGCCAAAGAGACACAGCAGTCAGGCTCAAACGGTCTCTCTGACCATCTGTGGCCATGGCACGCGAAGTGAAAGTTTTTGAAAGATATGTCATATGGACAGTGTTGACATTGATAGAGTGTTCTACTGTACCTGCTGCCACTTGATCCGTTGTAATGGAGCTGATATTTAAAAATATATCAGAGGAGATTAGCTGGACATGTGAGTCCTCTCATATAGTCTGTGTTTTTTAGCCAATAAGAAAAGATATTTTACTATTTACAGCAGTTTTTGAGGCTGTACATATTGTTTACTTCGAACTATTTGGTAACTCAACAACTTTTTCCTCCGACCTTTTCCTACACAGATTGAGGTTTTAAAAGAATCTGTTCACATGTTTGTAATCACATCTTTCTCACATGCAAATGAGTGAGCCATACACTTTCCATACAGATTGTGGTGTTAGATCTTGAATATTCATGTTTCGTTTCCCACTAATGAGGTAATATATTCATTCTAACTGGCTGCTAATCCAGTGTTCTTGTGAAATGATGCTCAAATGATAATCTTGTAATTCAGAAAAAAATCTTCTTCTGTGTTTATATGTTTGTGTGTGTGTGTGTGTCTGTGTGTGTGTGTGTGTGTGTGTGTGTGTGTGTGTGTATGTGTGTATGTATGTGTGATGTGCTGTTAAAGTTAAAGTTTTAAAGACTTTTCAGATTCAAGTGTCATTCCACAGCCAAATTGCTTTTCATTTGATTATATATTTGATTATTTTTGTGTGTGGATTTATCTGTGGATGCATGTCCTCATGATTAATTGTCTTAGATGAGTATTGTCTCTGACACCCTGTGTCCTCGGTCTGACAGCAGTGGCAGCAGAAAGGACCTTTTTTTGGTCTGTATTTGATTATTCCTTTGTCCTGCCATGTTGTGATGTCTCCAGTGTGTAGCCCTCTGTTTCTATTATTTTACCCTCACTCACAAAAGGGCCAGACGCACACAGAAAACCAAATGCACTGAAACTGTTGTACAGTATACAAAGAAAACTAAGTACACTCCTCGTCAGTATATCACTAACGTGACTCCTGCCTATGTAGCACCATTGCATTTCTGCAACAATTATGAATACAAACATTTCGGTTGTTGACGAGTGTTTGTGAGCGTGCGTGTGTGGATACCCGCTCTGAGCCTCTAGATATCCGGTGATACCGACAGGGGCCTGTAGGGTCTGATGGGCTGGGCTGATTTTTTTGCATGCTGCATGTCTTTTATTGAAAGATCATTTACAATGTATGTCAGGGACAGAGAAACAAACTCAGTGCAGCTGACATTAACTGCATCAGGCTCTAGGTGGGTTTGGACACAGAAATTATTGCATTTTGGGTTTGTGTGTTTGTGTGATTGTGTGAGAGAGTGTGAGTGTGAGTGCCCTTGTGGATAGACCAATAATAGCATCATCAAGAGGATCTAGAGAGAGAGAGTATTTCATTAAGCTCTATTTGTCCATTATCTTTGTACATCCCTTTTCTTCCATTTAAATCTCCCTCACAGATACTTCTATGTTACCACTGCATGTTGTTAACCCTTCCATGCAGGTGGTTGCTTGTTTGTTGAAATTGGTCCCCACTGTGAGGTAAAATGGAGATGACTGCATAAAAGAGAGGAGAGGATGGCAAAATAGAGGTTAAGGGTAGTGAGAGAAGTCGAGAGCAATGGGAAATGAACAGAATGTCAAACGAGATGTTGAGATGAAGGGGTGAAGGCAGGGTGAGTTGTGGGTAGAAAGAAACGAGTGTAATGAGAGTAAAGAAAGAGACTGAGAGGGAGGTGAAGGTAAGGAAGAATAAAGTTGACAGAGGGGTAAGTGAAGGTAAGAGAGGGAGTTGAAGGAAAGGATAAGCCTTTAACACTGTAGGTAGCAGTAATTAGAGCGAGGCTTGTCCCCTGTGAGGCAAACACACACACACACACATGAACACACACACTCACACACACTCACACACACACTCACACACATTGTCTTAGCCTTTGGCTTCTATACCCCCAGTCCACATTAAGCATTTCAATGACACTTATTAGCTCAACACTAATATCCCATCATGTTTGTAACTACTCCAGTTCACAGACATGCATTATGCTAAAACATTCACTCACAAAATCACTGAATGTAGTTTTAAATAATGCACAAACAAGTGTTGTGATACTTCCCAGGATGTCACCAGCAGTGGGCAACAAAACAGTAGACAGTAGTAGAGAGACTATGAAATCAATAAATCCAGTGAATAAATTAAACATAAGGCATGTTATAAGGTCACAGTTTGCAGGCTGGACATATTAACTATTTAGGGGATTTGACTGTCCCAATTAACCACATCCTACTCACCACATAGCTGCTGTGCTGTAAAGAGATCCTCAGTCGAAGAGAAAATACTCACAAGAGGAGATAGAGGGGAAATAAAATAGCATTAACCGAAAGGTAATCCTGGCAGAAGTCTAGCAGTGGCAGCATTGTAGGCTAAAAGATTGTGGCAGCAAAACAATCAGCTGGAAGTGGTATCTTAAGCTGTTTTCAGACATGACCTGTGGATAAAGTCCAGAGAATTGGGTCCGGACTTTATCCACAGTTTGCCTTTCACACATGCACAATGCAGCGGGAGGTTCTCTGCACAGACACATTCACAACAGCAACAAATCATTCACATTATCCAGATGAGAGGTGGCGCAGCAGGCAGAGACAGGAAGTAATGTATTACTGTAATTCTGCTGCTGAGATCACGTGATTTTGTTTACATCACATTAACATCAGCTCTTATCACCACAAACTCTCTTGACATCTTCCTGTTGTCTTTTACGAGTGGCTATGCTTTCACTATGAGATTTTTTTTTACCCCGTATCTGCTGTTAACACTGGGAAGCCCCACAGTGTTAGCCATTGCCCTGGGGGCTAAATCGTTGTTGGACAATAGCCAATCGGATCCGAGCTGTTTACATATTAAACAGGTCTTAGAAAGAAGTATGTTTTGTTTTTTTTGTCTTTCCACCCCCGTTTTCGATGTGTTTCTGATGTTTGTTTCACTGTTTGTCTGTGTTCAGATTTGGGAAGAAAAAAGAGGAGAAGAAGGAGGCGAAAGCTGCACTGCAGCGACAGAAGTCCGACATCCTGACTGATCATGAATTTGAGAGGATGAAAGAGGAGAGAGAAAGGTGAGGAACCTTCTGGTCTTAAGATGATGTTATTTTATTTTGTGCTCAGCCCCAGATTCTGTGTAGTTTTTGTGTCTTTTCTTAGTGTAGAAAATGATGTCTCTCTTTTTCTGTTTTCCTCCTCCATCATCAACTATTGATCACCCATCTTCCTCATTGAACCCTCTAAAACTGCTTCATTAACACCTCTGCCATTATTTCTCCTGCTCTGCATTTAATTTGTTCCATGCCCTCCATTCCTTCGATTCCTCTACTTCTCATTTCATTCCTGAGCTCTTAACTCATCATTCCTGTGGAGCGATTCATTAAATGATTTTTCTTATGCAAAAGCAAACATTGAATATACAGTGAAGATAAAGATTTATTAAAAATAATTTCAGTAATATTTATTGACTTAACCATCTCTCCATTTGTTTGTCAGAATTGAGGCAGGGCATCCTGAGCTGCGAGAGAACCAGCAAGGTGGCGGGTCCACGTATCCAGATGTTGAGGATGATGAAGCAGATCCCAACTACGCCAGAATACAAAACTTCAGGGATCGCGAGATGGGTCCAGTTCCGCAGCCACAGTCTCAGTCGCCTCCCTATAATACAATTCAGCACAGCCATGCTCACACTGCTTCCCCGCAAAACCCCTCTGCCTTTCCCGGACATGGAAATCATGCTAACGACCCTGGAGCCGTCCCTGATGATGACCACATTGACAGGCTGTATGCCAAGGTCAACAAACCGAGGGCAGCTGGGTCTACCTCTCCTCCTGCGTCTGCCGCTGTCAATGACAGGTAAGGCCCCATGACCTTCTCTGGATATAATATTCTGCAAAAGGCAGTGGCCTCTCATCTTTTAAGAGATATTCAAGATTAGGAGATATTCAAGTAAGGGTTGGTAATCCTGGAAAAGCAAGCAAGAGCAGGCTATGCTTAAACAAATGCAACCGATAAATCAGCCCTCTTGTCAAAGCTATGCCCCCTGAGCAGGCACTTCCTGACAATTGCTAGAAGCCGACTCTATCGTGAGTCGTTCGCTAACTCCTGGCGATTGTGTCTGCTTTAGCTGTTTGTCTCTAAAGTGAGAGCACAGGCAGGGTGCGAGCATGCAGGCAGTTCAGTGAGTGAAAGACCCAGCAAATTATATCCTTGGCTCCAAATGAAATGATTGGTAGCATTTATTACTGTCCTGCGAAGGCCATAGACACGGCTTCTTTTATTTTTTTTTTAGACTGCTAAAAGACTACTATCTACTACTAGCCTGGAATACGAAGAGGATTTCACTAAAGACAACACAAAGAGTTTCAGAAACAAATGACCAACCCTACCTTTATTGTGTTTCAACAGTTAAAAATGGTTCAGTAGTTCGACACAGTGACAGTATTGGTGCATCTTTGTGTTAAATTTAGTTTAATATTGACCAGGGGCGATCTCCTGGGTTCCTTGTAACGTTAAGCAACCAAAGATAACAGCATTGGCTCTATGTGGGATCACCCACCACACTGGCTGGTGTTGAGTGTGTGCTGTGGGCTGCCAGCCAGGTGTCAGAAGCCGACTGTGGAACATAGAATGTGCCCAACAAACTGTCAAATATAAATACCCCCACTCTCCCTTCTTTGAAACCCACTTTCAACACCACCCCCATCCCACCCATCCCTTTTCAGTTTTGCAGTGAATTATCTTGCTGATGCTTCATATTTCTTTCTACCTCCCTCACCCACTCCTAAATCAAGTTTTTCTGCCACAGGCCATGTGTGTGTGAGACAGAGAGAGAGAGAGAGAGAGAGAGAGAGAGAGAGAGAGAGAGAGAGCAAAATAGAGATGGAGGTAGACGGACAATAAGAAAAGATTGAATTGTTTGTGCCTGCTTTGAGCTTCAGTATGAGCACATGTGTACTCAAATCCACTCGAACGTAGTGTGTGTGTTTGTGTGTGTGTGTGTGTGTGTGTGTGTGTGTGTGTGTGTGTGTGTGTGTGTGTGTGTGTGTGTGTGTGTGTGTGTGTGTGTGTGTGTGTGTGTGTGAGAGAGACAAAGAGAGAGAGAGAGAGCAAAATAGAGATGGAGGTAGACGGACAATAAGAAAAGATTGAATCGTTTGTGCTTGCTTTGAGCCTCAGTATGAGCACACGTGTACTCAAATCCACTCGAACGTTTGTGTGTGTGTGTGTGTGTGTGTGTGTGTGTGTGTGTGTGTGTGTGTGTGTCTCACTTACTTTTGAATATATCTCCCAGTACAGTACACACACACCGAGCAACTACCTTATTTCTGTACCTGTCTTGAATAGAGGGAATAAACCTGTTTGATGGACAGTAACAGGCTTCATATAGAGACGTTTTTGTGTGTAATTATGCAGAAGCCCGACTCCGACCTTGACTTTTCAAGAATACTTCTTCAATAATACTATCAAAGGTGCATTGCTTATGTGATGAGACCCTGTGCACTTTAAACCTTGATTTAGTTTTAACCGATCTAAGACAACACATATCAATTCTAGCTACTATCAATTCTACAGTAACCTAGATTAATAAGTCCCATGGTTACAATTTCACCTTTTTAATAAAAGTGTACTTGATCTCAGTTGTTGTCACATTGTTATTCTCTGTCTGTTTAGTTTAATTCAACCAGGAATGAATTAGTAAATGTTTCCTTCCAACAAGTTGTAAAATGCCTTTATTTTGGAAACCTATATCCATGACCACAGCAGTCCTGGCAAATAGTACTGTTCATTTATCACCAGATAAACCTGATGATGCAGACAGAACGAAATGCAGGTATTGGCTGACAGTAATCGATGGTGCCAGGAAAGAAGGCAGTGTGTCAGCGGTGTCTGTGCTCACGCGACTCTGTGTTACTGTTGTGCCAAGGGAGGCTGTAGTGTGCATATGGGAGCCAGAGATAAACCAAATCACCAAGGACTCCCTTCCATCAGCACCTCAGCAAAGCAATGAGCCACACCGATTTACACACACACACACACAAACTCTAATGCAGTGATAAAAACAACAAGAACATACTGCCCACAAATGCATTAAGTTGTGTGTGAATGGAGACCAAAAAAAATATTTGGTCTGAACACTAGACATGGATATTAAAAGTAAAAAAAGCCAAACAATGAAACATTGTAAAACACTATTGGCTGATTTTCAACTGGTCATCGATCTTCCTTGTTTTTGTTTAGGCCCATTCAGGTAAAGCTTAACAAATACACAGTTAGTTTAGACAGTGGAAATAGCTCTAATCATAATATCAATCATGCAAAAAATATCAAAGTTGATCACAATACTATTTATTTCTCATGTATTGCTCATATCACACCATAGAGAACCAACTAATGACCTGTTTACAAAGTTACAGATGATTTAGTTGATTATAGAATAGGACAAATAATATATAATGTGCATAAAACACTGTTACCATGTAATATTCTAAATGTGTTTGTAAAAATATAGCAAATATGAAATTTAAGGAATAATTATGTTTATAAAAAAAATGGGGCAAGGACTCATATGAAAAAATAAATGTATTTCAATAAAAGGGCTGAATCTATGTAAAATGTTGAGGATGAGTTAAAGGCATGTGAAAGAATGTACATTACCTGAAGAGTTGTTTAGAGTGTCCGCTTAAAAATAGAGCTTTAGAAAAATAAGACAGTTGATAAATGAACATTTTAAAAATACATTTTTGTGATATTGACTTTATGCAGTTGTGTTAGAGATGGTAATAGTAAAGTAATGTGTGTCTGTAGTTATTATTTGGACTGTGAACAGTTTGTGTAAGGTTGGATGAGGCGTGTAATGTATATAAAACTTTAAGTTTGGCTTCAGCCTAAAGCTTTTTGTCAGTAAACAGTAATTTAAAGTGGTGGACCACCTTTTTAAAATCTTAATGCTCTGCCAGTTTTGTTTACTTGTAGTGAAAAAACTTTTAATGATCAATATGTCTGAATAAATACAGTGTTTTTGGTTTTTTTCTCAGTAGTGCTACCTGTCGTTAATCTCTGGTCACCGACTGTCAGTGACACACAGTGGAGCTGCATCTGTATCAGCTATTTTCTATTGCCTTTGCGTGCCCATGCAGTGAGACGACTCATAAATGCAGACAGTGAGCTCTCATATCTGCAGGTGTCTCTGTGGTACGTGTGCAGTGAAAAGAATCAAAACAAGAGGAAGTCAGTGGAAGCACCTGCTAAAAATAAAGCTTGAGTCTGTTTAAACCTGACTCAGCTCAAGGGCAACATTTAGTAACAATGATGAAGATAAGAGCAAATGAAGAGATGATGCTGGGCTGCATGTTTGGTGCAACAGGGAAATTCTCACCCACTATGTGTCCTTTATGTTTAAGGGTTGTTTGGCCATTAGTCCAGCTCATTCCTTTGAAGAAGATATCTCAGAAACACCTTCAGGAAATGTCTTCAAATCACCACACAAACAACTGCAGGGCTGTATTTCATGATGTACTCATTGCATTGCTACTTTAGTTATGAGTTCCATAGTTAGTTTGATACATTTTCCAATGAGTGATTTAAATACCCAGTGCCCTCTGTAAGGAGTTCAAACGTTGGATAAGTTTAAGATGCAGATCTTAAAGTATAAAGTTATATTCTCCAGCATATACATGTACATGCATGTGTTTTTGTGTGTATATGCAAGAGTTATTGAACTTTCTTCTGTCAGAGGTTTGCTTTAAACAGCATTTTTATGGACAGACAGTTATTTAACCACACACCGTACAGTGATATATCACACTGTCTGCTTCTTAAACAGCCCACCACCTTTAATTCTAAAGGGCACAGCCAGCTTAATTCCTTATGCATGGCAGAGTTTAAGGCAGAGTCATTTAGTAAACCAATCACACACATGCACACTCACACTCACGCATACACACACACACACACACGCTGAGAGAGAGAGAAAAACACATTCGGTAAAGATTGCACACACAAAAGCATGACTGTGTTTTAGAGATACATTCTCTCTCATACTCACTCTTATAAACAAGACAATATTTAATTATCCATCTCCCTAGTTAATTCACTCTCCCACTTTCTATCTCTGTTTTTCTACCTGCCACTCTCCTCAAAGGAAATATCATTGTTTATTATGATTGGAACGCTCTCCATTTAAAGCGTGTGGTTTTCCGGCTGTTTTTATTGTTGATAAGATCTCTGAAGTGTGCAGTGCAATGTTAATACCTTTACAAAGTTCCATGTAGTTAGTTATGTCCTCAGGTCTCAATGAGCCAGGTATGTGTTGATGGACTGTTGCTGATTGTGTGTTCACAGCAAATGTCGCAGCTAAAATATTTGAACTTGAGCAAAACATTTGTGTGACGCGAAGTCAGTCAGAATGAAACTCACTGGAGGCAGGTCCTGGCTCTGACCCAAGCTACCAGGTCATCAAACTGGCCACCAGTCAGCCTCATTGTAGCGCTGGAGACCGTTGTGTGTGGATCCACACACAATGGCTGGCTTCTCCAGCATTTCCACAGCAGGTCCAAGGGTGTCAGTCACTTCAGCCAGGAGTCCTGCTCTCCTCTTTTCCGGAGGAGAACACAGTTGTCGCAGGTTGTTTACTTGCGTTGCTGGAGTTCGTAAACATGAATGAGAAACCATTCACACATGCGTAAATGTATCTGGAGGCGAACCTTTGCCCTCGCGATCACTTCTGATCTGTGTGAGCGAAGAAGTGAATAAATGTTAAACCTTGTCCAGTGCTCCTCTGCCTCTCGTCCATGTCAGTACCACAGATCTGAAGGCCTCAGCGGCTTCTATAGGGAAGAACGTAGCAAGAGAACCAGGATCGGAGAAAAAGGGCTCAAGCAAAGGAGCTCTTCAGAAGATTCTCAATTAGAGCTGAGGATTCTTTGCCCACCTCCTGCATCCAAACACACACACAAACACACATTCTCACACACACACACACACACTGTAAACACTTACACACTGTCTTCCTCTCTCCCTCTCGTCCCCTCAGTACAGCTGCTCCCTTCTTCTGCGCTCACACACTTAAGTGCCTGTAGAAAATTGGGGGAGTTACTATGTCAGATTCACACACATCCACACAGCCCCAGTCCATTTTCTGAAGTGACCACCTAAGCCTTGAATGAGTGCTGCCCTCAGCTTTCTTGAGTGGGTGGCCCTTCCCACCCTCACCCAACCACCACCACCTAACCCTTCCAAGTGCCCCTCACAGGTTACCATAACAACCACAACCTCTGGCACTCCACCAATTAGAAAACAATCAGCCTGGAGAGACCAGAGTGGGGTGAGCTTGAGAGAGGGATGGAGAGAGGGAGAGAGAGGGACTGTTGCTCATGCTGAGCAGAGAAAAGAAAGAAAAAAGGGAAGGTCTAGAGTGCATTGGTTAACATCTTACAAGGAGAACGCACTGCTCCTCCTTATCTCAGACAACTAATAAGAGTATAAATGAACATTTATTATCATTATAATAAGCCTTTGCTCATGGTGCTGCTTGTTCTGAGACTGTTAGGGCGAGGATGTGATGATGGATTGGTCATTGCTTACACCATCTTTGAAATCGACACAATGTCTCAATGATGCAAAGTTTGAGGCACATTGACTATAGGTGCAATCTGTTTCTGAAGCGATAGGTGTCGCATCCAAGAAAACGGTTTTGGTTCTGGTTTGTTTCCTCCTGGAGCAGCGCTTTGGGCTTGTCATTGTTTCTTAGTCTGGACAAACTGGTGGCAGACTTCGTTTTCACAGTTTCCTGCAGAATGCCTCGTCTTTACCAACAGTCTCAGCAATCTCCCTCCAGGACACATCAGAATATCTATGATCCCTTGTTGATCGGAGATACATTATCTGTACAGTATGATACACTATGCCTGTTAGCAGACTTAAGCCTCCACTTCAAATCCATGTTGCTCCACACACACCAAGATACGAATGCTGGGAGGTGCCCAGCCCGCTGAGAACACGCTGCTGGCCAGTGGAAATGACAGAATTTCCAGAGCACTTGCACAATGACAGGGATGGCGAGCATAGACCCTAGCTTTAGAGAGGTGTTAATTCAACCCTGTGGTCAGGATTAACTGAACTGTTATTATATGCTATGATTTATGTAGTGTTTTTAAATGAAGGAACTAAAAAGAATGTAGATTATCTGTTGCCAGCGCAGTCGTTGTATTAAGATAAATAAACGTCTTCTGGAATGATTAAGTGTTGCCACTGAGAGAAAAGATAAAGTTCCTGCTCTGCCCCCCCCTTTCTTGTTGTTGCTCCATTTGTGTTTGTTTTGGGTTCGCTTGACTAAAGAGGATAAACATGTTGGAAGTGATTTTTGCCCATTGGCTTTCACTCGTCCCACCATCTGCCATTGCGAGAAACTCTGCAAACTTTTGCTGTTTGTGCTGGAAGAGCAGACGTCCTCTTACTGCTTTATATCATACACTAATACTCTTTCCTTCTGTTGAGCAATCCACCAGATTTCCTGTGAGATACTTGCAAATGTTACCCAATTAAAAACACAGCGTTGCAGTTACTAGGCTTCTTATTGACATTTATATCACAAACATTGGATTGCTGGCATACTATGTAAATCTATATGGATTACAATTGACACAGCTCTAACATCTGCTGTCTGTCCCCGACATATTGAAGCATTAATGTATAGATTGTTATAGCCTCGTGAATATGTGGCTGTGAACAACATACACTCCCAAAATGTGCGTTAAGAGTCTGGAATGGTGAAATGAAGAGACACAGAGACATAGAGGGAGTTCACAGGAAAGAGAGATGAGCTTTTAGCTTTGCTTGGCCAGTCACTAGAGAGGCTTTCTGTCCTCCATGTTAATTAATCAGACGTTCTCTCAGCTTATTGAGTGCCACACACACACACACACACACACACACACACACACACACACACACACACACACACACTATCAGGGCTTCCAGGTTGTTCGGTGCAAGAGCTGTTTTCCACATCACTTTTTCTTTGTAGATAATTAGTCTAGGTGGGGTGGAGCTTTTGGTGTGTGTGTGTGTGTGTCTGTCTGTGTTCCCTTGCTTTAAGGGTTGTACCTTTTGAGAAGGTACATGATTTGGGCACTAATAACATCAAGGCTATTAATATATGTCATGACGAAAAGCTAGAAATGACTAAATTTCTAAGGTCACGTGGACTTAAAACGCAACGAACATAGTTTAGGTAAATAGCAGCCAGTTTAAAGAATATAGCTTTAATATGCAAACTCCTAGAAAGAAATGTTTAGCTCATTTGAAATCAGAGTGAAACAAGTAGATTCAAGGTGTGTGACATATATGAGAGAGAAGTTTTGAAGAGTGTTTTGCAGCTAAATGGAGCTAAAGTGGAAGGTTAAGTGGGATTAGGAATAGAGGGGAAGTAGAGTAGAGAAAGAAAAAGGGGGGGAGGGGTGAAGCAGAAGAGAGGTACAGAAGGCCAGACTTGGTTCGGAGCTAAAAGAACAAATTAGTGGGTGGAAGTGCTACAGGAAAGAGGGTATTTAATTGTAAGAGCAGGAAGAGAGAGAGAGATACAGACAAGTGAAAATTGAGGACAATGATGAGGAGAAAAGGAAGGAGGATAAAGAAAACGATTGAGGGTCAGTGCATGTTTTGAGCCATAAAAAATGAAAGAGAAGAGGATGATTTGGTGGAGGCAATATCGGGTCCAAATTCTGTTGGCTCCAAAGGAGTCATGAATGGACCCAAGTAGTTGCAGGGATGAGAAAAGGAGAAGAGAAGAGTTATCGAGGGATTCAGAGGGGAGGAGAGGCTAAGTGGGTGTTTTGGGATAATTCGGTAGATGAAATGGGGAGCGGAGTGAGGACATGCAAAGAGAATAAGGAGGGGGGGGTCAGTGAGTGTCTGGGGCTGAAAGGGCAAATTAGATGGAGAAAAAGAGATGGGAACGTAGCAAATGAATGAACTGAGCTACTCAGAGTAGAAAATGTGAAGAGGACTAAAAAAGAGAACCAAGAAGAGGTGTGTGGGGGGGTAAAGAGTGTGTTCTCCGGACTCAAAAGCATGTGATTCAGCTTGGCTAATAAGGAAAAGCTCTCAAGAGGCACTAGTCTGCTCCTTCCCTTCCTCCCCCTTGCTCTCTTTCCGTCAATAGAGCCTTTCTAGGTCTCTTTCCCCCTGTTGCACTCTCTTCCTCTCATTTATGATTTCCGCCTCTCGTATTTGCACAAGTAGTTCTCAATGAAAAATAAATTCCATGCAAAGGACATCCGGCCGCAATGGAGCACGTACGCGGTAAAAGGACACATGGGCACATACACTCAGGCTCTTAAAAGGACACACAAACAAACAGGCATGCGGAAAGTTTAAAGACACAAAAGATGTACACTAATTATGGTATTAGCTTTGTCCGTTCTCCATGTTCTTTTCCGTGTAAATGAATGGTTGCCGTTCCTGTCTTACAATAGTAATGCACTGCAGATTTCTATCATTTAACCTCAACTACAAATTAGCTCCATATCTAACTCTGGCTCAATGGTTGTTTTGGGCTTGGCCCCATCAACTTGTGTGTTGAGATCAAATTAAAGCTCATATTTGGTGCTGAAGGTTGAGCTGACCACTTTTAGGAAAAGTTCTTATACTCAGGTTTGTTTGAAATGAATCTTTTTATAAGGACTTTGTCTAAGCTTATGCTTAATGCAATATTTTTAAACTACCCTGGTTGAGTCCAGATATTCAACAAATATTTGAATAATCAGCAAAGACAGTTTGACCGACAGCATAGGTCATTTGAGGTTAAGGTCAGCTAGAGGGACTTCTCAAAGCTTATGGATGATTAGCCCAGCTATATATCAGTGTGACTTTTAACTATGTGAACAAAATATAATCTAGTTATATAATAAGTAATATAATAATGAAATGACAAAGTTTGTGTCTAGGTCTCTACCAGATTTTTTTTTCTCTCATTTTGTGTCATTTGGTCATTTTAGTCATACTTTGCATCAACAGTGTTCTGAAATCATCAATTAATCAATTTAACATGTGTAGCAGCTTTCATACAGAGGTAGACTCAGTGCTTTACTGTCAAACATAGAACACATAAAATGAGAAAATATGTATTGATATTCCTCACTAATAAAAACCTGTGCAGAAACATTTACCCTCTCTCATGCAAGCATGTATGTGCATATGCATGCGCACACACACATATACACACACACACTACAAACTTCCAAAAGCCTGAGAGAAAAGAAATAGTCAAAATTGCTTTTAAAAGAAGATACACTTGCAGCAGACGTCAGGTCTTCAGGCAGTTTGTTCCAGAGAATAGGATCATAGTGACTAAATGCACCTTCACCTGATATAGTTTTGATTCTCTGTACATTGAGGAGACGCTTGCATGATGATCTGAAGGATCTGTCTGGGCTGTAGTTAGTGAGCAAGCCAGAAATGTATGCAGGACTCCCACATATTATCAAGGCCTTGGAAACAAATAGTAAAAATTTGAAATGAACTCTATACTGTAGCGGCAGCCACTGAAGTGCTTTCACTGCAGATGTAATATATTCCATATTTCCTTTCCAATTATCATTGGCTAAAGATTTCTGGAAATTATGGATCCCCTGCACTTTTCTTCTTGTATGATGACAGAGAGAAACTTCCTAAACTTCCCCAAACCTTTACCCTGAACCTTAACCTGATATTGGTTGTGTTAAAGACAATGACAAACAGCCAGTTTTGTTGTTTATTATTACAAGTACTTGTTCCAAAGATAACAGAATTCAGAGGAGGTTGAGATGGCTACAGTTTCACCATGGAAATCCACAATAACTGTGATGTGTTAGCTCGGGCTGATTGTGTTCTTTCTTGCAATTTTAGTAATAAGTGGAGACAACACAAAGCAGGTTGAAACAAAGTAATTATGTGCTTTTATTATCGTACCACAAAATCAACTGAACTTAATCAACATAAATAAGCAAGGCAGTAGTATTATTTCTCCATGACTATGATTGTAACATTGATTCCTAATCCAGTGTGTATTTTCAACACTCAAAGTCAAATCCATTAGAGGTACTGCATTACATTTATTTTTCCAAACTTTACCTTGTGTCTTGCTTTAATACGTACATGCCAGGCATCTGTGATTGGACTGTCATCTACAGCTTGTGTGTGTGGCAGTGAGGCAAAAATGCGTCCTGACACACGACTGTTAAAGTCAAAGGAAACACAGAGCCAGACAGCTTGCTCTCTGAGTGTATGCAAGCTGGTTCACCACCTGTAGTGCTCCCTCTTTCTCTGTCTGTCACACACGCACGAAAGCATGGAGAGAAGGAAGTCTTATCTAAATAATGTCATGCCAGATGATATTCAGTCTGTATATCACACACACACACACACACACACACACACACACACACACACTGATTGTGATTGTCATGACGATTGGATGCCAGCCTCCTTTGCCACTGTGAGTGTCTCCTCTTACACATGCAGACATTTAGACAGCTAGTCTGATTAATGTCATGGCAGCCGATAGAGCACTAATTACTCCCCGTGCTTCGACGGCACCACGGAAAGAGCAGTGTCATATCCTGTCAGCTGCATTTTAAAAACACGTGTCACTTCCTGTTAGCCTGTAGAGGAGAAGAGAGCAACAGAGCCACCTGACAGCACATACTCGTGCCCACACCACATACACAACTGCAGTGTTATCACCAAGTCTTTTGTTCACTCACCCTCTCTCCCTCCTTTCTTGCCCCTTTTCTTCTTTCTCCCCTCCTCTGACCCACCTGCCGGAATTTGCGATCTTTTGTTGTCAAACTTCATTAGCGGAGACGTCAGCTAATTAGAGCCAAGCAGAAGCTTGGGAGATTAGGAGGAGGGAGATGATGGAAGGCGAGACGAGTGGGGGGGAAGTGGAGGCAGGGGCAGAGGAGATGGAGATGAGCAGATGATGAAGAGATTAAGATGGGGAGGAGAGATGGATGTTGTCGAGATAGGGATGGAAACGACAGCAGTGATGATTACCTGTGCAAACCTTGGAGGGTAGGACGAAGCAAGAGCGCAAGAAAAGGTTGAGTGGAGGTGTGAGAGATTGAAAATGGAAAGATTGACAGAAATTGACTGCCCTTAACGACTCACAGTAAAGGAAAATGTGAAAAGAAAAGAGAGAAAAGTAGGAACATCAAAATGACAGAACACTGGATAGAGTGATGTAAAGAAAGCTCCCATGTCACCACATGATGGACTGTAACTCACACCCAACACACACGACTACTTGTTTTGTGTTATTTGTAAGCAATCCCATGTGTGTGCACGTGTGTGGGTGTGAGTGTGTGGGTGTGTGTACAAACAGGCGAGCAAAACAGAGATACAAGAGTCAGAGAGACAGAGATAATGTATCGACCTGCTTCAGTTGCTGTGGTCTGCTAACGATCCTCTACTCTACAACTAGACACTGGGGAGCACACTCACACACACACACACACACACACACACACACACACACACACACACACACACACACACACACACACACACACACACGGACCAGCGTGCATTTGTGGACATTTGGAAAGAAAAAGGCAAATCCCTGTGGTCATCATCAGTCAATATTAAGCTTCATTTCCTACATTGTACTACCCTGATTACTATCGGCTGTGGTTTGAGGCCTGTCATAACCAAGAGATGATACTGACCTCAGAATAATGTTTAGACTTTGTTCGTTAATGAGTTCAGATGGTTAAAATACAAATTAATTCCTTCACTTTTTTTACAGCATGAATAATTAAATTAGAGTTAAATTTAATTAAGCAGTCGTGTATAGTTAAATTCATGTACTTTGTACCCTCGACTTAAACATTCTGAAGGTCCCTGAATTGCCACTTGAAGCGGAAGTCGATGTTCATTTAAGCTACATCCATACTACTATGTTTTTGTTTGAATACAGTGTTTTCAAACTCAAACGATCGGTCCACACAAACGTTGGCCTTGTATAAGTTTTAATCCATGTCCATACTAATGAATGTTTACACACAAGACTTCTTAAATAGTAGCTTGCCCCCTATGCATATCATTTTAAAATGCAGAATTTAACTGCACAACAGCTGTTAGCAAAGACAGCAGGGTCCGCAACACTTGTAATTGAATATCCATGTCGTGTTAAACACTGGTAGCTGAGGCTGATCCCGGTTGTTTTCTTCTTGAAGGGTGTCATAATGACAGGAGTCTGACGAATCAGCGAAGGCTTAATTTTGACCAAAGAGATTTAATTTGTGGTTAAGTGGTGAGTTTTTACGTCTAAGCTTCCAAATGTCACAGTTTCTGATCGTCCGGACTAAAACACTGCCCCAGAGTTTCTAAACTTCTCCGTTTTAATGGTTCTTTCGCCCGGGCAACACTGGCTGCATGAGCTGCACGTGTCCGATTGGAAACATTTAGCTTTTCATTTAGTCAACCGTTATCAGGTAAGAGCTTCCACACTTCCTGCATGAGCCGCACTGCTCCTCTTGAGAGTCTAGATCACACGTATTTTCTCTGCTGTGCACGGTCACAGCAAAATATTCAGTGAAAATGATCTTTCAGCACAGTTAAAATGTCTATCCGTCAAATGTGTCACAAACATAAATATTTGCAACCCTGGGGCATGGCATTTAGTTGAGCACGCAGCCTGACTTTTATTTCGAGGAAATACAGTAGTCACACCAGAAATGTTTTGCAGCTCCGCTACAGACAGGCAACAGATGTGCTGCCTATGTGAACAACAGATGCCCACAACACAAAGCAGACCCGCGGCGAAATAGTCATGCACCACTCACCCAGCCAGTGCTGCCCGGGCGTCTAACTCTGGGGTAGTGTTAATGTCAGGCTCATCCATTGCAGAATGGTTTTTCAAATTAAAATGTAGTATTATGGATGTAGCCTTACTGTTACACTAGGGGGAGTGAGGCTGTCCTTAACTCTGACATTTATAAAGTGTCAAAGAACAGTTATTGTTTGCCGCATTGATCAGCGACAGCAGGATGCAAAGTCACAAATGTATCTACTTTCTTGGAAAGGCTGAGGGAGGCATGCATGTGTATACAGTATGCACCATCTCTTAAGCTTTCCAATCAATTGCAGTTTGTTTTCAAGCTTCATTGATTTTCCCAAATGGCTGTCATGACTTTGTGTTTGTGCTAATGAAAGGAAATCTGACTTTTACTACTTTCTCAGAAGGTCAACAGCTCTGCCAGCCGGTCACATTTATATCCTATTATAGTCTCCTGTATGTAGAGGAGACCAGACTGGACGTCACGTGTGTCGTCTGTATGTGTGCATCTGAGGACTTACATGTGTGTGTGTGTGTGTGTACCCTGTAGTTCTTTGGACATTTTTCATTTTTGCTCAGTCATCTGTCAGAGAGCACTACAAATATTTGCATGACCTTTGCTTCCTCTCTGCATCTCTCTTCCCTCTTCTTTTATAGTGCATCCATCTCTGCATTTATATCTGTCACTGTCTACCTTTCTCTATATCCCTAATTCATTTTTCTGATGGAGGGAAAACGCTAGATCTTCAGGTGCTTATGAAAAATCACAGTGTTTTCTTCAAGACAGCAGCACTGGTCTTAGTAATGGATTTGTCACATCACAGCATGGATTTTAATAATTAATGATCTTACTAAGCCAAGTCTTTAGTCCACCAGGCTGATAATGCCTTTCCAAGGTATGTACATGTTACACAAACATTTCTTCATTTTCTGCTTAGTGCATTTTCTTCCTGAAAGGATTGTGTTGCTACAGGAATTGATAGATCTCACATTAAGTCATTAGAAATTAATGGTAAATATTCATGACCTTTGAACACATATTACATTTCACCCTGCCCCAATGCCAGAATCTTCTAGACAGCAAAATGGATTTAAAACCGAACCAGAGAGGATATTAAACAAAGGTGCAACTTAAAAAAAAGAAAATGCACCTCTTATAACCAGTCTTGTAAATATTTATAGGCTTTAATGACAAGGATGTATTCCTTTACTGTGGACGTTGATGTATTTAAGGGCCTATCTCACCATGTTATTAATGGAACAGAGGTCTTAATTATTAATAGGAGCATTATTAACAGCCGGTCTGATTTTAAACATTTATAGAATTATTATTGGTGTGACAGAGCAAGAGATTGATCTCCCTGTGTGTGTGTGTGTGTGTGTGTGTGTGTGTGTGTGTGTGTGTGTGTGTGTGTGTGTGTGTGTGTGTGTGTGTGTGTGTGTGTGTGTTTCCCCACTGAAATAAGCGTTTGCTTTTATTTTGAAACATATGACTCATTGTAGGCTTTACAATCAAACTATAAAATTTAAAGTGTATGACACTCATCTGAAGTCATTCCTGATGTAAAAGTGTCAGCAGGTCATAGATGCGCAGTCATTCTGTATCACACACAAGCACACCATGCTATTTGGCTGCTACCACATGAACCAAACATTGTGTTGAGACCACACTGGTCATTAAAAAGTGAAGTCATGAAATTGTTCTCTTTTTACGGCTACCGTGTTTCTCCACAGCTAATCAATGACTTTCTCAGTTACAGAGTATGTCTGGTAATCGAAATGTTTGCATATGAACTATGTGTGTGTTTGTGCGTGCTGTGTATGTCTATGTTTATCACATTTATTTCTTCTTGAGCCCACCCTCTTCCTTTTATGTGGGGTCATAAATTGTGTGTCTGTGTGTGCATGTGCATGTGCACACACACAGTGTTCTTTGGAGTGTTTATGTGTGTCTGTGTGCATAAATTAATGTTGTATACATTTTATCGCCTTATTCTCCCAGGCCCTCTGTCAATAAATCAGAACAGAGGGTGAGGGCATGTGCGTAAGCTGGAATAGAGCAGAGTAAATGAAGTGACTGTACATACAATAGCCAGAGCTGTGTAGAAAGGTATGTCAGAAACGTGCTGTATATGTGCAGTGCACCAGTTGTCTCTGTTACATGATATCCTTGTTGAAGAGCTGCCAGTTTGCCTCAGGTGAATCTCTCTGACTCGAACATTCTGCGTCACTACAGTCGATATGATGCTGAACAAGGTGATGAAGATGATATATACAGTAAAAATAATACAATGAGAAGTTTTAAAAATAAGCCATTTTGGATTTAACACATCAAAAAAGTGTAAGAATTTAATCGAAAAGGAAATATTGACATTTAAGTTCCAGTGTGTAGATTTTAGGGGATGTGATGTCAGGAATTCAGTATAATAATATGTTTTCAATATTGTACAAGCACCTTAGGAGCTTTGTGTGATAGTTAGCCTCATCAGCTCCTGTTTCGACAGTAGCCCAAAATCGACAAACAGATCACTGGCTCTAGGGGAGGGTCTTTTGTGTGTTTATGTTACGTGAAGGCCAATGTTGGTTCTTATACGCATTTGGAAGGGCAGGGTGATGCAAGTGAATACAGTTGGGTGCAATCTGCAACTTTGCCGCTAGATGTCAATAAATCCTACGTACTGTATCTTTAAACTGAAAAAGATACAAGGCAATCTACACTAGAAAACGTGTTGGTCTTGGTCATGGGGTTCATTTCACTGCACTCTAAATCTGCTCTTTGCACAGTAGATGCTGTTTGTTACTGCTGACACAGCTCTCTGTCTCTCCGCAGCTAGAATATAGAGCAGAAACACACCCATATATACCCCCCCCCACACACACACACACACACACACACACACACACTGATCCACAGACTGACATTAGATTGTGTCTCATACAGTCCTAGATACAGTCTCTGCTGAGCATAAATGCAGTTTTTCTCAGTCTACCTTGTGACTCCAGTACCTCCAGGGCATTTTAAACCAGACACAGAATGAATGAATGAAAAGCTGGCAGTGCATTCAGTATTTCAATCTTTCTAAATATTAGATATTGTCATGAACATGAACACACATACTAAAAAGAAATGATAAAAGACAGAAGAGGGAGAGCAAAGAATGACACTGGATGAAGATGTTAACAAAATCAAGCAAAGTCTCGATTTCTGAAATATGAGTGTAAATCAAATGTCATATTCAAAAAGTGCTTTTAATTTTAAATGCTACATTAAAGCCATATTTGTTAAGGTAGAGATGATCCATTAAGCCCTAAAATAAATTGTAAACCGATATGGAATCTGTGAGAAGTGCTTTTGTTTTCAAGAAAGAATAATTTTAGAGGAATGATTTAGTTTTGAATAACATGCAGGTCATTCTGTTGATGCTCACTATGCTTAGTATGAACCTTCCATGAGTAATAGTTAGGAAGCCACTGACCATATGTCCTCATTGCAACTGTGCTTGTTAATCTGTTATGAACCTTAATTCAACCTGCTGACCGTCATTGTGGAATGTTTCTGTTGGACAGACTTGTGACACATTTTATTCTTAGCTAATCTGTTTTTCTGGGCTTTGTGTATAGACACTGAATCACTGAATGGCATGTCTGAGAGAAAGACACTATTAAGAGGACACACACACACACAATCAATGCTAATGGACAAAAAACTTTCTTGAAGGAAATCATTCTTTCATGAGTTTCTTATATTTTATCTTCAATTGTTTCATGTTGTGTATGATGCATGTGTATGAGTTAGTCAGTATGTCTCTGTGCCTTTATGTTGTGTGCATGATGATGGGCTCTCTGAAGTCTAGTAAGGGATAGGTCAGCATTTCAGTAGTTACAAAACAGGGGATGTCCAGTTTCACAGAAACAACTAGGTTGGCACTCTGTAGAATACAAACCTCCTCTCTAAGGAAGCACTTCTGGCTGACTACTCAGAAGACAAAGTCTACATAATGTCTGGGTAGAAAAGACAGAGAGCGGGTTGCTGTTTCAGACTTTTCGTAAAGCCTGATTTCTCATCAATGTGTTTTTCCTCCTTCCACCAACTTTGTGAAATATCACGCTGCAATCCTGATGCTGTATATGGGAACATATGTGTATGATATGGCTTTCCATATTTCCATTATGTGTGGGTGAGTGAATATGTGTGTGTGTGCACATGTGTGCATGACTCACAAGAGTGCCCAGGGTTCAGTGTTGTTGATATGCTGCGTATTTGTGACGAGAAAGAATATTTATAGCATGATTGATGTTTCTGTTTTCTTGCCTCTTGCGAGAGAAAAAAGAAATGTTGTGAAACAGATATAGATCTTAGCCGTCACAACTATTAAGAGGCAGATATGTGTGCATGTATTTAAACAATCATTCCTGCAGCCAGTTCTCACAATTAAATTTGTGTTTCTATTAACATTTTACAAGTTACTTTCTTTAACATTTTTGCCTGCCTTTTTGTCTCTGTTTGTGTGTGTTTGTGTATGTGTGCGTGTAGCAGTCTGGACAGGATCCAGCAGCTAAGAAGAGAGTACCAGCAGGCAAGGAGAGAAGGAATGGTACCACCTTATGAGGAACTGGACCAACGACGCAGAGGGCATGAAAACGACGCGCACAGGGTAAGAAGCTGAAACACACACAGGTTCACATGTGTAAAAAAAAACAAGTCCAGCATTTAAAAGTAAAGAGAAATATTGTGGTTAAGGTCTTAAATAATTCAATGTATGAGCATGAAGAAGAAGAAAATACTGTTGGAAAATGTGGAAGTCAGAGGAAGTCAGCTGAGTAGATGCTCTTCAGTGTGACCTGGGAAGCGGTTGCGCTCACACAACTAAAGGAATGTGGCCACATGCTTCCCAGACCACGTCCCCATGTTAGTATCTCAAGATGCATTGAGGATGCATTTGCATTCACATGCTTTCCATTAGTGATTGGGTTAAGGCATTTCCTTGTATGTTAATGGTTATAGTGATTGAGAAGAGCAGGTGTAAAGTAAAACCTGTTAACTGTTTGACACACTTGTGGTTTATTCATGGTCTCAAGAGGATCTGCTGGAATATTTCTACCACTTTTACAGACATTATTTATTTATACAACTCTTTAATTTGTCACTCAGCATATAAACATGGGTAAAAGAACAATCTGAGTCTGAGACTCGATGTCATGTACAATCTCAATTATATTGTGTTTATTGTTAATGAATGTTTAATCTCATGCAAGGAACATGAAGCTTAGGCACTCTGTTTCAGGGACATAATCAAAGTACCACCGAGTACAGTTTGTTTTTTACAGTAAACAGAAAATACCTGATATTTTTTTGTCTTACCTCCAAACCAACCTGAATTTCACCTCACCTGCTCTTGTCATACTGATATCTAAACGTCCAGGGCTTTGTGAAAAAAACAAAACTAAAATTAGTTCTTCACAGTGGAGCTAGAATTAATCTTCTGTGACAAGTGGACAGGCTTATTACAGCATATCATGTTTTAACCATTGCACCTTGATCAACACTTCTCTTCAGCTGGATAGAGTCAGAGGCTTTACTTCTATATGAACCTGGAAGCTGTCAAACATCATTATGCTAGAGCTAAAAGATCAAAATAATTAAATTCATTAATTTGTTGTTGATGAGCATTTCATAATTCAATCATAAATGTAATTATTGTGGTTGTTCCTGGTAACGGTTGGAGTCTCTCCAGTCACTGCAGTCATTTAAACCTACTGTACCTGCACAACTTATTCTTTTGATTCATCGCATATCGGAGCTTTCTGTCTGTTAAAGCAACAACAAGGAAGGCTTTAAAATTAGGTGGATTTTTAAAAAAGAAGTTAAAATAACTGAAAATGAATGAATTAATGAACGAACAGAACAGTTAAGGCCACCCTTGGTGTTTAGCTTTGAATCTGGATTAGCTAAAAGGCTACTGCTGTAGAATCTCTGTTTTCAGGGAGACATAGTATGTGTAATGCAGGTCACCACAGCATTTCCCATTCAAATAAAATAATAAATTGTGAGAGGCAGCAACAGGTCTAATATGATGCTTGTTGTTGAAGTTCAGTTTCCAAGATATATTTCATATTTTTCACTATTTCCTGATCCACTATTTTAGACTAAACAGTCAGATAGTTGATAATAATAATCTTCAACATTGAATAATTCAATCATGTTCATCAAAAGTTATACTTGCTGCACTTTAATTCAAATCTTAGAATCATTTGATTTGCGACCAGCTAGAGGCAATCTCCTTTACCCTGCGGTCGATAACTGCATGTTGCAACGTTCACTGCCTCCAAATTAGAAAACTTTTCTGTTGTTTATAAAGCAGAGGGCGTCGAAGAATTAGGTTTGAAGTCGGAAATTAAACAAAGGAAGAGAAAAAAATGAAAAGACAGATCAGTAGCAGTTGCTACGGGGTCTAATAAGCTTCTCTCATTAAGGATGATGCATTAATTAAGGCACGGGCGATTATTTACCTGACTGACTTTCTATGAGAAGGGTAGGGGGAGAAGTAATGGTTATGGAGGTGAGCCGACAGCAAACTAATTCAACTTCACTTTTATTGTTTTGTTTGTCTCTCCTTAAGTCCTTTTTATTTTTCTGTAGGATTTGCAGAATTACTATGAAATAGAAAAGCATTGGGAACTTAAGTGTAGAAATATAAAGATAGACAGAAAGGGAGAGTGAGTTCTTCATGCAGTGTGTGTGTGCGTGTGTGTTTTCCCCTTTGGCTCCATTACCATCTCATTGATTCATGGTTATGGGTTAGCTGTCTCCGCTAGCAAAATTATGTTTGCCTAAAAACAATTATCAAGCATCAAAAGCCACACCACAAGTTTGTTTCCAAGTGAGTGCATTGTGTGCTTATGGGTGGGTGTGTGTGTTTTGGAAGACAACAACAGACTTTCTCCCGAAGGAGAAGGGATCTAAATCAACATGGTGCCGTTGTTGTTGTCACATACACACACACACGCACAAACACACACACAGTCCCACACAAAGGGTCTGAAGCCAATTGTTATGGTGGGCGGTGTGACACAGCCTTTATCATAGGATTTAATTATAATAAAAAGCTTTCATCAAGTTCTTTTCTTTGTGTACTTTAGCCTGTAATATGTGTGTTCATTTACAGTGAGTCATTTAATTATTAATGGTATTTTACAGTGTGATGCAAAATAAAAAAGCATGGAAACCTCTGCACGACAATGCTGTGGCCTGCTCACGGTGCTGGTTTATTTTGTTTCATCTTTAAACTTAATGTTTATGTAGTGAGGGGGTTCAGTGCTCCTATGCTAATTTCTGCACTCGTTTTACTCTTCTCTATTGTATAAATGGCCTCCCTGTAGCTTGTGAGTAGAGCCACAGTTTGACTGAGATGCCGCTACAGTCAATGGAACAGTTGGGGACGGAATTCTTACTCAAGAGCATTTTAATGGTCCATTTTCCTTAGTAGCAGTGCTTTAAACTGATTTTAGCGAAAACTTTATGCTCATGAGATTCATATGAAGATGCAAGATATATAACTAGGTCTGCCCTTTCTTTTCCCCATTTTCTGAATACATCCCTATAGTGCGTCACACAATAGTTCGCAAAATTGCAGGAAAAAAATTGTAGGACATCTGAATAAGAAGTCACAGTCTAAACCACCAAGTATTATGTGTCTGAAGTGTTTTATATTATTCCCAATCTATAGGTGAGTCACCTCTTTATCAATCTCTCCGAGTCACATCTTTGTCTCTCTGTCTATGTCCTCTTTAGAATAAGTGTTATTTGAAAATAGAAATCTCTGTGCGTACATAATGAAAACAGCTTAGTGTTAGTGGTGTCAGCAGACCATGAAGCTAATATTTGTTCTTGTATTTGAGCCAACTTTAAGATCTATTTCACTATTCCAGTGAATATGGTTTTCATCAGGGGAAATGGCAGAAAGCTTAACTACTGTTGAAAGATGTTTGTAGACCAATTTACAAAATTCACAAACTGTAGGAGAGTTCCAGCAGCAGGCAATCACACCTTTGTTGGTAAGAATAATAACCATACTTAGGTATGTGGAACGGTCCCAATTAGGCACAAAAACTCATTGGTTTTGGTTTAGGTTTTAAAATAACTTTTCCCTTAAGGCAAGAGTGAAAAGTGAGTCGTCCTCTTTGAACTCTGGGTGTTGTGAGTTTTGATGGTGCTCCAGATCTACAGATGATAAATAAGGCACAGTGGTCTGTCTCTGATCAAGGTGAACAGGATGTCCTGTTCCCTGTTACAGGAGAAAAGGATTTTTCAGAATTGAAGCTAATTGTTGCTTTGTGTATTGCTATGACAACCCTTGTTAGCGCCAGGACTGTATTGTGATTAAACCATCAGGAAACCATTTTCCTCTAACGCTTGCCTTTGACTTGATCAAAAAAAATATATCTTCCATTCAGTTCTCATTTAATCACTCTAAATTTTGATAAGGACAACTAAAATGTCCTTGAAGTGTTGGAAAAAAAATTTGGACTAAGAAAGTAAGTTATTAGTGTTGCAAATTCTCAACAAGACCAACAATTGAAGTGAATTAAAATGACTCTCGATCACATAGAAAGTGTAATGCATCTTTATGTCATATGTAGCACAGCTGTGCAGTCCTCACTATGCCATAGTCATTGGCATCCATCTATCTGTTGGTTTTTTCTGTATCTGCTCAAACAGTTCAGCATCAGGGTGCTGACTTGTATTGAAAGAGTGAAAGGGGATGTAGGTCCAGGTTTGCAGTCTATCATAGTGCTAACAAACACAGAAGAACACAATCACACTCATATTCATACCCACAGAGAATTTCCATGTGGTCTTATTTGCATATCTGCGGACTAAGAAATAAACCCACATAAAAACAGGGAGAACGTGCAAACCCCACACAGAGTCTCCGAATTAAGATTTGTGGGTTTAGGAAAAGATAAAACTTCACTGTCTGAATCATTTCTCTGTATTGATGAGTGTGCAAATGTGTGCATGCATGTGTGCCAGTGTGTCCAGCCAGCTGTTCCCTGCAGTTCTTTACTTTTTCCAGTCGAGAAAATGTTCTTTCCTTCTAATGAGGGTTTGAATTCAGAGGGAACACAATCCAACTTGAGAATCTAAATGTTTTCATTTGTTACTTTGATATTCCATTTCTCCTACACACACATAAACACTTGTCGCATTCACACGAGAGGTCTGTGTGGGGGAATATATTTAGAGTACACCAAATAACTAATAAGTCAAGATGTGTAATGTGTTTTATGTCCTTCTGAAAACCAAACCAAGTTCACGTTTAACTTTGCCAGTCATTACATGTGAATCAGGTAAAGTTGCAGTGAACGTTTCATGCTGTTTTACCCAGAAAAACTTGGTTGATCGTTTTGGCTCAGTCAAGTTTTTGGCAACTTTTGCTTTGTTTGTGTCGCTTAGCAACACACAAGTTTGAATTCAACAAAATTGACTTTAATGGTTATTGTTACTCATACAGAAGTCAACCTTGGCATGATGATGTTACATTCACACTCCCTTGTTCTAAACTTAGCACCTATGAAATAGTTTTCCTGGAATTGTAGTCATAGCAGCAGCCCTTTTCTGTGCTTTCCTGTGGACATAATCATGTGCAGGCAACATTTGAAAGCAGACGACACTACTGTCTTCGAGAAACACATATGGAACAGATGTAGCTTAGCTGTCATTGCTACTGAAGATCAAAATGGCTGAATGATCCTGGACATACAGTAACTCTGGCAGAGTCTGTGCCGACTCCAAATGTTGCCCGTGAGTCGTTATAAGAGGATCTTATATCATATCCTGTTGATTAAGACTGAATTCCCTGTTCTGTCATAGCTACATCCGGATTCATTTTGCAGAGTGTGTGTGTGTGTTTCAGGAACTTCTTTTTGTCTTTCGCTCAAGGTCTCCGTCCCCTGAACTGGGTCCAGTATTCTCTCTAACCTCGTCACTGTTGCCATCCAGAGACAGGCACACCATTGTGTGACTCACAATAGAATTTGGGAAAAATCCCAGAGCAACATTCCCACAACCTTTCTTATTTTTATCTTTTTTACCTTTTCTTAAGCTGACCACTGTGACATTTGCTTTCTCACTTCAGTCCCTTTGTGTGACTCATTCAAAACGTGCATGATGTGTGTCTATGTAAAAAAAAAAACACAATTTACAGTATGAGTTAGCTCAATGAAAATTAACCTTATAATAGGTTTGTAGGTTTTAACCCATCTTGTCTTTCAAAGACCTTGTACAGTCTTCATCAGTTGTGTGTGCTCCCTGTATAGTGGAAAACTTTCCCTTTTACTGGTCAAGACACCATCTTTTAAAACCACCAGCACACACAAGCCCTAAATAGGTCAGAAATGATGGGACCCTGACAGAGAGTATTGACTTGGGCAAAGACAGAAAGCCTTTTCACCGTGATAGCCCGATTTACCCACAAACTGTATGTATGTGGGCACATTAGTCATGAGTATCACCCACTGAGACCAATGACTAACACTCAACACAGTTTTTTTTTTCTCCATCCTGTACAAAGCAGAATCAAACAGTGGCAAAGTAGAGAATATCTCTCTCTTTGAGGCACAGGGTGAAGTGAGGTTAGGTCTCTGATTCTTAAGGCAATGTTTTTTTCCCCTCAGTGTTTCTAACGCTTCTGCTTTGTCGAGATTATTTTACCAGATTGTAATTCTGGGTTTAAACTGAAACACTATTGAGACCCATTGTCCAAGTAAGTCCTGTAAAATTTAACGTCTTATTTTAGAGATGCTATTAAAAGGTAGTATTTCCTGAATGTGAGCATGGCCATTACATGATGTAGTCTGGTTAAAGAATTCATGCACGTATAAAGTTCATTCAGCGCAGTGCAGGCCTAAGGATAGAGACATGAGTCTCATTGATTTTGTTATACACTCAAACAAATTGGACTTTAATGAAAGGATGAGATTTAATTGCTGACTCTGAGCTTTAAGGGTGTGTTCACATCAATAATGAGTTAACAGTAGAATGGGATGAGCTACTTTGCCAATACACAATCCCTTTATTTTTGAACATTTCGTTAAGGAAATGATCCTCTCAGAGAAGGTAACCAGCACTGTTGACGTAAAAAAAATGTAATGGGGCTCTTTATTGGCCAAGTCAGTCATGTGGTCTCAGTCCAACTCTGTTTTTCCCTTAATCAAGACTAAACTGAAGGTAAGAATCCCCCAGGAGTGTCTAAATGTCTTCTGATGACTAAGAACTGTAGCATTATTGATACAGATGATTTAAGTTTAGACAGACTACAGTATGTAACTTTGGCTGATAGGGGTTTCTCAATCAAAAGAACAAAAGACTTAGTTTGATGATATTGTATAGAGAGTGTGGTATCATGGGAGTTGTTGTCTTCACCACCAATGATGATGAAAATCTACCTGACATGAGTATTCATGTTATGCAGCCAATAGCAATGAAGGATTGTGATCCGGTACAAGTGATCAATACAAACAGTTGAAGGAAAAAACAGCAGAACTGTCTAGCAGAGTGTGTTTCCTTCGTTATACCGTCGTAGAAGGTAGAAATGACTAAAAAGCAACGATAATGAAACGTCTCTTATTTCCCTGGGTTTGAACATTGTCAGAAGCATTTTGGATATTCTAAGTACTTTTTAGACATTTCAATGAAGAATTGTTACATATTGTATCTTTTAGTTACACTGTGTACTACAAATAGAAAGGGTTTAGATTCTTACACTCCCGATCAGAACCTAAAATTTGTGTTTTGACCTGATAGTTTTTTGTGTGTTGCTTAAGTACGGAGCCAACACAACAGAAAACACGTCGTTGTCCTGATACTATCTGACTACACTGGTGGTTTTTAGTAATCCACATTATTTAACATTTACAGGTGATAATTCCAATAAAGGCTTTGCTAAAAATGAACCGTGTTCTCTTGTATAAGATATTTTGTCAGTTGCATGTGGCTGTTCCTGGCAGACCTTTATATTTGCCATTTTATAGCCATGTATGCAGGGGCAGGGAAAAAAACCCTGTCCTCCCTCTCTCTTTCCACACACACACACATACAACCCTTTTCTTCGTGACCTCGAAAGTGTTCATGTGATTTCAGCCATTATAAAACAGAAATAGGCGCACTACCTTGGGTGTTTTATAGGTGGACAGGCAGGGGATCGAACCTCAACCCTCCATTGGCAGAAAAGTACTGCAGTAAACCTTGTAGCTGAGTGTGGCTCTTTGTTATAACAGACAGGGTTAAGAGAGTTGTTTGTGCTCTACTTAAAAACAGTTTTTCATCCCACTCTCTCTCTCTCTCTCTCCCCTTTATTCTCTATTTTAATCTCGTTGTCCATCACATTTGCTCCGGTCCATGTTCTTTCAGCATTATCTCTCTTTCTCCATTAAGAGGTACATCATTATTTCTCTATTAAATATGACATTGGGGAATGAAATGCTGCTGTCTGATGGTAGAGATGATTCCACTCATGTTCACCAATGTCCTCCCATCCTGAGCTCAAGCTCTTGGACATAGGGGTTAAGGACGGGAAGATGTACATGTGATCGCAGCATGTACAGTAGTATGTTGTCAGAACAAGTGCAACTAGAGAAGCATTGGTTGAAAAATAAAGAGAGTGAGAAGAGAAAACATGGAGTGTTTTCTTTAGTATATCCACAGCATTGAGTAAGACCACATTTCCGTTATTAATGGGAGCTCTGGGTGACCATAAATCCACTGGAATATGGTGAACCACATCCCCAAATCGCCAAGGTTTTTGAAATAGGATAGTCAGCATATACACACACACACACACACACACACACACACACACACACACACACACACAGATGATGATCCCAAAATCAAAAAGACCCAGATTAACACACGCTGCATGCAAACATTTTCAGTACACGCACATACTTAAGCAACACACACAAGCATTTTTGCACAATCTACACACACACACACGCTACCAAGTGCTATTACTACACTACATATTCTATTATGGACAGAAATTCAGTTAAAATCCATTGCTTGGATCATGTTATTTTACTTTCCCTCTCTATTTGAATACAAACTATGTGTAATAAACATATATTTAACTGCACCTCAGTTGTAAAAGGGAGACTTTTGAACTGCAAGGGTTTCCCTGCGCTAAGCACTTTTGCAGAAAAGGCTCTTTATCCCTGACAGATTTGACTAAGACTTGTAGCACATTAGAATTTTTACCCATTTCACAAATTGGATAAGGTTGAGTGTTTGGAACCTCTGGAGAATTTCCAAAATATATTTATCATCTGACAAATCAGCATTATTCCAGAAACAGCAGGGACCTGTGCTTCCTTGTTGGCTTCATTGAATACAGTGATGACTGATTGGATAAAGAAATTAATGCTAATGAAGAATACATGTTGGACTGTTTCTGAGCAGTGGTCTGAATGACTAAAATAAGCTGGCTTGCAATGGTTGTCTGGCGCTGAAGTTCACAAAGACAGCATTGCTCTGAGAAAAACATATGCAGGCAAACATATGATCATTCACACACACTCACACAAGTGCATGTGCACCCAACACGCATCTGCACACAAATACACACTTTGAAGTCAAACAGTGGTGTTTCCTGTGCAATCATGGGATCGAGCCCAATGCTGTTACTCACTCTGGCCTTATAAGGACAAGTGGAGCGTTGGAACGGTACAAATGTGCTGAATCTAATGGAACAGAAAGGAAACTGGGCTCACACTGATGGTCCAGAACAACTGCGAGACGGAGACAAGCAGGGATCAAGACAGAGGAAATAAGTAGTGAGGGTGGGGAGGCAAGAGCTAAGCACTTAGGCAGCAGATATTCTCCTTGTGATAAGATTCTGTTTTTGTTGTGCAGCAGATTTTTAGCAATGTAATGCATACTTTCGAATTTCTTCAATTGAAAATGTTCTGTGTTGCATGTTAAGTCAGGGAGGAACTCATTTAGTTTGAATATTCCTCACCAGTCTGTGTGTGCGTGTGTGTGCATGTGTGTGTATAGGGATGATGTATTTCAGTACTCCCAGCAGCAGGTCAGGAGGTTATAATCCCCAAGTCAGACAAGATGGGATCAGTGCCGACTCAGTGGACCCAGACACATAGCTGTGTCTGCGGCTACTAGCATAGACAGAGATGATATACATCCTCTCCCTGTCTCAGTCAATAATGAAGATACTCTCATGCCCAGACATTTACTGTTCCTCCATCTTTCCTTATTCTCTTTCTGCCTCTTCCAAGTCCCCATGGACTCTGTGCCATTGCACTAAACTCACCCACGCAGAGACACGCACGCACACACACACACGCACACACACACACACACACACACACACACACACACACACACACACACACACGTAGTCATGAGGTAATCTTCAGCAAGGTTCGGTGGTTATAACTGACTGGAGCACTTAACGACTGACTCATTGTCAGAGATTTGGAGTCATTAACAGTTAAATTGTTCACACTGACTGACCAAGGCATTCATCTATGTCCTGGAGAGGGGTGCGGTGATATGGTACATATATTAACAGAGAAAATTGAAAGAAACCTTTAAAGTGTTTCCAGCTTGAAGAACACCACGCTGTGTGTGTGTGTGTGTGTGTGTGTGTGTGTGTGTGTGTGTGTGTGTGTGTGTGTGTGTGTGTGTGTGTGTGCGCACAACATCATGCCAAACACGTAACCTTTTTGAGTCAAACCGGTAAAAGCCAAATCACACAGGCTTTATTTGATTTGGCCGGAGAACAGAAGAGGCAAACATGGTGTTGATAGAGATTCCCTTACACACACAGACGCACTCACATCATCTAAGCAAGTAGAAATGCCTAAAACAACAGAAAGCTGACCACCAGTAACTACACCTATGTCACACGCTCTCACCACATTGCAACAGCAAGACTCACCATACTGTCAGACCTTAAGCTGACTTAGCTTAGTCAACGTCAACAATCTCCATAGTGCTATGTTTTATCATTTCAAATGTCAAACCTTTTAGTATCAGAAAGAGTAGAAGTACTACAGGTGAAACTGTTCTGACTGTGGTTGAATACATTTCTGAATTGAAATGTATATTTTACTGACGGAAAGAAAATCTCCTTTTCAAAAAATTCCACTGAAACACAATGGTAAACAACTGATTTAACTATTGCTGGGACTTAGTGTTGATGATGCACAGGCTATCTTCTGGATAACTGGTTGTCGGATTAAATAGTTGCCAATTAATATTCTATTCATCAACTAATCAATTAACTGAGTAGTTTTCAGGGGTTGTAAATGTGGTCATAGGTCACTGGTCTTGTGTACACTTCTCTTCAGTCCAGTTTGCAATGTACACATGTACAGCTCCTGAAGATACCATGACCTGAATGACTGAGAATCTCCACAGATATTTGAGTAACACTTTAGTATCATGACCCAGACTTTATGAAATCTTTTCCAGGAGCAATCAATAAGAAATACATCATCTACTTTTTATATTTGCTGTTCATCTTTTCAGGAAATTGGTGCATTTTTCAACTGCTGACACACTGACATAAAATAAATAAAATGCTGATTAGTATTATTTCATTATTGTATCTAACACATGGACAAATTAGTTCATGATGTCCTATAAACGATCATTTGCGTTTTGAAAACATTAATGAAATCATATTTAATGAACAGCACATTGAAGAACACTAGTTCCTGGGGCCACAAAGGAATTATTTGTGGTGAGAACCTCACACAGTCTTCTTACCAGGTGAACTCACCGTTCTCTTGCTCCAGGTAAGGAGATTAAATCTGAATACAGGGATTCTAGAGGTGTACATCAATCTGTGGTGTAGGTATCTATACCATACACTGTTGATTCAAAGCAGAAGTGTAAATTGGCCACAACCATGTGCAACGTTTGTGTAATGACCCATGTCACCCATGTCTAACGGGACATCATGGGTAAACTTCCAACACATCGTCTTTGCCTTTCTTCTCACTGACAGGACCAAAGAGCAGTGTATCGGGGACATATAGACAAGTATAGACATGTAAATGGTTGTTCAAGGGCATTTCTACATCTGTGTGAACTGTGGGAATGGAATTTTGGCCCATGCATGTCCACTCACTTCCCCAGTGACTGATATATAAAACAGAACCAGGTATAGAGGTGCAGCTTGTAAATCAGAAGAAAAGAAAATGAATGTATATTGCTGCAGTTTTTTTTTAAGTTCGCATCTGGCCTCTGGTCCTCAGTTCTCAAGTTGAATGTAAATGAAACTTTATACTAAAATCTTTTCATATTTCATATTGCAAAACTTTTTTCTCAAGATTAGAAGTTCAGCAGTGCTTTCCTTTAACAAAACATTACAGTAAATTGAATGAAAAGAATAAAAAATGAAAATATGTTGTCATTTATTAATTCTGTCCACCATGGCAAAGCCTTAAATCCTATATCCACTGTCACTCCTTTGTACCATGTGCTCATAATTGCTGTTTTGTGTCCTGGAGAATACATTTCTGAGCTCTTGCTGGAATATACATCACCAGAATACACACGGTCACTTGACACGGAATAGTGGGACAGTGAGAAAGATGAGATGGGATTGAACTCGAGGAAGTGGAGGGGTAGAAATGATGAGAGTAAAAAAAGGTTAAAGATGGACAGACGAGTTAAAAAGCGGTAAAAAAAAGAGGCTATGAGGTTGATAAGATCAAGAAAAAAATGTAGACGGGTAGCAGAGGGGGTGAAAAGGAAAGCATGAGTGAGGGAGATGGATGGATGGAGGGAGAGGGGGGCGACTGAAAAAGGGAGAGTTATGCGTTGGGTCATTATGGAGGAATGTTAATATGATTAGTGAATGACTCTGACCTCGCTGTCTGGGACTGGTGCCTGGCTGGTCTGATGACCGTTGAACGTCTGTTATACATACACACACACACACACGCACACACACACACACACACACACACACACACACAATAGAATAAGAGGATGAAAACATACATCACACACACACACACTCTCACACAAACACTCCCTCACTAGCATGTTTGATTTGTGCCTTCTTCCTTCCAGGAGGGCAGAATAAGTCAACATGTCATGACTTATTATCTGTCTTTGATGTGCATGTTTCTCTACAGTCTGCCCTGGTAAAGTTTGGGTTAAGATACAGAAGGGTTCATTGAGCTGCGGTTGTTAGGTCCCAACATACCTCTGCAATTTGTTTGTCTGAGTCCCAGGGTTAGAGACGCAAATCATCTCGAAGGTCCTGACAAAAAAAAGCAGTGGAAGATTTAATTCCATGATTTAATTCTCTGCATATCAGCCAGTAACCTCGCTGAAATTTATTGTGGTCGACAAGCTCTGGAAAGCACCACAAGAAATAGTCTTTGCTTGTTTTCATTGTCTTTGAAAAACCAGTAACCTAAACAACAGCCAAGTTCCCATGATTCTGTAATGATCCCCCTATTATTGTGTAACAACTGATTCACTGATAAAAAGACAAAGTAGTCTGTATGTTAATGTAAATCCCCTTTCACCTGACATGAATGTATTATAATGATAATGACAATAATGATAGACAGAGTTAAAGCAGTGTCAAGATTACAATAAAAAACCACATATGGTTGAAATCATGGCCAAGACCATGAAAGTAAGTTTTGAGCTGTTTTTTTTTAAGTGGATGCACTTCTTAAATATAGTGGAAGTTTGTTCCAAATCTTTGGTGCATATTTACAGAAAGCTACTTCACCATATTTCTATTTTTCAAATGAAAAATATTGTATGTGTATGAAGAGCACATGCATGCATCTCTACATTGTTGTCTCAGTGAAGCTGTGACCGCACAATAAGCATCTGTTACATGAGGTGAAGTGAAAGCTCTGTGAGAGAATCAGTGTCTGCTAATGTCTGAGGGTCAAAAGGTTAACGCAGTCATTGACTCAAGAATTAAATATAATTCACTCCATGTGTAATTACTTATAAACATTCACACTGTCCTCTCTACTTCAATGTAAACCTGTAGTTAAAGCTTGGACTTTAAATTCATTCACATGGAATCAATTATTATGTTTGAAATTCAATGTGCTGAAGCACAACGCCTGAAAAATCATTTTAAAAAAGGTGTAAGAGCTCAAATATTAGGATCAGAGCTATTGGTTTAAAATGCCCAGCTTTCTATTTGTCCGGGTTATGTACAGTAGTAAATGTTCAACACACATACACACATGCAGACACAGTGTATTGAACCAAGCCTTGTGTGTGTTTTTATCTGGCTTTTATGCACATTCAGCAGAGTGCCATATCAATATCACATGCAGAAACAGAAATGATCTTTTAATCAGCATGAAAGCCTCTCTTGTCACAGTGCTGTTGGCAGAAACGGTTGGAATAATACAGTTTACTGTGGAGAGGTCACATTCTTGGAAAACCCATCTGTGGTTTTGGCCATGGATGTGTTTAGCTCAGATCCATGAGCTACACCTGAAATCACTGTTTGTTTGTCTATGTGTGTCTGTGCGTGTATATGTGTATTTTCCTCTTAAGTAGAGCTCCTGAACTTTCATGTGCTTATGTTTTATCAATTCTAGAATTCTGTTTAGCTCTCATGACTTCTGTTCAGACTTGGAGAAAGACAGACAAACATGCAGACAAACACACAAAGCCTTGTGCAGGTTTGTGTGTGAAGAGTGATGAGTTTTGGTCCAATGGAGAGTGTTATCACTTCTGGCCACTGCACTGTGGACAGGACTGATAGCCAAGTGCCATGAACCTTTGTGTCTGTGTGTCTGTGTGTGTGTGTGTGTGTTTTTAGATTGTTGGCTCAGCTGTGTTGTCGAGGACATACACACCTCTATGTGTCAAATATGAGTACCTGTGTGCATGCTGTACACACACTTTTGTCACTGTGTCAGCAAGCAAGGATAAAGTGTGTGTGTGTATGTGCGTGTGTGTGTGCAGTGTGTATGTGAAGATTGTCAGCGATTCCTAAAGCAGCGTGCAGCTCTTGAGCTTCTGAGAGAGAAATATCTGACGATGAAATATGGTGAGTCATCTTGTAGATAAGACAAACTGAGAGGTGGATGGAGAGAGCGGAGCAGCGATGGAGAGACATACAGTAGTAAGAGTCGTGAGTTTCAGTATAAGAGCTGGTTTGAGGAACTCAAGGTGTCAAACGACAGTGAGTGAGTCGACCTTCAGACGATTGTGAGGAACATCAGCATTAGTGATGCAGACAACCTCCTGGAGTATTGTACATATGTGCAATATCAGCTAGCTGAGGAGCTGCGTTGGTTTATTATGATATATCCTCTTAGGTGAATTTCTGCTATTGGTTGTGGTCAGAGGCGGGATTTAATCTCAAACCTGCATTTTTCGGAAATGAAGGTTTTCCCTTTCGCAGCTCTGCCCTCAGGAGAATAGGGTTGTGTAGCAAGGACCTGATATAATATATCACAATATATTGTGATACAATATGATACCAGACAACAACAACAAAAGTACAATAATATGACTCCTCATCGGTTTCCATCGGTGCACATTTACCACAAAGTTTAATTAATGTTTGTGGGTGCAGGACTATTGATAGACTATCGATGGATGTGTGTTTCGTTATTGTGACAGTCAGCTGCATTGATATGTTCCCACAGCCCCACAGGAGAATGTGATTGTCATGGTGTAACCCACCTCTTCCCTATATTGTGAGCTGGGATAAGCAACCCTGCACAGGATTAAGAGGTGAACTTCAAATTGATTGATAGCATTAGGAGAGAGTGAGCAGTTTATTTCAGGTACAGGTCATGAGTCCTGATGTTGTTAGGTTTGATTACATTTAGATTTAAGTTCTCATGACTTCGGCCCAGACTGAGAAAATATGCCAGGTAAACACACACAGGCGGCTCTGAGGTTTGTCTGGGTTGTGGCTACTTTGATGGCTTGTGTTTCTTTGACATGCCACCATGCATAGAAAATCAAATCTACATTCATGTACACAAACATACTACGTATACAAGATTGTGAAATGTTTTTCTCTTTAATTTTTGTTATTATTGCAACAATTGCATTTTTCTCTATATATGTATTGTACTCCTGTCACCACAGATGAACTTTGACGCCAGTGAAAATGAATTCACCACTGAAAGAAAATGTCCAGTAAGAAAGTGCTATCTTTAAAAGAGACGAAAGAGAGGAAACTCAAGTCACATGCTGAGATAGTGCGAGGCTGAGCTTATGTAACTGTGGCATTCCAATACAGCTGTCCAAAATGCTGACTGAAAGAAAGTCAGTTTCACTTAATGTTTTCTGTGATAAAGAATAGACATACTGCTAAAATGCTGGGAGAATTTTCACTCCAAATCAGTGTAACTAGTGAGGCAGGGAGAGAGCTTTTCAAGTTCCACTGCGCTCTGCGTTCTGTGGCGCTTCCTCCACACGGCTCAACTGATTTTTTTTCCAGCCCAGTAATATTTATGCCTTTCCATTTAATATTCAAATTTTCACAGTTTGCCAACTTTACTTGAAAGAGCTTTTGATCAAATTAGGCTTAATGGACAAGAAGTCACTGGCCTGCCCTGGTGATTTTTATTAGTTTTAAAGCAAAGCAGAGATAGACAGGAAAGTGATTAAGAAAAGAAAGTAAATTGAGTTGGAGCTGTGTAATGCAGCCATAATAAAAATCAGACACAGACTGCTGCACATTGGAACCTAGTTTTTGGCTCCACAAAAAGTGAAATCATCTTTAAGTTGCAAATTATCCCAATGTAAGATGTTTATGGTTTTGAAGGGAACGTCCACCGTTATAATATAAAGCATAGTTTTCTTCCATGTTAAAAACTGGCAGGTTAGCACTTTGGTTCCCTTTTATTTCCTCTGGTAGCAACAGAAGTCTCCCAATGGTAAATGGAGAGATTTGGTTCCAACTGTTAACTCAAAACTAGCCAACCTCTTCAGTGAAGATGTCTCAATGTGTTTGGGCATTCAGGCCAAGTCCCTCACACACACACGAACACACACGCACTCACACACACACACACACACACACACACACACACACACACACACACACACACACACACACACACACACACATACACACACACACACTCACACTCAAACCTCATCCTCTTTCGCTCTCCATCTTCTCTCCTTCTCTGTCCTCCCATCTGTGAGTTCAGATGAACAGAAGTCTCCCGGGGCTTTTCATTGGCCGAGCTCCACACTAAGAGGCGAGCTAATTGGCCAGCTGGGGCCCAGCCGGTTGTTGGAGACAGGGCATTGGCCGAGAGAAGGGTCAAGTGACATGTCATTGGTCAGATTGGCTGGTAACCTGGCAACACTTCAGGCCATCCCACTTGAGAAAAGCCTGGTGAGAAGAAAAAAAAAAAAAAAGAAAACAGGAAATGGCTGGTAATTCTAATTTTGCAAAAAGCTTTTCTGAAAAACTGTCAGTTAATTTGCAGCTTCTCAGAGATGTAAAAGTGAGTAATTGTGGGAGTTGCAAGTCCTTGTGTGAATTTGCAAAAACCCTCAATCATTAAGTCCTAAAATTATGCGGTCCATCCTAATTCTTCCTAATTTCTGTCATTACGTAAGGAATGGAGGAAAATCTGCAGTGACTGCTTGTGACAGTTTTTGCAATTTCTCTAATCATCCACATAAGCATCGGAATTACATTATTTTTAACAAATTCAAACTATAGTAAAATTGATAAATGCTTTGATGAAATATAGTTTTGTTCGGTTGTGGTGCTCATCTTGACTCATTGTCCTGATGTCACAGCATTGAGGTAAACAGCTTCACATTTGTCTTAAATTCTGTAAAACATTGCTCATGATTATCTGCACAACTGAATAGTTTTCTCCATTTAATTAAATTTAATACATTAACAAGTGTTGTGTCAAGGCCCCCTTATGAAACCACATTAGGATTTTTGTTTATGTAACAAATTATACACAATAAACATCAGTCCGCTATATATGCCTCATATTTAAATTTTCTTTCATCAAACTCATGGAGGAATCAAAAGAAAACTTGCAAAGTTGAATTAAATGTGAAGGTATAGCTTGCTGCCGCACTTTTTTATTATAACACGATAGTATAGACTCAATTATTTAATATGTTCTTTTTTTAGTTAAGGTTGTGGAATAATTGGGATTTGGATTAAAAAGAATCAAATAGCAACAAAAAAAAGTAACACCTTTTGTCCAGCCCAATCCTCCGTATATGAGCTCTATCAAAATGTGACACATCCAACTTTGCTACTCAGAGACATTCATTCATTTTTCACAAAGCCACAAGACGCTCTTGTTAGGAAACACAGACATAGATGATTTAAAATGTTTGACCAAATGCTCACATTTTTTTGTGTAAGGACAGGATCCACAGTCAGAAAAAGAGAGACACAATCGTCTTTCTCTCCTTCACTGTAGGTTAATATCAGTCCACCTTCAACTTTTTATTAAGTAGCAGAGTGAGCTAATCCTGAGGAAATGAGAGGTTGAGGTTAGTCACCAAGGATTAGTCTGGTCCCAGGACATCAAACGTTCCATTCCCACCCAGGAGATAATCATAGCCAGGTAAGCCAGGAAATTAAGTGACTGCCTTTCAGAGGGTTTCTAATCCCCATCTTGCTCTCTCCTTACATTTCTCATTCTTTCCCATCCATCCTACTTTCTCTAATTCGGTTCTCTTCCTCTACCCCACCTGGACTCGAGCTGAGTCTACGTCCTGTCCAATCTGCTGCAGACTGCTTATGTCTGCAAGATTACTTCCATCTCTATTTCCAAGAGGGTATGTGATAGATGACACCATCCAACCTTGTAGTGAAGGTGATATCTGACCCTCCAGCCAAGTCAGAGCTTCTAGACAAATTGAAAACTGTTCAATGTTGTTTCCCATCTCTCTGTCAGGATTTTCTTTTTTAATTTGTGTACAATATCCAGAGATTTCACACTGTATCCCAATCAATGCACTCTATAGAAAGATAGACAACATGTCTCCTCTGTACCCCACTGTCTAGAAACGAAGCCTAAATAACCTGGATGTGACTGTTGTCATCTTGAGCTGAATACATCATTTGGCGTCAGAGTCTGCACAGTAACGATAAAGGGATGCAACCATGGTAGCAAGGTCCCACCCATACATATGCTCAGCCAATCAGGAGTCAGTCTCTGTTAATCATGATGCTTTATCCTGTTTTTGACATCAAATATGTAATTGCACAAACATTGTTTTGATAAGAGCTTTCTAAAATGTTTTATCTAACAAGTGTTTTAACTTTTTAGTTTGGGCCATGTCCTATTTGCTAACATGGATGAGGCAGTTTTGTTTTTTTTATCTATTCTGCAGCCGGACACCAGCTGATGATTGAGACGCTTGGTTTCACTTTTGTAAGCAGTCATTTCATATACAGTTTGTGGCCCAACCTTTTCAGATACATCATGAAAGTAGTTTAAATGCAGTTTACTCGATTTCTAGAAAATGTTGATTACTAGTAGGAGAGGGTTTGGGACGGATCATGTGATTTAATTCAAGAAAGATTTGCAGAGATCCACAGAAAGAGCAACTGACCTTGGGCTTTGTGTGTCTGCACATGTGTACATGTTATCAGGTCCACATGTCCAACAAAAACCCAGCACAGCAAGTGGATTCATGCATCTTTCCAGAGCATGTCATCCCACATAAAAGCAAATATTGCCTCCATTTTCCACACTTCTTACTCCACTTCTTTCTAGTGCCCAGTGTGTCTCATCCTTTTACATTTACACAGTCATACACAGAACATACACAGGACATACAAACCTGGCTGCAACAACCAAAACAACCTTGAACACATGTAGTACATTTAAGAGAGCCAATATTATTATTATTTCATCATTATGTGTGTTTCTTATCTCAGGTTTGTATAACATTAATAATGTGAAAAGACACCGCCATCCCAGATTCATAATTAGTGTTGTGTTTCAGTCCCTTTAGTCACTCTGATAAAATACCTGGGGATTGATGACAGGTTTGAATGTGTGCAAGAGATCAGTGGATGTGAGGAGAGACTCAAACTGCTCAGGATGTCTGAAGAAATGAGAACAGAAGAAAAACAGAGGAGATGAAATAGGAAAGGAAGCGATGTAAAAGACTGAGAGGACAAGATATAAAACATGTTGAGACTGGAACAGTGCGACAGAGGAGACAATAGGAGAGCAGAGGTCAAGACTGACATGAGATTAGAAGACATAAAAAATATCAGAAATATGGGGACGGAATCAAAAGACATCCCGGCCATCACTACCCCCCCCAACTGGAGCCAATCATCTGAGAAAGGAAGAGAGTGTGTGAGGGAGGCAGTGAGAGAGAAAGTATCACTCTCATCCTATTACTGCTCCATCTAACCTGCCACTGAAGCCACCTGCTCCCACTGTCACACGCACTCACACACAAATAGAAATGTAAAATAAAAAATGTATATATTTTCAGCGTGCACACAAAGCTACACTCAGTAGGAATGTGGCTGTGCTGCTCTTATGTGCTTATGCTAAGTCCTGCTCCTGAGATATCATAGAGAAATAAATAAATAATTCAAGAATCCACAAATGCAGCGCAGGTTTTTCTACCTAAGGCGCTGACATTATGAAAATGGCAGAAGGGGTAGAAATGTAACTTTCTCTCATCTTTGCTGTCTCCGTCCTCTCCCCCATCATCTGTATGTCTCTGTCAGGTAAAATTGTGTCCCCTTTAACCCACACCTCTTTTTTACTCTCCCATATATCTCTCTCGTGCTCCTTCCACCCTCTCCGTCTTCCTTGGAATTCACCTTTCTTTGTTCCCCCTAATCCTCAAAGGGGGGAACTTTTTTAAGTCCGGAAGTTTGGGCTGGAGAGACGGAGTTAGACACACAGATGGGGAGTAGGAGGGGAGAGGGATATACTATCTGGGTGGCAGGAAGGGGGCTTAAAGGTAACCAAATTATCTGGCTTCTCTTTTTTTCAGCTCCCCTTCTCCTCATCCCTCTCTCTGTCCCGCTATATATGCCACCATCACCCAGACTCTCTCTTTTTCTCTTTCTCCGTCCTCTTATCAACTACCCACCTTGCACTTTCAAGGACAAGCTTAACTGTTAAGAACACTAAGGATTGGATAAACGTTGTGTGTGTGTGTGTGTGTGTGTGTGTGTGTGTGTGTGTGTGTGTGTGTGTGTGTGTGTGTGTGTGTGTGTGTGTGTGTGTGTGTGTGTGTGTGTGTGTGTGTGTGTGTGTGTGTAAGGGTTTTAGATGTATGTGAGATTTTGTGTCTGCTCCATCTTCTAATTTTATTTTTTAAACTGCCTATATATGTATCTAAGTCATTGCAGGGATGTGTACTTGATATGGTGTGCACACACATTAATATTATATATGTGTGTGTGTGTGTGTGTCTGTGTGTGTGTGTGTGTGTGTGTGTGTCGTTCTCCAAAAGCTTTGCAGCAGAAACTAATCCAAGCCTCTCTGCTATCGCCTTACCTTCCTTCTTACTATCGTTTATTTATCCCCATCTCTCTCTCTCCCACCACTTTACTGTTTACCTTCTCTCTCTGTCTCTTTCATTTATATCCCTCACTTTTCTCACTCCTAAAATATATGTGTATATAAAATAAACACACACTTACAGAAATAGCTACAGGAAGATTATATTTCAATGTTCAGGAACAGAACGTGTTAACACATCCCTATAATGGGGACTCAATTCCCATCTAGGGACAAAAAGTTAGTCCTCCCTTAAAGAACAACATTTGTCTGTGTTTTCACACCTAACTTGTTTCCAACCTGTTCAAATAACCTGGAGTGTTTGCCCATATAGTGCAGTATATTTGGGCTTGTGTGAAAGCTCTCCGTTGAACTCTGGTGCAGACTAAACAGCCGGAGACAGTGTCAGTCCGTTTCCAAGCCGACTTTTCTGTTATTTATTGCCTCAAAACAAAGCAAGCCACCCACATAACTGTGTGAGTAGATGTGTGATTTGGACATAAATTCACAAACTAAAGGTCAAGGTAATTTGTTAATAATGGTATTACATCGTGCTGATGGTATTGTTGACTCAGTATGATATGAAACTAGAAGGGCGCTCTGAGAGTGCATATCTCTAACAAGGCTAATGCCCTCTCACCATGTCAAGCAGTTAATTATCTAGGCTGTGGCGACCAACCTTAATCTAATTTGTCCCACCACAGTTTCATTATGAACCAACCAGAATTCTAACCCTTTACATGCTCCATGCTTTATCATCCATAAAGTTGTGGGAAATTTGGTGCTTGTGCATGTGCACCCCTTCTATGCACAGAGAAATTCAAACAAAATTCCTACATCCACCCCTGACCCATGCTGCATCCTTACACCTAGTTTCTGGGTTTCTGTCCAGTGGTTTTTTGCGTAATCCTGCTAACAAATAAACAAAACAATAATATTACCTCCTTGGTGGACATAATGAATATGTCACAAACAACGACGAAAAAGCAAAATGCAAGGAATTAGGGGAAAAAATGAATTAACATGCACTTGACATTTACACAAAGTTTTAATATCATTATGAGACAGCACAGCACCTGAGAAATTGAACAGTGAAAACTTTATTGTCAGGCTGCAGCCTCTCCTCCCTGACAAACACAGACAGCACAGACAGCGAGGAGGTGTAGACCAGTGAGGACAGAACATTTTACTTGAGTTTCTACACAGTAAACACAAAGAAAACCAATGCAAGTAAAAGAAAATAATAAGGGTCTTTTATCACAATACCTGTTCAGCAAGAATTAAACATGTAGAAAAGTTATATTTATACAGCTCACATCCACCACAATATGTTTTACACAAGCGTACTGACTCACAAACAAGCTGAAAGTAAAGCGTCCTGTCTGTAAACATCTTGCTTCGTCTTCCACATTCCTTCAAGTTTTAAGATACAAATCTGTGTGCATGTGTGTGTCAGCATGTGTGCGTATGTGTCTTGTGTTCCTTGCTTGATAACTTTTAAATGCCATTTTTAAAAAAAGGAATTAATTTGATTGATAGGTCTACGTACTGATCTGCATACAAACACACACACCCTAACTTAATATGCAGTCTCTTCCACTCCCCTCACAGACCTACACTAAATAAACAGGATATGCTCTGCATTAAGTAGTATTAATCGCTGTATTCATGGGAGAGTCTCTAAGCTGCGTGCTTTGGGGAAAATTGACCTTCTGTGGTCTTAATTGTACCAGAGGCTCAACAGCGCTGTGACATTTAACTGTGCTCCAGTCTTAATTCTTAGCCCTTTATTCTAGTGCTTTGCTGACATTTCAGTAGGACGAGGGTTTGTGAATAAAGCTCTTCGGTGCTTCTTTGGTGCTGTAAATAAACAAGCAAATTTCCTCATGATTATTTTATTCCTTCACTATCTTCCTCTGCTTTTTCTGTTGTCCATCACTCTCACTCTGTGTCTCAGCAGGGCCGAGTGAGATTTTACAATCCAGCCGCACAAAATGACCAAAATGGTTTATGTGTGCAGAGGTCTTGTGGGGCGGTTGATCAATAGCAATGACTCAGCGATTACTTTGCTGGGGCTGGTGCAGGTGCTGAGATTTATGGTTGTGAAACTTCACTGTCAAGCCCACAGCTTATACAGTGTTTTTTAAGTTCGTCCACACACACACACACACACACTGCACCACCCACTTAAACATATTTTTGTTCACTCAAAGATGAATCACAATGCTACAAGCAGTTGAATAACAGTCCGATGGATTTTATTTCAAAGCTCACATACAAAATGTGTGAAGTTTGTTTTTTTAATCTTTGGTCTTTTCTCATTAATTCTGATCTAGCTTACCAATTCAGTATATGGATATGCTGTATGTTTGGTTTTATATTTGCTTTAAAAGAATACTGTCATATTTCAGGAAAGGCCCCTTTATTCCTGCCAGCTGACTAACAGATGAGAAAATGTATAGCATGTGTATGGTTAGTATGAAAATACAACCTGGACAGTTAGCTTTGCTTAGCTCAAAGACTGGAGACAGAGGGGAAAGGCTTGTTTGTTTTTCCAAAGGCAACAAAATCCCCCTACAGGCTAGAGGAAGAAGAACTGAAAACTGAATTGGCCCGAATTCTATTCAGTGTCATTGGGTGGCATTTAGGAGTCGGTAATATGTCCAAAGTCCAAGTGGAATGGAAAGGCACTGCAGTATGAGTTTGTTGATGTTGGGGAAATGGTGTGTTTAGGGAGGGAGAATGAGAACTGTGAAATCAACTGCATCTTTATTCTGAAGAGGACAGGAATGTTATTGCATTTTGGTTTCCATATTAATTAAATAATGAAGACATACCTTATTAATTGCTGCACTTAAAGTGCTGGCATGTGAATTTTCTAATGAGGGGATGAGAGTTAGTGGCATCAGTGTATTGGCAAATGTGTAGATTTTCCCAAAATATCCCTTTCACAAAACAGAAATCTAGAAGTCATCAGCCTATGATGCTAATGATGATGCATATGTAAATCAGAATGGAGCGGCGGACAAGTCATACTGTCGTTCACTTTAGCCCAGAGAGTTAGTGAGGTTAACACACTGTCATTAGAATAATGATGAGCTATGGAAAGTCAGAATAGTTCGTGTGTGTGTGCAGAGGTGAACTCGTATGTGAATTAGCATGTTCTTGTGGCTGTGCTTGTCGACTCGCTCTACTTTAGTGCTACTTTGTCAAGAGGCTGTAGTAATTAGCTGGAGAAAATGGATGGCTTTTCACCAGCAGCTGCAATTACTGGCTTCTCCAGAATAAATGAATGGATGGAAGGATGGTATACAGTGAACAGATGGAGAGTTATAGAGAGAAGAATAAATATAGGGTGTTGAGTCGGAGGGCAGGGGTGAATGAATGGAGGGAAGTGTGCATGGATGGGTAGAAGAGACATGTTGTCTTGTTTTTTATTACTTGAGTGACAGTCACAACTCATTGCCTGTGGCCAGAGGTTATTACTGGTGTAAACTAAATTTAATACGTTTTGAAAAGAAAATTCGAAAAAGAAAATACAAATCAACGTCTGCTACCAAATTACTGGATTTTTCTTAATGTGTGTCAAGCTTCAAACACAGGAGACAGGTGTTATGGCTTTTCTCCCACACATGAGATTAAGGTAACATATTAATAATATCATTTTGGGTAACAAGGTGCATTAATCCCAATAAACACACATCTGATGTGGGTGTGCAAGATTAGGTATGTGTTTGTTTATGCATGGACCTCCTTTTCGTACTGTTTGTGTGTGTGTGTGTGTGTGTGTGTGTGTGTGTGTGTGTGTGTGTGTGTGTGTGTGTGTGTGTGTGTGTGTGTTCAGTACTAAGAGCATGCCTTGGGTGTAATAATCACAAAGAATGGCCTTCAATATGAACTGGTGACAAAATCCTACTAGCACACAGCCAGCTGTTGTAATTCTCTAAAAAACAAACCTGTGTCGAATCTGAGTAAAAGTTTTAACAATGAAATAATAAAAACAATTATAACGCTGGTGGCTATAAAAACATTTTGTACTGGTTTTTATGCTGTAAAAACTGTGCCCTGATGAGAGCTACAAAACAGTATTGAAAGTATTTCAAGGAAATAAATGTATATTTATAAGTGATATTAAAGATATTTTGATAAATAATTTTGCACTTTAATAATAGGAGAATATAATTATGTCAGATATAATTGTAGCTATAGTGTAACTTTGTTTTATTTGGGTTACTCTAGAGAACTTTTTGAGAAACGTATAAAAGCATTTAGATCAAATGTAGGCTGATTAACATTGTTACACAACTGTGTGACTGCAACAGTGACTGTAAATTGCAGAGACACAAGCTCTCCTTTTAAAAAATAACACAGTACAGAGTGTTGATTACCTTGCTCCAACAGACCATTTTCGATTTAGCGTACAGGTACAAGTTGGGTAGCAAGACAGTTAATTTTATAATATGGCTAACTTTAAATATAAATCATATACAAAATGTAAAGATGACAGTCCTGGTCAAAGGTTGACTCGTGATTGTTCGAGTGTGTGTATCAACGGGACTTTGCTATCGTAGCTCCATCCCCTGATAGCTACACTAGCATTCATATTATTTACAGTCTGTGATATGTCCCTGATTCTTTATTACAAACCGCATGTGGATTTTTTCTGAAAGCAGGAAGTTTAGCGATAAAGTATTTCAAGCCATAATTATAATGTGTGAATTCACCACAGACAGCAAAGTCATCTTAACATGCACATCATCATTATTTTGCGATTTACAGTCACAGACTTCATCAGTTGGCCCTCATCCAAATACACTCATGTGCAACTGAATACACACAAACATACATTGGGTATATACGCACCGCAGTTCAATACACACACACGCACACACACACACACAAAGGGATCGCAGCCTATTCAGAACTGTGTTTTAATTGAGTCAGCTCAAAGTGCTGGCTGAGCAGAGCGATATGTCTAATACGGATTAGAACCAGCCTTCCCTTATTCATCGATTTCTGCTGGGGTGGGAGCCTGGGTGGGGGGGCACCATGGAGGGAGAACGGAAAAGGGAGCAAAATCATTTTTTATCGATGTACAGGAGGAGAAAGGACACTGGAAGCAAATAAAGACATGGACTGAGAGTAAAAGAAACATATGGAAAGAGGAAGGGGAAGCAGTTGTAGAAGAGGGAGCCCTCCACCTCAAAAGTGAACAGGAGAGATAGAGATTACACTGTTCCTTTTTGGTCGTGATTGATTTTAGGAAGGGAGTATTGCAAGACAACTGGGAAAGAGGGATGGAGCAGAATGGAAGAGAACATGATTAAAAGAGAGTTGTAAAATCAGTGATAGATGGAGGGAACAGGAGGTGGAAGATGGGGTAAGACAATATCACATTGAAAGAAAACGATTTGACATTACTCAGAGGAATGCTTTATTTTATTTATCAAGAGCTGGTTGATGAAGGGAAAAGATGAGGTGCGTACAGGGCGAGATGCATCGAGGAAGAGAGGATGAAAGAGAGATGTGAGAAACGGAGAGGGGGATGATGAAGGGGTGAAGGAGAGGACAAAACGTGTTGAAGAGAGAGGAGGAAAAAAAGAGACTTCACATTTGGGCTAAGTGGTCTGATTGAGGCGGTATGCAGCCACCAAATACTTCATGTCGATCTAAATCCCTTTGAAATCCTTGAAACAGCTAGAGTGAAAAGGATGGTACGTTTGAGTTTGAGTGTGTGTGTGTGTGCGCTCGTGAGAGAGATAGAGCAAGACAGAAAAAAAAACGTGAGGAGAGAGAAAGACTGAGTGTGGTGTGTTTTATGGGTAAATTGAAGGGTCTGGTGAAAGGAGAGAGATGAGCCCCTCTTACAGTGTGTGTTTCTGTGCAAGTCTGTGTGTGTGCATTAATTTGTGACAGTGTGTGCGTGTGTGTGTGTGTCAGTATCAGTCTCTTCTGCTTGATTTGCGCGCTCTCCTCCTTGCCTCTCCGCTGCTCGCTATGCCGTGAAATGGTTTTTCACTAGACCATTACCCCAACCAGTGTGCTACGCTCAGTCCTCTGTGAGAGAGAGAGAGTGTGTTTTAAGTGTGTGTGTGTGTGTGTGTGTGTGTGTGTGTGTGTGTGTGTGTGTGTGTGTGTGTGTGTGTGCATATGCACCTGGAGAGAGAGTAGGTTGTGTATTTGGCTGCTTGCATGAGAGAGGTCTTATATGTGAACAGTAGCTGCAGTTCAAAGATAAAGTTTTCCTTTTTGTTTATGTGTCGGGAAAATGGATTGTGTTCACTTGTTGATACAAGTTTGCATGTAGCTCGATGTGCCTGTGTGTGTGTGTGTGTGTGTGTGTGTGTGTGTGTGTGTGTGTGTGTGTGTGTGTGTGTGTGTGTGTGTGTGTGTGTGTGTGTGTGTGTGTGTGCATTAGAGGAAAAAGAGAAGGTGTGTACAGTGTGTCCCCCACAAGCTCAGCTGTCCTGCACTGTACTCCTGTCACATTTACGAAGGCTGAGAGTAAACTAACATCCAACATCTCCCTCTGACTCCCCTCTGTGTGTGTGTGAGTGAGTGAGTGAGTGAGTGAGTGAGTGAGTGAGTGAGTGAGTGAGTGAGTGTGTGTGTGTGTGTGTGTGTGTGTGTGTGTGTGTGTGTGAACACACAGCTACAGACTAATGCCATGCAGCTGTATTGTAGCTGGCAAGACATTGAGCACAAAAACAACCTGGGGGATCTTGCTTTTTGGGATTGTCACATTTTTCATTATTGTCATGTATTTTGTTACCTTGGCCTAAAAAAAGTTTTTCTCAGTGCAAAAATGTAAACACAAACTGGATTCACTGAAACGTGTCTCATGGTTTCTTGTGCATCAAACACCATTATATATTTATTTGTTTTATTTTACTGCATCTATTCTCAATCTAATGTTGCTGCACCTTTAAACAGAAATGTACAAAAGCTTTGACACAAAGTACACATACACACACACGTTATTCTCTTTAGTTATTTGTCATGCTTCCATACACTCCCTCACTTCATATGCACGCATGCACATTCATTAGACGTTCATCTGTTTGTGTTTGCTCAGCATGAGGCGTCACACAGTAATCTGCTCTTGATCATGAGTGTGGCAACAAACAGCCTCACACACTTGAGCAGAAGAGCTTCATACCACATATTCACTGACTGCCTGCCTTCAGGATCTACTGCATTTTAAGGGATAATGCGAGAAATGCTGTTTTTATTTTGACTTTATGACACCAAATCCTATGAAAAGACTGAAGACCTATAGTAGAATGATCCAGCTAACAGATATTAGAGCTCTCATCATAGCTGGATATGTCTCATTACCATGGTCACGGCTCTGATGTTTAATAAAATGCCACATTCAACCATGATAAATACAGAAATTTGTATTTATCAACAGCTAAATGCAGCGTTTACTCTCAATTGAGTAACATTTGTGATGACCTCGTTATAAAATATAGTTTGGAACCAGTGGGCTCCGCCTAAGAGCCACAATCAGGGTGGGGGGTCAGAATAAAGCATTCCAATCATAGGCCGTATATAATGATGGATGACAGCTCCCCTAATGTGAGTCCAAGTCTGGCTGCAGCATAAAACCTGCCTCCTCCCTGTTAGCAGGTGGGACATTGACCTTAAAGTTAAAGCAAATGCTGAATAAAGATTGGGTTTCTATCTTTTTAGGTAGTTCTTATGACACTGACATTTGTCCAAGTATTCATATTTCCAAAATGTTTGGTTTTGATTAGTTATTTGATGCCTATTTGTTTGGTCGAGAGCGTGTATTGTCGGGACCTCGATACCACGGCACAGACTCCAGGCTCCAAAGGTGCAAGATGGCAGCATTTGTGTGTGAGATCTTTTAGCTTCTTTTCTGGAGAGTGGGAGGAGGTGGAGATGCATCGTCCATCTTTGGATAAAGTTCATTGTTCCTCTCTTTTGATGGGATTCCTTGACGACAGGCAAAATGTGGACTAATACCTGCTTTATCCCTGAGGGACAGTTCTATGAAATCTATTTAACCCCTCTCTCTTCAACACTTCCCTCCCTCTCTCTTTTATTTCCTTTCTTCATTACTCTGCTTTTTCCTCACTCCCTGAGTCATCTCTCAGTCACCACCAGATGTTGCAGTCCTTCCCCGTCACATCTCACCTCTCTCTTTTCACATCTTGTTTAAATCGTGTCTCTAATTTCCCTTTCACCTCACTGCTCTGTCGTCCATCTTCACCCCATGCGCTCCCTTGTTTTCTAATTAATTCACCTCTCCTCTCTCCTCCTGCCACCGCTTAAAAGCCCTCATATCTTTCTATTTCTCCCTCACCTGCTCTCGTGAACTCATTTGCTTCTCATTCACACTATCCTTTATTTTTCCCCATCTTCTTCTCATTCTTTCACTCAGCCACTCTGTTCCCTCTTATTATACTGCGGCCTCTCTCCCTGAGATATTGAAGCTGTAACGACAGGTGTTCAAAAGAAAGCAGGACCAGCAAACTTTTTTTCATGTGCCTCCTGGCATCATTCCCTTGAATGCAGACAAAAGAGTAGAGATGGAGAGAGAAGAAAGTCTGTAATATTTAATTCTCAGCACCTTTCACATGTACCGCCTTACCTTGTGTCAAGTAGAGAAGAAGGACCAGGTTTTCTACGAAACCTTCAACCTTTTGTCTTCATAGCTTGCGACACACACATGCACTTCACCCTCTGTCCATTATGTTCCTTTGGATTTAATCTCCCTCCTTTTCCATGAGTGGAAACATGGACAACATGGTAGAAAGAAATAGTATGTTATGTATGTGCTATGCACAAAAACAGCCTCATTTTACAGCAGCAGAGGTGTAATGGATTACATTTGATGGGATTTTTTCAGAGACTCTTCATCACATATAGACCCTGAAGGGACTCTGTAATTCTGCACATTAGTCGTATTATATTTATCAGCCGAGTTGAGCGTTCGTGCAGAGTTACGACAGTCAGTCATTTCCACTCTCTGTCACTGCTTATTCTATTGAAATGAGTCTCGTTTACAATATTAAGTTACCAAAAAATTGGCATGTGTGCGTGTCTGCATGTGTGTGTCTTTGGATTTGTGTGTGTTAATGGAGCTTGTTGAGGTTGTCGTTGGGGGTTTAGTCGGCTCCTTTAAGGAGCGCCGCGGCAGCTGGAATCTCCCCAATGAATAGACCGGGATAATCTCTGACAGAGAGAGAGAGACTGTGTGTGTGTGTGTGTGTGTGTGAGAGAGAGAGAGAGAGAGAGGGGAATGGAGAGAAGGAAAGGAAGAGAAAACTAGATGTGAGGACGATGGAGAGACAGAGTAAGAAACATTCAACTGTCAGCAGCTCGACTTAATCTTTTCTTTTCCTCAAAATGGAGATGACATGTGACTCTGTATGCTTGTGTGTGTGTGTGTGTGTGTGTGTGTGTGTGTGTGTGTGTGTGTGAGCAAGAAGACTGCATCCTGTAATGAAGTAACCCCCCTACACCCCCCCAAAAAAAAACCTCAGAAGACTGAAACTCTGACTCTAAATCCCTAACTTGCCTTAGTCAATCCTAAATTACCCCTGTATCACAAACACACTCTAACTACCAACAGTTTCATTGAACTTGCCGCAGGTGATTTATATCATTTTTAAAACCAGAATGAGCTCATACCTTCGCTAAGGCCCAACAGTTCCCTAATGAAACCACATTTAAACCCACCAGATCCAGATTTTTATTTGGATCTGCACCTAATTGGATACTGTCATAAATCAAACCGTCACAACATCCTTGCTTTCTGCTTTCATGGTGAAATTGTTAAACTAAAAGCCTGATCATGCAATGGTTTAGAAAGTGTTAAAACATTTATGGATTAGCCGCTTTGTCTGGATCCATGCCAAAATTGTATGGATTCTTGGCCCAAGTCCCATCCCTCCACTAAGTTTGGTAGAAATCTGTTCAGTAGATTTTGTGTAATCCTGCTGACAAACAAACAAACCAACCAGCCAACAAATGGACAGGACTGAAAACATAACCTTGGCCGATGTAATTAAATACATATACTAACCAGTTGTTTCTCTTCACCAGATGCCAGGCAGAGGGGCAGATCCTCGGTTGGCACCACGTTATGAAGAGGTGGAGCGTCAATATGCCTCCTTACCAAGGTACTGCTTCTTCTCTCCTCTCCTCTAATTAAATAGTCTGGTTCCTTTTCTTCATATCTCTTGAGGCCTCCGTCTCAGCCAGGAACTCACCTTACCCACCCTTGGGAATACACACTCATACAGGGGTTGAAAACTGAGCCCTGACTCCTGGATCTGTTTTCCCACCAGTGTTTCCCATTAATTAGTGGCGGTCCACCACAGTTTTATAATGATTTGAGAAAATGTTTCAACTTTCTTTAGAGTGTTTTATTTTTTTGATTCAGTGGAAATGTTTTTTTCTTGATTTCCGACAAAATAACAATTTCAACCATCTCACTCTCCCAGAAATTTTGCATTTTGCCTAGTTTCCATTTTTACAACTAAGTGTCATCTAATGTTTTATCAGAAAAATTGCCACTTAACCTGAAACTCTAATTCATTATCTTGATTTTATATTTGAGTCTGTATTAAAATGTTTCTTGTACTCTCCTCTCTTTTCACTTTTGTCACTTGTCATTTTTCAAAAAACTTTTACACTTCAACATGTCCATTATCAGTGTAAAATTATTTTTAAATCTAAAAATGAAACTTGTTCAAGTTAAGGTAAAAGTTACGAGCCTCTTCTCACATCGTGTTGTTTTGCCTCTAACTGCCAACACCTCGGCAGCCTAACAAGTCACCATCAAACAAATGTTTGTTTGTGTGAGTGTGAAAGAGAGAGAGAGCGAGAGAGGAAGTCAGTAATAAGTGGAATGACAGACAGAGGATTTGAAGGTTGGAAAGTTTATAGCCAGGTTCCCACCCCTGTTAAAATGGTGAGAGATGGCTATTTCACACCTCTTTCGTCTCTCTGTTTCTCTCTCTCTCTCGCTCACTCTGTGTATGTGTGTATGTGTGTGTGTGTGTGTGAGATAGAGAGAGAGAGAGAAAGGGAGGGAGGGAGGGAGGGAGAGAGAGAGAGAGAGTATTCCTGTGTGTGGGTGATGACTTTGGCAGATGGGAGCGAGAACAGTGATGATAGTTTTGAGGTCTGGCTGTGGTATCTGAAAAGCCTTGGGAAATTTGACACACACTCGCATACACACACACATACACACACATACAGTACACCCTGTCTCTGTTTCCACTTTCAGACATGCACTGTAGTCCATAAATGCTGTACCAATTTTACATGCAGGCCTCGTGTTTGAAAAGTGCCCCCTCGTCATTTTTCTCTAAAAGTCACTCTGACAATCTGCCCACTTAGGACCTGTAACAGCTCTGACACATGTTTCTACATGAATGAAGTGTGATTCCAAAGAGTCATGTCAGCAACAATATATCTTTCTTACATTTGACATCCATACACATGCACTGAAGATATAGGTGAAAACAAAAAATGATGCTGTTGCTTTCAATCAGCTGAATTATTTTGTAGACCTGGATGCACTTTGGTATCTAACAGCCTGTCATATTTCAGGTGAGTCAGTCACCAATCTGAAAACCAAAGAGCTGCCACTAAATTCATAGAATATCCCAGAAATGTTTTAGCTTTTCAGTGATTTTATGTGTAAAGCAGACTCATATCTCTTCTTCGGCAGTCTTTTTTTAGCTTCCTCCCTGCCTGTGCATCTCTGTCTACACTCTTTCACCTGCTGTCACTTCACTCAAGAGATATTTCAGCGCCTGAGAGTCAGAGAAAAAGATCATGTTTGGAAACCGCATCCAGGCTGTTGACCTTAAACATATAGTAGCTCTTGGGCTGTGTGTATTTAAAGTATACCTATGTGTGTGTGTGGGTGTGGGTTGGAGGCACTGTGCTTGTGTCCATGTTTGTATTTGTGAATTTATGTTGATATAATTTCCAAGTGGGTCCAGAAATACCTGTAGGGCTGTGTTTTCGGGTACTGTATGTTTGACTCAAAGTCAGTTAAATGGAGCTCTAGGTATGTCAATGAGTGCAAACCTGTGTGTGTGCATGCGTGTGTGACGTGATGTAGAGGGTCTAAAATTAAAACATGACCCAACAGCAGCCTAAAGCGGAAACACTTGACCTAAAATACTGTCAGCTAATGTCCCTTCATGAACCAAAGAAGGGTCGGTTGGGGATTTATTAAATATTCTGTTACTCTTTCACATTATCAGTCAGTGTGATTATGTTTTAGAAATCACATTTATAAGAAAAGTTACACCGGCTTTAAATTAATTAAGCATTATTTATTGTGGGTAGGGTTGGTATGTTGTTATTCAAACATCTTATTTATTCACACCCTGATAGCCATGGTTGAATGTGATCCTGGCTGGACTGTAATAAACACGACCATTCATTTCATTCGGACCAAATGATATGATTGGCTGGCGTACCTGTCTGTCACTCACCGACCTGCCTCCCTGCTCGCAGCGTGCCCGGGCTCTCGCTGGAGAGAGCCAGCGAGTCACAGAAAAGTCCACTTCTAGCAGTCATCAGGCAGTGCACGTTCAGGTTTTTGGGGGTGTGGCTTTGACAAGAGGGCCAATGGGAGGGGGTGGGATTTATTGGTAGCATTTCCTGAAAGTGTAGCCTGCTCTTGCTAACTTTTCCAGGATCTTTAAATGTCACAGACTTTTAGCAGTTAACTTACAGCCACTACTCTTACATGTGAATCTAAAGTAATCTTACCTAATGTTATCTAATGATAAACTTGAAAACTTACTATCTGTTTAACCTTTTTACCCTGGTGATTTTAATCTATCACCAACTTGTAAACCCATTTAAACATTCAACACTGCATTGTATGGTCTGTACCTGATCAGACCTGATTCACTTTCTTACTCTCGATAAGTACTTTTTCTTACAAGCTGAGACGTGTGGATTTTCATAGAAAAAGGAAAGAGGGGTAGACGTGACACCACATGTCCTTTCACTTCAAATCCCTCACTGCCATTTTCTTGAAATTACCTCTCCACCCCCATTCCAGCCTCCCCCCAAAGAACCCAGCTGAGGGTGAGAAAGGGTCACTGTACCTCTACCCATGTGACAACCATTTCTAACCTCAGGATACCCCCAAAAAACCTGTTAAACATTTGCAACCTGAAAGAAAGATTTCCTGCCTCACCCTTGGGCTCCCAGATATAAGAAAGCGTTTCATAGTCTTGTCATGTCAGGACCCAGGGGTTCTGCAACGTGTTCAGAGGATGTGATCCAACATTTAAACATCCAAAGACATTTATGAGGGTGCGTTTCCAAGATTGGAATTTACCTTCATGTGCTTTAAGAACAGGTAAAAGATGAAACTGTGCACTTTTCATTTTTTATTAGAGTGCAGAAAGTGGTTTATGACATTCAGACAACATCAAACCAGGGTTGTAGTTATATCTAACCACACTCTAATTCTGGGTCGATGTTTAAGAATGAACGTACTTCTCTCTAAATATTCACTATTACTGCGGGTGGCTATGGCTGTGTATGTGAGTTTAAGTCATCCTCGGGTCGGTAGATGGCTATCAGCCTATATGTGTGTGTTTGGTGAACATGAGTAAGTTGTGCCCCTACCATGTGTGCACCATTACGGACCAATTTCCTATCTCTCTCTCGTTCTCTCTCTCTCTCCCTCCCTCTCTTTCTCTCTCTGGTGCTGACTAAAAACGCTTTCCTAAACCTAATCATTGTTTACAAAGACTTTCATTTCTCAGTATCTGAAGCAGAAGAAAAAAGCAGTTAAAAGGTAAAACATTAAGCTTTTTAAAGTTTTGCTTTTCCCCTAAACTTCATGAACATTCAAAAAGAAAAACAAATCCAGCACACTTGGCGAGACCCCCCCCCCTTCTACATCCTCAAATATGTCTCTTATGGGTCCTTGGTCAGCAGGTCAGCAGGAACATCGTCCGGGGCCTGAATCTTCATCATTGTTATTTCTGTCATTGTGGCAGTCAATTAAAGAAAATAATCAATTGGTTTAAATGTGCGTGATATAACCCAGCCCCCTCATATCCATAATCTACCCCCCCCCCCCGTGTGTGTTTCTGATGTGACCCCCTGGTCTCCCATCAGCCCATGTTTCTGTTGATGACTGTTTTCGAATACCTCATTATTGGCCATGTGACATTATTCCACATTTGCTCCGAAATAACAGCTATCTCTTGTTCCGAACGCAGCCTTGACCCAATTTGATTAGTCAAACACCCTCTCCCATTTGTCCTTGTTATTACTCTTATTGGATTTAAAGAGCCAATCAGAATTCCCGTTCAGGTTTCTGGGAAGGCTGTCACTTCCTCATTATAATGATAATTAGATGACTAGTAATTAGAAAGCAGATGTCATACTGTGTAGTGCGCTCTGTCTGTGTGTCTCTTTTTGTTGTGTTTCTTCATTTATTTCCCTCCACTTTCTGCCTGTCTGCTTCCCTTCCTTGTTCCTGTCATTCTGCCCCTCCTCTTCTCTTTCCCTGAACTCAGGGTGAAAAGGACATTGTTGAATATTATTTCTCTCTGCTGAGGAGGGAAGTGCAATGAGCATCTCTCTTCTGTTTCCTCTCCCTCCATCTCTCTTGAGAAGACCTCCCAACCAGGCCTGAGAGTTTCCCAGACCACTTTACTGCTGCGGACACAAACCACCCCATTGTCCAGTTGTTTTTTTGCTCGTTTCTGGACTCATCAAGACTCTGCTTGTTTGTTAGCCATGTCGGGGATCCCAAGAAAGACCCTGCCTCTTACAGACTCCTGCCTCCCCCTCTCCTTTCTTCTCTTTCTCCTTCTCTTGACCCGCTCTTGTTCCCTGCTTCTAGTGTTTCTAATGTGTTCACCCATTGCTGCTTTAAAGAGTTCTGGTCGCAGCTTTGATCTTCATCATGGACTCTGAAATGTTGGGTTACAACCTTTAATGTGTTGCAGAAACACTGGGTCCCGGCATGACAAGAGTATGATGTGCTTTCATATGCCTGGGCCCCGGGGGTGAGGGAGGAAATTTGTCTTTCAGGTTCCCAGCTGGCAAATGTTTTACAGGTTTTTTGGGGTATCCTGGACTTGAACTGGTGTTAGGCGATACTGTGCTCATGTGGAGTCATGGAGTTGTGAAATGTACACACATAAATTTTACATGGTGGCAGAAAAAGCAGAGGTAATGGAGCTTGTCTTCAGTAGATAGCAATGGATGTATTTGACTTTTTTCATAGCAGACGTTAGTTTGCATGTACTTTACAGTAGTTTTTCAGTCATCAAATGTGCAAATACATTAAGGAATTATGTGTTATCATGTATGTCTGTCTGTAGAACAATAAGATGGACTAGGCTTCATACATTTCAGCAGTTGCAGCTGTGCAATCCTAACATCTGGCAGCAGCCTAATGACCATCTGTCGTCTCTGTACTGCTGCAACCATTTTTCCAGAAAATCTCAGTTATAGCGCTCAGTTAAATGATAATTAAATGAGTTTGTGCATGAATTCAAAGTTCTTTTTCCCCCATTACCCAACGCAGGACATGCAACATGATCAGCGTGTGCAGAAACTGAGCTAATGTCACATGCTTTGATACGGAATTGAAGGCACTGTGAATTGTTACTATGATTTATGGATCTGTAGAAACAGGAAGCAGCTCGTGTTACTTCAACTGGCTGGGGTTTGACGTTAAAATGAAACAGCAAGGATGTAGCGATCAAGTTAGTGAACCGGTGTCTTTACTTTCAGCTCTAACATTCTACTTTCACTACTAAAGTTGAAAATGATTTACATGTTTTCAATGAAACAGAAATGTAATATTTTCCAGCTTGTAACAGAGGTCAGTGCAGCAGTAGTTCTAAGCTAAGCACAGTGCCAGATCTTGGATTTTTCTAAATCAGGGGCCACAATTTACACAGAGGAGCCAATTATACGTCCAACATTTACGCACTGATTCAGTAAGTTGTACATTTAAGTCAGCCCTTGTTTACTGCTCTGTAGCTTTGATTCAGAGCCACACATAACTGAATATTTTTTTGAAAATAGTTCCTTGTTCAAGCACATTATATGGTTTAAGTATTCTTAGTAAGTGATTAGTTTATATAAAAAAGAAAACTACTGACAGACAGGGGCACTTCAGGGGCCAAGCAGATTTCAACAGGGGCCAGGGCGCCTCTGTATCCGCCCCTGGCTTAGTGCAAACCAAATGTTTTCTGCATACATATCTGTTTGTATTTGTATATTCCTCCCTCAAACTGCTTTCATATAAATCTTTGAGCATATACAAACAGGATGTGTAAAACCTCCCATCTTCCTTGTACATTTTTAGAACTAACTAACCCATATACCAAGTAATGGCTCTTGAGGGATTGCAATTTTTCTCAGCGATTTGTATCCCGCGGTCGTGCACAGAGCAAAATGTTACCAGCCTGAAACTATTATGTCTTGTTAAAGAGGGACCTTATTGACTCAAGATGTTATATAATGGAAGCTATTTGAATGGGATACAGCGGTCCCAGTAATTGATTTCATGATGTTCAGGAAGTTATCCACTATACTAACTATAAGTGGTTACGTATGATACTGCAATAACTAAACGTCATCTTTAGTTTGAAGAATTTCATGAAATACATAAAGACATTCATGTCAGCATGATTACTCAAAAATGATTCAACCAACTTCAAACTTGTTGTGGAGGGCTGGGGCAAGTTCCAAAGAATGACCCATTACATTTTTGTGTGAATCCTGACCAGGCGGCGAATCCAGGATTTCTTTCTTTTTTTTAATTTATTTGTTCTTTCAAATTGTTTGATGTGGAAAAAAAATGTACATTGTCATTTATTTTTCTGAGAAAATAGAATGGATCTTGATGTAAAAAAGTCAGGCATGTTTAAGGGACTGATATTTATCAGTATATGAAATTTTGTGCAGATCTAGTGAATTAAAGTTTCTGGTGGAAGAATTAACTCTAATGAGGTTCATTCTAGTTTTACTATCAGAAATGTTAAAATATATATATATTTATATATATATATATGTGTATATATATTATATTATTTGTCATTCTGAAAGAATGGCAGGACATAATAGAGTGTGGCAGGCCATCATAATGGGTAAACTGTGCATCAGCCCATCTCATTTAAAATGTTGATCAGAATATATTTTTCGGGCTGCTGCCTGCAGTAAATTGTCAGCCTCTGCGAGTTTTTGGCTGCAGCCTCGTCACTCAGTTTCCAAATGGCATGGCCGTATTATGATGGGATGCGAAAAAACCACTCCAAATCCCCATTGTTCTGCCCTCTCTGTGTTTCCGAGGCAACAGTCTCTTACCATCTGGAAGGCCCTCATCCCTCAGTTCCTCTCACTTTCCTCTAATGGGTTTCTCCTCTGTCCTTTTCCCATCTCATTTTCTTTTTAGTACTGTTTCTTTTTATTTTCAAAGACATTTTATTCTAACTTTTTTGTACTCTAATTTGAGTCTCTCTCCCAGTTCCTCTTTGTTGTGCTCACTTTTTCGAATACTTTACACTTTAAGTGCTGTATTACTGTACTCTTTCACTTGTTCTCCACTCTGCTCTTTTAATCCTGGTCATTTTCACTTCCTATTCAGGTCTTTGTCTTTTTTTTCTCAACACTTCACAGTCCCACTCTTAAAAATGAGTCCTCTGTATTACGCACCCAGACACATTCACAGCCACACACATGTTCCAAAGTTGTATACAAACACACTTCCATACACAGGGGAGTGTAATCATGTTAATTTTGTGGATGTATCGTATTTGACACAACTTTATTGACAAAGACAGATTGGAGCCCCTGAAAGGTGTTTAGTTTCATTCAAGAAATGTATGAACAAGTGTGTGTGTGTGTGTGTGTGTGTGTGTGTGTGTGTGCGTGCGTGCGTGCGTGCGTGCGTGTGTGCTCTCCTCTAAAGTAGTGCCTATTATTCTCAGCAGATGCTGACCTTCAGCATGCCAGTTCTCTGGAGGGCAGCACTTGTTTCTCTGCCTTTTTTCCCCTCTTTTCTTCTCCTCTGCTCCACCCCCACCTCCTCTTTCGTCTTCCTCCCTTCTCATTTTCTGCTCCTTTCTTCCTCTTTCGTGTTTTTCTTCTGAGCTTCCATCTGGGAGGCTCAATCTCTTCTACTTGTACGCCCATTTATCTTGCCTTTTTCTTCAGCTTTCAAATCTAAACTCTCTCTCTCTACATTTCCCCCATTTCCCTCCAACTCATTGTCTTCTCCTCCTCGTCCTCTTCACCCTTATTTCCTCTGTCTTACTTGACTGTCATGAGCCTTTTTGTAAGCCACATGCCTTCCCTGCAGACATTTGTGTTTTGGAAAATGTTCTGTTTCTCCTCTAACCCTTGTTTAGAGACAACCTGTCTCTCCCTCTTTCTAGGTCTTGTCCTCACAGTTCTTTGTCCTCTGTTTTCCGCCAACTTCTTATCCTCTCCACTTTCATCGGCCTTCTCTCTATCCTCCTCCCTGTGGTTGTTTGAAAGGTACAGATGAAGATTTTACCCTTTAGTCATCTGCTCTCTGTCTGTTTGCTCATTGTTTGCCAGAGGGCTTGACACAAAGTTTCCCTCTCTGTGAAGTAGCCTGTAATTACATCTTTGCCACGTAGATACAAAATTATTTGACGGGTCAAGAAAATAGAAAGATTGCATCTTGATTTTAGTTTTTAATCCCCAGTGAAATTAATAAATCTAATCTTTATTTGTTACATGCTCTTCAAGAGCCAATGTTGCTCAATTTCAAAACATCACTGAAGAAAGCTCTTCTCTGGTAATGGTGCTGGTGCTGAACAAACATATATTGTTTATGTAAAATATGAATAATATAGAAAATCAATACAATAAGTCTATTTGTGAGAGCAGTGTTGAACTCTTAGAAAGGTCCATTGAAAGACCATGAAAATAAGTGTTTCTAACCCATATCAGTGATGTTCATGGTGATAAAACAAACATTATGTCAGCTTGACTTCCACCCCAGTTGCAGGGTCACTAATGGTCCAGTTCTCGACCAAATGCTGTTAACTTTACCAAATGGTATTGAGAGTTTGAATGTTATGTCTAGTATTTGGTATGCCCCCTAATCCTGGCTGATAATACTCTTGCTTAGCCTTTGACCCCATCGTCTAAGTGTTTGGTGGGAACTGAAGGAGTGTCATGTGACTTCAAGAGGTCAGGAGGCAAGGGAGGTTTGCAGGTCACACACACACACATGCACAAACACCAGGACGAACCGCACTGACAGCTGAACCAACAGAGCACCATCTCTGCCATAAACACACACACACACTCACCTTCAGACACACAGTATGTAACCACTTAACCATAAGTAGGAAAACAGCTTAGTGTCTTATTGAGCTTCTCTTAATAAAATAGAAGAACCTCTCTGTGCTGCTTCAGGCGCCGCTCTTAATGACTCGCTCTGAACTGTAAGGAGTTGGTTCTTCACCACTTATAGTTAAGACGGCTCCAGATGCTGTATACTGTACCTGTGCAGAGTGCTCACACAGCAGCTTAGAGTGATTTCACTTACTCAAACAAAGACAACTGCCAATCACACTAAGAGTCTTACCTCCCTGCTCAATGCCTGAAAATCCTGCTTCACTGCTGGCTGATGAAGTTATTGTTTCCCATTTTCTTTTACTGTGCCTCCTTTATCATAAATGTTCCTCACGTGTGGAGTCATGCTTGCAAACATTTTAATGAAGAACAACACGTGACAAAAACCTCATATTTATGTCTTAGTTTCCTCTTTGCAGCTTAAATGTGCATATTCATGAGCAACATTAAAGTTCCTTGAAACTAATCAAAATTTTTATAGCTCTAATTTACAGATTCCACAATAATGCCACAAAAATAACATTTTTGTCAACAAATTCTTAGTTAACTGGTCTTTTTTACTATAATGTTAGGGATGGGTGTCATTTGGGTTTTTTCCGTTATTTGTGCTAAAACAGTTTAAAGTATATTTAATTTAATTATACAAATAAAAATAAACAGCAAAAGTCTCAACAAATTTACTGAACAAAGTCACAGACTAAATAAACCTAACCCGACTCCAATACTACACTAAATTCTAAATAACTTGTGGTGTTCTCTCTTTACACAGAATTGTTTTCAAATGTTTGCTGCACGTCCCAGTCTCAGAATCCTTTCACATAAATGCTCCTACACTGCTTTTGCTACACAACCCTGTGTAATATTAACATTAAACAGCTCATAGGTTCCCTATTTTGCTTTTTTTCATCCAAAGTTGTTTATAATTAAGACACTTTAAATATTACTCTTGTTTTCATTCCTTGGTCTCAATTCCAAAAGAATTTGATGAGGATTTTTTAACTTGATGCCATAATTAAAGAGAAAATTATATATGTTAAACTCCAAATAATTAAGCAGTCCAAACCAATATTTTATTTAGATTAAAAAAACTCCCAAGATGTGAAGCAGGTTTCATTTTCATTTCAGTGGATTCTTCCTGGAAATAGGCTTCCCTATTGTATCATACCATTCCTTAGCTAAAATATATACTCCACCCTTCATTATTTCTCACTTAGGATTTTATTGCCTTATTGTTTGGACTGTGATGCCTCCTTGATTAAAGCTTCATAATGAAGTCTCGCATTAGGAAGAAGAAACTAAGTTAAAGTTAGTCAAACCCCGGGGACATTATATCACTGCAGCTACGTTTTCATTGCGGCTCCCAAAATGACATTACGACAGCAGTTGTGGAACAATTTCCGCTATTAATCTGTTTTATTACCAGACTGTCAAAATATGGGGACGCTCGCTGACAAATAATCTGACACCGTAGGATGCAATTTAAATATATGAAGTATTCCTCTTCACACCTCATACACAGAATCAGTTTTAAATGGATATCAACACATGGTGAGCTCTATAAAGACTCATAAAGAAGGTAAGTGAATTAAAGTGGCAGTAGTTTATCTCCTCTTCCTCCCTTTGCTCCTCTTTCACTCACTTTGAATTTCACTCTGTGCCTCCCCCTCCTCTTTTTCTCACCCTCTCTAACCCTCCCTCTCTCACCTGCAACTTTTCCTCTGGTCTAATTTTGAGGCCGTGTTGTTTGTGCTTTAGTGTTTGCTTTTATTGAGAGAATCCATCTGCTGCGTGGCTGTCATTGGCTCTCAGGAGATGTTTTTAATGTGTCGTGTCACCACGTTACGTCTTGGTCTCTCTTAGACAGGCCCGGGGTGATAGATTGCTCAGTGTATGTGTGTGAGTTTCCTTATAACAGCTGTGTCCAGACATCGTTTCAGAGAGGAGAAGTAAAAGTGTGTGTGTGCTTATGAGAGAGAGGGGCAGCTGCAGAGGACACATAACAACTCCCTGTTTCCTCTGAAATCCATCAGAAATCTCTTAAATACCAGGGAATTAGAGAGGCTCACATTACTCTCAATTACTGTCAGACCTGGAGAGAAGACTTTCCAATTATCCTTTCAAATACCTAACCTGTGTACTCGGAGTGCACTATCTGTCTATATTACTATCTGACAATATTAGAGAAGTCATCCTGAAACAGGTTTCCCTTCAAACTGAGTCTGTCTATAGAGTTTCTGTTCTGCTTGGAATGGTTTTATCTCTTTCGTCTTGGTTTGATTACTCTCTCAGTTATGTTAAACAAGTTATTGCAAGTGCCAGAAATTTGTTCCCATTCATTACATCTGTTTCTAACTTTTTTATCTCTCTCTGCGTCTCTCACACACCCCCACACACACCCCCACACACACACATACTGTATACACTGAACTCACACAGACCAACAGACTCCTCATTTAGTCTTAACTCATCTCCAGCTGTGTGCCAATTTGCCTCCTCCAGAGTATGTGGGGTTTGAGAGGGGGTGATTAGGAGCTAGCGCTGCATACAAGCTAAGTTTGCAGCCTCTGTGTGTGTGTGTGTGTGTGTGTGTGTGTGTGTGTGTGTGTGTGTGTGTGTGTGTGTGTGTGTGTGTGTGTGTTCATGCAGAATGTTGAGTTGTCTGTATTTGGGGTCCCACCGTATGTCTACATAAACGTTTCATTTCACATCCTATATACTTATCTGAGTGTGCATGTGGCTGTGTGAGTATGCGTGTGTGTGTGTGTAATGGGTTCCCATCCTCATTACCCTGTAATCCCCAGCTGCTGTGCAGTGCTCACTGGGTTCCTGGAGGGAGAATTCCAAACTTGCCAACGGATTTACAGCAGATTCCCACTGGATTTCTGCTCCATTCCCAATATGGAATCTCTCATAAGACTGTAGGGCCACAGATAATGTTTTCTTATTGACCAGTCTGCCAGTGGTTTTTGGAACCAATCAATGTGCACAGTGCTTGAAAATAGAGAAAATGCCAACTTGTTTTGAGTTGCTTAAGTTGTCCAACCAAAAATGCATAGATATTGTATTTCTAATGGTTTTGAACAGTGAAAGCTGGTGAATTTCACAGTTGAACAACTGCAACAAGCAAATATCTGTCATTTTTATTTGATTCAGCAGTAATCTGGCAATTCATTTTATTTCAGTTATTTAATCAACTGAAATATATTGTCAATATTTCCCAAAATAAGTAATCACAAGTTCATTAGTCAAGAATAACACCAGCCTGTACAGTTCTAATGAAAGATCACAAATTCCAACACAGTTTTCTTTTCTTTCTTCTCGTTTTATGTGTCTGTTCTGTCAAATTATAGACAGACCATTAGCCTCTTTTTCTTTTTTCACCACATTTCCCTCCTGTGTTTTTTAACTTTACTGCTTGTATTCTTCTCCATTCCTCTTTGTTCTAAATGCATCCCCCCTCCCATCTTTAACTTGCCTCATGGTCCACTGGCCCCTTTCTGCCTCATTTCATTTTCTACCTATTTAAGGCCAATTCATGCTTCTGCATCAGTGCTACACAGAGCCCTACACTGTACCCTGGTGTGCACCCCCCCCCCCAACATTTAACTATGCGTCTTTTATAAAAGTTGACGTAATTTATATGTCCATGCTGCTGCTTTTTGTGTCTTCTTTTCCTCTTTCCTTTATGTTTTTTTAACTCCATATCTCTTTTATACGTCTTCTTCCCCCAACACTCTTCTTCTCCTATGCCTCTCATCTCTTCTTCTCTGCTCGGCCTTCCTCTCCTCCCTATCACCTCTGCACCACTCTTATGTCCGTGGTACTGAAACTGTCGTAGTGACGGGGACAAATGTTGAGTGACAGATAGACCAACCGATAAGGGCATACAGGTATACACAGGCTCCGGGGTGGGGCACGTCAGCGAGGCAGATTGTCTGGCAGGCAGGCGGGAGGGCTTGTAGCCATAAAACGCCTAAAATGGGAGAGAGAGGCAGACAGACACATGGACAGACGGGACAGCTGGCTGACTGACGAAGAGAAGAGAAGCAGACAAGACGGCTGTGGCTATCAAGAAGGGGGACATTTGAGACATGTAGCTGATTCGCTCTGCCCACAATGAGCAGAATAAGTCGAAAAGCAGGAGACAGATGATGGATAGGTTAACGTACAAATTGACAGAGAGGCAGAAATGTAATGTGCTCACAAACACGCACACACTCGCTATGTGGTGGACACGGAGACAGGAGGGGCGGAGGCAGACATCCCAAACATGATGGGCATGTAGTTAGTTAGACACTTTCCATTGCTGACCACCCAAACTGCCACACACAGGCGTCAGCAGGGGGACCACCAGCACTCTGTGTGTCTCTGTGTATATGTATGTGTGTAGGTATTTATGTACAAATCTGTGTCAGTGTCAGTCGGTCTGTCTCCGTGGTTGCGTGAATGTTCACGTTATCTCCCAGCAACAGGTTAAATGTGTGACTGGTTGGAGGTTGATTGAGCTCCACCTGCTCCACCATGTGTAGCAATAATAAGTGTCATGACACTCGCTGAGAGTGACATGATTCTGCTTCAGCAGCTTAACACACGTTTGAGTAAATGATAAAAGAAAACCGTTGTATTAATCTTAAAATACTTAATTTGGAAACATGATTCCAAAGTAAAGTTGAAAACGCTTAATTCATTGGTTTGTTACCAATTAAAGCTTTTTTTTTAAGTTGTTAGCTTTCTTTTTTCGGTGTTGACGGAAAGAATTGCCTTGCATTTTGTTAAATAATTAAACACATTCACAGTAATCTCATAGATGGACATGTAAAGCATAAATAAACTATTAAAATATTTTATTATTTATAAGAGAATGAAAAATAAAATGAAGATGAGGCAGATTGGTAGATGGAGACAGAGTGAGAAACGAATGTCGAAAAATGAAAAGAGATAGAAAGACATAGAGATAAAATATAATACCTTGTAATGTTAGCTATGTGGACGACACGTGTTTGTGTACTTGCTTTCCACTGGGCACAAGACATCAATATCTATTAACAGGACTGGACTGGATTACCACAGCTGTGTGTGTGTGTGTGTGTGTGTGTGTGTGTGTGTGTGTGTGTGTGTGTGTGTGTGAGTGTGAGAGAGAGAGAGAGAGAGAGAGAGAGTCACTCACTTTTCTCCAGTCTAAAGCAAATATTCAGTGGCAGATTTTCATGAATATTTCAGCCATTTATTTGACAGTACTAAATGCAGTATTAAAATTTACTGATATTTGCTCTATTAAAAAACATGGTGTTTGCAGTGGCAGCAGTTGGTTGATGATTTGTTTTATTGTGAGTGATTTCAGGCAGAGCGAGAGGTAAAAACCTCATCGGTTCTGTGGTGACATGAAGACAAAACATGTTGACTTCACTGATTGTAATTCGTTTACTATCATTTCTGTTCTCTTCCTCAGACGGGGTCCGTTGGATCCAGCTGACTACCCCATGCAGCCCTGGTCAGGTCATTACCCCGGACCTCCCCAGGCCCCACAGGGTTACCCTCAGTCCATGTCCTACCCTAATCCCAACTCCCAGCCTGCTCCATCTTACTCTGGCTACCCACCTCCTGGCCAGCCATACCCACGTCCAGGTGACCCACGGGGCATTGACCCTGGCTTCTACCCTCACCCAAGGTATGTGAATGCGGAGACATATGTTAACTTGTGTGTTATGCATTGACTGTTAAATGTATGCTCTGGTTTATCTTGCATTCATCTCCTGGTTTTCTGCTCATATTGAGGCTATAGGTAGAAAATACTACACTATGTATACTATACTAAGATACTATACTACACTGACCACTCACACATCTTAACCACACTTTGTTTAATGCTAGCTCACAGCAGAGAGGACCCTTGCGGCAGGACGTGCCACCGTCTCCCACCCCTCCACTTCGGGGACTACGGTACGACACTATGATGCGTGGAACTGGGGGTGGAGGCTACAGGTAGGGACATTTCCAAGGTAAATTCTGAGATCTTAAATTTTCTATTTTTTCACAATAAATTTTTTTTATTGAAAAAAAATGAAGTTCTGTGTTTATCAAAGCAGTACGGTTCCAATATAGAAAATAAAGCTTGAGGCATGTTTCTGTCTTTGATGAAAGCATTTTATCAAACCTGAGAATGCGTCTGATTGGTACAGGCACCTGGTGGATCCTGGTCCTGACCAATATAGCTACACTGTGGAGGTAGGAAGACAGCAACACCAAACCAACCCAAGACAGAAGAATGCCATGACTGCAGCTGTGTAGACCAGTCACGTCCAGAGATGAAAAATAAGCAGAATGCTGATCACTCTCAATTGTGCAGCTACTCTGCTTTCACTGCTCTAATGAAACAGAGTCAAAACCTCTTAATGGTGCGAATCACCATCATTATCATACATTGTCTACTCTTGTTGAAAAGTATATGGTTTTACACAGACAAGCAAGGGGGTTAATTATAGAGTAGCTGGCGTAATGCATAATGTCTTCAATTGCTTTGAGGTTTCCCAGAGTGTAAAATTAGCAGGGCTTTTTGCTTTTCACTATACTGTGATTAATTTGTCCCTTTCTAGAAGCAGTCAGAGGCTCAGGTAATTGGATCCATTTAAATTAAGCCACCAAAGGCATAAATACAGCTCTGCACTATCATATTGTAGCTGTCAGTTTCACTACTGCTGCTCCAACAAGGCAAAAGATAAAATACCCTAAAAAGAGCATGCAGTAGCACACTAACCTTAGTTTTGTGGCCGTTCACATGCTAAAGCAAGAACTTTCAGTGAGAAAGTCAAATTTAATGTCGGGTCTAAAACAGTTCATGTTGAAATGTGAATGGGGGTCTTTTAGTTTTTCCCCCAAGGCCAAGTTGAGATGAGGACGAAAGTCAAAATGACCCCGTGTTCCCAAACAGTGTGGGCAACAACAAATTAGTGTGAAGATAACATTCTTTGCTATGTTGGTAATAGTTGCTGAAACAGAAGCGTTGTGCAGAAAGACAGTTTATCCCTCCGAGCCAAATCACTAACAAAAGCTCTACACAGCATCAAGAGTCGATGGCTCCTCTGTTGAATGAAGTGCTCCTTTTGACACCGTTTTAATTGTTGAAGTGCACCATAGCACATTAGAGCACTGTATGAATTATTATTTCTGTGTCATTTTATGCTTTTAATAATAATATGATTGCCTTCATTTTTATCCAATGTATTTCTCTTAGATATGAGTTTAAATACATTCACAAGACAGTACTGGACTAGGCTGAGTCTGAGTCTGAAACCCTCCAGCTCACAGGACTTGAACAGCCCTGCTCCTGCATTAAAATGATCCTAGGATATTAGCATTTCAGACCACATTACATTACAATGATAGATCACATCTTTATGTTTTTATATTCCAAAACAAGTGTTTGACTGAAGGTTTTTATATGGACAATTAACTTTATTTAAAATGACCCCTCTTGAATGTATTAAAACAAAAAGTCTCATTTCCATCTAGTTCATGTAGTCAACCATAGACTGTATATAAAGATGGACGACACGTCTCCACATCCTCCTATAATCCAGAAATGAAGCTAATCTTGAGCTGATGACGTCTCAGCTGTCAATCATCACGTTTTCATCCCATTTTTTTATTTTTATAGCTTTAGAGGAATCTTGCTGGAAAATATGAGCACTTGAACAAACAGTATGTGATAAGAACTACAATAATTTACAGAAACCATCTTTGAGAAAACTATATTCGACTACTCTGACATTTTATTTTGGTCACATCCACTATTATGTAGGAGGCGGGATTCATGCCCTATGCTGCAGCCAGCCACCAGAGGGCGATCAATATGCTTCGGCTTTACTTTTGGGGAGCCGCAATGTCGTCCATCTTTATTTACATTGTAAACTTCTGTGTATTGAATCATTTCAGAATCATCTGAGTCTCTGCTGAGTTTTTGGTTTTCTATCCGACATATGATTGACAAAGTTTGATCTGAATAATAATATCAACCTATAAGCTTTGACATTAGTGAGGAAGCTATGCTCAGAACAAGATGATCATTTAAATGTAGACGATACACAAACCAAAGCTTTTTCATGCTGCCTTGTCCTTCACTCAGATTAACAGTACACGTTTCAAAACACAAAACAATTGATTTATTCGTAACAGTGCTAGAACTTAACAGACAGCAATTTAAGATAAATTGAACCACTTGAGAAAGATAATTGCAGAAGCGTTTATTTTGTATAAAATATCACACCACTACAGTGCACTGTCTTGAACTGATCTGTGTACTAATTGCGTTTAAAGTTTGAGCTGGACGTGGAGCTGAGTTGCAGATGTCAGTTCTGTCTGTTTCACGCAGTGGAGGTTGTTCTGTTTTTGTGCAGGTGTAAAACTGACCAGCTGTCAAGCTCACTTTCACTCAGCGTTACTCAACAGCCACGTCCTCCCTGTGTTTTCCGTGTATGACATGTACTGCTAGCCCTAGTTGGGCTGTGAAGGATGCTCATTGCACATCTCTATGACCTGGTGGTGTAGGCGTCACTGTGCGCTGAAGTGCACACACGTCTCGTTGAAACAAGAATTGGGCATCAGAGTGCTCATCTCACTGCTGCACCATAGAGTATATCCATTTAGCCACTTACTGAGCAATCAGCTAAGTGTAACTGAGATTAAACATTTCTGTGTTCCATTCCACAAAGCTCCGCAGTATTAACTTCAGTGTTTTAAATGACATTTCCAGATTTGATGAATTGCGTCTGTTATTAAGAATGAGGATGAAATACCACTAAAGGATGAATGTTGAGAGTAATTTGACTGAAACCCATGTAAAAGAATGTGAAGTAGAGAATGAATACGCTGCTGTGTGCTTGTTTGTTAGAGAAATATGGATGATTGAGTAGAAAGAAGGATGTAGATTAAAATAATTTAGATAGGGAAAATAGTGAAAGGTGCAAAGAAAGAAACAGATGTGAGGATAGGTAGAGAAGTGAAGAAGGAAAACTGAAACTAATGGACTCTGAAAGAAAAGAGGGATGATGGTAAAGAGGAGGACGAGTAATAGATTGAAGCCGATGAAGGGAGGGGAGAGAAATGGTAAAAAACTGATGTTGTGCAAGACCCCAATGAAAAAGAGGAGAGGAAACAAAAAGAGTAAAGAATGTAAGAGTGTAAAAATGTGGGCAATGCTTGCTCTGCAGTTGGGGGGGGGGCTATGTACTCATATTGACTGAATGTAGTGACTTTAGTATTTCCTTACAAATATTTGTCTTTTTCACCCTATTGTCACTTTTAATTCTTCTTCATTCATTCAAACTGTCCAGTGAACACACAATAATGAATCAGATGAGACTGGCAAACTCGTCTGTCAAGTATAGAGAACTGACACCAAAATAATTCACATGCCCATCGTTCATTCTTGTACGTAGCATATAGAAGGTTTGTAGTCCAACCTCCACATCGATGAGTGGTAGAGTCGGGTGTACAACGTTACCTCAAACAAAACTGCTAGTTGGGTGGTAAATGCTCTAATCTAATGTAGCCTAATTCATTAATTAATCAAAGTGTAAAATCACTTAAGTTAGGACTGAATGGAGAAAAGGTAAATAGCATATACAACACCATAAGAAAAATATGGTGATCTTTTATATACCTTGGACCCACTAGGTGTTGATTTACAACTATTAATCTACACTTCTGAGCTTAAATGTGTGACTCTGACGCCATTATACCAAAAAAAGAGTCTTGTTCATTTCGAAAGGTTGTATTGTTACTTATTTACCTATTAATAGTCTTGTATGTGTTTCAGTATGTTAAAGCCAGAGCACCAGGGGAAATCTGGAATGGAGTTTATTCCAAAACACAAGCTCGACCAATCGTGAGTCAGTCTCAGCTGTCAGAGTGTGATTAGAACTTCCTAAAATGACAGAAACCATCTCTGAGAAAAACGTTTTTGACTTGTACTTTGACTTTTTGTCTGGTCCACGTAACATTCAGTCATTTATCTTTATAAACATTCTGTGGTTTAAAACAAAATGAAGAGAAAGCGAGGCTGGAGGACATCTTTTCTAACTGCGTGGGTGAGCAGTACACTGAACTTTGCATGAAGGTGTTTTACTGTTACTCCTCTAATATTAGTACACATTTCACATATATGTAATATTTAACATGTTCTTTTTAATGGTAGTTGGGGTTGTTGGTTGGTATACTGGAGCCACATAATGTTTGGTTGCTCTAACCATGCTACTGTGAGAACGACAGAATAGTTTAGATCTCTCTTCCTTACAGATTCAATTCATGTTGGTTTTAGTGTTTGAAAATGACCTGCAAGAAATTTAAAACTCATTATTTCAAAATTGGGTAAAACAAACAAGACGTTGTGGTGTAGCATGGTTAGAGATACTGAACTTCTGGTATGTATTGCTCTCTGGTTTTTGTCAGTACAGGATGAGTTGCACAAGATGAAGGTACGAACCAGAGCCGTCTTGAAGAGTGCTGGTACTCCTGGTTCTCCTTGTACAGAGACCAGGGAATGAAGGATCCAACTAAATAACCTCTCTGTCGTACAAGTATAAAGTTTTTATTACACTGATTGTATCCAAAAATTGAAAAAAATGCTTTTTATAATGTTGTAACAATAACAATGATTTCTATTCTTGTTTTCTTGCATTTTATATTTATGTATATAACATCCTTTTTGCATTAAAATATTCATTTTAAAACATGGTTTGCCAGAGATGTCATACTTTAAATGTTAAAACATGTCCTTCATTTTTACGCTGCAATGCATGCCCAGCACATCTGCTAAGGTTAATTAAATACGAGTCAGGAGAAATTATTTCCCTCATGTCCCCCGTACCCTGCAAGGTGAATCATTAACATTGCCAACTCAATTTAGTCCATCATTTAAGCAGCTGATAAATGGTACCTTTTGTGATAAGAGATAGATGTTGGCCCCAAATTAATGCAAGACTAATTATCAATTAGAAAAAGGAGATAAGGTACACTGATTGCTGTGCAAAGTTTTTTGAGTTTTTTTTCTTCTGGCATAGTGCCATTGCACTGCTAGGTCATATCCCTCCGATTAATAAGCATTTAGTCACAGTCTGTGGCTTAAAGGTGCTTTTTTATTTGGTAGACACGATGGGTGCTGGACTTGGGCTGCAATCAGAGAAGTTGGAAGTAATGAGACACGGAGGCCAAGGGAATGTTTTATCAGTCAAGGCGTAATTAGCATATCCCGGAACTGCAGCCAATGGGGAGAGGGAGAGGGAAGTAATTAAATTCTCCTGAGTCACTGCCAAGGTTCATTTTGTGCACAGTGTCCACTATGTGTGTGTGTGTGTGTGTGTGTGCATTTTCAACATTAAATGCACTGATTATAACATTTATTTAAGTCCTGCTGTTTGTGTTACTGCATGTCAGACCTTAAATTAGTTTCTGAGATTAATTGCAGTGTACTACAGGACTCTTCTCACAGTCTGGATCAAACATGTCGCAGTAATGGAGCAAATGAAATAGTGAGGAAGGACTGATGAACTGGTCTGTTTACCTGACTGATAATCTTTTGACATTTCTTTTTTGTCCTGTAGATTTATAGATGTTTGCTCTCTAATTCACTGTGAAATGATAGCTTTGGATTTTCCATCACTCTGAAAGACTTTGTGGGAGGATAAAAAGTTGCTGCTACTGTTGATCTCTGATTGAATCCTCTTCACACTTTGCAGATCTCAGCAGCGTTAAGCTTAATGTACAGTATCCCTTTGCTTCACCCTATTGCAGGGGTGGGTAACATCTGGCCCCTGGGTTGTGCATGACCCACCAGACTTTGATATTATCAGATATAGTTGTTACATCAGTGATAAGCATCACAGCAACCATCAAGAAAAGAAATGTGATTGCAGAATGTCCCACTGAACCCCCACCTTGGGTGAGTCCTTATGGTGAGTCCTTATGGTTCTCACAAGTTTCCTAAAAATTTAATCTGGACTTTTATATTTGAAAAAAGAGAGAAAACAAGTTATCAAGTGACTGATGAAGAAGATGAAGAAAGTCGAACATCCATCAGTCTAAAACTGTTAACACGATTATGTCGTTCTATTGCAGTGGTTCATTAGCTGCTCTTGGCTTAATGAAAGGGCTACAATTAACTGACCCATGGGCTTTTCCCCAAACTAAAGAATTACTGCAGATGACTGCATTCCTGTGGCCTGTGTTCATTTAAGACCATCTTCACCCTGTGGTGAGTGTAAACATCAAGGTCTGGCACTAGAACAAGAAGAAGGCTCTCACCAAATGGTTAAAGTTGTATGAAGCCTGGGGATACAATTTATCAGCCAAAAGGGAAAAGCCTAAGAAAGAAGTGCATATATTTAGAATTCAGTTCTGTCTGAAGTGTCCTCTTACTTTTTCAATATGGGAAGAACTTCAGCGAACACAAGAACATGAATCAGGGCTGTGTTTCTGTGAAACATGTCTTCTCATGGTCTCATCACTTAACACTTTGACATGTAATCTGTTCAGACTATGACTTACTCTACAGATCCTGCCTGTTTTCCTGAGATGGACTAAATGGCCTTGTGCTGGCCGATGCTGGGTTAAACTGGCTGCTGGATTCACCGACTGACTGTAGGAGCTAGTCACTGACTGACTGGCTGTGTAATTGCTTCGACCTCCTTCCCATGGCAGGTTTGGCATGCTGTAATTATTAGCAGTTATTATTAGTAGTTTTAATAAGCATGGGAAGCCATTGTAATTATAATTTCCTATATGAGCGGGTGCCATTGTGTGGACGTGTGAGTGAGTGTTTGTGTGTGTCTACTTGGCAAAGTATTGTTCAGTCGTAGCTATTATTGGCAGCCTGCTTTTTGTTCCCATGACTTCTGATTGTTTTTCATGTACACACTGTGTTTGAAGGTCGTCTTCGGAACTGCCAGACCTCCAAAAAATCCTCATTAATTATTGTCAATTTATGATCTTGTTTGCTCTCTTTTTTGTCTTTGGTTTTTTGTTGTTTATTTTTTTAGACAGTCACACGCACACACACACACATTTTACTCATCTTAATATAAATGTACCACAGTGTTCGTGGTTGCTGCCTCTTCCTCATTAAATCATCACTGACTGAAAGTGATGGTGCAGCTCAGTACTGCATGAATCATCGTTGATATGCACAAGTGATAGACAAGGCCAAATGTCAGTTTTCCATTAAGTCATCACATTTGATCATCCCAATCAGCACTTTGTGTACACTTCAGATGAATATTAAGAATGCTACACACACACTGGGTGAGGTTGTTTCAAAGAGACCAGAGCTGTTCTATCTGGACCTGGACCTTTATCAGATAAATTGTTGAGAATTGTCTCACGTGATGAGATGTGAGAAGCAGGAAGAGACAATGAGAAGTTCGAAAAAATGTAAGAATAGTAACTTTACATTGTGCTCTCTATGGGAAAAGTAGACAGCGAAAATGTTTTTTAATCAGGACTAAACAGACTTTTGCATTTTCATTCTACTTTAAAATCCTAGCAGGACTAGCTTGAGCTCACTTCTCAAGAAAAGTAATGGAATAAAAGAGGGAAAGAATGAAAAGCAGTAAAAGCGGTTCAGTTAAGATGTGTTGAAAGTGTTCAGTTGAGGCTGTGAAGTGAAAGGGAAACTCGATCAACACGTTTTATTGTTCTTTTCTCTTAAAGTCAAGAACTTTAATTTAAATCCCTCCAGTTCAATATTAAATATTGTGAAATATTATTGCGTTATACTTTCCTCAGTTTGATGCCCCTTGTTGATGACACACAGTCGATACATTTAGTAGCCTACGTTCCAAGTGTTTTCCACTGTAGTTGACTTCCCACAGTTCTCCCGGGGTCACGACACCCAGGAACCACTGTTCTCATGTAAATTAACCCTTTGAAATGCAGATACAACTTCACCCCAACAGTGGGAACATGTGACCAATCCAGTGACCACATGCTGAAAGCAGAAAGCAGAAGTGGAAGTGTTGATTACAGCAGATTCTGCTTGTGTGTGTGTGTGTGTGTGTGTGTGTGTGTGTGTGTGTGTGAGACTTTCAGTTTTTAAGAGTCGCATCCTGACAGGGTCATGGACAGTGTATTCAAAACACTGAGTGTGTCCTATGAAGTGTTTGTCTGTAAAAATTACATTTCCTCTGTCCCCTGTGCACAGTAATGACTTGTGGTAAACCCCACTGGCAGCTGTTTCCTTCCCTTCTTCCCAACACACACACACATACACAGTGCTAACCTTGAGGCATCTTGCTGGATCCTCCAGGCCTGTCTCTCTGCACCACTGTCAGTCCACATCACCATAGGCATTTTCAGACATGACTTGCGGATGAAGTCCAGAGAATCGGGTCCGGACTTTACCTTCACTTTGCCTTTCACAGTCACACAGTCAGTTCAACACAGTGGAAGGGTTCTCTGCACAGACACGTTCACAACAGCAACAAGTTCCTGTGTCGGCTCTTAGGGGATCCCCTGCTGTGCTGTTATATAGACTTCTCCTTGATTTCTACTGACATTATACCTAGAGGTGAGAAAATACGGAGGAACTGCAGAGCTCAGTGAATGTCTGAAAGCAGCTAGAGATAAAACCAGGAAATGAAGTTGCAGCAAAGTTACCAACCATCAATTAAAACTTCATCTTTTCATTTTGTGATTCTATCGTCTCTTATTTTGTATTTTTCCATCGCCCTTTTTCACTCAAGCTTTGTACATTTTTTTAAGTGATGCAATGAAATTTAAACTGAAAATTTGTGATGATATTTTTCTTTTGCTTCTACTAATTTCAAGAAATGTAGAAAGAAAAAAGCCCTAAGTGTACATGAAGGCTAATAACTCCCTAGAAGTTTCCAGTGCAGTCTGACTCCATGGTCAAGACACAATCAGGAAATGTCTATTAGAGAAAGAAAGTGAGAAGCTGTCAGTCAGCAGCTGTCACAGCACTGGCTTTGTTTTAGCACTTCAGTCTCTTCTTTGTGAGTAATATTTAGTTTTCTATAAATATCCACAACCCAATAAGCTGGAAAGAAAAGTAATTAATAGAAAAACGACCAGCCTCACTAATTACACGAGTGACCTCTCATGTCAGTTTATTTATAGAGCAAATCTAAAAAAAAAAAGATGGGTTTTTTTTACAGAGCGACGACAATTACAGTCACATTAATAAAAAAAAATTAAGGAAGAAAAAGAACCTGAAACCTCAATGCTTAGGTTTGACATGTTTCTGTACGAGTTGACTTAAAGGGATACTTCAAGGGATAGCAAAAAGTGAGTAGATAATGAGCGAATTTTCATTCTTTGGTGAACTATACCTTTAACCTGGATTAGCTAAATTGTATAGCATCAACAAGACTGCAGTTTTTTTAATAATGGTAGGTAATAATGGAAAATCTGTTTACCCCAATTTTCACCCCTTCTGACACACGGGTCCCTATCCTGCAAATGTTGGTTCAAAATGCAGGTCCCTCAGTTGTTTAAAGTGCCGATCATGACTGTTAAAGCCCAAACAGAGACCTTTATATGATGATGTTCCCATCTCTAGCTCTCGCCTTCTCATGAGTCATTTATTTAATGTAGACTCAACTATAAATCCCCAAAATATGGAGGAAAAATACAAACACAAAAAACTGTTAGACACCTCTAATGCAAAACTAGATGTAAAGTTTTAGCAACACTAACATTTTCTTTTGATAAGAGGCTGAAACTAATTTGATATATGGATCAAGATAATAAACACACTTATCCGTACTTTTGTATACAACCCATAGCAACTATACATACCAGTGGCAGCTCCTCTGTCATAATGGTAACGAGAAGAAACCTGTGAGTAAGGTTGTGGAACCATCAGAGTTTGATTTTTGAACAAAATTAGTTTAGGGTTAGGATAAAATCCTCATTTAGTGATTGAGGTTAAATAAGTACACCCTTAAAGTTAGATGACCTTTGTCACCATGGTTACAATTATGAATGTTGTGAACTGGAAATGGGTTTGACACTGGAATCAAACAACCGGTCTCCTGTGTGAGTGTCCTGTTTAGTTAAACTATCCTTCCACCCCAGCCTTCTCCTAATGTAAGCCAATCCAAGGTCTGCATACTTTGGAGGATGCACTCTGTGTGTGTTTGGCCTTCGCAGACTGTGAGGCCTAAGAAGGCCGCCTCCTTTGTGGGCCTCATAGACTGTGAAGGCCAAACACAAACTGAGATGGTCTGGTCCATTGAGGAGTTCCTTTTTGCATTACCAGCTCCTACTGTTGCATCGTCAGTTACTTTGAGTGGCTGCACTTACTCCACCTCAGCCACGCAGATAGCTATCTCTTTAGCTTCGTCACCAGCATGCAATGAGTGCTTGGTTAGGTCCGAGAATGGTCCACCCTTTGGGGATTGGTAAATGGAAGGACACATTTGACAGCCTAGTCACACTGCTGTACCACAATCGATCTTTGAATGCCGTCTCCAAACAACGCATCACCTGAATCGAGAAACAGCTGTAGAATTTGTTGATCTTCATACTTTTTCAACTAACTTCCTCCATTGCTCCCCGCATGTACTGTGACCACTAGAGGTCACCTGACAATATGTGACTAGGTCTTAATGAGCAGAGACAACCTTAGGGCTAACTTCTAACAGGACAGTATCCATTTGATGAGGAAACTAACCAGGTTGTTGTCATCTCTTGGGGTCACAAAATGCTTAAAACAAAACATTGTTCATCAGCTGTTTGTTTGCATCACCAAACAAGCTTTTAAGAACATGCTGCTCCTCAACTTACCTTCTACAGTGACGCTTACTACGAAACAGCAAACAGACGAAAAGAAGGTCCCCCATTCAAATTGCCTGGGTAAGGCTTTTCAAATCCTGCAGGAAAACATCACACCCGAGAGCTTTAATTCATTTACATGTTAACAAACTCTGACTTTGAAACTATGCGGACGAATAAGAAGAAAACATGGGGTTGTAAAAATATGTTTATAGCTTTACAGCTCCACTGTTGCTCTATCTCACACACTTTACAAACACACACTTTCCTACAGCCATGGGGCGCTATATATATATATATACACACACACACACACACTCAGTTACAGTCAGTGACAGGGATGGGACCAGCATGACATGAGCAATTATAATCTTCCAAAAATACATCTCCCTCTTTACACAGTCCCTGTCCAGACTAATAGACTCTGTGGTTGAGGATTTGTGTTCAAATCGCTGGAGGGAAGGAAGCAGGAGAAGGGACAGTGAAAGAGAGAGTATAAACTTACATGCACAAATATACTATACGCCTGTTTAGCTTCTAATCCTGAGCTGGTGATTTGCAATGAACGTAAAATACTCACAAAGTCTCGGTTCCTCAGCTGTTTATCTCTCTTTTTTTATGTCAAGTACAAACTGTTGAGCAACTGAGTTAATTCCTGTGCAGGGAGGTTAGAAAAACAACGACACCAGCAGCCATGTTGTCACGGTGTGTTTTAGTCACAAGCCATAATACTGGGGAGTAAAAAATAACTGAAACAGATAAATATGTGTGAAACTGGCAAAAATATTATTTTCCAAACATCTCACCACAAAACACCCAAGAGATACAGAGGGGAGACTTTGGGGGAAAGAAGGGATGAGGATGAGGGCTAAAAGAGGAAAAGAGAGAAGAATATATTTATCCCAGCGGAGGGGCACTCAAGGACAGAGAGCTCTAAAATGACAGGAGAATGAAAGATGAAGATAAGTGGCGAGAGAAGGATATTGCACATTTGTTTATGTTCCCGTGTCTTGTGTAGTTAGACCACCGATCTATCATCTCCTCTGCTCTATTAGTTTGATTTAGAAATTCATGCAACAAGAAATAATTCATCACAACAGATTTCATTTGATGGCAATTCAGAAATTATGAGCTATGAGTGGCTCTTAATTTGAATCCAGAAATTATTAATATTTACTTTCTTTGCACAGTTTTTCATGTATGAACATACAAACATTAGCTGGACAGTGCGTTGGCACAGAAGCAGGCAGGGACTTGTGGAATCAAGAAGTTTGAAATATGTCCATCCATCCATCTATTGTCCTTCGCTTATTCAGGCTTGGGTCATGGAGGTAGCTGGCCAACCAGGGTATCCCCTACGTCCCTCTCCCCAGCCTTGCATTCCTGCTCTTCCTTGATTTCCCTGGGAGAAATGCTGAGGTGTTCCAACACCAGGTGCGATATGTAGTTCCTCCAGCAAGTCGTAGATGCCCTGAGGTCTCCTCCAGGTTGGACATGCCCGGTAAACCTCCAACTCTTATACTCCAAGCTCCCTCAGTATTTCAGAACTCCTCACCCTGTCCTTAATCCTGAGCCCAGCCACCCAGCAGAGAAAAACCTATTTTGGCCACTTATATGTTTAATCTCATTCTTTCAGTCACTTCCCAGAGCTCATGACCATAGATGAGGGTTCAGTATCTGCATTAGTGCTGCAGGACTGCTGCACCAACTAGCACAGAGTTGGAACTCTATGTGCATTACCTAGCCACAATATTAGAGCTCCATTGATGGTTGTTTTACACAACTCATGGTGGATGTGTAAAGGAAAAGACACAGACTGAATTCAAGTAACTCTCATTACCTGCCCTGGAATCAAACCTGGTTCTGCACAGAGTTAGTTAAACCTTCTTTCTTGAACAGGCCCTCATGCCATCGCCCCCCCTGCTCCCTGCACTCCAGATGGCCAGTCCGGCTGTACTTACAACACTCAACTTGATACCAGTTTGTTGCTAGTGCAAGTTGATCTCTTCAGGACTGAGCGCCATGTGCTGGCATGGAGGACCGGTGGACAGATCCCTTCCTAAAGTCTGTTTTATCCTCTGAAAGGCAGCAACAGAGCAGGAGAGGCAGAGAGGAGGAGGAGAGAGAATGGAGATGATGAGAGAGGGGTTTATCAGGTCAGGACCTTCCAAATGTCACCCGCTGTCCTCTCTCCATCTGTCTCACTGTAACTCTTCTGTCTCTCTCTGTATAAGTTCAGTCCAAACAGAACAGTAGAGTTTCTACCAGAAGTCAAACAAGCGCATTTGAAGAGTAGATCTAAGCAAACAACTAGCAGTTGAGGCAGTTTTGGAGACACTCGGATAATCCGTTGTATCCAGCTTTACTGAGGGTCACATGATCAGTGTTTGGAGAGCGAGTGAGGGATGAGAGGAAGAGTTAAACATGGATAAAGGAGTTAAAAGGGATGAGGTTTGCAACAGGATGAGGATTAACAGTTGTCTTCTCCACGGACGATTTGGTTTGTTCCCAGATTTTGTGTTTGTTTGTTTGTTTGTCGGGCTTTAGGAGACTGGATGTTTTCCTGAGAGCCGTAAAATGATTCATGTGTGGAAGTACAAGTAACGGCAACAACGTTTCGTATGGTTTCGTTCAAAATTTCCATGATGAGTAGACTCTGCTGGCATTTTGTAATGATTACTAACTAACAGTGGTCACAATAACCAGGCGTGGGCTTATTCTTACCTCTGCTGCCTCCACTCACTTCCTCAGAACTTTGTGATGACTCTCACCCACACCCACACACACACACACACTGCTGCACTTTTGGCAGCCTCAATTTCCTCCTTTTGTGTTTTTTTGTATTACAGCGTCTCCTCAAACATGGAGGCAAACAACCTGATGACTTCTATGAACTCTGAACGAACCTTTGAAACCTTTTTTTTTTTTTTATATGGTTTGTTTTACTAAAGCTGTTATCTTCCGTTTTTAATGCCCATAGAGAAAATCTGAAGAATGTTCATAGATAAATCTAACACAAAGCAAATTTTCACATTACGTGCACATGAACAACACAAGTCAATGAACCTACAATGGCTGCTGTCCACAAAACCCTCCAGAGGTTCACACAGCTCGTGTAATGTCACTGTCTCGTCTAGAAGCTGTATCTGGATCACCAGTTTCAGCTGAGGCTGACCAGTGGCTAGCCTGATGAGATGCTAGCTCGGATCGGTACCAGGACCTGAGTCAATTGGATTTAATTCTTGATGCTGATTGGCTTTCACAAAATTGCTTAAAAAACATTTCAAAAATATACTGAAGCAAATGACGCAAAGTTTTCATCTATCACATCTCATCTGTTCCTGTCTTTGCATTGACTTTGTATTTAAAAAAGATTGCTTCACGTTTAATGTGAACACACAAAAAGACCATTCCTGTGCCTGTCTTTGTCTGTTGTATTGAGACTGAATGTAGGACAAGGTGAATCTCGTGTGATACCAGTACTTTCATTTCATTTCACTTTCATAGATGTTCAATTAAGGAGGAAATTAGGGTATGCAAACTCCTTTGTGAAACTCTGTGAAGGACATGTTTTGTAAACAGGACTTGAAATAACTTGATCTGAAAAGCAGTGCTTTCATTTTTTGAGCTGTTCTTCCAGTTGATACATAAATCTAGACTAGTAAAGCATAAACCTCCACCAAGGCCCATCTGTCCCCTCATATCAATCAAGCTGCACCAAATTTCACAAAAAAAATGTAAATATCAGTCCCAAAAACTTTTTCAAAATTTCTCTGAGAAATTGAGGAAAAGGTTGAAATAAACGTCCAATTTTACAATTTTACACAGAAAGCGACAATTAATTCTCGAATCCACATCCGCACCTAAACTGAATTGTTTTCTCCCTGACCCATGCCATCCTTCTATCAAATTTAGTGGAAATCTTTTTTTCTGAATAATAGGCTCAAAAACTAGGAACATTAACTTCTCAGTGGAGGTGATAAAAAATACAAAAGAGAAAAGTTTTCCATTTAAAGTTGTCAGTCGATGAATTGTGGAAATGACACGGTGCCGAGCTGGGAAGGTTGGTGTGTACATTTGTGATGATTTAAACCATTACTGAAGCTCCTGCTCCACTGGGGAGACTAAACACATCGGGTCTGTGGGGACTTAAAGAAGCTGTTGTATTTGTGAAATCCATGAAGCAAATATCAAAACTTTGATTTGAGGTTTGACTGCTGATCTTCTGACTGTATCTTGTTGTTGCAGCCTCCTCATCTGCATGTTTCCACGTTGCCCGCCTGTTTCTCTTGATGAACCAACTCCTAATATTTGCTTAAAAGCAGTTGATAGAAATGTAATATTTTGATAATTTTTGTTAATTCAGTTAAAGGTTGAGTCAGACTTGGATGTAAACCCACAAAATTCTCATAGAGTTCATACTGATAGCATGAAATCCCGTTTCTTTTTCCTGAAACCCATGAGACAAACAGGATGACTATGGTGAAATACTCCCAGGAATTGAAAGAAGTAGAAAACTGGATTATTTTGTTGTTGAAGATCAAGAGAAAGTGATGCATGTGTTGCCGCAGATGATCAGAGTGTTGTTTGAGGTTAGGATATCTTCTTTGTTCCTCATGGATCAGCTCTAAGCTCTGAGTGTGTGCTTTGGTATGAAAAGACATTGTGACGAGTTTGGGTGAATTTGGGTAAGACCGGTGACAAAGCCTCTTGATTTGTGCCAAACCACGTATTTTGGTGCGTGCTATGATGAAAGACCACTATCGGTGCCGGCAACTTTTTTCTTTCTCATGGAAACTGATATGAAACTAATCCATGGAGCCTAAAAACATTTGAAACTCTAGAAAGCATTAAAAGTAAAAACCATCAGTGTTCAGACAACACACACACACACACACACACACACACAGAAGATTCAATGGCAAAACATTGCACTTCAGTCATGAGAGAATAGTGCTATGTTTGAAACAACACTTTTAAGAGCTTGGACAATTCTGAGAAACATTTTTTTGGTCGACAGGGAATTATTCATTTGTGGCGTCCTTCATAGTTCCACTGTGTGAGCTTACTGTGAAATGCATGTAAGCTAATGAGCAACATGTGTCACCTCATTTTAAACTCTGTAGCACTTAGGATTTGTTCATTATTAATTTGAATGAATGTTGTAAAAGGGTAAAGGTCAAACGGACCAAATCAATGACAGATACTCAATTCAAATTGAATTAATTTTCTCTATTCAAACAGAAAGACTACTATTTTTAAAAAAGGAAATTCTTCAATGTAGTGAATATAATGGTTAATAAACAACTCACTGAAGTCAGTTGCACAGCTGTCTACAAACCAATCCATGTCGAGTACAGATAGTCGCTGCCCACATAGATGATGGTGACAGAATGTGTCATAAAAAAATGTGCTCCCTAAATAACCATTGAACCAAACAGACTAAAAGGTGTGAACACGCCCTATATGTCTCATACATAAACTTTTTGAAGTATATGTCCACATTTGTACATGTGTCTTTGGTTTTCCTTGTCTTCAAATTTTGCTGCCTCAAGCAAAAATAGTTTATGGTTCGTGCAAACAAAAATATTCGTAATCGCTTGAGTAAACACCACAAAAGTCATTTTTAAGTAGTTCTTGTGGATGATGATGATGTTCTCTTAATTACAGTAGATGTCTGAAATCTGGGATTTAGTATAATATTGGACCACTGAACACACTCACCTGCTGCACACTCACACACTCAAAATTAAATATAAACTATCCATTAATTTTTACCATGTGTCTCTGTAAGATTTGTAAAGAAGAATGTTCACTGTGACATTTTGCTGATGTACATTTAATGGCTGTTTTCAACAGGGGCTCTGCTCTGTGTTAAAAAATAAAACAAACTGTCTACAGGCTCACAAAGAACCTCCAGAATCAATTCCTATCCACACACCTCCACACAGACACGAACACACATAAACAGAACATGGGTGTGTATATATTTATACACAGGTAGAAAATACCAAGTGCACGGACAGACACTCACACACACGCAGAGATCTGTCTGCGTTCACTCACATCCAAACACGAAAGTGTGAGAAGTGGTTTTCACCTGGCGTGGATATAGTTTCATCCTCACAGCCATGAGAGTTTATTAGCTGCTTAAAACATTAGAGCGGAGGGAGTTTCCCTGTTCTCAAAAGTGCTGCATTCCTCACAGCACACACACACACACACACACACACACACACACACACACACACACACTTCACTCTCCAACTCTCTATATCTCCATCCAGCCATCTCTCTCTTTCCCTCTATTACACCAGTGTACACACTCCAGCCTGTCCCTCTCTTCTCTCCCCCTTTTCCGCCTCTTTCACTCATCCCCTCTCTCGCACTTGCGGACACCCACACACTCCTGTAGGTGTAATGTTACGACGAAGCAGCCTGTTAACATTCCCGGGGCCGACCACTTGAAGCTTTCCAGATTGTTCTGTTTAGACAAACGCTGCCACAGTGGAGCGGCAGGGACGCAGGAGGCAAAATATGAATAAACACATGTGCGAGTGTGCACGAGCTGACATGTACATCCTTTTAAACAAATTGAGAAATACACATAAGTCTTTTCATGAAAACGCACACACACACTGACCCACGGTTAATGTGCATCCTGCAGAAGGACCCTCAGATTTCCGTATCTCATTATACATTTGAAATGTCAGCCTCGTTAAAGTGGCCAATTTGACTTAATTGAGAAGCAGAGTGTAAATAAAGGCTTTAGTCCGGTTTGTTTTCACTTCTTTCTCCAGCACTCCGCTCTCATTCCAAACCAATTCATCAAATAACCTGTCGCTCTCTAAGGCTTTCTTCACTTCTCTCCCCTTCTCTTTCTTTCCATCTTTGGCCTTCACTCTTTATTTTCATTTTCACCTTTTCCTCTTCAGTCTTAATTTGCTACGTCTTCTCTATTCCTAAGGACAAAAGTCAAAATGCATTCTGCTCTGAATATTTCACTGGTAAATGGCTGTAACGTGGAGCGTTACGAGTCAGCGCCTTGATTTTCATTTTAATAACCATCTTCTCAAACTTTACATTTTGACTTTGACGCCGACGCAAACCATCCATGAAATGTCAAAAGGGCAAAGTTGCACAAGACTTGAAATAGCTATGAAAGCGCCCACTCACAACCTCTAACAACAGAGGCGAAATCAGGCGAAGTGTTTTGCTGCTTCTCAGAGCTGTCTTTGTTTGGTTAAATGACCTGAATTATACCATTTAAAAACTTTTAACAATGTTGCAGACATTATATATATTTTGTTTCTTTAAAAAGATAAGTCATGACCTGATGTGTGTGTCAACTCAAGTGGCTGGGGTTAGGGTTAGTGGTGAAGGCTGAGAACATATGACTGAAAAAATAATGCAGTGAGAAGCTCTTGTTGTTACTGTTAGAAAAAGACTCATTCATTCACCACTTTACTTGTGGTGCTGCAGAGAAAACACGAGGTAATGAAATCCTTTGAACCAAAGTCATTTTTCGTTTAAGAGACTCTCAAATTCACACTACGGTCAATTCACAGACTCCAGTTAACAGAACTCAGAGAACTCTACTCCACACAGAAAGACCCTGGCTTAACTGGAATTCAAAAAGCATCCAACAACTAGAACAGCACTCCTAAGAGTACATACATGAATTCCCTAAATATACCAGATTATTTTTCATCTAGATAAATGAACTTCTTGGGAAATTGGTGATAATGTCAAAAAACGTGACAAAAAAATCTTGATTCATCCCTGATCTAAAGCTGCACCTAAACGTAATAAGTTCTTTCTTGACCGTTCAATATCCTTTAAGTAGCTTTTGTTTCATTCTGTGAAATATCCAACAAATAAACAAAAACATAACCCCCCAGTGGAGGTAAGAAGATCTCCACGCTGCCTTCACCTTGTTTGTGTCCAGCTCCCCTCCTTCTCTTTTTAACTCCATCTACCTTTCCTTCCTTTTCCTCCCTCTCATCCTTCCCTTTCATCCACCATCATACCTCTGCCTCCTCCACCTACTAGAGTTACTTATTCTGACCTACACTGAACCTCCTCTGTCCGGCACAAACACTCGCAGTGAAGCAAAGAGGCAGGAGTGAATGCTCGATTACTTGCTCATGCTACACACACAAACCAACTCCTTGACCCATACAATCTCACAGACTGACAAGGAAACACACACAAAACGCAAAGCCACACACTTTCTTAAATGCAAGCGCACATGTCACACTCCAAATCCTCTCATTTCCTCTTTCCTGTAGCTGGTCAGTCAGGCGTGTGTGACACTCGGAGAGTATCAATAGCAGGGGCAGGTTTTGCTGGCCCTCTGAGACACACACACACACACATGATCAAGGCCACAAAGCACATACACATATACATTGGTGTGCTTGAAAAAATATGCACATAAGCCCACACACTTTACACCCTTGAGGTCACTAGAGATGTGGGTCAAGTCCTGCCTAGTAGCCCTGAACTTAAACCAGTACTTGGAACAAGGTGTGTGTGAATGTGTGTGTGTCCTTGGGTGGTTAAGAGAATATATCAGAGCCAGGTGATAATGAGGTAGTATCCTAGTTGACTACACTAGCTTGTGTGTGTGTGTGTGTGTGTGTGTGTGTGTGTGTGTGTGTGTGTGTGTGTGTGTGTGTGTCCCCAGACAGGTCATGGACTGTTACTCTTCACTGAACCCGGTGCTGCTCCTCAGGCTGTCATCACCTGTGGAGGGTCTGTCTCTCTCTGTTGTTTTGCTCTCGCTCAGCTCAGTCCATGTCTGAACATTACTGAGCAGTACTTGTATTTATAACCTGTTGTGTGTTATTATAATTCTGTCAATTCTTTCAAAGCAGGATATAAAGTTGTAAAGTGGCCGATAGAGACATTCATTACTGTATGTGTCTCCATACTGGCACTCTGCAATGACCTACTTCAAGCTGGCTGCCTCCTGCCATTCAAATCTGAACACACATGTAAAACAAACATACAGTTACATACAGTATAAGCATATGTAATTCCTGAAACTGGATTATTTTGTCTATAAACGTATTTGTTTGCAACACATTGCCAGATCTTGCTGTCCAGTATTCTTGCATTGTGACCACAGGATTATGAACTTTCTTGGTTAAGTTCAAAGTCTTGCAGCACAGTCCCGCTCCAACCCTTCCATTAATACATTTAGCTTTAACATTTAAAAGGCTAATTTCTGACAACACATATTCGCCGGAGCACACGTTTCAAAAGAGAGAGTTGTGTATAAACATGTACGTTATGTGAATTTGTGGATGAGTACATTTAAAAAACACTCACAGACACGTGCACAGTATTGATTGCTCTATGTTGCACTGATCTACATATTGACCAGAATAACCTTGTTGTCTTTGCCACGCATGCACACACAGTATAGATATGTTACTTTCAAACACAAACACCTACACTTGGCTGCAGGCAAACTCACACAAGCATGGACATATGTAGACATACTGTATGTAGTGTAGGAACATCTTTAATTTCACACTTACAAATACTGTATATATATATATATATATATATATATATATATAGAGAGAGAGAGAGAGAGAGAGAGAGAGAGAGAGAAATCTTTAATGCATAATTTAAATGACTTTCCATCTTTATATTTTTCAGATAAGTAGCTTGTTGTTACCATAACGATTAGCGTGACTCTGTATATCACTGTAAAGACACACTGGATATGAAACTAAACACATCCATAGACATATCTCTTCTTAAACTTATCTATAGAGGCACAGTCACATGGGCCATTTGAGAAGGAAGTGTCTAACAGCCTATTATACCATCTCTGTAGAAAGGACTTTTTTTCATCTTTCAGTGTCTTTATGTCTTTTCATATTTCTTATAAGTCCTAAAGTTCCTTTTCCACAGGATGAATTTTAAATATCTTCAGTGGTGAAGCTGTTTCACTTCAATCCAGGAAGGTTAATATCCACTGAACTGTGATGTTATGCAGAAGCAAACAGACCAAACACCACGTGTGATTTACTACAGAGGTACAGCTCAGAACTATGTGAGTGTGTATGTGTGTGTTTTCCTTCTTCGTGTGATGTGAACATCCAAATCTTTCAAAAGTAACCATACCTGTTTCTCGCTTTTGCTATTTTCAGATACTGATCTTGGAAAATTGGGTCTGGACATTTTCTGTATTCTTTTTTGTTTTTTTCAGTTTTACATGCATTGTGAGTTAGGAACATCTTCAACGCATCCGTGAGCTCGCTGTGAATTTTCCAGACATTTTCCCACCGTGGGCTCACCCTTGATATTTTACTCAGGGGGCTGGCCCGAGAAGATGCGGAGAAAGTCCCGAAAAACTGACTCAGACAATTGCATTCTCCTTCGCAGCCTCATACAGGAAATTTTGGGAAAATGTGCAGAGTTCATTGAAGGTCTGAAAGCAGCTCATCCTTTTCTCTGAGTATCTCTTTAGTCTTTGTTCATCATAGAGGAAATCAATAAGGCATCATCACTTGATTTAACTCAGTTTACCTGTATGACCTTTCCTATATGTTATACAAATACACAGCACACTCTGAGCGCTAGCTGTTATCTGCTGGTTGTTCTGTCAGCGAGGTCTGTCTTGTTTGACCTGCTGCCACTGCACTCTGACTCAGAATAAGTGGTAGACAATGGATGGATGGCTGCTCTGTTTTGATTGGTGGTGCAAACATCTGCAGGTCAGTAAAGGAAGGTGTTGTATTAAATGAATCATCAGTTTGCATCTCCTCCTGTGTCGGCATCACTCTCCGTTGTTTACCAGTGTTTTAGATGCTTTCAGCCTCGCTGAGCTGTGTAGGCGGAGAGGAAGCCACTTAGTAAGCCTGCTACTACAAACTGAATGTTAACATGAGCGAGGCTACGAGAGGTTGTGTGTTTGTGTGTTTGCGTGGCTCGGGTAGATTACTTATTTGTCTGATTTGTGAGTGTTTGTGTGTTTGGGGTCTCGCTTGCATGCATTTCTGTGTGTGTTTAATAAATGAGGAAGGGCAACAAAGGTTGAGCGCAGCGCTTGCTCCCCAGCTGGCTTGATTGTATCATAGCAACTCCACATGAATAATAATCACAAACACACACACAAACACAGTAATGAGCCATTCTTCTCCAGCTACTCTGGTTAATCCCTGTCAGCTGTTTCTACTCTCCACTCAGATCCCGTTTACAGTACGCATTCATTCACTCTGGATAAATCCTAATGATGATTCGGATCTGAAATCATTTTTGACATTTTAGTCTTAACAAGCCGGGTAACACAGACATGCTTGGACAGTCAATACACACATGCACACACACAGTCATTTTCTCGGGATATACTCCTGACGTTCTCTGGAGGGGCTGTATGTGAGAATGCCAATATTCTAGGCAGTTCCTGTAGACATTTTCCAAAGTTTCTCCTGCGCACTAGTAAAAACTCTGGATAATGTCCAAGTGAGCCCATGTGAGAGTACAACAGGATATCAACCAGACGATTCAGAAGACGCCGACAAAGATGTCAACTTGGAAAGACAATGACATTTGAGAGTGTATGATGATAAGGGCCAAAGTGTGTGGGTGATGATGTGCTGTAGACAGAAACATGTCATCTCTGCAGCGCATGTTACGTGCCAATCCTCACCCGAACGCTGCAGAGATTTCTATGTTGTTGTGAACACGTCTGCCTGGAGAATCTCCTGCTGTGTTGTTCGTATGTTAAAGGTAAATTCCAGAAAAGATCCAGACCCCCCCGGTACAGACATTCGCTGGAGTTCTGAAAATGGCTCATGACTTCAACACATTACGCTGACACCTACTCTAACCTTAACAATAGCAACAACGTTACCCTAACCCTAAGTTAATACTAACCTTCAAGCATGTCTTCACAGTGGTGGACTGAAACAATAACTCAGGTTTGACTCCATCCCTTTCATTTTGTGGGCCAAACCTACCTAACCCACCCTCACCCTCCAGCTCCCCTTCCTTTACCATAGTTTAATTAAACCACCTCAAACTTGCTCACCTTGTCTGTGTCTGCCTTCAGGCAACGTACAGTGTTGGCATCAGCGCCTGAGCAACAACAACCACCTGCTGACTACAAATAGAAATAGAAATTCTATGTGCCAGACAGCAGCTGTGAAGTCTTCATGCCATTGCATTTCTACAAGCAGAGTCTGAGGAAAGGATCATTCAGTTTTACCAAGTCATTTTTAGTATTTAGTGTTTTAGACCTGGCACTATTCAAGTGCCTGAAAGTCTTGTACAAATAGCCAAATGTGTAACTTTTAGATCCTCACTATGTATGATTGTATGATTATCAAGTGTGGATTTGGGGAAAAAAAAAAAGATTTAAAACACAGATATTAGTATGTTTTGTTTTAAAGGCCAAATATCAGGTGCAGACACAATCTTTGAAATCTACAATTGGTTGAAATAAGGTTCGGGGTCAAAGTTTCAAACCTGGATGCACTAAAAAGATTTTGGACAATCTGAAATCTACACCTACAATTAGAGCTCAACAGATGTATTGATTACAATTTTACTGGTTCATATGAACCTTTCACATACATGGTGGTATCTGTGTTTATGTTTGCTGCTATGAACCTTTTTATTTTACAGAATAAACAATGCAGAGGAGATGTGCATTTCAATATTTCAAAACAAAGCTCTCTATGTTTTGTTTTCATTTTATAGTTGTGAATTTATCTGAAAATGACTTTTCTTTGTCATAACGGTTTGAAAACAACATCTTAGAATCATTACAGATTTTATTTTTCTTTAAAATTATATGTATTGGCAGATATAATAATATCACATGTTGTTACACCCTCATATTGGCACCATCATCAGTCCCCCCAAATCTGTACTGGTCGGCTCTATTGTTGGGCTGGTACTATGAACCATCCTTTCAAAGGTGTCACCCTGCCAGTGTGTTGAAATGTTTACCTTCTTGTTGTCACTAATTTCACTTCCCTTGCACTTTCTACTGCTGCTCCAGCATGTGATTACCTGCATTTACTACAATGTCATATGACAAATGCCAAACAGCATCTTGAGTCCTTTTTTAGTTCACTGTGGTCGTATGGGTTTCATGCACAAGTGAATTCAGAGGAAACTGTGAATTTTCTAAGAAACAAGAACACTCCCCTTAAATATATTGTGTGTTTTCTCACTAGATTGCACTATGAAGTATCAAGAGGTTTTTTTCCTTTTTCTGGATAAATAAATAAAAGGGCCGGCATCAAAATGGACCCAGACATGTCAGGTACATTACAAGCTTTCTTTAGCAGTGATAAAAGCCAGTGCAGCTGCACTCAAACTGTTTACAGATTCAGTCGGTCCAACACTAGTGAAAATAGCAATTTCACTGTGCTCTGAAGAGTGTACGTGTGTCTGTGTGTGTGTGTGTGTGTGTGTGTGTGTGTGTGTGTGTGTGTGTGTGTGTGTGTGTGTGTGTGTGTGTGTGTGTGTGTGTGTGTGTGTGTGTGTGAGTGTGTGTGTGTGCGTGCGTGTTGGAAGGAACATAGTATTTGAGTGAAAAGGGTTCTTTTATTGACCCCACTGCCTATCTGTTTGGTTTTCTGCCAGAGCCTGGGAATACACTTTAAAGAAGCCAAAACATGAAAAATTAGCTATTCCAGAAGTTAAACCCAGCAGCTGCAGTTGTAAACTTCAGCAATCGTCTTGTTCCTGCCAAAACAAATAAAACCAGATCTGTGGATAACTCTTATCGTTTAATGTTTTTAAATGGGAAGATTGTTACTTGTAATTTTCTGTAAAAATATGTTGAATACCACAAATTGCAAATTGTGTTTTGGCTGGATTGTTTTTTTCCATTCTCCCTTTCCCCACTTCCCGAATAACAACTCTCTGCCTCCTTGCTAATTTATTCTCAATGAGAATCTCAGTAATACTGTATGTAACTTTGGTTGGGTTCTTGTCATCCTTTCTAAGGCAACGTCCATACTACTACGATTTCATTCGAAAACATGTTAAGATTAAGATTCCTATTTTTGACCTCTGTGTTTATTCCATCCGTGTAAAACACACGGAAAATAATCCACATAGTGACCACACACGGAACAGTGGGCAGCCATGATGGTGCCCGGGGAGCAATTGGGGGGTTCGGTGCCTTAATCAAGGGCACCTCAGCAGTGCCCAGGAGGTGAACTAGCACCTCTCCAACTTCCATCCATGCTGGAATTGAACTGGCCACCCTCCGGTTCCCAAGCCAAGTCGCTATGGACTGTGCTACTGTGTAACACGTAGAAGTTTGAAAACCCTGCTGGCTTGTTTCTTTTTTTTAAACTCTGGGACTGTGTTTGAGTCTAGACGGGCAAAGATGGGGACGTCATTTATCATGCTACTACCACATGATCTTCTGAAAGAAATCAACAGGCTCCCAGTGGAGAACACAACATAATACATTAACAATAATCAATAACAAGCGATGCTGACCCTGTTGTTTTTGTAAATAGCTGTTGTGCACTTAAATTCTGCATTTTAGTATGTTAAGATGACACTGATGTGCAGGAGATAAACTATTACTCACATGCCCAGTGAATGTGAGTGGTCAGGTGTTGTTTTAAGGCGTGTTAGAATGGACAGGGATTAGAACTGTGCGAAGGCCTTTTTTCCAAAGAAGACGTGTGGAAGCACTTTAGACTTAAATTCAACTGGTTGTGGCTGTGTGTGTGAGTGTACTAGTCAGACAAGAGCAGTTGCATCAATCAGAACGACAGAGGAGAGAAAACAAACTGTTTCTAAGGGGAGTTAGGAAATAAAGAGAGACATCAGTGATTTTTTCACGCACACACACACAAACTTCCTTCTTCTTTCAAATACTTGACCCTTGCTCTTCGACAGGCTTCTCTTCCTCCCCTCTGTCATTTTTACACCCAACTGACTTCCACACCTCCGCTCTCCATCGCTCTTTTCCTATCCTCCCACTTAGCATCAGGATGCCATACACTCAAACAAGCATGTGCACAAAGTCCAACACCACAAACACAAACACACGCACACAAAAACTGACCCTGTTTAATAAACAAGCAGCGGAGGGTGTGAGAATAAGGAAGCTTTTAGTGGCGCCTCTTATCTCACTTCCTCTCAACACACACACACACACACACACATACACACACACACACACACACACACACACACACACACACACAAATAACACTGAACTATCTAAGAAGTCTGGAAGTCTGAATGTTGTCTTTGAGTCTTTCACCCTCTTGACACCACACACACACACAGCCGTATTCTTTCCCTCTCCATCCACCAACATAGACCGGCTGTTCTGTGAAGTGTCTTAATGAAAGAACCCTCACAGTCTTGTTGGCTCCTTCAACACACACATACACGTGCAGACAAGCCGTCTTTACATCAAGGTGTGTAGTGGAAAGAAAACTATATTACATTCATGAGTCAGTGTGTTTGAAGTTGAAAAGTTGAAGGGCTGATAACACATTGGATAATTAGGTTTGAAGTCGAGGTCATCATTAGTCTACTTGATTCCTAAAGACCAGACCTGAGTGAGGCCAGATCCAAGTTATATTCAGTCTCACTGGGTCCTGTTCTATATTGCTAGAGATCTTTGGATTAGGTGTCAGAAAGTCAAACATTTAGATGGATTCAAATGTCAAACAGAGTCTTTGATTTGTGTTTTACTATTCTGCTGCCATAAGTGTTTAAAACTGCAGCTTTTCTTTAGCCTCCTATCATCCCTTACATTGTTTGATCCTTGTTTGGTCCAGACCCTCTGACTTTTCATTTCAGTTGAAACCAAACATGTTTGAAAGGTGCCTCAGACAACGGTCCAGACCAATGGACCAAAGTTTGGTCCAACCAAAAAAGGTAGTCTTGGTCTGGATCAGGTTTAGACCATTTGCAGTGTGAAAACACTTTTTTAGATAGTTCAGAAGTTTGGACCAATTCCAGTCTGTGGAGACAACATCAAATAATAGAAGCATAGAAAAGTAGCAGAAGCGGCTCACAGGATTGCTTGTAGTCTGTGTGTCCAATGATATAATGTTTGATTGACGAGGACGTTCATTTTGCTGGTAGTAACAACGAAATTATATCATAGAACAATATGTAAATTAGAGCAACTAAGACCCCCTTCAGTCCCTGTATTACAGTAACATCCGTCCTGAGAGACGCCATCACAAGTGTTAAGTTTGTCTGTTCACACCTGACACCAGATTGTGTCTGTACACATGTCTCTGTGACCACTTGTGATCAGATCTCACTTCTCCGCTCCATGTGCAAATAATCATTTAGGCATTTCAGCCAGTTTAACTCAACAGGTCTGTTCGATAACAGTGTGTTTGTGTGTCTGTGCTGAAAAGAGAGAGAGCACTCCTAATGTGGTTTGAGTGATCAGATCTCATTGGCCTCGTACACATCTGGTATTAACATGTGGCCACATCTCCTGATCAGATGTCACTTTCCTGCCCTACATGCAAATAAACACGTACATCATCTCTGTTCAGGAAGACCAAGTTATGTTGTTTTTGAAATGCATTCAGGACACATCTGGGTGCATTCACCTGTCCTTTGAGCTGTTCACTTGTTATCAGATCACTCAGGACAGATGTTAATACCAGGTCTGAACTGAGTCTTTTGTCGTTGTGTATTTCGCAGGATGAGGACACAGTGAAAGTGATGTCAGAGAGCAGGAGGGGACAGAGCAGCAGAACAGCCAGGCTGTGTCTCTCCCACTCCCTGCCAGATGTTGTATATTGAAACATCAGTTTAAAAATTAATAAGGCTTTGTGTGGATATGGTTTCATGTAGATGTAATCTGTGATGTAGATGCAGAATGTAACACATGGAAGTGAATATCTGTCTGTGCAGATTCAGATACAGCTAAACGATGATGTGTTGTCATGGAAATTGCTCCTGTCTCCTGTGGTTGTGTGTATTTGTTCATCGAGCTAATTTAAGGGGTGAATCAGTTGCTTTTAATTCAGACACAGACACTGAGAGAGAAGCTTGGACACAGAAAACCAAACCAGAAAGAAAATATAAGAATCAGTGAAACCAACAGCAAAGACAAAGAGAGAAAGGATGCTTTATTACTGTCATTCTCATGATTACCTACACAAGGAGGTTATGTTTTCATTTCTGTTTGTTCTGCGGGCTGAAAAAACAGACATGTTTATGGTTGTATTATATATTCATGAGTCTGTGCAATTTAGTGCAAATCATAATAAAACTCTGAAACTAGTGAATTTCAATGTGGTTTCATAAGGGAGCTGCTGGGCCTTGGCAGAGTGTTCTATGAGTGAAATAGTTTCACTTGTGTTTGTTTGTTTGTTAGTTAGCAGGATTACTAAACTATGATTTTCACAAAACTTGGTGGGTGGATGTGGTTTATGTCGGGAAATAACCTACTAAATTTTGGTGCAGATCTAGATCGGGGGGAAGTCCATTGTTTTTTTTTTACTATTAACTGTATTAATTTCATACATTTTCATCAATATCCCAAAGAATCATTCATAGATCTGACACATTTTGGGACTTTTATTTAAGACTGTGCTAACTTTGTTGCATCTCACATTGAAGGGGGTATGCTCTGTCCTGCGTGCCATACTCCAGTTCTTATGATTTTCTCATGATTATTTCTGGTTTGTTGAATTGGTTGACATCAGCACAGAGAGGGTCCAGGATAACGCCTGAAGTGTGCAGCTGCAACATTTTATCGAGAGACTTTATTATATCCAACACGTTGCGTCATTTTGTTGTTGAGTAGCTGCAGATAGCAATAAACTCTTTCAGTGAACACTGGCCTTCTGAGTTTTGAATTGAGACAAACCTGAAAAAGTCTGATGTCCTACCATCCTCCTACTTTTCTCTGTATTTTAGTTGTGTGTGTGTGTGTGTTTTTGTTTCTATAATTCAGTTTCTTTTTTCTATCATTGACTCTCTCTTTCTCTCCTTGCCAATTCTCTGTCTCGGGAGGAAAGTTAGATAGATCCGTGAGTTCATGAGCAAAGATCTCAGCTGCTATTTTTTTAACATATTCATTTATTGGGCTATAAACTATCAGTGCCGCCCAGTCATCTCTCTCCTGCTGCCTGGATCTGTGTGCATGCATGTGGACATATGTGAAGACGGATTCTCTGAGGGAGAGCACAGTGATCTTTGAAACTTATTTTTTTGTCTTTAGAACTGACTCTGGTTACTCCTGCTTTCCTTTCCGCTTCCTTCCCTCTGCCTCTGCTGCCTGTCTTTATAAACACCACACACACATACACACTCATTTTAAAGAAGAGATAAGATAAACCTTTTTTAGTCCCACTATGGGGAAAATTGCAGTGTAACAGCAGCAAAGGGGAGAGTGATAATAGACACATCAGTAAAAGTAATGCATAAGTAAATATGCAATATAAACACAAGGAAAGATACAAAAATAGAGAGTAATATATACAATCTAAACACAATATGTATATTGTAACTGGGTTGCATATACATGAAACTGAAATTGCACAGATGTAAAATGATTATTGCACAGTTGAAATAACTAACCTGAGTAAGATGTAAAAGGTGCATGTGTTGTACTGGGAGCAGAGCTGGTTATCTCTCGTACCCAATGCTGTGATGGTGTCCTGCAGCAGGTGGGACTTGTCCATCAGAGGTGACATCTTCTCTCTCATTCTCCTCTGTCCCACCACCTCCTCTATACACATGTGGTTTTTGTGATCCTGTCACAAGTGGACAGCTCTGAGTGTGTGCGTTAACACCTGGCATTAAAGTGTGGCCCCACATGCATCCTGTGATCGGATCTGACATCAGATCTCACTTCCCCGTTCTACAGAGACAAACACACACAACATTTGTGTTCATGACGACCAATATATGTTGTTTTTACCCACTGTGACCACAGTATTTTTCAGCAAGGAGTTCCTTATAAACTAAAAACTATTCAAATATTCTGCCTGACCTTGTTTTAAGACTTGCTCAACAACTTCCAGATGACGATCAAAAGCTTTGTGCCTCATTTTGCATAATTTAATGAACACATGAACTATCTTGTATTTTGTGTGTAAATGACACATTCACTCCCACTCACACACACAAGTACGTCAACCACTGGTTTACACAACTGCAATTAATATCATATGATAGCCCATGTTGCCGCAGCCCTGTAGTTGCCTGGCAATGCCTGAACTGTGTTCCAGAAATAAACACAATGACCAGAGAGTAGATGTGGAAAAGTGTTTGTTCAAATTCTCACTCAGACATATAGAACTTGTTGACTTAATAATAAAACATGTACTAGGATAGGAAATTAATTTTTGTGATATGGGAAGAAATATATAATTTGAAGTATTTTTTTTACAGTGTAATACTGCTTGGAAACCATAAATGACCAATGTCTTCATGAATATTGAATTTAAGCTTATTTCCTTACAGTGCATATATTATAACCTGCCTGGGCTGTTTGTTTTGTGTGCACAGAAACAAAAAGGCAAAGATTCATTCATTCACGTACAAGATACATGTGACTCTAATTGATCCATCATGTACTTACAGTCTTTGCTCTGTCTGTTTGTGCGTCTGATTCAAACACAAAAAATCTTACCCATCTACAAATGTGTGTGTGTGTGAGTGTGTGTTGTTTGTAAGTGGGTGTTAATTGATGCAGTCTCTCCTTTTGTCTGTTTAATGGAAAAGCACTTCTCATTAAACTGTCACTCACAAATCTGTGTTCACGTGTGTGTGTGTGTGTGTGTGTGTGCAACAAGAGAAAGAAAGATTTGAGCAGGTCATTATAATACAGTGTGAAAGGAGAAGAGAGAGGTTGGAAAATGAGAGCGAGAGAGAGAGCAGAGGTGCAGAAGAACAGGCCATTACAACAATTAGTGTGCCATTTGAAAAGCTTCCCTTCACAGCCGTTTGATATTGAAATGAAACAATGTGTCTCTGCAGGAGGCTATTGGGGAAATTAGCCTAACAGTACATTCAATGACACACACACAAACGCACAAACGCACACACACACGCTACTCATCACCTGTGGAGGGCTTATTTCCCCCTCTCACCCAATTCAGTCATTTCATTTAAATTAATTCAAATTCAATTCAAATTCAGTTATGTTAAATACCTTTCTCTTCACCTCAGGTGAATATGGTCTACTTAGTACAGTCAACACTCACAAACCACAACACTGACAAAACACAAACACATTAATTTAGCTTTAATCATTCTGCCTTGGTGTGCACTGAAGTTTTCATGAGGAAAATAAAAAAAAATGTTGCCACCAACATTGACACTTCCATTACCCAGCCAAACCTGGACATGCTTACCACCACCCAATAAGTTTTGTGATATCTGTTCAGAAGTCGTGTGATCAATTTCACTAACTACCACGTTAAAGTTTAAATCAAACAACTAACATGACAGGATAGTTAAGTAGAGAGGTTCGATGCTTACGTGTTTTTAAAGATATATTAAAATATAGATAATACAGAACTGTCACTTTCACATTTCATCATGACTTGTCATAGGTGACTCTACTCATGAGAATGGTGAATAAGATAATTCAAGGTCGATTATCCTGCTAGATGCCGTAACGTGAGCGACACACACACCGCGTGTCATATCTCATTCTCCACAATCATCTTTAATACACACCCACCCTATTAGGTGGTCTATTTAAGCAGAGAACATTTCCCATCACTCCCTTTGCCTGCCCTGCTGCCAGTTGCTTCAGCCCCTCCACCACTCCAGCATCCAGCTGTAGGCTCTGACGAGGGGGTTACAGGTAGTGTATTTGCTCATGTCTATGTAATCATATCGGGGGGAGTTATGAAGTCGGAGTCTAGATGCCAAACACTAACCTGTTGCAATAAACATTTAAATTGTGAGTTTGACTGAACTATATTAGTAAATAGTGAGCATCTCCCTAAGTCTGGGCTTGGTTCTAACCCTCTACCTCACTTGAAGATTGTCTAAAGCTGCTTTCAGACATGCACTGGACTCGGCAGATCCTCCAAGGAGGTGGGTGCGTGAACCAGAATGTCTGAGCTAGACGTTCAGCGGCTTCTACAGACTTTCTCTACCTGACCTCCTAGTATAATGTCCATAGAAATCCAGTGTGACGACAGCAGGGGATCCCCCCGCTGGATTCACAGTGAGTGCGTGTGTGGGGGGGGGTTTGGCTTTTTACATGCAGAAATGAAAAAAACAAGAAGATAAATATCTCCGGACACACACGTAGAAGACACAGACGAAGATGTCAATAGACTTTGTGGTGATAAGAGATGATGATGGTGTCTTGGTGCTGTAAACAAAATCACATGATCTACGCAGCGGAGTTAATACATCACTTCCTGTCTCTGTCTGCTGCACTCGGTTGCTCCACTCACCTGAATAATACAGAGGATTTGATGCTGTTGTTAATGTGTCTGTGCAGAAAACCTCCTGCTATGTTGTGCATGTGTGAAAGGCAAACTGTGGGTAAACTACACAGCCAGTTCTCCGGATTTTTCCCGCAGGTCATGTCTGAAAAAGATGCTGAGACAGACAGACAGTTAGGCCTAGTGTGTTAGTGTTTTCTCATGCATGCATGCTTGTGTGTACTTAAGAGCCACAACCCATTAGTGTTGATGCAGTGGGGCAGCAGTAGGGGGTCACACAAATCGACCCATTAGGTTTATTAGGAATGTAGTCATTGTTTTACCAGCAGAAGAATGGATCCTTGGGAGACTTTGTTGTGTTGGTAAAACTCCTCCAAAGACTGAAAGGTTAGAAAAATATCAGGGTTTCTGAATGTGTAGTTATGTTTATCTGCACTAGACCAACTATCCACATTCACTGGACTGAATTACGACACTGACTCTCTGGCCACCTGGTTTGAACACTGACTGTATGGTCGCCTTATTGACTGGCTAACTGACCAGCTGAATGACTAAGTGACTACTAAACACCCCTCACAGAGGCACTTCTTCACTGACCATTTGTCTTTTGTCTGTTTTATTACGGCACCATAAAACTCCCGGGTGAGAGAAGAACCCTAAAAAGATGGAGCTGTAAATAGAGAAGCTTTCTGTGTGTGCGTGTGTGTGTGTGTGAGAGGGAGACAGGGAGATGCGTCATTAATTCCTTTGTATTTCACCCTGTGCCTTGTTCAGCACTATAAAGATGAGAGAGGCAGATGGAAAAGAAGAAAACATAAAAGACTGAGTTACAGTGGTCCGTTCCATTCTCATACTCTTCCATCTTCGCCTTCCCATCTCCACCCTTTTGTCTTGTCAATAAATCTGCAAAATGTACCCTTATCTTAGACAGAAAAAAAAGAGCTGAGGATTGAAAGTGGGAGAAAGAACCGAGAATTAACGATGAGGACCAAGTTGGTCTTGCAATGAAACTGTTTGCACAGTTTCTCTGGTTAACTTTGCTTAAATAATGAGTATGAGCCTCCATACATTTCACACAGCCACAAACAGGACAGCAGGATAACTCATAGCAGTAATCAGAATGCAATATAAGAAGAAAATAAAGTAGTCATGCTCAAAAATATACGTCTTCTGCAGGAGTTTGCCTTTCACACATGAAGAACACAGCAGGCGGTGAAATGAGGCAAATATTTAGGCGAGGGGCGGGGTCTGTTTAGAGGTCCGAGGCATTGAAAGTATAAATTCTCCCGCTGATTTTTTTTAAATTTTATAGTAAATTAACTCCACTCGAGTACCGTGTCACCAAACGTTCTCCAATTTCGCCATCCTTCCAAGTTGACACATCTTCATCTGCGTCGCCTACATACATGGCTCCTCTTTTTCATCCTGAGATATTGGTATTCTTTTTTTTGTTAGTTTTTTTAAATTTTGCATTGTGGAAACATCAACAGGTGCACTTGCTCACAGTGAATCCTCTGGATAATCTTCTGCTGTTTTCTCACATGGGTTCACTGGAACATTCCCCAGAGTTTTCATTAGGGGGCTGGCAGGAGCAAGTCTGCAGCAACTGACTCGGACATTTTTGATCTCACACAGCGCCCCTCAAGATAAGATGAGATCAATGCCTGAAAACAGCCACTGACTTTAAATAGTTTTCCTGGAGCTTCTAACTTTAAATCATGAGTTCACCTTAAAATTGAAGGAGGATAGATAGTGAAAAAAGAGAGATGATGAAGAAGAGAGCTGTATATTCACATGTATGTGATCTTTTGGTTTGTGAGGGAAAGAAAACATTCAGAAATGACAACATACAACAAAAAATGTGCATTGATCATTATTTTCTATTTCCCTGCTATTTTCTCCTCCAATGAATCATATTTTAAATCCCAGTGAGTTTCTCAGCCTTTGGCCTCTGCTATTTAATCTTAAAAATATAACAGATTTTTCAACATTAGTGTTGATTTCACGTATGCTTCCATTGCTCAGTCACGGTCCCTCTGGCTCTCAGCAATATTTCATGATCTTTGAGTCTTTGACCCAGATCTCAGCTTGATGGATTGATGATCTGACATGATCACTCATGTTCCCGGTTAGAAAGGCAAAGGTGACCTGACACAGCACATGTTACAATCCCACGGTCAGCTGTGTGTGTGTGTGTGTGTGTGTGTGTATGTGTGTGTGTGTGTGTGTGTGTGTGTGTGTGTGTGTGTGTGTGTGTGTGTGTTTGTGTGTGTGTGTGTGTGTGTGTGTGTGTGTGTGTGTCCATTTGCACATGTGTGTTCTTCTTTTTCTATGCATTCAGAGACAGCCTGCGTGTCCTCTTTCATTAGCTCAGTCAAGCTTGTGTGATAGCATTATGAGAGTTTGTGTGTGTGTGTGGTTGTGTGTGTGTGTGTTAGAGTGTTCTGGCTGTATCTATCTACTTCCTTCCGTGTCATCAAGCCACATGACAACATTACACACTTTTATATCTGTGTGTGAGTCAATATATGTTTATGTGTATTTGGGGCCTGTTAACACACTTTGTAGGTCTGGGAAATAAAACAGCTGCCCCCCCCCTTATCTCTTTCACCCATCTCAGATGCTGTCTATCACCCAACGCTCCTCAATCAATTAGTGTCTATTAATATCAGTGTGTGTGTGTTGGGGAGTGGAGGGGGTGGGGGTGGATGCGGTCAACCATTTCATTGAAGTGGCAGCTCCTAATCAAATTTGTGGGCCAGAGTCGGAACCTTTGGTTTCCTGTGCTCATCTTTCCTTGCTCAGCATGCACACTCTCTCTCTCTAACACACACACACACACACACACACACACACACACACACAGTCTCCAGATTCTGGTTATTTCCTCATGGTAGATTATTATGGTAATCTGAAGACTCCAGGTGCTAAACCTACCAGCTGCAGGAAATAGGATTTTACTGGAAGCAATTCCATCCCTCCATCCATCTGCACATCCATCTGCTCATCCATCTATCCATTGAAAGTCTATTCATCCACCCGCCCATACCCAGCCAATGCTTTCTGTTTCTGGATATTTATTTACTCTTTTTACACCTTCCATTCATTCACTTTATCTGCATTCATCAATTATTACTCCATCCATCCATCAATCCAACCTTCCCACTGGCCAGAAAATAGTTTTTTCTCTAGAAATTGTATTCCTTCCTTTCCTTTACTCCTCCATCCATTCACATCTTCCTCTATCTCTGCCAGACTGCCAAAGTAGGATTTTCACTGGAGTTAACTCCAATTATTATATCACTCCCTTGCCTCTGGTTCCCAATCCTTGTTTCCTATTAATAGATCTGTAACTACATCTATACATTTGTTCGTTGGTAACTCTTTCCTTAATTCATGTGATTTTTAATCCTCAGCTATGTAATTTTTTAATTTTGCTTACTCCTCTGCTTACTTCCCAATACATTCCAACCAAACTCTCAACTTCCTGAATATATGTACAAATATATAACTTGGACATTTGCATTCTCACTTACAGCCCGTACGAAACTTTTCAGGCAAATGTACAGAGTTCAGTGTACGTTTAAAAGTAGCTTCAGACAAAGCCATGTAAAGAAATGTCCCTGGTTACATACACTGCATTAAACTGTTTACCTTTCTGATTTGTTGACAAAGTGAGTAAAACGATTGTGGCCCTGATTCATAAAATGCTCCTAATATAATCAACAATGGTACAGCGTTTTGGAGTCGGGTATAAATGCATCACTCAGACTCATGTTACCAGTTTGTAATTCATTTTCTGCTTGTAGCAACATGCCACCATCACTAACACAGCTCCTTGTGTATTGTTGACTTGACACTGCCTCATTCAGTGTCTGCATCACCCCTGCGCTGCCTGCTTTACCCTTCCAAAATTTCGGTGTTGAGATGCGACGGCCAAGCCTTTTCTTCATCCCTCTGTTCTGCCACCCTTCCAACCCCTGTCTCACTCCTCCTGCCATCAATCCTTCCCTCCAATTCCCCTCAAATCCAATAAGTATGGTTACATAAAGGTCAAAATATTTTCCATTTCAGTCCCCTATAGGAGATGGAAATGTCACCAGTGCTGTTCACAAGCTTTAGAAAAGCTTGAAAATGAGCTGTGCGAACAGTGTGGGCACAATGGGAGTCCTGGGCATGTGTGTGTGTGTGTGTGTGTGTGTTTTTGTGTAACTGAATGTTCTCCCTTTTGCTTCCTATCACGCCCATGTTGAGCTCACACATGATCTTTGGGACTAATAGTCCCCAGGTAAATTAAATAGCCCCAAAACCCAAAACTATTGGGATAAATTATCTTTGTTAAATTGTGTGTGTGTGTGTGTGTTTGCTTGTGTCTAATTGAGTATTGTTTCCCTTAATTATGAGTGAAGAAACAGCAAGATCACCTCAAGATGTTTACAGTCAACATTAGCATACAGAAGGCATTGAGGAGGGGGAAGGAAGGAAGGGAGGAAGGAAGGACAGGGGGAAGGAAGAAACAAAGGATCAGGGAGTAAGAAGTCGGTGTTCCTCCTGTAAGAAGATAGGGTGAGTTAGACAGGAGGATTTTGAAGAAAAGAAAGCAAAGCGGAGATGAGTGGAGGAAGGAAAAAAGAAGAAAGGGAAAGAGGCCTCAAATGTTGTAACATGACACACACGATCTGATACAATCATGTAATCAGCCTTTAAGGGGTTAGAGGCCACGTTATCAGTGTTAGTTTCCTGACCCATCGTCTTATCATGATCAGGGACCGCTCCGTCTCTGCATGTGTGTGAGTGTGTGTCGGTGTCGTCTGTGTTCATGATTAAGCCATTACTGATAATCCTATCACTTTGTGTCATCTAAGACAACAAGGGATTCTCCGCACTGCAAAGAAAACCACTTTTTCTGTGCTTTTCTGCAGCCCGAGGGATCCACTCCTGGAACACATTCACACACACTCACTCTCCTGCCCAAGGCTGTTGTTATTGATAATGCCATTAGATAGAGAAGGATGTGAAGATGTTCAGCCTCCTGTTGTTGAAATTACTAGTGCAGGGCCAGTTCTAAAGCTGCCTGTTTGGCCTGTGGTACGTCAGAATTATTCCTTGTCATTAGTGCGTGCTCCTCAAACAGTTACTGTCACTTTTCATTGTTTGTGTGCTGGATGTCAATGGCGTAGAGGGAAGCTAGAACACTTATGCGTCCATCCTACCTGCTTTATCTGCAATGTCAAAGTTTTTCCATAAAGTGAAACTGAATTTGCTTTATTACTGTACACATGTGTTGCTTATATATAAGTATGAATGATTTACTTAACTGGTGTTATTATTTCATACATTACAATGCCAGCTATTTCCTATCTTTGTTAAGCAACCGACACAATAATCAGACCTGAGTTCAAAAATGTTAAGAATAAAAGCTAGAAAGTATTACAGCAACAAAATGAATGTTGTGCTTTTACTTTGAAGACAAATTGCATGAGAGAAAGTGATTAGTTTATCTGAGGACATAGAAAAAAGACTTCTCAACTCTGTCGTCGATTGACTGTTAGCAAGCTGCCCCGCCCCCACTGACTGCTACAGAGAGCTGGTCGCCTGTTTATTCAGTTTTTATTTCAATTAAACATATCACGTGTCCAAATCACACCAATCTGGCAATTCACAACATACACATCAAGACAGAATCGATTAGAAGAATGGTTCATGAGATATGTGTGACACATACAGACAGACAGACAGATGTTTGTGAAATTAGAAGGTTGTGTGTGTGTGTGTGTGTGTGTGTGTGGTGACAAGTCTGTATTCATAGTGATACAGTTGAGTAACTTGCCTGGCCTTTTGTTTTCTTTAACAATACCACCACACATGTCTGTACTGTCTGTAATTGGAAGGTAGTGAATTGTGAAACTGTGTGTGTGTGCGTGCGTGTGAGTGTGTGTGTGTGCATGTGCGGCGCGAAAGTACAGTTAGTTCCAGTTACTGATTTTCTATTGGTGGTGCCTAAAATAGAGTAGAATGGGGTGACCGATGAACTGATGTGAAGTTAGAATAATAAAAGAGTGAAGAAAACAATAGGGGCAGATGAAAGGGGGCAGAGAGCTGGATGGGTGTGTGAAAGGAGGGGTGGAAAGGGGGTTTCCTCTCCTCTCCCCATTTCCGCGGCACTGTAGCTGTCTTATCGTGCCTCACACTGACTGATTGATGGTGCTAAACGCAGTACCTCAGCTGTCACACCCAAACCACGTTACTGTCAGATGTCAGCTTTAGACAAACAAGGAGAAATAAATCTTAATGATCAGACCAATGCCCTGGCTGACTTGGCTTGTACTTGTGAGTTGTATTTTTGCTCTGCTAGGATCATAAAAACCATAAATAATTAAAGCTGTGCCCTGTTCCTGAAAGCTCAGTGTTTGTTTGCTGCTCACCATCTAACACTAAGCACCCTCTTTTCAGTTAGGGAGGTCACTCACCAGAATAAACTGCATCTCCCAGCGTGTAAAAAAAGTGCTGATTTGGTTCAGTTCAAGAAACCTGGAGTGGTGCGAGGAGAGACCCATCTATCTGCGTTTATACAGTAGCTTTTATCCAGAACTTGATTTTGACTCCCATCTCTCCTTTGAATGCACAACATCTCAGCTCACCACCTACACAGAGGTGATGAGTGTGGTTCAGTAGTCGCTTGACAATCTTTTCATCACTTTCACGCAGTCTGATAATAGAGTGTCAATGAGGCCTGACATGGTCACAGATACGGAAAAAGATCTTGAAGTGCCAAAACAACCTATAGTCCACCTATAGCTTTACAAGACTAATATTCAATATAAAAACACATGTCATGTTTATTTTTAACTTGAAGTTAAGTAAATTAAAGTTCTATAAGTCCTAGAGAAGTAATTTACACAAACTTGTACACATATAATCATAGTTTAGATTACTTGTACAGGGCAATTTACACTTCAATTATGAGCCCCAAATCCTTGTAGTCTATACTTTTTGCAGTGTAGTTGTATTAAATTATAAAAGCTTAAAAAATATCAATTTTCCATTTACTTCAAATGTACACCTGAAAATAAGTTTGGACTGGCGGTTACCAAAGCTTTTTAATGTCAGCACAATGGGGACCGGACATTTCCTGGAGTTTGTCTTTCACATATAAAGAATGCAGCAGGAGATTGTCCGCAGCATTCAGAGCGATGTCTGGGTAGAATATGCAGGAAGCAGGACATGACGTGTGTGTTTCCGTTGATATCACATCGACACCAGCATCAGGCCCTTTCGCCAAAAGCTCCAGATTCTTGTCTTTCCAAGTTGACATTTTTGTTAGTATCTCCTACATTTATGGCACCTCTTTATCATCCTGAAGTGTTTATATTCTTTTTGCTTTTTTCAGTTTGGGGTCGTGTTCGAAATATCATCAATCCTGTAGTGACTTATCCAGAGAATCTCCAGCTCTTTTCTCACATGGGCTCAGAGTTTTTACAAGGGAACTGCAGGATAAACTCTGCAGATTGTGGCACAACTGACTCAGACAGTTGCGTTCTCACATGCAGCCCCTCCTGATGATTTCAGGAGAGTTTTCGGAGTTCAGTGCATGTCTGAAAGCAGCTTAAATCATTTGACGTCTTTGCAGCCATGTCATTTTAACACTGAGCAACACAACGCTATGACTGCTTTAGCTTTTGGATTATCAAGAAAGGACATCCTCATGTACAAACCACAGAGAGCAACAGGAAAGCAACAGAGGCAGCGAAAGAAAAAAACATAGAAGGGAGAGCAGAAAATGTCAAAATCCGACAATAGGGGGGTATGAAAATGGTAAGCAGAGAGAGGGGAACGCATATACAGAGTTAAAGGTTTGGACACAGTCTAAAAGATAGTTAGATCAATGGTGGAGAGAATAATCAAGTTATAAGAAAGGCAGCAGACATTTTCTCACTGACTCCGCTCAGTTCTGACAACCCACTGTGATCTCAGGACACTGCCTCTGTGTGCGTGTCTGTGTATCAGTGAACGTCTGTGCTTGTTTGTGTGGGTGCAGTTGTGTATATATTTGTCTCCCTCTATCACCTCTGTGTCCTTGCTAATAGCTGAGTGGACCCCCTGCAGTCTCCACAGGCTGTACTGTGATTATCACCACTTAGTTGGGCGCCCACACAGAAACACACACATGCACAACGTACCATGCAGACAAAAAAAAATCAAAAAGCAGACATTTGTATACATGCAGCACACAGAGGAGGACACACATGCAGTTCCCCACCAAGAAGTGTACATATAATATAGAGAACCAAATAATCTGTTAATGTGAAGACGCGTGTGGGTGTTCATCTTCATCTTGTCAACTCCGTGTGTGCATGTTGGCCTCTCTTTACACGTTCATCTATGTGGGTGTGTGTCTCTGTAAGTGTCCATCTCTGCATGTGTGTAAATCTTCACATGTTCTCTGTCTCTATATCCGTACTCCACTGTGTGTGTGTGTATGTGTGTGTGCTCCATGTCAGTGCAGCCCACGTTAACTGTTGACACACTAATTTACTGTGGCTTCCCGTAAGACCTGCCCAGTAATATGGCTTATTGACGAGGCCACAGGGAGCGTGTACACGTACGTGCATTGTGTGTGAGTGTTTTCTGTGCTGCTGTACCCACAACGGAGATTACATATCTGCTGTATTACAGATAAATATGGTCAGGCCATGGGTGATGTATGCACACATAAATGTTTACTCTCTGTGAGTGAGTGTGTGTGTGTGTTTATGAGACACTTTGATAGTGGTGTGGGTCAGTTTTGTAAAGGATGTGTGGGTTTGTATATAATGCATTTTTCTAATGATCAAATGTTTATGCCTCTGCTTGAACAAAAAGAGTTATGTCTGCTGGAGAGGAGAGGAGAGGAGAGGAGAGGAGAGGAGAGGAGAGGAGAGGAGAGGAGAGGAGAGGAGAGGAGAGGAGAGGAGAGGAGAGAGGAGTAACGTGATCCATGAGCTGGGAGAGAACTCAAACAGGAAATTTCATTTTGGACAGTGATGAAAAACTGGACAAAATGCAGCCACTGCAGCGTCCCCGGAGTCCGAGAGGTGCCAACAGGTTGACACTACACACGCTCACACACAGATTTAAAAAAAACACGGCTCATACACTGAAGACAGTTTCCAACTATGCACTCAGAGCAACATCTTTTAACTCTCTGACATGCAGACACACACACACACACACACACACACACACACATATATGCACAGAAGTGAGGAGAAGTTGATGGACACGGAGCTGCTGGTCCCTCTGAGATCACCACATTCTCCATGTGCCATTAACCTCAAAGATGGATGGAGGGAGGGAGGCGGTGGCAGAGTGGTAATCAAGAAGATTGAGAGAAATCTCAGTGGGACGCTAACATTTTGGGGTGATTACTCTGGATGTAATAATATTACTGAGCCTCATGGCAGACTAAACCAATACAGTATAAATGGTAAATATTACTGTTTTTAAAAAGTAGAGGAAAGGCATCTTCACTTGTCAAAGCTACAAAGAAATCTGTGAATTTTTTAAAAAACTCATGGGAAACGTGTGCATCCCACTTTGATTCATAAGGAGAAGAATGGAGTAAAATAAAAAGGAAATGTTTTTTGAGAAAGGGAAGGAACAGGATGAACGAAGAATGCAAAGCAAGAGAGGTGGCCATTCTTCTTTTAAATGTTTATTTGTCTAAGACCCAACAGTCAATCAATCAAGAGGCACCAAATTGTGCATAGATGTAGTTCAATTATTATTTCATCAAGATCCATGAATTATTTTCTAAGAAATGTGTGAAATTTTTTTAGATGCCAAGTCATACAATGTTAAAGAAAATGATAACAACTGCAAAATGTTATGGGTTCCTCCCTGACCCCTAATACATCCTTCTACCAAATTTTTGTTTTTTGTGTAATCTTACTTACTAACACTTGAAAAAAAAAAAAATCTTCCTTGAAAGGTAAATATGAGTGAACAAGGACAGAAACCTTTAAAAAAATGAGATAACAGCTCCAGAATCCCAAACTTAGAACATAGTGACGTGAAATAAATTAATTCTTAAAATAATCAATCATATCAAGTGGACGAGAACGAGCGGCTGAGGACGTGTTGGTGAGGTGAGGACAGGGCCAGTAGTGCTTGTCGACACGCCAGCAGACAAGTTCTTCCCCTGACGCAGAGCAAGGATCAGTTTACCCTCTACTGGTTTCACAGCTCTGTTGCAACACACACACCAGAATGTTTTTTTTTTTTAAATATAAATTGCTATGGTATTTTTACTTACTCTCCATACACTGGAAACTGAACTCAGTCGTGTCAGGTTATTAAAATCCACTCTGGCACACACAGCAGTTTCATGCACCACGTCAACGTACTTTTCAGATTGCAAATGTTGCCCCCACCGCCTCCACTGTTTCCAAGATAAATACAGGGCTGCAAGAAAAGTAACAATGACAAGGAGAGAGGGGGTGAGAGAGTGTTTAAGCAATGCAACAACTATATATGTAAAGTTAAAGGTAAATAGGTAACACTATAACGATTTGTTGTAAGACCTAAACTGAGTGTGTTCTCTTTTGGGAACTAAAATGCCACTTAGAGCACAAACCTCTGCCAAGCCCCAACAGTCCTCTATGAAACCACATTTAAATTCAATCGATTTTTATTTGGATCTGCATCACATCTCACACACTGATAAATATCAGTCCAATTATTCTCTTAGAAGTCAACAAAAATGTTTGAAGACGCCCTGTCTTGCAATGTTAAAGAAAGTGCTGATGGTCTGGAGCCACAACAAAATGTGATGTGTTCTTCCTAGTGTCAGGCCCAATTGCATAATCCTGCTAAAAAACAAACAAGAAAGATGCTGAGACAGTGCATTCCTCCGCCAAGGCTAATGCCCTATCTTGCCATGTCCTAGAAAAGTGAAAACTTTAAAATTGTATAGCCTCTTCTATGGGTGATGCCCCACCCCTCCACAAAATGTTGGTAGAGTTTGCGTGATCATGCTCACAAACAAATGAGAGATGAGAAATGAAAACATAACCTTCATGATGGAGTAGTAAACCAGTGGAAGTCCCGTCCCATGAGGCTGATAAAAGTTGTTTGTAAAATAATTGTTAGGGACAAATATTCATTGCAAATACATCTCTAGGCTAATCCACTGACTAGAGCACTCATGGTGATAAAGACAAACTATTCTGCATTGTATTGATGACATTATAACACGATGAAGAATTATGGTTTGTGACAAGACTGACAAGCCGATGGTTGTGTTGATATGAGAACTCTTCAGGCAGTCATCAGTGAGGAACAAACATTGTGAGCGACAAGCAGCGTTTCTCATCCATTGGCCTAAAATGGATTCCCTTTTCGTGATGTCGGCGGTGACTTCTGGGAAACCCGGTCCACTGCTTGGCAAGCAGAAAAGGTGTCATGGATTGGCATATCCTCGTTTCACAACATACCGTTGAGAGTTATACCAAAGAATGCGTGAAGGGAAAGTCCAGCAGACTTGGGTCCATGTGGTGCGTTGGTGTGAATTCAGAACGATTCACAGAGGTTAGTGCTTAATTTCCGAAGTCTTCCTGCCGAAGCGTGCCAACAAAGATATAGATACTTTTTTTATTTACACTCAGTGAACTCTGCTGCCATGTGAAACAAAAAGTTGAACTACTGTTTCACGCTACATTTCAACTGAAGAAGAAGTAGACCCTAACCTCACAACTTATCCTGCTGTGGATTGCAAAAAAACTGGAAATTGTCATATTTGAGGACCACTGAAAGAGACACAAGTTGGAGTTAACAAGTTTTCCATGGCCTCTCAAAATCCCAAAGTGTGGCTCTGACAGCTCGGAGGAACGATAGAGTGATATTAGCATGTGATTGCTCTGTGCTCTCATCACTTGACAGATTCCAGTGGGCCAGGGCAGCTTCAGTTACAGCAGAGAGACACAGGATGAGGGAGGCAGGAGGGGAGAGAGAGCGACAGGTTACAGAGGTCGCACCACCAGAGGGACACAAGGAATGAGAGGGGTGACAGTTAGTACCTCTCTCTCTCTCTTTGACACACACACACACACACACACACACACACACACACACACACACACACACACAAACACACACAAACCTGTCATGGAAAATTAACCTAATACCTTCAGGCCTCCAGAGATGTTAGGAAACTGAGTGTGATGGTGTGTATGTACCACATGTCACTGTCCTGAACTGAGTTCAGTGATTATTCACCTGTTTACAATGGTGTGGTTTAAATCCTCTTACCTGCCATGATTGGTGAAATATGTAAGCAAATATCAGTGTAAGCTTGCAACTTCTAAGACATTCTCACGTCAGAAAAATCCAAGAGGCTATAAATATTTGTCACATAACATCTGCCCCCATGTGTGATTTTCTTCTCAACCATGAAAGAAATAGAGGCTTAAACGGGTTTTACTCCCCGCAAGATAACTGAGTTGTGTCATTATGGCCTGTTTGAGTGTGTATCTGTGTGTCAGCGTGCTCAGGGTGTGTCCTGGGAAGATGATGTGAGAGCCAACATTTGGTTAGGTTTTCAGACCACGAGCTTTGGTGTCACTGCAGGCCCTAAAACACACCTCCCACTACTGGGGGGGGGAGTGGGCAAGCAAAGAGGAAAGTGCCTGTGTGTATGTGTGTTTGTGTGTGTGCATCAAGAAGCTCACTGCATTGATGACAGTAAATCTGTTTCTTTAGCTCATATCCATAGGCTAAGTCTTGGAAGTATTTTTGTTGGATTATTAGTGGCATAGCAGTGTATTTTTTTCAATTGATTACAAACACACCCAGTTGTAAATCTGCACCAGGTCCCTTTTACAGTAAAGCTCCCAGCACAGCTCATGGAGCTGTACTGTGGGCTCCTCTCTCTCTCTCTCTCTCTCTCTCTGTTTTCTGCTTTTCTTCTTTTCTTCTTTCCACCTCCCTCTCTTCTCTTTACTACCAGACAGGATAAATGTAGGAATAAAAGGAGAGAGAGGTGGTAAGGGAATAAATGTGGAAAATGGAGAGCGAGTGAGAAAATTTGGTAAAAATCTAAGAAAGGCAGCGAGTGGGAAAGAGATAGTGGTAGAAGAGGGTGAGGCAAAAGAGAGAGAAAGGGGGTGAGTGAAACCGCTCTTTAATCAGTGAGGGGATATATGGAGGCGGGCAGAGGTGCCTACTGTAATCCGATACACGTGCGCGCGCGGCGTGCATGCGCGCCGAGACAGGGGACTGAGTGAGCAGTCCAACACGCTGCCACTAACCCGGCGGAGATCGGAGAGGAAGGAGCGGAGCGCACTGCCGGAGCGGCTGGAAGAGAGAGGGGGACAGAGGGAGAGAGACATTTGTTTAGCACAGAGAGAGAAAGAGAGAGAGGGAGACAGAGACGCGTGTTTGAGCAGAGAAAAGCTCAGTTTGGATGAGGAGCAGAGCGGAGAGGCTGCACGTTTATTTTCTCCCGATCAGCTTTTACGCACGCACACCGGTGCTGCCTCTTCCGAGAGATCTCCGCCTGCGTCCCTGGCGCAGGAAACGGAACCGTTCATTATCCGGACTTTATCATCACAGAACAACCGATGGGACAACATTTGCGTTTCTTTAATCGCAGGTGTTTTCACCAAGTAGACTCGCCACTTGGAGAGTGAGCCACGGGAGAAGATCTGGGAATATTTGATCGAAACGAACAGGGAAAGACGCGTGGGACTTTTGTCTTTATTTACCAAACTTATTTTAGTAGATTATTTTCATGGTTCCTGGTGTCTTCAAACAAGTGATTTTTTACTTTGTTTGAATTTTATAATATCAGTCTCAGCTGTGTCAGGTCTGTATTCCCACGCGCGTTTTGCCTGACACATGGACCCGGTGCTGTCGACATGGATTTCGCGACTTTAAAGATGTGTTTACCGGACGAACTGCGCTGACTCCAGGCCAGTTTCCCCGACAGAAGAAGTAGTGCCATACAAACTGACACAACCTACAAGAACATTGCAGTTTTAACCACTTTGATATTGTTGGAGAGCACAGCCCGGCATTTGGAGAGGAGTTTGGGCACCGGTCGTGTTGCGCGATAAATAGAAAACTGTGGGAAAGGAGACTGTAGGATCACAAACTTCTCCCACATTAAAACCACAGAAGAAGATAAGAAGTGACTTTTTTCCGCATTAGAGGAGAGAAGATGGATGTACTCATATGGCTCTGTGGATGTTTACTGGCTTTTCTTTCGCCTCCAGTCAGAGCAGAAGAAGGAGGTAGGTTTGACACTTTCCCTGCATGCCCGCTTTAATCCTTGTCACTTGTAGGTGCTAAATGGAAGTTAAACCGCTTCTTTTTCGAAAGAGGCACCTCTCACACCCAAGAAAATCTATTTCCCCTTCAAACCAAAATGCGTAATCAGCGTAAAAATTACATCCTGGAGAAATAACCATTACACATTTTCTTATTACATGCGCTTCCCTAACATATATTTCCCTTTTAAATAAAACAATAATAAATAAAGTGCGGAGGGACACTATTATTCAAGCTTTAAGACAATCAGGAGAAAGACCCCGGCTATAAGGGCCATTCTCAGAATTCCCCTATCTCGCTCGATTGGCTTTCACACTAGAGGTGACGGAGTAAAATAGAAAAAGTAATCAACCTCTAATGATTAAACTAAATATGCTAATTTTCTCACAACAACGAGTTTTAAAGTAATTTCTCTGATTGGCTCGAGGCCCGGTGCCACATGTTTCTTTACGCAGCAAACTTTCTAACAGTGCGATCTTTTCAAATAAAGTATCAGTGTCCCACCCTGCTGCCGGTGGTGGTGTCAGGACTCGTTCTCTGGAACATCTTTATCATATTCTTTGGATTTTAATCTGCAGCTTGATCAACTACTGGTCTCCGGAGAGCTATTCAATAATGATAAAATCACTATAATGTTCCTGTTATGTTCCTACCGGGACTAACTACCGGTGTTAGCTGGTGCGTAAGGTTCAGACTCGGGAGGTCATATGTCACCTTATCGCGCTTGTTTTATCTCAATATGTCTCACTATATGATTTACTCTTATAACAGAGTTTTTATTGAAAGCCTGGCAGTTACATGTATTTGGTCGGTTATCGGCAGACCTGGTGGCGGGGACTCTGACAGAGTCCCCGGCTACCGGGGGCTGCAGCAGCGGCGCTGCAGTCTCACGGAGGTCCGATTCCAGCGACTGCATGCGGAGCTCTGTCACTCCGCGAGTCCGCGAGAGCGATGTGGGGCAGGCCATCAGATGCATTAACACCTATCAGCGGTTTACCTCTGCGCACATGATGTGAGAGACGATCTGCTTTTTACACTCTATTAACAGTGGCACGACAAAAACGGCAAACCGTAATCCCTCACCGGTCTAATGCGTCTGTGTGCGTATCCAAACAATCTTTACGCACAGGGACTGAACTGATCGAGCTTCTCCGTGCAGCACAGAAGCGTTCTTAGTTTGTTCGGTTAAACACACACGTCTGTGGTGGCCGTGGCATCACTACTTTAATCCACTGTTATGTTACAGGTGGGCATGTATATACTTGTCTCAACCAATTTGATCTGAGAACTTGGAATAGCCTTAACCAAATAGTTTTTTATTAAATACAAATTACAACTAATTTTACTGAGGAACTCCCTTTAATGCGTTTTCAAAGAGGCTGACTGACACCCTGGTTCACTACAAGTAGTAATAATCTACATAATCTCACTGCTGCTGTTGGTTCGTCATCAAAAACAGACTTGGCAAAACCCTTTTTTATTTCCCCCCAAGGGCCACATTCTGCTTTGAGATACATCTGTGTGTGTTAAGGTGCAAAAAGAGGGGACTGAGAAAGTGCATGTCTGTGGAGAAGTTTGTTTTTGTATTGATTTAAGGCTTATTCTGGAGGCTAGCCGGGGGCTTTTGCAGATCTCATGACTTGGATTGAGTGGCCCGTCTGCCAAATGTTGTTTTGGAGAAACACAGCGTGCAGAGAGCACAGTGGAGGCATATACTCTGCATCACATTTCACCTTGAATGTGAGAAGATATGTACCATGGAACAGATTGGTCTGTGTGGATATTTCCATGTCAACTGAGACTTGGAAGTCAGAGCAGGCCTGTGTGAATAACCCACTGGAGCCATACCACCTCTGTGAATGTGAAGGTTTTCTCTAATAACTGATAGCTGCTGGCACTGTATGTACAATTTACAGTACTTCTGAGCCTGGTACTTTGTCATATGATCAACAGACAAAGCTGAGAGTCTTGTAACAGTGAAATTCATATGGAAACTGGTGTTCAGGGGGAAATGACAAAGTGTATAAATTCGGTTTCTGTTCCGTCTCCATTAGTCACCATTGTTTTTTTGAGCACAATCTTAATTTAACCTGAACAAAGTAGTTCTTCTTCTCATCATGATGTCACCAGTTCCATGACAATCTAGTAAAACCTTCAATAATGTGTTCAAGTATGACAACCTGTTGCTATGTTTTTTTCCTTGCCAAAAAAAAAGGATTAACCATAGATTAACCTTAATTCTACCAGGGGGGACTCGATCAACTCTCCTCGACATCTCCCCCTGGTACACTGAGATCTACTGGAACACACACACATACAGACACACACATGCTCAGCAGCAGGCTATACACAGGATTGAAGCTTCCTCAGCAGTAAACTTTTAGCAGATGCCTCTGCTCTGGTTGTCTCTGGAGAGATGAGCAAGGAAAGCATCGTCAGACTTAAAAAAAAAGTGTGTATATATATATATATATATATATATATATAGCAAGAGACAGGAGGGAGGGATGGAAGTACAGTGGGGAGGAAGTGGAGGGGACAGGCGGAGGGAAAGCTGCGAAGAAGAAGAAGAAGAAGTGAAGCAAACGGAAGACTGGTTTTTTAGCCTCGCTGTTTGATCCTGTTTCTTCATTCTGTTTGATCACAGCTGTGCCTGGAAGGGAGATAAACGGACGTAATTGGCCACTCAAGACCAGCTGTCTGCCTCCATAGTGTCTCCTCTGAAATATGCAGCTTGATGAAACAGGCTCACTGTGATGCTCGCTGAAGTAGGAAGCCAGCAGTAGGATAAATTGCCCCACAGGTATTCACCAAGGGCTGCTTTATGGGACTGTTTTTATTCATGGCTCCCACCAGCCTGGTTTAAAAAGTCCGAGACAGAAGGAAGGAAATTTCTCCTCCATGTTTTGGGGTGAAAAAGTCCCCGACCACTTATCGTACAGGTTCATCAATTCTGCACGTGATTGCATTTCAGTTATATGTGCTTCAGGCTACAGCATTTTTGCACAAAAATGGTCATTGTTGTGCAGAATTTAAAGACTTTTACGAACATACCAGTGTGAGCGTGATTGGGTTTTTAATGAATTTGAGATTTTCTAGCCTGCAGCCCCCACAGAACCAGGGGCTGTGCTGCCCCGTGGGGGTCAGCGCCTTGTAATAATTAAATATTACATTGGACCGGTTCATGGTGGCATTAATAAAGCAAACCATCCATGTCCTTATTTCACACAAAGAAGACTATACACACACCCAGCTTCAGCTCACTACATAATCAACTGACACAATTGCACAACATAATCACTTTGTGTCAGGAAAAGAAAATCAATTGTGAGCGTCATTAAATCCTAGAAACATGCTTTGAGCTGCATTTCTTTCTGTCACTGTAATTTTGTGTTTCCATGTATAATTTCTCAGTGCATATGGAGAAAGAAAAAGGGTAAACATACAGCAGTATATATTGGCAAGTCAAATAACAGTAAAAAAGAGTGAGTGAGTAAATGTTCAATATTAGCAGCAAAGTATATGAGCTGCCTATAAAAAGAAAGGACAATTAGTGAGTCTGGAATCAGCTTAGTCTTGTATGTTATCCTGTGCATTTCCCCATAATTTCATTCTAATTGTTTTAATTCCCATTTTCCCTTCTCTCTTCCTTCTGCGTTCGGATAATGACGACAGGAAATTATAATGTAAAGTCTGTTTGTGATGCTTCAACACGACCTGTAAACTCCCCTCCCGGCAGCAAAAGCACCTCGAGAAACAACAAAGCAATAAAGAGAGAAAAATGGAGCCGAGACCAAGGATGGAGGGCGAGAAAAAAAAAAGATGGAGGGAGTAAAGAATCTTAAATGAGTTTTGGAGCACAAAAGAAAGAAAGGAAAGAAACAGAGAGAGCTTGAGAGGGCAATAGTGAAATAAGAGGAACGCAGCAGAGTGTGAAGCAGTTGAGTGGAGCCACCTGCAGTAAAGTAACCCAGATGTATTCCTCTGCTCTGTCAAGCACAGAAGGTCTTCTGGCTAATATATAGTATATTATCAATATGGACACTGATCATATACACAAAAATGGTTTTATATGTCACCATATTGGAATCATGGATGGCGAGGACAAACAGTTCTTCACAAAGAAAAAGATACTCTCCATCTCACATTAAAACTCTTTTGCTGTCACAATTAGACTGAAATCTCCGTGCATTAGACAGCTGAGTGTGTGAGTCTGACAGGTGACACGCTGCCGCAGACTTTCTACTAAACTGATTTCTTTTTAATCATCTCACAGGCAGCAGGTGCTTTCCAGCAGGTTTCAGAATTAAGGCTCATTCTTTCTCATCTCATGACTCAGATGGCTGCCATCTTTTTCTTTTGACCTTTTCTTATTCTTAAAACCCACCTGAGTAGAAATAAAGTCCCAGAAAATACAGTTAAAATAGCAATGTAACTTAAAAAAACCCCAAAAAATAAATTTGTGCATCAAATGGGAGGACATTGTTTGTTTTTTTTCAATTATACCAGTAATGGTGGCCTAACAGCGGGGCCGCTCCACTGATATCAACAACCTACATTAGACAATTAACCCTCTGCGCACTCTCTCTCTCTCTCTCCCCTTCCTTCTCTTTATGTCTCTTTCTCATCTGTAAAAGGGAAAGGACAATTACTGGGTCCAGCAGGATGTTCTAATTACAGTTATCATGTCATTAGTAAACTGCTAGTATTCTAGTGTCTTCACTGGCCATTGGTAATGACTGGAGTAATTAGGGAGGATGGGGAGATGTGAGGTGTGTGTGTGTGTGTGTGTGTTTGTGTGTGTTAGTGTGTGTGTGTGTGTGTGCGTACAGAACAAACGTCCTCAGAGGAAAGGGGAGATCATGAAAATCCTTCGAATTAGAGTATTTGCCTGTCCACACTTCTCTTAAAACCTGTGTGTGTGTACGTACCAGCTAAGCCTTCTGTGTCCTCTGTAGTCCCTCCAGAGCAGTGCCGTGCGAGGCCACAGTTTGTTTTCCCTTTTCTCTCTCCCTTCACGCTGAATCACCCTGTTGTTTCTCTCTTTTCATGGCGCCTCACCTCTCCTTTATTGGCGCACTCTGTCTCTTTCTCCACACCTCCCCGTGTCAGTGTTTTCCCTCGCTCCGATTAAGAAACCTTGCTCACCTTCTTTTTCGTCTCACTTCGCAGTGGTGGGAAATCTCTTCTACTGTTTCACTCCCTTGTTGTTGTTTTTTTCACTCCGACTCTGTCAGTCTATGTTTCCCCCATCCTTGCTTTTTCTGCCTGCTAGAGAATAAAGCTCAATTGTGGAAGTCTAGACAAAAGATGAATAACCTACTTTGTGTTTATTGAACCTTTATCTCTATAGAATTGATTGGCCGAAGGAACAGACAGTTGTAAACTACACTCAACAAGAATGCCTGGGTGTGTCATCTGAATTATCTCCAGGTTTAAATAAAACTTTAGCTTGGATAGAAATGCATTAATAACACAGTATTTACAGAAGTTAATTGTGCCAGATAGTATCATGCAGCCCTTCTGATGTAGACAATCAAAAACAGGCAGTAATAGAGGGTTCTTTATAGGCTGGTTTATACCAGCCATTCCCATCCTTGTGCATGACAATCCGTTCTTTCGGCTGGCCGTGCAACTTTTTTAACTAGTCGTCCGGCTAACCCATACAGAAACATGGATACTCTGCTGAGTATGCCTCGAAAAAATAGTTTTTGTCAGGGCAAAGAAGTGCGCACAATCCTGAAGCAGTGCTCCGAGAGGAACCAGCTGCTGCCAAAACTGTTTTGTTTTTCTTTGGTCATCATATTGATGTATTTTTACTCAACGGTGACACCTGGTAAAGACGCCACCAAGTCTTTGGCACCTCAAGTGCAAGCATAAGGGAAAGTTGTTTACGGTTGATGATCCCCATGACCAGTCCGTCAAGAATAAATGCAACTTGAGTGGTTCAACAAAAGAGGTCAGGCAGCATTGTTAGAGATTGATTGTCTGTGTGGAGAGGCTGAGTTCACCTGTTGGCACATTATCAAACTGTTTTTTCAATGGTGATTTGTAACAGATTCAGAAGATGCAGACAAATGATGTCAGGGGCGTTGCGTCAGAAAACCCTGATATGTGTTGTTCCAGACGGAATGGACTCGAAATTCTATTAAATATTTTATGTTTAAGACTTGTTGAATATGATAGAGAAACAAACTGGACATCTAGGCTGCTGGTTGAGAGGAAATTGTTTTAATGCTTTTTAACATAGTTAGAAAATCAGACGTGTTTATGGGACTGGTATTAATGAGTGTGTTAGTTTGGTGCAGATCTAGAATAATAATTTGGATCTAGTCATTTTAAATGTAGTTTCCTAAGGGGACTTTTGACGGAGGTATGGAAGGTGTCTTTTTAGTTTTACCTGAAACTCTCACCAGTCATTTCCGAACATCATTTCTACCTCCTTCCTGTACGCTCTGTTGCTCGTCCTCTCACACACACCGTTCTGCTTCAGTTATCTTTTCAGTTTATCCACTGCTGCTCGCTCTGTCAAAGATCTTAAGTTTTTCTCTCTACCTTCCTGTACTCCGTCCTATTATCTCTCTCTCCTTTCTAAATCTCTGTAGGTCACCTAAGGTCTCTGCTCTCGAGCGGAGCAGCTTGTTCTCCTGTCAGTTCTTTTTCTGTATCACATACTCATCCTTTATTTTCTTTTTTTTTCCTAGTCCTCATCTCTCTTCTCTCCAGTTTCCCATCATTCTTTGTGTTTCTCAGAGCCTTTGTAGTCCTCCGCCATCCCTTTCTGTTTTAACACACACTCCAACACACACACACCATTTGTTCTGTTATTTTCCACTGTGGCTTAATGCAGGTCACCTGGAGAAAAGCACAACCCCACCTGTTTGTGTGTGTGTGTGTGTGTAAGTGTGTGTGTGTGAGTGTGTGTTGTATTTTTTGTCCAGTGAGCTGTTCTGAGCTGCTGACTTTCTCTTTTCAGATGATGAGAGACAGATGTTCTGGCATTGCTCTCTCCCCTTTCGCCCTGCTCTGTCTCCTTCTCCCTTTCTTTCTCTCCCTCTTTCTGTCCATTCCTGAGGTTTGTCAATTCTCAGTGACCAAAAGCTCCTTGGTTTTGATCCAAAGAAGACATTACGGGTCGTTATTTTCAGTGTTTCTCGGAGTCATACAAAAGCTTTTTAACTCCAAATGTGTGTGTATTTCCTCCGATTAAGGTAACGGTGCCTGAAGCATTTTGTGAGTGCTTCGTGATGCCAGAGCCAAAAACCTTCCTCCTGAAAATGCACCGTAAATAGTAAAAATCAATGGAAAAATTAGCATTTTTTCCCCCTCAGGCTTTAATGCAGATGTTCAGAGTCTATTGATTGGATTGTTGGATTCAGGAACCTGTTTCCAACGAGGTCAAAATGATGAGACTCACTGTTCTGTTTTGAGTATTGGGACCAGTGTTGATGGAAAATGAGCTCTCTGGTTAGCTGGGCAGCTTCCTCACTTTCATACACAAACACTAAAAACACTAATACTTTTATTACTGGCCCACACCAATTGAAATGAACAAGGGTTATGCGAAGTTCCCCCAGCTGAGGGAATCGATTTCGAAAGTGTCTCTTTAGAGTCAAATTAGACTCGGAGGGAACATGAATATGAAAGAGAGCTTAGAAACAAGGTCAGAGAACTTGCATTGAGGAATTATAGTTGAATTTTGCAAAGCAACTCTATGCGTAAACATGTAATACGTGTGACTTAGCCCGATTGTTTTGTGTGCCCCCTCTGCTGGGCATGCATTTCTGTAAAGGTTTGATTACCACTGTATGGGTGGATCTGTGCATGTCTGTGTTGAGGGATGTGCATGTGGGGGAAAAAGTTGCTGAATAGGTGTTATCAGGAGGCAACACTGAACATGCCGGAGAGCCATAAATAATGCAGCGACCTGTCTCATATCCCTGCTTGACTGCTTAGCATCGTTTACTGTTGCTTATCCTGGGTGTGTGTCTCTACGTGTGTATGTGTGTGAGGTCTGAACTCATTGATGCGTCAGCCAGAGGCGGATAAGCGATGTTCAGCGGTTTGTGTTTGTGCATTTTGTTGTGAAAATGTGGTCTAAATACAACCTCTCCCTGAAGATCACACACGCTGATGTGGTTGAGAGAGAAGCTGCGTTGTGTGAAGTCTGGGGTCAAGAGGAGGGAAGGGTTGTCGTCAGTGAGCGACAGACAAACAGAGAAGGAGTAAAGAAAATTGTGGTGTTTTGGATGTGGTGCTTTTTGTTTCAGCTCATAATAAATGATAAAGGCACCAACTCACCACAGATTTTAACGCAGTCTGTGGTGGACTGTACCAAGAACCTCAGCTGAGCTTGGCTATTGTGCTTCAGTGCAGATTTACTTGTTCTTAACTTGAGTCATTCCATGTTGTGTTGTTCATACCTATTCATTTGTCAGAATTACTGTATAGTGTCTCATGCTTTTAAGATACGTTTGGGCAGAGATGCAACCAAGGGTCAGAACAGAGCCTGCAGCCATATGAAGATACAAGCTTCCATCCATGAACCCTATATTATATCTGTAATCACTTTTACATAATAATAATAACAATGTGTATGTATACTACATTTTTGATTATAATAATGTGTATGTGTAATAACTCAAACAACTTGCCATCATATAACATTTTTACAAATAAAACCACCCAAAATTTCATAAAGTAGGTAATAGTTGACATAACATGAATACAAATATAATATGAGACATTTACACTCACGTCTAAGTATTTTTGCTGATACTACTATAGAACTTATAGTCATCAGTGTATTTTCACATTGTAGTGCTTCTGCTTTTACTTGAGTAAATGGTTTGAATAATTTATTCACTATGAAGTGGGCAGCCACCTACGTATGAAGCTGCTTGAAGCAGGGTATAGCACAACTCAACTAAATCATATTTTATTAGCTTTTGTCATAATTCTAGTACATTGTTAGGACATTTTACTCACAGGGGATTTATTCAGGCCTGGGTTCAATGCAACATTGCTAAAAAGAAAAAAAAATGAAGTGGGGTAAACTATCCTTAAAGGCTTGAGGCAACTGCAATACCTTTATTCTCTCCTTCTTTCTCTTATCTCGACCCTGCCATTGTCTTTTTTTAAGGCTTCTTCAGTTCCTCTTCTTTCACTCTCTGTCTCTCTTAGGTTTACCTGTTTGATAATTCTTGACATGAATTCAGGCATTTTCCCAACTCAGCATCTCCACTGTCCTCCCACTCGCCCACTGCACCTTCTCCGCAGCATACAGGTCAGGGTGCCGGAGAGTGGAATACAAATTAGCAGCTATAGATTCACTTTTGGATGGATGTTGCATTCAGACAGTTTCTTTGTTTTAGATATAAAGGTAGCAGTTAGCTGTTCTACCCAAAAGGAAAATGTTTGGTTTATTTTTGCAGGAACTCAGTGTCAGCATCATATTATTGTATGTGTACATTTATACGTGTGTGTGTATGCACCAATTGTACAAACAATATCACATTTACTTAAAATTATCGTCCCTGGAACAGGAAGTGATAAATTAATTGTTTTGTGTGTGTGTGAAGAGTGAAGAGAATGTCAAACCAACATATTAATTTTAAGCTTGGAGGTGCTGTCTTCATTGGCTGTATGCCAGAGGTGAGAGAAGAGGAGGAGGAGGAGAAGATGAGGGGAGTCTGAAAAAATAAGAAAAGTGGAAGAAAAGATGAGAATGATCCCCACACAAACTTGCCCATATAAAAAGTTGAAGAGTGACGATAGATAAATGGACAAACATCTCGGACATAGTCTGAAAAACTAAAATAAAACAGAAAGTGCTAGAAAGTGAATTGGATTGTGCTGTATCTTGTTATTTTATCCAGCCACTGTATAGCCGCCAGTGGGTTGTTGGCTGGAGTCAGGTATAGGCAGAAGTGAAGTAGAAAAAAAAGATCAAACCTCCTATACCAGAGTCTTGTGCAGGGACTGAATCTTATAAAATCATGTTTTAACTCTTATAGCTCTCAACCCACTCGGATAACAACCAAGCATGCACTAGAACTGCAAAGCATTAGGGTATGAGTCAGGTAGATTTATCGAACAATCTTTAGTTTTTCCCTCTTGCGCTGCCTCTCTGCATATCCCAGATTTTTCGTTGGATACAGTTTGCAAAGCGCTGTGCTAAAAGTGGTGTTTGGCTGATGCTGCTGTGAGATTCCAGAGTGGTTAAGCACTAATCCAGGTGGTGCTGAGATGAAATGCGTCTGGCCGGGTTACATAGGCCCTGTAACTCTATTCCTGTATTACTGAATGTCACCAAGGAGATTGGAAACAGATAGGGGGAGACAGACAGGACTAGTTGGCTCACAGCATGAGGGGGGAGACAGTTGGAGATAGAGAGATAGAGATAGATAGAGATATAGAGGGGTGATCACTAATTGTTTGCAGATAGGGTCAGGTAGGTAACAGATAAAGCTGCCCCAGTGTCAGACTGACCCACACTTTCATCATCTCCAGCTGACTCTGGAGTGCATGAGTAAATATCAATCAGTCTATGTGCATTCATACAGTAGCTGCAGACATGACACAGCACAATGTGATCGTCAGCGTTTCCTTGTGTATTTGTTTGTCTCACTATTTGAATTTATTGTGAAGACTGCGTCTGATAAAGTGTTTATGCTGTGCATGTGTGTGTGTGTTAATGTTGAATGTGTACAGTTACTCCTCTCGGAGGATAGGTTTACAGTAGCCACTCTATTAATAGCATTCAAACATGTTGTATTCTGCTGAGTAGTTTGACTTGGCTATGTCACCCCACTCAGCACAGTGGCAATAAATAATAAACACAGTGTTTTTTTATCAGGTTGGTGTTCCTAGACACCCACTGAGTCTGAACTGACAGAGGAATGATTGTTCAAATGCAGAAGGGGGACAAATAGAACAAAAAGCTGCAGATTGAGTGAGGGAAACAGGATGACAACAGGAAGGAGAGATCATTGAACAGTTTGATAAAACGAATCATGGCCTTCGCACTCACCACATCTCAAACCATTAACGCAAACAGGGAGGTTTCGGTCAAGACGAGTTGGGCAGCTCTTTCCTCCACCACCATCGTTTGTTTTTATCTCGGCAGTAGATTTCAGAGAATTGTAGAATCAATATCAAGGTGTGGTGAAACTGTTTTGGCGGCTCACTGGGGCCCAACACCTTACAAAGATATTTTGTTGTTTCTCATATGTTTTATCCTCGGTCTGTACTTCCCAGTGAGCAGCAGACAAACACAGATGCTGCTTTTATTAGAGTGATCATCATGTCTGCCTCCGAGACTCCATATAAAGATGGACAACATTACTGCTCCTTAAAAGTGAAGCCAAAGTGTCTCGATTTCCCCCCGATGGTTGTAGTATAAGTCATTAACCTCTTGTTAGTGGATGGAAGTACTCATCATATACTGTATATTTTTGTATATATATTCTGTCATTTTGGGTGGTTCTTATCAGACGGCTGTGCATTCAAGTGGAAAGTTTGGTTCTAATAAGTGATTTGATGTAATTAAAACTGAGTGAAATGTCATGATTTACAGCCGAGAGTGACCCGTGATTGGTCGGAGTGTTATTTTGAGCATGTTAAATGAGCAAAGTTAAAACAGTTCTTCAGTGTCCTCTAGCAGATAGAAGCTCAGATGGTGTCATTATGTTAGAAGTGCTTGACCTTAACAAAGATGGGTGTCATCATATATCCACCAGTATGGTTTAGGTTAAGGTTTTCCGGATCTTAAACAAAGACAGAAGTCCAGCTCATGAAATTGGCTGTATAGTCAATCAAACAGGCCAGCCAGCCTGGTGCACAATAGATGCCATAGATGTAATACAGTGGGGTTGTGTGTGTTATGTTGGTGGGTGTCAAAGTAATATATGAGTTACCCATCTATGTCAGGCTGCATCTGCACCACTGAATGAGTGGCATTGTTGATGACATGACACAGACGTATGACCGCTGACAAGTGGATCCGCTCACAGACAGTAACGGTGGCATCTGGTCAGCTATGTGTGTGTGTGTATGTGTGTGTGTGTGTGTGTGTGTGTGTGTGTGTGTGTGTCTGTATGCGTATGCGTCAGTCTTGGGTCAGAATGGAGTCATTGTACCTCATGATGCTGCATTGACCTTGCCTCCAAATGCACAGAGACATCTACACACACACGCGCCTTTGTTCCTCACATCCTGTCTCTGCAAACACAACTCTTATCTGCATTTTATCTGTTTTGCCTCTTTTCCCATGTGTCACATCATGAATAATGAACAAATATGTATTAGATTTGATTTGAATGACTTCATAGAGCATGTTGACGTCCACCTGGTTAGTCTTGATAAGAAAACAACATTGACCCTGATGATACTCTCGACTTTTATCTGCTGTTGTGAGGGAAGTTATTACTGGTGGCTTATCTGATTGGTCCTCCTCCGCTTCTGAATTTATATTTGTCAGAAAGTTTTCTCTTTGAATGGTCACTTCTTGCCCTTTGACCTCCGCCCTTCGATGTTCCCAACCTCTCCTGTCTTAGTTGTTTTCCATCACATTTTTAAACACTAATCAATGAGTTCACTCAGTGTGTAAACCTATGTATTAAAATGGAATTTTATCAATTTTACCCAAGGTGATGTAGTGGAAAAAAGTCAAGGAAAAACAAACATGTTTGTGCATCCACTTGACTTTTTCAAACTTCTAATGCCTTCCTCCTCCTCTTTCCCCTTGTGCAGCGTCTGAGCCATGTGGCGGCTACTTAGACGCCAGCGATGCCGGATACATCACCACACCTGGCTACCCGCTCGAGTACCCGCCCCACCAGAATTGCCGCTGGGTCATCACAGCCCCTGAGCCTTCGCAACGCATTGTCCTCAACTTCAACCCGCACTTTGAGATAGAGAAGCTGGACTGCAGGTAAGGAGACATGCGCATGAATGGATGGATCGATTTTAGATGAAGATATGAAGATATGAATGGAAAACAAAGAAAAATGAAGTATGGATTAAAAGATGTGAAGTTGCTTGGGTCGAGGAAGTGTTCTTTTCCTTCATTCTCTGTGGCATTTTCTGTCTCCACCAGCTTGTCTCTGCATGTGTGAGAGTTGTTGGGTGCATTAAGTGAACTTCAGCCCACTCTCCTCCTGTTTTTCTGGCTTTTGCTATCCCATAATAATCACTCTGGGACCTCCCTCGGTCCCTTGCCTCTAATTATCAAAGTCTAATTACAACACATTTACTGTTCCGGGATGGTTTTCACACTTCGAAAAGAATTAAACACAGATAAGAGGATTTGTTGTCCAGCATTGTTTTTTGGCTGTTTGGCTTTTGTTGCATGGTGAGACTGAAAGAGAGGCAGGAGATGAGGCAGCATGAAGCGGAGATAGAGGCAGACAGAAACACAAACAGCCACACTTAGAGAAGGTTACACAGGAAACATGCAGTCAGAAAACAACATACATCTTAATAATAGTACAGCACCATTGAAAACTTTACTATATGATGGTTTTTGGAGTATCCAATTTTAACGTCATATCCCGATTTCAGTATCCTGTCCCAGCACAACACTGGCTAAAGTGCAGGGCATGTTGAATATTTACTGTTGCTCTTTTCTCCCAATGATGGCAATAAGCTGGAGAAGCCAAATGTGCAATGCACTGTTGGCATTTAATAAAGTCTGCTATGAGCCAAAGTGGCCTCATTTTCAATAGCCGTCATATAGGAATCAAAATTGCCAGTTATAAGTAACCAAGATGCTTGTATTTGTCCTGAATACAGAGATGTGAATAACCATATCCTGAATATGATCAATACCAGGTTAAGTCTCATAACTGGGATACTAGTGCCCCAATCACTAACCCACTCTGAGGGACTGTCAATCCATCCTTCACATCAGAGACACCACTATATCTCTGGAATCTAACGGGCACCATGAATGTATGAGGCTACAGACGCAAACCCCCAGTCACAGACAGGAGGGTAAACACTCAAAGCTCACACACACGCACATTTTTAACTCATCTCCTGAAAGGTCTCTGTTCCAGTGCCTCCCCATCAAGTTATTAACATTTCAGCCGTATCAATTATAGATCAGCAGATTCCCCCACTCAGATGTACCGAAATCATTCGGACATTGCTTTGTTGGAATCTAAGCATCAATATTTCACCGTCTGGCTGTTTGTTGAAAGGCTGTTGAAAAGACCCACTGTGCTTTGCTCTGTTTTCCTTTACATCTGCGCAGCGCTGCATGGGGGGGAAACACACCGCTCCTTCTGTCTCCATGTCCTTGTCATGTACGTTTTACAGCTCTAATGCATGAATCAGTTTGATGCATGAGATCCTCTCTCTCTCTCTTTCTCTCTTCCTGGCTACATCTTTCTCCCTCACTTGTCCATGTTTTGTTGTTACATCTATTTAAAGTCCAGTGGGTTCCCAGGGGGAGAGAATCTGGTTGAACCTCGAGAAACAACTGGCTCTGATTTATTAATTATGCACATACAGCATTTGTGCCTTCATACTTGTTTCTATATTGTAAGAATTTTGGTTTGTGTCTCAGTGGTCTCTTACTTTTTCTTAGTTTTTATTCCAGTAATGACGATTTAAATTCTTTTAAGAAGCGATTCTCCAAACTTGTGTCTGTGAGATATTCTCAGTGTTGTTGGCAACATCTCCAGCCTAATAGACTGTTATTTACAAGCGACCCACAGCACAGAGCTATTTAGGTCTACAGGCGCCCAACGTGTGTTAGTGTGTGTGTGTGCTAGGGGTATGCTGAAATTGAGCTGTTAGGTTCGGAGGGCAGAGAGTCCGGTGAGAAGACGCCGACTGAGTGTGTGTGTGTGTGTGGGGGGGGGGGGGGCAGCAGACATACATACAGTATGTGCTCACCCAGTGATTGTCAGCAACAACCCTGACACATGCGTGGGAAAGGCACACACATATACACCAGCGTCTACGTCTCCTGCTGTCAAATATCATTTTTCTCTGACACACTCTCTGTCTATCTGTCTCTAATTGTTAATCCCTGCATATCTGGCCTTTTCTCAGGCCTCTACTCAAAAATGACACGCCCAAAATGAATAGTGTATACCTCTTCAACTACAAGGTCTATATGAATAATCATATCGACAGTATAAAAATTTAACACCTGTGAGATTTCTGCAGAGGTGTAAGCATCAATGTAGATGTTACAACATCAGAGTAAATGAAGATGGAACACAAAATGACGTGTCCGCCGAAGAAATTCAACATTTTAAAGTGAATATCTGCTATGAAATTATGCAGTTGTAGCTCATGTGAGCATTTATACTAATAAAGTGAAGCAGAGCAGAGTTACAGAGGTTTCAATCAACATCATTTTGAATCATCAAATCTATTTAATGTGGTCATTTGTTCACATGCTCATTTTTAAAGCTACACACGGACACACACTCATTTTATTGGGATGAATGAGTCATACAGTGACTATATTGTGAACTTCTGCTTCTGCTCTGTCTCTCATCACATAAAAAACTCATGAAACATTTTAACACAAACATCATATCACCACATCAGCTCACGCACTCGCACTTGCACAAACACCACTGCCCATCAGACAAGATTTGTTTTATTACTGCAGGTCTCTATAGTTGAGGCCATCTAATCTATTATGGTCCTGATTGGAATTTAAGATGGTAATCTGTAATCTATAACGCATCACATTTTGTCAAGCACTCCTCTGGCTCTGCGGGCGAAATCGATGGAGAGGTGGTCACAGCAAGAGAGATGTTTTCATTAAGATTCATATACAGTTGCCATTAAAGAGCAGGGAGACAGCTGGAGGGACGGAGGGCATGTTGGTGCCCCTGCTGAAATGAATATCTCCATGGCTAATCATTAGTCACCATGACTTCCCTTTTCCCATCACATGTCACAGCTCCACATCCATCCATCACTGGAGACAGGGCTCACTTATCAGCTGCATCCGCAGTTTTTGTGTGTCTTAGAAAAGACTGTATTCATCAAAACCACATGATGGACAGTTAAAGAGGAAGAATAACATTTCTGTGGATATGCTCAACTTTGTATGTGTGTGTTTGGTCTTATGGGATAGATGCAAGTGCATGATTGCACAGAACAAGGCCTGTGCACTTGTCTCAATTTCGTACAGCGTTCCGGGTGAAAAGATTCAGGGCTGGTGTTTAAAGACAGAAATGGACTGACTTGAAAAATCCCAAACTTGTCCTTCAAAGGAATAGTTTGGCATATTTGGGCAATAAACACTAGATGGCAGGATCCATAGCACTTACAAGCTTTTGGTTTTTGCAGTGTTTCTACTTAATTGTAGTCTTCATGCTAAACGTAGCTAACGTCCTGCATGCATCCATTTTTGCAAACCCGCCAGCAAAGCCCGTTACTGGACCTGACTCACTATTAAAAAGTCATATCTGGACTGGCTCAGTTAACATGCTAAATACACAGTCACTCACAATTAATGGGTTCTGGCCTCATCATCCTCTTGTTTTGGTGGTCGTGTTGAGTTCTTGGAAATGTATCTGTTAATTGTCACAGCACCTCTGCTCCTGCAGAATTCAATGTATCTCCTGACGACGTGCCGAGATTGCGGAGATCAAATGCTCATACCTTTTGGTGCTTTGTACCAAAACATATTCACCACTGGCCACATTTGTCTTGTGATCTATTCTGATCTTATGGACAGAGTGAGAACAACTTTTGGAGATCCTTTCTGATGGATGGCGATGTGATCCTACCAGGAGGAAGAGATCCATCGAATATTCCCTGTGGTGCTAGTCACCAGGACTACTACACTCACTCATAAAGGGTGCATGCTATTTTAAGGAACTGTCACAGGAGCAGTCACTGATATTAACAAACAAAAGACAGCGGATTGACAAACACACACACGAGACTGATCACAGGAAACAGACTTTAGAGACGACTGACAAGTAAAACGTTTATTCATTCAAGTTCATTTATTTTAAAGGACCCAATTTTTATTTTCATACAATTGATTTTTCAAATGCTTGTGAAGTATCACCTGTCAATTTTGCCATTTAACTTGTTGTGTAACTTGTGTACTTTCATTTATGGTTATTACAGTCTATGTCACTTAGCTCCTCACAGAAGTGGGTTACTATATTTTTTACCCATTGGCCTACACATCTGTTTTGCAGATTACCTCACCTGGTGCAGGACTGTGACATACAGTACATGACAGTTTCTCTAACTTTAGACAAGAAAATGAATAAGCCTTTTCCCCATAGCCTTTTGGTATCTCAGTTCAGTTAAGTTCATTTCACTAGGGACTCCTCTTATGCACAGAGTCACTCATTCGTAACCAGTGTGACAAAAGCACGAGTACTCCAGTGCAGGGTAAACATGATCAGTGGTCTTCATGTCTTGGTGTTTAGAAGCCCAGGTATTCAGCCAGAAACACAGCCATGATCTTGGTCAGGTTCTCGATGGTGGGCCGGTGCATGTTCTGCTCATTGTCGTCCAACGTGTCTTTTTGTGTATTCATACTCACAGAAAAGAAGTAAGGCAATGCTCTTCGTTGATTTGAATCTTTTTTATGCAGAGTCATCAAATAGAAAGTGATGTCAAATGCTCCATGTGGTAAATTCTAACATGGTCAGGATCAAAGAACTATGACAGAATAGCATTTTAAGTGTGTGAAGCCTTTTAAGGCTGTGGTTGGTTGTCTACTTCACATTTTCCTCTTAGCTCACTGCCCTGCTCTGTCTCTGAGAGCAAGATCTCTATTTGGAGTGTCTGGAAAGAACGTGTGTGTGTGAGAGTGTATACACACACACACACACACACACACACACACACGGCGGCTCAGGGAAAACTGCAGCGTCAGGGTCCGTTGAGGGCAGGCTCAAATCATCCTGACAGCTACCTCCCCTCTCTCCTCTCCTCTTTCCTTCTGGCTCTCTCCCACTCCTCACCCTCTCTCGCCTTTATTCCTCTCCTCCAATCCTCACCCATCTTCTCCAATCCTCACCCCTCTCCTCCAATCCTCACCCCTCCCGTCTCCCTCACTACTGCCCAACGGAGCCCATCTATCATCTTTCATCTGCTCTTGCAGCCCCCCCCCGTCCCACCCTCTGTTCCCTCCTCCTCCCTTCTTCATCACCTCAACTCTCTTTCCGTCTTTCCTCCTCTCTCTGCTTCTCTCCTTTCCTCCCCTCCTAGCCCTCTTTGCTCCGCAGTGTGCCAGTCTCTGACAACCTAGGCCAAATCATTATTCAGCATTGCATATGAGAATTCACCGGCAGTGAGCCAAATGCCACACTCCCCTCCCTGTTTGCCCTCTCCCTCTTTAAAATGCACCTATTCTTCTCTCTTCACCATTTATAGACATTTCCTCCACCTCCATCCATCTTCATCTTCTTTTATCCCCCAGTCTGTGTGCATCCATCACTTAAATTCCTTTTTCTATATGTCTATCACTTTTTCTCATCCCCTCTTCATTCCCCACCCTCTCCAGTTCAAAGTCAAGTCAGATGCTTTCTGTAATAGCGATATGAGGAACAGGTGTAGAAATGCATACACAGGTGCCAGTGTTTTTCTGAGCTCTAAAATAAACTCATATGCAGCAGCTACGTGACTGTGTAGGCAGACAGGCACGCAGGCAGTTTCACGGTGATGTGGCTCACACAATAAGTGGAGTAAAGCAGTGAGTTAAGAAGTGATTTATATGACAGAGAAACTGCAGTCAACGATAATGGTTTCACTAATGATTTAGACCTTGTCTTTGTATTCTGCCTCAATCAATCACTTGACTTCACGCTATAATCTTCTCTCCTCTTCTCTTCTCTCTTCTTTCCTCCTCTCTCTTCTCTCCTCTTCTCCTCTCCTCCTTGCACACCTGACCAGCAGGTGAGTGTCCTGTGAGGACACGACCAACAGAAGAGCTGCGGGGAAAAGTGATGTGATGTGACACTGGCCTGAGGGCAGGAGGGAGAAAATAAAAAGATGGAGGTAGAGATGAGGAGACTATATGACAGAGTGACGAGCAGCATGTGGAGTGGCAGTGGATGTTCAGTTACCGCTGTGGGCATTTAGCAGCTGCCTGCATGTTTGAATTAGCATCGTAGTGACTCTACCAGCAGGGGAGTCATACGTCCAGACAAGCTTTTTCTGATGCTGTTGCCATTAGAAAGCTACACAGAGAGAGAGAGTGCAGTTTGAGTTGTATTTACCTACTTTTGATTTATTAGATGTGTTTCATTGCCTACACTTCACAGTGGTTACACTAGAATGCAAACGTTGCCATTGTTAGGAAATAATTAGTTGTGTGTCAGCAAAAAACAAAACAGCACAGGAGCCACATTCAAGCCATCAGCTGAATAAATGTATCTCGTAAAAACATATACCTTAGATGACTAACTTATGTTCCCCCAATTTTTAATTTCTAAGTAATACCTCTTTTACCAAAATTAGAAGGTATACACAGTTTTAACACATAACCTGTTAACCTGCTGAAAATGTGGTCGACTCCTTTCCCATCATGGTGCGTCATGTTCGACACCACAAGCCGACCAACAACTTAGGCCCCCACTGTTACTCTCAGCCAAATGGACCCACTGACCCAGGTGACACGTTTCACTGCTGATCAGAGCCGGAGCCGATAAAAACCAGTGTCTACTGCAGAGTCAGACATAAGCCAGGTGTTGGTGGGTGTCAGAGGGTTTTTGACCTGTGGAAAAGGGGGGTTAGGTCAAAAGCTGTTGGCTGGATTAAAAAAATTTAAAAAGTATTTCAGAGTTGCTTGCTTTTTTTAACTCGGGCTGTAGATTGTTCTTCAAATGTTAGAAAAGGTCTGGATAACATCAAGACATTAACAATATATTGGAAGATTCATTATCCTCAGCTTATTAAGAGATCTGTGTTCACAAGAAATGTGAAATTTAGAAAAGTGTTCAATGCCAAGATAGTTTAAGCCCCCCCCCCCGTCCCGTCCTGCCCTCATTTTAAACACAGACACACTCATGTCATAATGATAATATCAGTGTTCTGATTTACAGACACTTCCTGAGGGCCTGAACGTCTGTCTGATCAATGTTTGTAACTGTAATGACAGTTAGTGTGTGTGTGTGCGTGTGTATGTGTGTGTGTGGTGGCTGGGGTGGGGGGTGGATGGCTGGCTGGCTGTGTTTGTCTGTGAAGGACTGACCCTGATCAATGTGTGTTAAAGCCATAATGAGGAATCGATTGGTTGTCCTGGAGACTGCTGCCTCACACACACACACACACACACACACACACACACACACACTGTCCGGCAGTAATAGGCCTATTACTTGATAACGGTGAAGTCAGTCATCCTCCTCTCTGCACTCTTTATTAACTACTTCAGTGACAGACTGACCGTCGCTGCTCAGTGTGAATGTTGGTATTTTGTAATGTCAGGTACTATTGAGAGTGAGCACATATTTTCAATCCAAGGAAACCAATTTCAAGACTGAAGCTATAACTATAATACATATAGTGACTCCTGCTTCAACTGCTTTTACATCATTAGACAAATCACACTGAGGTGCTGTAAAGTCACCTTCAGTTGTATCTGATATAAATGGTCTCCTGTATTAATTTAATAAAAATGTGACAGAGGCTTTTTAAGTCATTGATTAGGTGTTGATGTAAACATAAAGAATACTGTTTAAGACATTAGCTTTCTTATATTGTGCAATAGCTACTCATGAGGGAAGCCAGCCAAGAAGGTTCTTTTTTATGTCTCCAATTGTTTGTTACATAGGCTTCATAAAAAACTACTCAACCGACTCCCATGATATTTTGTGGAGCGATTACCCAAGGAGGACATGACTTTTTTTTCTCTTTCTTCAACATTGCAAGATGGGTTGTTACACATTTTCACTGATCAACCATGTTTAGGGGATTGATTTCTATGAGTGTGTGCAGATCCACATCAAAATTTAAATGTTGTTTCACAAGGGGACCGGCACCATTCTACTTCTAAACTCCTGTATCTCCAGGGACATGTACAGGATATGAGAATAAGAAGTAGGAGTAAGTGAGAAAGACAAGAAACAATCCCTGATCTGCAGCCTGTCGTGCCTTATGGGAATTATCAGTTCTGCTAGAAGCATCTTAGTCAGAGGGCTTGGCTCAATCCACCACCTCTATAATTGTTCTTGTCCTGAGAGACCAACTGTACTTCTTTGGAAACCACCATAAATACCTTTTATAGGAATTTAGCTTGATAGCATTGTGTCATTAGTTGACTGGAGCAGGAGAGGGTGTGCATGTGTAATTTTGAATAAACGGTTTCAGTTCCTATAAAAATGTTTGTGTGGGGCCACCCATGAGTTCACTTCCCTTGCAGCGAAATGTACACGAGATGATGGCATGGTGGGAGGAAAGAAAAGCAATTAAATACAGGGAATGTTTTCCCTATAAATAAATTAAAAAAACACTGATTGAGAGTGGTATAGTTTAAATTCAGTTCAGCTCAAATTATTAGACTTTACCTGCTTTTGCCACACAAACTTGCTTATTGATAGAGACACATCTAAGAAATTCAAATTTAGATGAATGAACAACTTTTGTCCTTTATGTTTACAGAGACCATAATTCTCTTTATCTATTTTTCACATTGTGCAAAACACTTACACATTACTGTGAGTCTGGCCTGCTGTCAGCTTTTTTTAGTGTGTGTTTGTGTTTCCACGTGTGTGTCTACAGTGCAGACGCTCTGTCTGCGGCTCAGGGCACCCCCGATGTTTGAAAGAAATGTGCAGGTGTAAGAAGACAACTCCTCTCTGACCTAAAGAGAGAGAGAACGTGTGAAAGGCAATTAAGAACCAGGCAGAGAGGAGGAGGAGGAGGAGTGTGTGTATCTCAACCTTCTCCGTGGTTCACATCAGAAAAGACTTTGGAGAGCCGTCTCGCTCCTGAAACCTACCTACCCCCAAAAGACACAACCATAAATCTCATGTCAGATCTTTGACTTCCACATGTCTGCTTGGCTACTGGTCCACTTCCACTACTCAACACAAACCCATGACTGCAATCCACCATGAACGCTTGTCCTTCTGTATGTCCTTAACCTTCTATGTTGCAGGCTTTGGAACAACCATTTTATTTGATCATCATTTCCCTTAATGCAAGCAAGGAAAAATAAAATCCTGTACACAGCTTGTTAACAGGCGTATTTTGGGGGAAAGTGTGGGAGAAACAAGTTCAGGGTTTTTGTACCTCCCCGTGGCAAGCCAGGGCAGATCACTGATTGGCTGCAGTGAAATATATTGGGGGAGAGGAGAGAGAGACAGATGATGGGATTAAACAGTTTGTTAGAAGCTGTGTTCTTCCTACACAGCGACAGATTGGGAGCCTCAAACCCTCCTATACATCCATCTGAGTCCATGGCCGCAGGCCCCGAGTGTGCATCAGTGTAGTTTACGTGAGAGACAGATAGTGTGTGTGTGTTTGTGCAGGTGTCTTGTGTGTGTGAGTGTGTGAGATGACTTAGAGCAAGCTGCAGGGCTGTGGGGAGAGATGGAGGGACACCTGTCTCTGTCTGTCTGAGGGGAGGTGTTGGCAGAGCGAGTGCAGTGTCATGTTCTCTCTGTGACGGCGTCAACGCTGCGACCGATTTTGGCTTCGTTTTGTCTTCACCTGACGAAAGAGCGCTTTTCTCAAACGCTCTCCAAAGTGGATAAAAGCTGCCAGGTCTGGGTTTTTTACAGTGACCGTGTCAGGCTGCACTGACACAGTCAAGAGGTGTGTAACTGTGTAAAGTACAGCAGCCAAATTTCTCTTGGCTCTAACCCGCTCTATGATCAGTCACTTTTAATGCTAACAAGGCCAGTCACACTGCACAGCTGCTGCTGTTAGCCTGTCTTTATATTTATTGTGTTTGTTTATTTGGGATCATAAAATGATGATATGATTGATACTGTCGAGCAGCACCCTGAGAATAAGGCTACAGCCGTACTGCTTTGTTTTAGTGTGAAAATAGTGTTCAGTCCACTCAAGCGTTTTGGCTTTTTATCAGTTTCATTCCTCGTCCATACTAACAAGCCTGAAAATGCATATCACGTGACTTTTTGAATACACTGGGCAGGAGTGTGCTGTGTAAAATCATGTACGTCCTGCTGGACACAATTGTGTGTCAGCCGCTCCTAATAAAACCACACCGCTGGCCAGAAACCAAAAGTAAACAAGTTTTCCTCCTCTCCCTGTGAACACCCTCATGAAGTTCTTTGTCCAGTGTTGGTGGAAATAAGGCTATTGAGTCAGTTCTCTCTTCTCAACTAACGTTTCAGTGGCTCGCGCACTCAAAACGTGACTCGTGAGAGATTTCACCGCGCTGCACACACACAAATGACTTGACTCGCGAGAGGCAGGACACCATAGTTAGATATCGTTGTTTTTACAATTCTTACAGTTATGATATCGTGACGTTATCAAACTGCGGTTAACGTAAAACCGGTTAATCCCGACATTCCCTAGTATGGATGTAGCCTAACTACCTGCCTGCTTAACAGGTAGCAGTGTGAGCTCTGATCAAATCACAAAAGGAAATACAGCAAACACTATGATTAGAGCTGGAAGTGTTTTCAAATGTATTAAGAATGGATCTATCATCTGTCTGTCTTTCTCACTCTCTCCTTCTCAGTTTTAAACTCAAATGTTCAAAAACTCTCTCTCCCCCAACCTCCTCCTCTGTGTCTCCCACACACTGGCTCCTGGCCACTGGTTATGTGCCCGACAGCACATTAGAGAGAGCTACAGATGGAAAGCGGGCAGAGGGAGAGAGAGAGAGAGAGAGAGAGAAAGGGAGGAAGACAAAGAATGATAGAAAAAAAGGGAAAGTGATGAGAAGTGAAACACAGAAATAATTATAGGAGGAGTGAGCCAGGAGGAGAAAGATCTTGTCCGGATACCAAAAGCCGTTAAACAAAGTTGTCATTTCGGAAAGGAGGAGGAATCTGTTGCTGGGACGAGGTGTTCTCTTGGGAAAATATGACAAGAACTGTGGCACGTACACGCGCACACACACACACACACACACACACACACACACACACATGCTTGCAGCGCTGTGACAGCTTGGGTCATAATTGTGGTGATAGTTTCCACGCAAAGCAGACAGAAAACATGATGGGAGAGTTGGTGTCGTACAACCCTCATTATGTTGGGAGCATTCTCACCTGTCAGAGTAAAACACACTCGCTGATATGAAGACACTAACAGGCTCATCTGTGTACTTGGCAGCAGTTTGTAAAGCTACTACTGGGCTCAGTAGTCAGCGAATACACTCCTGTTGTCTGTGTTTTATGTCACACAAGACAAGAGGTGTAAGATCTGGGCCAAACGTTATTTAACCCCCAACAATCTGATCGCAGCTGACATGATTGTCGCATTTGTGGCCAACATTTCCATGGTAACACCAACACCGCAAATCAGATATATAACTATCACACAGGTTTCGGGCCGGTGTAGAACCTCTCCTTGACATTGCAACTAAACACATTTCCTTAAAATACAGTTGATATCATTTGGATTTTTGGCAAATAGCTGGTCCCCACTTGTCAAACCACTAACTATAGGGTTCAGACTTGTTTGTTTGTGTCAAGATTAACGGCTGGGGTTGAGATCCTCTCCATGACATGATTATAAGTCAATGTGATTTCCTCGTAAGTGAAAAAAAAAACAGTGCATCGCGCACGCGTGTGTGTGCGTGTGTGTGTATTTTGGCTTCTGGGTTCGGCATAACTCTGGATGCATGCTTACAAATAGTGAAAAGATTAACACCCCTTTTATATGTTCATGTATCTTTAATGTGTGCAATAGCAGCAAAATACCATGTGCTTCACTTTTATCACCTCGCGGTACATGATACCTTCATCTGTTGAAGCACAGGGTGGTCCTCTTTCACTGGCTTATGTATGATACATTTTTAAAAAGTAAATTAATGTTGCACCCAAAGCACACTTCTGTATGGAAGAGACAAATAGTTATTTTAAAGAAATGTAGAAAGCTCAGTATCAGAGCAATTCACAGTTCTGTGACAAGAAGGGATTGATTCAGAGTCCGTCCGTGGTTTTCGCCTTGCCCCCTAGTTGAAATTGAACTAATTTAACTTGGAATCAAACGTCACGTCCTCCTTGCTGCTCAAGGAATTTATTTCTAGGAAGCTATTTTAGAGGCAGGCAGGTGGGTCTTTGGTATCCAGACACAGAGGCAACACTCCTGCTGTGGCTCTGGAGATAGGTCCAAACATTTGGGGTCAGAAAACATGAAAGAAACAGGAATAAAAATAGACTGAAGACTTTACCTTCCTTTTAAAGAAAGAACAGTCACTGGTTCACTTTTTTTTTTACTGAGGTTTGATGTTCAGCAAGTGTAATATATGTGCGATGACATATATATATAGGCAAGCAAATGTATTTGTATAATGCATTATCATACACAGAGGTCATTCAATGTGCTTTATAGAAAAGTTAAAACATTAAAAACTTTAAAAAAATGTTTCAAAACAAGATTAAAGATACTGTTTTATTAAAGTGCAGTGATATATTTATATATATGGACAAGCGACGTATATGATCATTTAGATTGGACCTGCTGAGGTCTATTCCATCATTTAATGATCATTTTCATCATGAATTATGGATTATGGATGAACATAGTTTCTTTCTAAGAAACATGGAACCAGGAAAAGGCTGAACCATCCTAAATCCATTTTAAAATGTGTGAAGATGTGAATCCCAGGCTGAGTTCCAACCATTGTTGATATAGACCAGAGCAGACATGTAAACTAAAATAATTTGTTCCACATCACAAGTTTTAGGGTTCATAACTAGTTCAAACAGCTCCACCACTAGATACACTCTTGACTTTGACCTTGTAGTAAAGGATATACAACATTTTTTGTTTCTACATTTACATTTATAAGACTTGTTACGCTAATCTTTTTTAAGCACTGCATTCTGTTGCCTTACAGATATGACCCAACTTGTGATTTTCTTTTAGAACAGCAGGTAGATAATGAGGAAGCGAAGTTGTGTGAGATTAGTAATCGGTTTTCTTTGGCTCTTTTACACTGCTGCACATGTGACACCACTTTTTTCTCATGCAAGCTGAAAGGGAGCGTGCCATTTTACATTTGCAGCAGTGTAATCCATAAAATAGTGTTCTGTATGCCATGAAAGCTTATTGCAGCTCGAGTATATAATCTCTCAATTACAGTGCATTTACAGAACTTTACAAAAGAGGGTTTCACTTTCTATGCTGCCTTCTGCAGGTGGTTCTTGTCCTCCTACGCCATCTGTACACTGTCGATGTCTGCTGCGGCAACTCATTTGAATTGTAATGACACCCATGCCTCTGCTGATAAGAACTCTGCTTTCAGAAGTCCCTCGAGACACTGATAGATGCAAACAATTTGCTCATTGCTTCCCTTTTTGTAGCCAAATCCAGTGCAATGCCTGCCAGATGAAAAAGAAAACGAATAAAGAAAAAGACAAATAACATCAGAATCAAAGCAGCTGGAGAGGATTTAACAATTTCAAAAACTCAAATTAGAATTTCCTCTCGTTCATTCATTTAATGTTGGTTCATGAAGACTGTATAAAGTGTAGGTGTTGAATTTCAGTCAGATTTATATAATCGTTCTAGATATGTAGCTAAGAAAGACATTATTCTTAAATATTTGTTTTTCTTCTGCAGGTATGACTACGTAGAGATCCACGATGGAAACTCAGAGTCAGCAGACCTACTGGGGAAGCACTGCAGCAACATCGCCCCCGCACCAATCATATCCTCAGGCCCCTCGCTCCACATCAAGTTCGTATCGGACTATGCCCACCAGGGGGCAGGCTTCTCGCTGCGCTACGAAATCTTCAAAACTGGTAAATGGATTTTAATCAATGTTGCTGCTAAAGATGTGCATTTCGGCTTTGAATTTGAATATTTCACCTGACAACAAGAGAGGCACTGAAACACTGGGTGTCTTTGGTGATTTTGCCTTCATGCGATAGTTAGCAGTTAAGACTCAGACAGGAAACTTGGAGAGAGTAAATGCAACAAAGGTGCACAATCAGAGTCAA